>NC_058047.1:5980000-7180000 GCF_020085105.1 Siniperca chuatsi | reverse complement strand
CCTGTTGGGAAAGATATTATGATACAATAAAAGCTCAGTAATAGCTACTGAATGAACCTTGTGGTGATATTGTTTTTTCAACTGATGTTTCCAAGGTCGAGATTGAACTTTTAATCTCAATATTTCTTCTTTGTTTTCCATGCTTTTTATACCATCAATACACCCCAGTGAAGCACATCTCAAGATGCCCTATCTCACAACTCTCAGACCTAAATACTGAAATTACCACCATCTTCCAGCCACATATACTCTCTTACCTTTACCAAAAATAACTCTGTCCCAACTACATTTAAAAAATCTTAAATTTTTTTTCTTTAATATCCGTCAGTTCCACGAGTAAAAACAACAACAAGCTAATAAATGTAGTGCCCGTTTGAAATTCTGAATCTACAAGCTACTGTGGTCTAATCTTGTGAATCCTGACAGTGGATAAAACTCAGAGTATCACACTGTCAGTGCACAACATGCCTGGGAGTTGGATCATAGACTAGGATACGTTGTACAAAAAAGGCTTTGCTCTCAGTTCAACAGGATAGGAAGGATCAGAGGTCTCACTCCCACCTGAACTTTCCTTCCCCAATAGCATTGGGGATTTCTATTGGTGCAGAAAGCTGTGATAAAAACCAGGAAAAGAGAGAAAGGAGAGAGTTACTCTCAGTCCCTTTGAATTAACACATAAAAAAGTTAACCCTCGATGTTATGAGCAGGGCCTACCAGGGGTCTGGAATGAAAGTGTGCTATTCAGAAGTATACATAAGGCAAGATGTTTTGACACTCACTCTTCCAAGCCTCATTTTCCCAGGCATTTAAAACCTCTGTGGGTCATTCACACCTTGATGTCACATGTAAATCACTAAGTAGTTTACATGGCAATCATATGAGTTTGATGCAGCATTACAGCAGCCTCGCTCACTTTGTTTCGGGATGGTTATTTTAGCCTTTTTCACTCATCTTTCAAACCACCTATCCTCTCTGTCAAAAATGTGTACTTTGCTGTCCCCAAAGGAGTTTCCACTGTCCGTTAAATGAAGACATACTGCTTCATCTTGACCTGTGGGATTTGCTCTACCTTAGTTGTGTTTCATCTCCTGATGTATAGGTCTCTGTATTTGTCATTACTCTAGACTTCACATTGCTCTGCTTATGTTTGGTGAGTGTTTTTTTTTTATAGAGGGCAAGTTTCTGACTAGCTGGGTTTGACAAACACGGGGATGCTGTGTTTATTGAAAATCAGACTGCGTTACACTCCAGCCATCTCCACCACTTCTCTCCTTCGTGTCGGTCTACTCTTTCTAATAGCTCCAGTTTCTGTGTTGACAAAGGCCCACTTTGGGTAGCCGCAAGCTTTTAAAGCTTTCCTGAAATGTTTGCACTTGTCTTTCGCCTCAGTGCTATTTGGCACAGTGTCAGCCCTGTGGTGTAGAGTCCTAATAAATCTTGACTTTTCCTCTGCTTCTCTGGACATCTTTGCAAAGCTTTCTCTAGTCAAGTGGCCATGTTCAGTGACCACTTGACTATGTTTCAGCTCCCTCACAATGCTAATGCATCCCTTCACAGTGCTTTTTGCCTTCTCTAAAACTCACAAATGATAGTTTTAGCGTTCTTTTGCAACACTTTGTGTTCACTCAATTTACCTTTTGTGTTCACTTAAAACATTTTAGGGCAAGTTCAAGGAAAAATTAAATTAATTTATTGTTTATCATTATCATGGTGTAGTGGGATGTGTTACAAGGGAATTCAATACATGGGTTATAAGAAAACACTGCAGCTAAATATTTTAGGGCAGCAAATAACAATTTTTTAAATGAATGCATTATTTATTTAGACCACAAATGTCAGAAATTAGTGAAAAATGGCCTTCATAATTTCCAAGAGGCCAAAGTGATGTATTCAGATGTCCTGTTTTGTCTGACAACACTCCAGAATCCAACGCTATTCAATTTAGAAAGATAAAAAACACATGAAAAGCAGAAAACCCTCACATTTGTGAAGCTGGAATTAGCAGATGTTTGGCATTTTTGTTCTAAGAATAACTTCAAAATAGTCATTTAATTTTCTTTCCATCGACTAGTTGTTTCAGCTCATGAATAATCAGCTCTAAAATCAAAATTGTCTTGCTTTATACCACCAAAATAGATACTGTACAATATTATATTTAATTTACTGTAATAAGTATTGCCAGACTATTAGCTTAAGTAAGTTCTTCAGGTAGTTGACAGGGGATTCAAACCAAGATTTATTCAAATTGTTCAAATATTTGAAGCTGTTTTCAGATACATTTGGTTTAAGCTTTGGCTGCTTTGGGAGCAGCATTACAGGAGCAGCAGAGAGGTAATTTCAGGGCCGGTGAGAAGAGATAACATTCCTCTCATTAGCACAAATTATTACAAGCCTCCAGTGACAGCGAGCAGAGCAGTTTATCGGTCAACCCCCTCTGGGTAAATCAAACATGAACAAATGGACTCCTGAGCAGCACCAGTTAAACTGTGGTGTATCGAGAAGGACCAGGACAGGAGCGGAAAGGAGAGGGCCCACTGGGGAAATCAGACAGGAAGATGGGGTTGTGAGAGGGTGAGGTCTCCATCAAGGCCTGCCGTTTCTTGCGGTCACGCCTCTGGTAGCGGAAGTTAAAGGGTGGTCGCAGTGCCACAGGGCCTCCTATCTCTTCAGAGGATGAATCAAAAGGACCAGCGACTGCTGGTTGCCGTTGCTGGTTTACTAGATCTTCAGCAGACTCACTGGAAGATGAGGCGAGGGGGTTAGAGGGGTTAACCACAACAGAGGGGTCAAAGGGCACAAGGTGAATGGGCGTTGGGTCAAATGGCGCTGGTTGAACAGCAGGAGGTAGTGTGGGGTCAGAGGGAACAGGCTGCGGATCGTTTCTTGGGTCATCGATCAGAGGCGGGAAGGTTGGGATCGCAGGGTCTTGGGGGAGGTCGTGACCTTGAGGCCTCACTGGTCTGAGGATGTCCACATTCTTCAGACAAAGAGACAAGATCGCACCAAACTGATATTTTACAAACTCACTCTCACTGGCTGCAAAACGAGTCTCAGTCATGCAATATTACATTACACACCACAGCTCTAAAAAGGAGTGAGAAGACAACATAATTATAGCACAGAACCATACAATTTTAAATCTCACACATACGTTTAAACACACACATGCACAGCATACAGTACATTTTAAGACACAACACAACACACAAGATATGACACAATAATTATATGGCCAGTGGCATTCATTCAGAAAGTTAATTTATCATTTTAAAGGTCGCTTTAGTAAAATCTGAAACAAAACAGAGCATAAAACATTCATCAAATCTCAGTCAGGCAGTGGGTTATTACATTTCCAACTGCAGTCACACAGTGTGAAGTGATTGGCACTTCATATTACACTTTTCCAAAGTTTTTGTACTTTGTTCACTTACTGACTTACATCTTTTAATGCACTCAATTGTTCTGTTCTTTTTTGGGGTGTACATTTTTTTCTGTGTGTTAAACCTCTACTGCTGTTTTCCTGTATTCGGTGTGCTCTCATGGTTCACAGAGGAGGATCGAAATAATTTGATTCGGTAGTCTTTAAGTCAAATTTCACATGTAGGTCAAAGTATCATAAATCTCATTTGGTTCCTGTGTTTGTCAAGAAAGAACATGAAAGCTCTGAAAACTGTAGAAATATGTTAGCAGCAAGAAGATATTGGATGGCGTTGTTATTGTTTTACGTTCTCTTCCTTTCATTTTAGACACATTGATCATTTATTATTATTATATTTGTTGTAACTTTTCACTTGTCACTTAGTAATAAGATGTATGTATTGGTGCATAACATATTTTTGACTGTTGTGCACCACAACACCAAGGCAAATTCCTTATATATGAAACCTTCTTGTCAATAAATCTGTTTCTGATTCTGATGGTAAGTATTTCTTAACTGCTTCCTGTACCTGTACTTTGAACATCTCACAGGACACCTGAACATCAGGATGGACGTTCAAGTCTCCATGCACAGATCCCGCACAGAAACCTGCAGTCTGAGAGGAGAAGATGAGACATTTTCTTTTAGGATACTACTTTTTCACTACATGAAAAAAAGCAACAGGATAGAGCAGGGAGGGTAAAAAAACATATAAATAAGTAATACAATAATAAATGAAAAACAGAGGAGAGGACCTGTCAGGCGTCTTTAAAAAAGAATCAATTACTGCAGCCTTTTAGTGGTGTCAGTAAAAATGAATCTGTCATGTCAGGAACTGCTTTAGTGATAGTAAACAACTTGCTGGCTGATTGATGTTTATTTAAGTTTTCTGAACACCATTAATTAGCGTCATAACAGTGTCAGACTGTCAGCATTGGAATCCATTTTCTTAATTAATGGAACACCATCAGACAATGTTGTTCAATTACATCCCTTTTTTTGTCCTTAGAAGAAACATTTTTATGTATCCAAATCAAGATTGGAATGATATGCAACTTCAGTTTTTGTGTGAATTTTCAAGTATTACACTTATTTAGCATTTTACTTGTCTAGTATGGCATGTTTATTGTGTTTTGAATCTGGTGACTCTCTGGACTCTGTGTTGAGTACCTCTGTGTCAGATTCGAGTGTCAGTCGTTGGCAGGTGCCTCTTTCTGTCACACCCTCTGGACACTCTTGGACTGTGTACTCCACAAAGCTGGCTTTCACTGGTACAACCTGAAATTGCACAAATAAACACAAACATACAGTCATATACAGAGAGGTAGTATGGTTGCTGTAATGTAATGGCTATCATCTTGGTTTTAGAGCACAAAAAATGTTACCTAAGGTGAATTACCGTATGCAAAGAGTAGCAATATAATGAGCTTTTGCCCCCAAGCAAACTACTCAATTTCTCATTTGCTCCCCAAACAAACGCCTGGCCAGACAGTACGGTCTGAAGTGCCTTTAGTAATCCTTTGCAGCCTTGCCAGATTCTTATATCATCATGGTTATTGTGGAGCAGTAACAGTACTCATCTGGCACACAGATGTGTCAAAGATGCACTGTGCCGTCTGCTTATGTACACCCAGAGATTTTTCTCAAGTGTAATTTACCAATAAACATAACATTCAACACATTGTTGTGTAATGAAATCAGCCCTGGAGCTTTCTTTGTCCAATCAAAGTTAATTTCTGTATATCCAGTCGTACCTGCGCTGCAGCTCTAGTGATCTTCTTCACTCCGAGCCCTGCACCCAGCGTGGACTGTCTCTTATAGGACGCCAGAGTGACCTGAGCAGCGGTCACGGCCTGTTGGCTTTCTACAGGTAGCAGGAGGGGGCAGGTTGGACAGGTCTGCTGGAGCTTCTCTGGGGGATCTACAGGGACCAGACAGGGATAATATAGATGGTTAAGTAAACATTTGCACTGAAATTACAACTAATTGCAGAATATGTTAGGCAGAAACGCATGGACATTAAAGTAGGTAGTAGTAGTATTAAAGTAAGTCATTAGCAGTATAAGGTAAAAGCTGAATTAGTAAAACATGTTTTGGAACATCTTTTGTTAATTATTTGATAAAGCCCACATTTAACTTTTTTACAGGACTGTGTGGGTTTGTACAGGTCATGCTTGATTGAAATCATTGGTTGTAACTTACAGCTTCTTAAAAATATATAATTTGGAGTTTGAGCAGAGGTCTAAACAGCCAAAATAACTTGAACACCTGTGTTGGTGTTCAGGGCCTTTAAGTGATCTAAAAAATAAATATTAAATCTCAGTTTGAGATTAAGGCGAAACCAATGGACATTTTTCATGGTCGACATTTTGATTTGTCATAGTGGGAAATGCACAGGCGTAACTAATTACATGAATTAAGGCTCAATTCCATTTAGGTGTGCCAGTAAGACATTATTAATGTTATTAGTTACACCAGTTTGTGACAAATTGAAATGAATGAATGAATGAATAAACTACAGAGGGAAATGTCTATTCTGAGATTTTCTTTTCTTTTCTTGCTGATGATCCTTCTATACTGAGCGATGTTACTACCACAAATATTACTTTGAGAAATTCAAACCAGCCCCAGTAGTCGCAAGATTTGTCATACAACACAATATGGCAAAATCCATAATTTCTATTACATCTCCCTATGATATCGTAGAATATTGTAGAATATTACTTGTTAAATACAAGGTTCATATACAGCAATGAATCAGTATACAGGGGAATAAGATTACATCCCTTCAGTGCTCCAGTGTATACAATTATGAAAATGAAACAGGCTTCTTGAACAAACCAGTTTTTACACTTTGTATTCAACTGCCATTCTGTGCAATATAGTACAGAAGTAATGAATGAATAACTACCAATGTCAAACTGCTAATCTAACAATATGTTAATGTTACCTGGGACAAGAGTGCAGTCGTAGCTGTACAGGTAGGAGTATCCCTCTGGTGTGTGGAGAATAGTGGTGTTACAGTTGCCAGAAATTTGCTGAAAAGAATAAAATAGAAGTTATAACAATCAAAGCCACTTCACTACAAAGATTGGGCAACATGTGACATAACTAAAACAGTCCAAGACAAACTGACTTTAAATGTGTGTGTGCTCTTGTACTTCTATCTTAGCAAGGACCAAAGTTTTAGACCTCGAAAGTAAGGACATTTTTGGGAAGTGAGGACATTTTGGCCTGTCTTCCTTCTTCGATGGATGGATGTGAGGAAAGACTTTGGTTTTAAGGTTAAAAGTTAGAATTAGGTTTAGGCCAGCATAAGGGTGCTCATTTGCCCCTTCTGCAAATGAGCAAAATATTATATAGAATATAGAAATGTTTTACTATAAAAAAAAAAAGTGGTCAGTGGCGTGAGCAAAAATGACTTCATAAGATTTCTTAAACTAGCCATGACACTTCAGAAATTCAGGATAAAGGTGCTGGAGTGTTTTCAAAAAAAGATATTGTGATAAGATATTCTTAAACTGCCCTTTTTGCAGTGCAGGGAATGCATTACGTGAGTCCTCACAAGTATAGCACAAGTACAAACACGTGTGTTTATTTGTAAATGTGTGTGTGTGTGTGTGTCCTACTGTTTCCATGAACGGTCTGACATCACAGCGTTTCCATGGTTTTGGGCTGCCTATGTGACACTTGGTCTCCAGGACATCCAGATCCAGGTAATACACATTGCCTGCTGGGCCCTGACATGCACAATGCAAATACATGTAATAAGAGCGAGGAAATACAAACAATGCTGTGCACTGCAGTACTGTTTTATCCTAGTGTATCTCTGAGGCTCAAATTTATGAAAAGTCTACGGTCAAGTACCTTCATTTGTTCAGTTACACCTTTAAGGAACCATTTAGGAGGTGCTCTATGTAATTCCCTATGACACTTAAGACAATATTGATTTGAGCAGTAGCACTGAAAACAAATGTCAACACTTTGCGCAGGTGTAATGGAAGCCTTTTCAGGTCATGAAGTTGAACTGAGTTTCTTAAAACCTGATCTATCTCGCAGTCAGGTTTCAATAGCCTTCAGCAGCTGACAGCATGAAGTTCATAAAGCCTGTTGTGTAAGGTTTGTCCCAGTGGTCCTGGACCGAAATGACCTGGACTTTATTAACAGTCATTTCAGTCCTAAAGGCCTTTTTTCATGAGGCGTGAAAGGGGATGGCTTCTCATTTCATGATAGAAAAGTCTGTACTTCTATTTTAATGTTACATTTATTATAAGCGACATGTGCTGATGGCAGTCATTCACAACAAAGTACAAACAACAAATAGTTATTGTTGTTTTTAGTCGTTAATGGTTGCACACTAATGCTGCTATTTTTCATGTCTTTGATGTAGTCCAGTGGTTCCCAAACTAGGGTCTGGGGACCACAATAAGTCCTTGAGAAGCAGAGTTTAATTTTATTATCACTTCCCCAGAGTGAGAGTCAGTACATTGTGACAATGCAAGGGGATGATTTCTGATTAGAAGTTTGACTGTGTCATTTCTAACAACAAAACACAAATCTTCTCAAATGGGATCCCACTGACATGAAGATTGGCCACGGCTGATTAAATATATCAGTGTGTGACTTTCCCATTTTTCACAGGGATGTTTTGATATTTCAGCAACAGCAGAAGGGAAAATAACCTTTCCACCCCACTTCCCTCATTAAACATAAACAAATAACCCACTGACAGAGTATTACAGCAACCCCAGGCAGCTATTCCCACTGGGCATTTATCTCTGTACTGACCTGAGCGTGCAGGTGGACATTTGCAATGCGGTTGAGGGCAAACTTATAGCCATCGGTGCGATCCTCATTGATGTAAGTGGCCGCCAGACGAGACAGCTTCTCCACTGCTTTGTCATTACAAGGAATGGGAGCAAGTTCAATGGGGCCCAGTGCAAAACCCTCGGCGTACACACACAGAGTGTGAATGGATAGCAGGGATAATAGCAGTACTAATGTGCAGATGGATTTGTCCATGGTAGCACAGGTTCAGGCAGGAGATAAAAGACAGAGCTGGTTTCAAGTGAAGTTTGTTCTCTTGTGTTTGCGTTCAGTCTCTGCAGTGACTTTTGGAATGAAAACAGGACGGAGATGTTGAAATGATGCCAAGGACAAAGTTTATTTGAAGGCAGGGAGCTGATATTTGTGAATGAATGTTCCAGTGATTCGTTTAACCTGGAGAACACTCATTCCTATAAGACAAATAGAGTGAATGACAAACATTTCATTCATAATATACATACGTTTATACGCATGCACAAATAAGATTTAAGGCTGTTTTATTCTCAGTGTATGTTTGTTTAAAATCCAGATCAAAAGATGCATTTAGTGTATTTAAGAGAACTAATTTAATGCAACAGTCCCCATTTACATTATAACTTGTACCAAAGAATTACATTGTGGATCATATGTTTGTGGTTGTAATATGAGCATCTCACCAGGAGGGGTCACTGTGAGTTTGGTGTGCCGTACTGGAGAACTAGGTTAATGATTCACTGATATCCAGTTAATTAGACAATTAGACTTGCTGTTGTATTAGAATCTCATAGCTCTAATATTTGTGTTTGCTGTCTTGATTTTTTCTGAAAAACCATTGACCCTTAATCTGACTGAATTTACTTCATTATGGTAAATGAGCAATGGTAATTACTTCAGTTGTTCCAAATCATTGTGTTATTTACAAAAATGAATTCAGATGAATTTATTATAAATGGGGTGTACAGTATATATTGTTTTTTATTTCAAAGCAGTAAACAGTTTAACCGAGCTGCACTGTGTGTCATGGGTGGGGTTCACACTGTTTGGAGCAGTCAGATTGGTTCCATTGTTCACAACATCGATTAATGTCTGCAGGTGTACAGAGGCAAGCACACACACTCTCTTAATCTCTGTCTGCCTAACACATATTTGATTCAGCAGAGTTTTAACACAGATTTTTAAGTGTGAAACAAAATACACGAATGATTGAAAAATCTTGTCTGTGGACACTTGAAGAAAGTAAGAAAATTTTATTTTTATTAACCATGTTAACAGCGTGGCTAGGGATGGCAATGTTGATTGGTTGGTCGGTCCACCACTTTGATCCAGACTGAAATATATCAAAGTCTACCAGATGGATTGTTGTGAAAATTGCAACAGATATTTACAGTTCCAGCAGGATACATTTTAATGACTTTGGTAATCCCCTTACTTTTCCTGTAGCGCCACCAACAGGTCAAAGTTTTCACGTATTCAGTGAAATATCTCAGCAACTACTAGATGGATTGGCACAAAATTGTGTACACAAATTCATAGTTCCCAGACAATGTATCCTAATGACTTTCCCCTGACTTGAGTGAAATGCAGTGGTGGAATATAACTAACTTCATTTACTCAAGTACTGTAGTTAAGCACATATTTGAGGTACTTTATTAGCTTTTATGCTACTTTATACTTCTACTCCACTACAATTCAGAGGGAAATATTGTACTTTTTACACCAGCCATACTAGTTACATTTCAAATCAAGATTTCACATATAAAACACAAGATTAGTTATAAAATATGATGCATTATTACAGAAAAACTACCAACATTATAAAAAGTTGTTAAAAAAACTCCACCTGCTAAACATCAGAATGTTAGCGTTGTCATTGTGAGCATGTAAGCACGCTGGCATCAGCAATGAGCTCAAAGCACCACTGTGCCTAAGTATAGCCTCACGTAGCCCCTAGCATAGCTGTAGACCACAGTGTTTCAAATTGCTATTCATTTTTAGGTTTAAATCATTTGAGCAATCAGGAAGTATAAAAGCCATGATTATCAAGGAAAACAGCTTGTTTATATGTTTCATGTAAGTCCTTTGTTCACTTCAGTGCTAAGTATGCCTACACTTTGAGTAGTTAAAATATAACATGAAATTCAAGTGTAGTGGGTTCTTTTTACAAGAATCTGTCCAGGGATAATCATTTAACACATATCAAATATTCACTGAACCAGGTTCAGCTCTCAACAGAGGCTGAAGGAGAGAGAGAGAGAGAGGGAGAGAGAGAGAGAGAGAGACTCACTCAGCAGAACAAATTCTGCTAATATCAGAAGAAAAAAAGAGCTGCCTCAATGTTGTGTGTGTCTTTGTGTATGCGTGTGAGTTTGTGCGTGTGTTTTCATACAAGAGAATGTGCACTTGTGTTTGTCTGTGTGCACATTTGACCGTGCAGAGCCATGACTGCATGTGTCAATGTTACCGGCAGCTAGTTGTGTTGCAGCAGAAAGCAGAAAGAGTCTGTGGGGGAGAGATAAGAACGACGAGGCTGCTCCAAGGACTCGCTCTACCAGCACAACGCCAGACCCAAGTTAGACAAACCTTCTTTGATGTGAGTACAGAGTAATCTCCCCTTCTGCTCGCTACGGAGAGATGCTACGCTGTAGTGATGCCCAGGCCCAGATACCATGGGGTTGCTGCCACTGGGGCTCCTGCTGTTCACTTTGTACAGTGATGGGCCAGGGGTAAGAGGAGAAGAGACGGGAAGAGAAGAGGAAATTTCAGTTTGATGTGGTCTAAATGCTGTTTTGAAAGGTTTCACTGGAGTTACTTGTAGTGGAAAGTTTTACTCTGACATGGTATAAATGGCGTTTCGGGGAAGTTCATTAGTATTGTTTTCAGCAGAGAATTTCAGTATCGCATGGTCTAAATGCTGTTTCACAGACCGTTCCACCTTGCCAAGAACACATTTCTGGGGGAAATACTGGCAGAAATCTCCTCCTGTGTCACATCGCCTGCCAGTAGGAGAGGAAAAGAATTGGTTTCTTTACTGCAGGGCACATTTAAGAAAAAATAAGGCCAATGCCATTTCTCCTCTTTCCCTTTCTAACCACATTCTACCTGGGATTTGTGTGTCTCAGTCAGAGTATTTACATTTTGTCTTTTATCATCACTTTGTCCATCTCTCACAGACACGTGTGAATGAAGAGAACAAAATTACAGGATGGCAGCCAGCCTTTATCTTTTGCAAATCATCCTCTTTATCTCCATCTCACATGCTTCCATTCACACACTATATTTGCTTTTGTCTTCTCTCTCACTCTTCTGTTTTTTTTTTCTTTCACAAGATGCTGTTGGGATTTTTTTCTTATCTTATTGGTCACAGTCTGCACGGAGAAGGGAAGACATTAGGATGGAGACAGAGCAGGAAGACAGATAATTCCCTCATTTAAATGGTTTCAAACTTTTTCTCGCCTGGAAAACCGGCTTCTTACACTGTTGTGGCCAAAACATGGACATTGATGTTAAACCCATTAAATTTCACTGTAAGTGGTCAAGCTATGAGCTCACGTTAACAAAGCTTTCACAGGTGATTGGCATTCTCTGCAGCAGTGGTGACAAATCCCTGTCATTTTACTTGGATAAAGTAATCAGCTTTAGACTCTTCATTTCCACGTCATGTATTCAGCTTCTCTTACTGCAGCCACAGGAAGTAAATGAGAGCAGGACACCCAAAGTGAAACATTAGTTGCAATATGAGAAGTTTCATGTTTTTATGCCCGCAGTTAGTGGCAGATGACTGTACTCTAATTAAGAGGAGAGAAAGAAGAATACTCTCTTGAATTGTAAACCTTTGGCACTTCAATGTACGTTTTACCTTCAGCTAATGGTTTTCTTTGCAATTATTTGTGATATTTTTGTATTTTAACATGTTTAGGTTATTCGACTCTTGAATTATGAACCTTTGGCACTATAATGTATAATGCACTCACAAGCTCACCAAGGATGCTTCCTAACAACATGTGTTGTAATGGAAATAAAATTAACTCAATCAATTATTTATCTTTTTGCACCATAACACTGCTAACACATGCAATACTGCTTATCTCAAATGTCTTGTTCATAAAATCGAATTTTTCACGGATGAACTCTATGGTATAGTTATAAGTATAGTTGTGATTCTAAATTTAACTATTTGTACTGTAGCATTTTTTGGTTTTGGAAGTTAAAAAACAGCACAGCTTCTTATATTAACTTACATAATAGAAGATCATGTTCCTGTGTTTCATAATAATAATAATAATAGAACTTTATTTATAGAACATTTATCAAAACAAACATAATGCTTCACAAAGAGAGAAATGAAATACCACAATGAATAATAAAATACATAAAAAACAATAATTTGATATTTACCTACTTTTACCTCATCTTGCTTTTTCACTATAAATATTTTAAAATATGCTACATGAACATAATTCTGTACTTACATTAAATAGGAAGCCTAAATATTACTTACTATATTACTTACTTAATATTACTTGTTTTATCACTGTTTTGGTCTCCTGAGAAAAACATCAACTCTGCACGATTCTGTAAATCCCTGGATTATGTTTTTTTTAACAACCAATGCAAATGTTTTAAAAATTCTTGCTTCTGCAATATGGTATGGTTATGGACAATTATGGTATGGTTAAGATTCAGGAAAGATTGTGGTTAAAGCAAGTAAACTATGGTTAAGGTATGGTTACTTGACAACTAAAACACTTAGTTGAAGTTATTTTAATTGGTAAAATAAAAGGTATGTAACAGGAGATGAACCTTAGTCCCCTGCATGAAAGTCAGACTCAAATCTGCACACCCTTACAATCCACCTAGTTACATACAGTATAGGGCACACTACTTTCTGCATTGGCACTAGACGCTGGTGTTGGATGTAAATTGTGAGGTGCAGAATCATCCAAAATGGAAGATGTTTTTTTAGTGGTATTACCAGAGCTTGTTTGCTGAGAACAATGAAATTGGGTTGTTGAGAGCGGTGAGACTCAACCATACATAAATGTTCTGTAAAACCAAAGCAATGAGCTCAAAGAGGGTATAAAGCTCTGTAGAACTGAGTTGGGTGATTGTTCTCAAGTGACCCTCTTCCACACAAATATTCATTTGATTCACATATTAATACATGCAGCTTTGAAGTTTTTACACGACTTTTGGCTTGCCATTCACAGTCAGTTTTCTGTTATACAAATTAGAATGAGTGAGAACAAGAGAATTGGCTAAATGGATTTAAAGACATCACGAGATGAGTTGCACGACCACTGCAGTAAATGTAAGCACAGTGCATCGGTTTAAGTCGCAGAGAGAAAATACAGAGGAACATAGTCATGTCAGGGTGTGTTACAGAAACCCAGAGCTGGGATGATGACGCACAGTATGAGCGACTGGCTCAATCACTGAATGTGATTGAAGTGCCATGTGTGGTACTCCAAACTCTGGCCCTCATGATGCATTGCCCACTCCTCATTTTACCTCCTCGGCCAACTCTAAGATGTATCATGGCCAGTCACCTGCTACCCCGCTACCCAGCTGGACGTCAGTGGCAGTCATGTTGACAAAAAAATTATTTGGCAGTAATATTGTGGCTATTTAGAAAATGTCTTGACCACAATTTGCTATTTATATTTCTGGCGTGTGTATGCATACATGTGCATGCTGAATTTGCTCAAATGTGTTTGGATGCATGTGTTTATTTGCACATACTGTGTTAGAAAGCCTGTGAGCAGGTGGTTGTCTACCTCTGTGTCTACTCTTCTCTGTGTGTGTGCTCATATGTTTTTATGTGTGATAGGGGTTACGGAGAAGTCACTGAGTCAATGCATGACCTTGTCTAACCGACTGGGTATCAAACTCATGACAGCTAAAACTTTTCCAGCCCTAAAGCCTATTTATACTCCCATACAGGCCTCTTTGATGTCGGCACTTAAAAGCACCACTAACTCACCCTGGAGGAAGAGCCTGGCACACAGAGGATGCTCTGGATGTCTCAGCCTGTGTGTGTGTGTGTGTGTGCACATGTGGGTGCATGTGTGTGTGTGTGTGTGTGTGTGTGTGTACGTCTGGGTATGTGTGAGAATGTGTGCATGTGTGTGTGTGTGTCTGTATGTGCATGCTCCCCATCCGTGTTTAGCTTCATGATGACTAACCATTTTTTAACTTTCATATTTCTAGACTTTACACCTCTCATCCCTTTTATGTCCATCTGCTCCAGCGTCTGAGGTGCAGTCTTTGTTTTAGGGTGAGATGTTTTAATAAGCTTTCACACATTTAAAATCTTCCAGGACATTTTAGCATCTATTTTTTTAGAATAAGTTCTCTTCAGTTTAAGTCTAAACCTGTACTGTAATTTTTCAGATTGTTGAGTAGATGTGTTGTACCTGTGTCTTTTCTGTCAACAAGCCACTGATCTGCTAGCCTACATTGTATTTCTCAGACTACCTTATATACCACAGACTTGGAATGTCTTGGCAGCATGCCATTTCAATTATCTTTCACTTTCAGTTTCTCTAGAGTAATCTTTTAATCTTATTGCTATCCACCTCAGTCTCAGCCCAGTCTTTGAAAATCACTTAGCATTTTTCTCTCTTTAATGTCCATCAAATAATTTTTTTTTCTGTTTTAATTCTGTTTGTGTGTCTTGCAACAGCCTCCTGCTGTGCAGATGCCTGTTCCATGCTTCCCAGCAATATTTTGTGACATTTTCATTTTAAAAAATACCATTTTTCCTGTTCTTTATCTCAGATTGATATAACACAACGGTGACAACTTATACCAGGTATAAATACAAAGCCTGTACATCTTCTGTTCTAAGCACTTGTTGTCTTCTTTAAATAAAATCTGTCACTAACTAGAAGTGATATATTTTACATTTCCATTTTTCTGGAATAATCAGAGGAGCGGCTGACCAGTCAGCAATGAACAGTGATAGTTACCATGAGTCAACCACCAGTGTGAATAAACTGAAATCTTGAAGATGGCCACTTTAAGAGTAACTTGAAATGCGCCAAAGAAAAGTAGCAATGCGCCACCAAAATGCAGGGATGAAGAAGACAGCAAGCTAGCAAACACGGATGAAAACAATGCAGTTTTCATATACAGAAAAGATTTTGAAAATGTTTCGTGAATAAGGAAATGCATTCAACACGTTTGTAAGGCCTGATCAACACGTTCTCATACGACCACGCAGGTCATTTGTTCCTACCCTCTAATACGACCCACAGGAGCTTTTCCTAAATGAGTGTTCCCACTGGTGGCAGTTGAGGATGGGCTGTAAGGTGAGGACTGGCTGCAAGTGTACGTCACGTAAATCACGTGACTTACGTCACGTTAAACACATGGTTTACGTTGTGAAATGCTTGCAAAAAACTACTTGGTTAGGTTTAGGCAAAGATCATGGTTTGGGTTCAAATAAGTATGTTACGTAAGTTACGTAGCTAACATAAGTTATGCAAGTCCCGTACGTAATGTTATGTAACTTAAAACTTTAAATAATCAATGTTGACTTTTGGTTTCACACGGAACATGAACCACAGTCTCCTGAGTGAAAGTCCTTTCTTTGTTTGTGCCATCCAACCACCCCACAATCTCCACAAGTGGACTTTCTAGGTCTTTATACCATGTCACCTGACTTCTTGGTTTGCACCCGTAATAATTACCACGACCACTAGAGGTGGCATCACATAAATGTAAGCATGGGTCACGATAAACTGCTGGCTCAAACAACCTATATGGATGTTTTTTTGGTGAGGACTGACTGGGCCTGATACACAATGCATTTAAGTGAGGAACACTAAATGTAAACACAACATTTCATTATTTCATATTTTTTAGAAGAAAACTCCACAAGGTACCTTTAATACCAGGCTGTAAGAGCAGTGTTTCCCTGCCCCCTCTGGATGAAATGTTTTTCGAAAGTGATCTGCACCTGACTAGAAGTAGGCTACTCACAGATCCACTCAGTTCCTAGTAGCCAAGACATGACCCTAGCCAGGTCCTCATTATATTCAGTCTAATCAGGTCAGGTGGGTTCCCGTTGTATTAGTGCAGATCTCGGGTCTGTGTGTCAATATGTGTAATACCCGAGTGGATCGACTCGATAGCTGCTCTGACCATGCAGTGTGTCATAATAATCATCACAAGAGAATAATTTGTCTTTTGAGGCAAAATGGAGTGTGTGAACTGTTAAGTGCAGGAAATTGATCGGGTCTGATTATCCTTGGATCTACACCAAATAGTGATGTCACAAGGTGAGAAGTTAGACCATCAACAAAAACAAAAATTTCAGCTGGTGCTCTGGTATTAAGTTGCTCTTTAAATTATATAATTTAATCTAACTAGAGGAAACTGAAGAGTTAAAGATCATGTCCAGTTTTCACCAGCATTCAAGAACGCTCACCTCCGGTCACTTGAACTTCACCTTTCCTTCACTTCAGCTGGATTGATCCTGGTTTGATGTTTGAATGAAGACAGCTGGTTAGGGTAAAATAAAAATTCAGGACCCAGCACCACTCCCACACAGTCTGTCTCTTTGTCTGACTACCACTCTTTGCTTGGCTGCCTCTGACCAACTATCTGCCTGATTGCACTCTCTCTCTCTCTCTTTCTGCCTGACTCCCTCTCTCTCTCTTTCTGCCCATCAGATCAGTGTTGCTCGCAGCCTGGGAGAGAGGAGGTGTGAAAAGCTCATGCAGAGAGAGAAACCCTAGGAAATGCCAGCCAAAGAATGACTGAAACAAGGAAAGAGTGTCAGTGCATGTGTGGCTGATTGTGTGTGTGTACATGCAGTTGTTTGTGTGAAGTTACGTGTGTGCATGTGTGTGTGTTACGTGTCATTCCTTTCTCTTTCCAGTTTTCTGCCTGTCTGATTCTCTTCACTTGAATAAAGACCCTCGGCATGACAGTGTTATAATGCATGCCATGAACTAAGGAATATCAAAACCTTGTTGTTTTAGCCAAAGTGGGACTGCCATAAATATGTAACAACTTCCATCAAAATGCACAAGCTCACACACACACTCCAAATATAGAACACATTTACATTGTAACAGTTGCACATAGCGTTTCAGAGCCAAACATGAAATCCATTTTAAGATGTGCGTGCACACCTTCCATGATATCACTGAAGTGGTTGTCCCAAGTCAGGATGCACATGAGTGGCATGCAAAGAACACGATGATGTAGTCATTTCAACACTTCAATCATAGATGTTTCAACACTTAAATGCTGTAGGAGAGGAAATTGAGAGCTGTGCCCTCTGTGAATGATATTAAGCATTAATGGATAAGAAAAACACTCCACACACACACACACACACACACACACACACACACACACACACACACACACACACACACACCTCAGTGGCTCTTGAGAGGAACAGTTCTGCAGCTTTATCAACCCTGAAATGGGAAGTGGTTTGTGGTATTAAAAAGGAATACGTGACTGTGGCAAGCAAGCGGAGGCGGATAGGGTGTTGGTTGGAGGAAGAGAGAGGAAAGGATGGTCCAACGGGCAAACAGGGTCCCTGTAATCCTAATGAACCCTCCCATGTAACATGATTCTGGTGCAGAGATGAGCCTCCCTTTGGCTGATGCCAAACATGGAGAAAGGAGTGAGCTGACTTCTGGACATATCATTGAAATAAAATACCTTGGAACCTTGGATACCTGAAATAACTCAGTTTTGCTACTCTATCTTGATCATTGCCATGATCACGATAGTAATAGAGTTGCGAAGTGGGATGAGCAGCTGGTTCTGGAAGTGTTTTTCCCCATTCTCTGTTTCCATATCAAATTTTTCATATATCCACAATGTTACGGAACATAGAAACATGGGACTCTCTCGGATAATGTAAAGATCATGCTATTTTTTTATATTATGACCAGTTTTAATTATTTCAACTTTGTTTCTGAGAAATCCTGGTTTGTCTGTCATTTTGGCATGGTGGACAGGTCTAAATACTACAGTACCCGTGAGACTCAGCCACCGTTGCCATGGAGAAGAAACCAGTCAGAGGTGCGAATCAGAGTGGTAGTGAATTCAAAATGCTTCGTTGTTGAATTTGAGAACAAAACACAACAACATAGCTGCTGAATTAATCCAAAATTGACTCAGAAAAAAAACTGAATTGACTTAAGCTGCAGATTGTGTATTCATACATTTTAGCTTCCACCCGCCGTAACCAGTGCATGTGAGAATTTTAAGCTCAGTGATTGGATGTTTCTTCCCAAAATGCACCTTGGAAGCAGATATTTTCTGAAGCATTTGTGTATCTGTTGTACTGATTATTTAACTGTGAGTTTCATGCCCATTCAAGCTGTAGAAGTCCTTCAACTGTGAGCCACATTGCATTGTCTTTGGAAAAAATGTATGGTACTTCACAAATCTATAAAGAAAACAGTATGAAACTGGATAAAGATTAAATTAATGTTCTTTGGACTATCTTCTTTCTTTGTCAGGAATAAATGTGAAATACAATGTTTGGTCCATGTTTTAAAAATGAATGCCAGGAATTTACTCTGACTACAGGTACAAGAAAGTATTCTAGCAAAGTGAAATATGACTTTAATTTCGTCCCCTAAGGCAGCAACAAAGAAAATCAGACATTACACACTGATCTTTTACCTGACAGTTTGAACACTTCAACTGAGCACATGTCTATGTCTAACAAGTATTCAAACCTGACACACAGATTTGTAATAGCAGTGCTAAAAGACACCACTTGAGTGTCTCAAACATTTAAAAACAATTGCTTATTTGAAGAGGTTGCTGCATGTTGGACCATCAAAGTGGGACCACAGGTGAAGAAATGGGGCTGGTGCATGATTTACAGCATTGTAATGAGCTCCATCCATTATGTTTCTGCATGTATAATTATCATGTGTGAATAATGCTAGTGAACTGTGTGGGTACCTCCCACTGTGGGTCCCTGTGTAGCCAGTCCCTGTGCTTTCACATCTGGCTAGGGCTTTGAAGTGGCAGGTGTGCCATCTACATGCCACCATGTTGGCGAATGAGAGAAAGACATAGTCCTTTGTTGGCAAGTACAAAGAACATACACATTGTCGTTTTGGTGTGTAGGGACTGTTTTTGATACAGAATAGTCAGATTCACACATCTTCACACACACAGGTTACTGAGGCTTTAATGAGCAGAAGAAAACAGGCTAAAACCCACATGGTTGTCAGGCATAAGTCATCTGGGATGAGCGTTGACTTGACGTGAGTCTCTCTACTCATGTGTGAAAGACCTGATCTAACATGATTTCACCTCCCAGTGGCATGGCAGAATTGCATTTCACATAAAAAGATGGGATTTACACACATGCGTGCACATCCACACACATGCAAAAGTGCCTTGAAATTATGTGCAGGTGTACCAAAGCCACAGTAGAATAAGTCAAAGAAAAGTCGTTGTCAGTTGTCTGGTGCCACTATTCCACACAAGCTCACATACATCAGCATGCACGTCTTGTTTTGGAGGTTGCAAATGAGCCAAAAAGTTTGACAAAACTACTGGGCTAAACAGAACTATTTTCTCCTTCTCTGGGGACGCATAAATGTGATCCCCAAAAAGATTTTGCAAGCTAATATGTAGATTTTTCCACCAGCATGTGTCATGTTTTAATCCCCACTTTATCTTGCATTGCAGAGACACAGAGAAACAAAACAACACAGTAGATAGACTAAAAACAACATCTATAAAATCATTTTGGAGGTTTTTTATTTGACATATCACCAGTGGTGGAAAAATTACTCTGATCCTTTATATAAGTACAATACCACAATGTAGAAGTGCTGAATTATTATCAGCTAAATTTACTTAAAGTATCAAAAGTACTAATTCTGCAGAAAACTGGCCCCTCTGATTGAAATATAGGGATGGATGGATCTATACTGTGGGATCGATACTTCAGTACTCACAAGCTACTCATTTGGAATCGATTCCTTTAAAAAATATTGATAATAAAATTAGTCTGCATCACGTCCAAACGTTTTCAGTACTTTTGTATAATGTTTGTGTACCAATACACAGCCCTGACATATTTAGCTGGCCTGTGTAAGATGACTGTGGAAACCTATGTGACATGAGAACCGAGCGCCCAGCCGCTCTCTTTAAACTTTTGCAATGATCTTTTATTTCTAAAAATGACCATTATTTTGAAAAATCACATACCCATTTAAGAAATGATCAGTATCGGTATCTGTATCGGTATCGTTAAAATAGTAATCGCCCATCTCTACTGAAATACTGTTAATACTGATGCATCTATGCCTAAGTAACATTGGTTTTGACAAGTGCTATACAAATAAACTTTATTATTACTTGATCATAACTTTATTTCTGGGGTCCATATTCAAATAAAATACATATAATCAATAAGGTTTGCACTTACACTATATACAATAACCAATTGTTTACCAACTAACTAAAATAGTTTAGTTACAACATTACCATTGCATCCAACAATACAATTACTTAAAAAAAACATACATATACAAAACATCAAAATAGAACAATTTAAATGGGTTGACAAGTAAAACACAACAACAGTAACAATCTCAATTCATTTAAACATCAATATTGCAAAGAAGAAACCAACTTTGCTTATTCATTTTGCAGGCCTGTATTCAAGAATAACCTCTTTAGCTGCTTCTTAAAACCTAAGTTGTAGTTTCTTGAGTTATAAAGCAGAGATATGGCTCTATACATTACTGTTTTTTGTAGCATTGGTCTTTGGTCAGGGCAATGTAACCTGCTCTCTCTCTCTCAAATACTATGTGCAAAGTACAGAGATAATAATCCAAATGTGTAAGTAAGCACCTGAGTAAATGAGTTACTCTCCATCACTATGTATGATCCACCTTTAGGTCATAAGACAAGTGATGACTTGGAAATAACCATATATAGTGATATAAGGTTATAGGTTATATAGCCCTGATCCTGAACACACACACAGAAAACACTCTCTGAAAGTGATCCTGGTTTAAAAATAACCAGTCTAATTAGTTTTCTGCTTTGCTTTGCTTGTGTGTGTGTGTGTGTGTGTGTGTGTGTGTGTGCGTGCGTGCGTGTGAGGGCAGGATAGGACTGCAGCAACAGAGTAATTAAGAGAAACAAGTCTTTGATCTTAAGGAGGTTTTTCTACAGTCGTCAGTGAGAGAGGGGATGTGTATATATGCGAGAGGGTGTGTACATGCGCGCGTGTGTTCATACTTTATTTTAAAAAAAACAACAGACCCTTAAAATAACCCCCCACCCCCTCTGAAATGAAAAGTGGACTCAAATTCTAAGCAACACGGCGGGGGTTTTATCTGTCTGCTCTGGTGACTTTGTGCTTTTTGGTCAGAGACTACATGTCACTTCTTTAAAATAACAGATTTAGGTCATTCTGAAAATAAAAAAACTTCCTCCGTCAGTTTTGCTTCTCAACTTTGTGACTAATTGACTGGAAGATAATTTGAATGCTGAACAGTGGCAGCAGGAGTCCACTCCATTCAGCGGTGAGACTGATGCATCTGAACAACACCAACAAACATGGCCCACAATCACTCTAGAGGGAGTGCTCCACTGAGAACATCATTACCGACTCTGTGTTGTCTGCTAAATCAAAGTAGCTTCCCCGGCCTTGATAAAAGAGCTCGCCGACTACCAGAGTAGGAGTTTCCCGCTGGGTTACTCAGATGAGAATCGTCCACTGAGAAACCAAGATGCGTCTGTTTTCTGGTCAGACTGAAATTTAACAAAAAAGGCCAAAAAAAGTAGAATTAAACATAGGGAAAGATTTTATATGGCCATCGTGGAGCTGGTCTGAACTGCTGGTTGAAGCCAGATGATAAACAAAGCGATATCAAACAGAATACAATAAGATTGGAAACATACTGTACAATACTATCAAACTGAATAAAATATGGCTGTAGAGTGTATATGAACAGAACATAATCAGTTCAAGTTCAGTATAATTTATTTATAAAGCCCTTCATCACAACACAGTCACAAGAAAGAGGTTTTGTACATCTAACCAATCAATAATCAATCAGAGAACAAAATTATGCAATACAGTATGCAAAACAGCAGGGGGGCAAAACAAAGCACAACACAAAGAATGGTATGTGGAAGAGAGACCCCAACAAGTCCTCCAAATTAAACAACAAAATATGTCGTTTGTCCAGAACAACACATAGAAACGTTTTCTGATCTGATGCCCTTATCGGCAGGTCGACATCACTTGTCTGTGCCTTCCAAAACCATTACAAGTCAATGCAGAAAAATAAATCTGTTTTATGTGAGAATATTGTGGTTATTAAAGGTACCCTGTAGCGTTTTGGACCACTGGTAGTGCTATGGAGCAAAGAAATGCAGCGATGCACCAACAAAGGCAACAAATTGTGGATGTAAACAATGCAGGATTTTTATTTTTTTAAAACAACTTGGTTAGACTCAGATAGATTATGGTCTGTGTTTAAAATTAGCACTTTGTTAAGATTAGGGAAACATGGTTTGGATTAAAATGACTCCTTCATTAAGGAGCTTCGTCTTCATGGTTCAGCATGGTTGCTGAAACGAATTATGCTGTCTTTCTTCTAGGGAGGACAGTCTCGAGACATAACAAGCAGAACAAAACCTCTAATAATCAGTGTGTACAATGGAAAATGTCCAAGAAAGCTGTAAAAACTTGGGTTTAAATGGCCCTTTTTAACTGCAGGACCTTTTCCATGAACCTTTTTAGGAACTCAGACTGTTTAATCTGTCCTGTTGTTGTTTTTATCTTGATCTTGATATCAACTAATTTGTTTGGCTATTTTAACCCATATTTAAAAGACAGGTACTGCAAGTGGGTGCAAAATACCTTACATTTTGTGTGATATAATGACATTGAATGTTATGAAGTATAATCTCAAAAAGAGCAGATAAAGTACCAATCAGAAAGAGTGAATGCGTGTGAGAGAATCGTTCCTACTTTGGATAGAAGAATGTTCTGGTGTTTTCAGTCTCTCTTTTCACCTCTGCACGATTCCTTTCCAACATTCTTTCTCACATGACTGTAAAACACTATTATATTTTGACTGTTGAGCTGCTTGACAGGCTGCACACCTCCAACTCCTCAGCACAGTAACCAACTTCACTGTGCTCTGGTGTTGTGTGGAAAACTACTGTGTGCAGCATGACATCAGGTCAGCATTGCTCATGGATGATGGAAAAAGGGCAATTATTGACTGACTTCTTTATTACAACAATGTGAGTTTGTTTGGCTGGTGTATCAGCAAACAGATACACCAGTTGCTCTGCTGTTGTATTTCTGACAAAGCAGCTGCTCAAGGGGTGTTTGCTGTAGTAAACCACACTTGCTGTTACCACGTGTGTCGCCCAATTAACCAGGACTGAAATCTGAAGGAATAAAACTTTAATGTGTCCAAAGATAAGATTTTAAGATTTTGCAGAGATCTCACTGGGTAAATGAACAAATGTTTCTCAATTTCTGAAAAGCTGACCTTTTTAGAGCGCAGTCTGTTTTCTGTTTGTGAGACGATAGGTGTCTTAATCAAACTGGAGCATTTGGTCCGGGGTGCCTCTGACAGCTTTAGACAGTTTCTCATTACTGAGCTGGCATTTAACATTTAGTCATTTTAACATTCAGTTCCACTCTTGTCTGCTGACTCAGAGCACAGGCTGTACCGTGCTATTCCAAAACACACCCAAAAACACTCTACAGTGGGACATTAACAAGGTTTGAAAACACTGAATGTAACGGTAAAAGTTGACTAATACACTGATTAGGAGTGATAAAGAGAACTACACATAGACATAAAGACAGAGTGATAACGTGATGGAGGTTTTTTTGCTTGGCTTGTTCATTTTTTGCTTCATTTGTTTAGTTAATTTATTGTGTTGGTGGCTTGTGGCTCTCAGTTTTAAGTATTCATACATGTACACACACACACACACACACACACACACACACACACACACACACACACACACACACACACACACACACACACACTTAATTGCTGCCTTTTACTGCTGTGACAAATACCATTATATTCCTCCCATAACCCTGCATTCACACTGCAAGCAACATGATCAACAAGTCACTGGGAAACTATTAATTTCCTAGCGCTGAGTAACCAAACGTGGCCTGTGTGTGGATGATAAACAATCTTGTCAAAAGCCAAACAAAAAGTTGGCCACAACTGAACTTTTCTGAATCAATGGGCCATCAACAGCCAATCAAATTCTCACACTTCTTTGTATCCCCATCACTATAATTTTGTGTCATGAGCAATGGCGGCTGCAAAATGGACGAGAAGCTGATTACAACCATTCAAAGCTTCCCAGTTCTCTACTACTTTGATTCGAAAGGCTACAGGAATAAAATGATGCTTGGAGAATCGCTGCTTCAATCATTGAGGTCAATGTTAAAGGACAAATCGAGCATGATTGAAAAGTTTGCTCATTTCCTGCTTTGTCCTTCAGCAGTTTATAATGCTCAGAGACTCTGGAAAGTTGTCACTATCATAATCAGTTTATCTTTTGCAGTGACAACTGTGAGACAAACTGTAGAAATGTGCTTGCAGGAATGGGATTGGCCAACACAGCAACTTGTTGAATGACATTGCATTGCATTGTGGCAAAAGTTGAGCCAGGTTCAACTTTTTGCCGGACGATCCAGCGTTTTTTGCCGGAACCCATTTGCATTTGTGTGTCAGTGGACTGGCCTCATTCAAATGAATGAATAGTTTTTTTTTAAATGCAGGGCTGAAGTTAGTCTAAACACAGCCTAACCCTAGTGATGCCATCAAGGTTAAATCAACCTGTACTTAGAGACTTCAAATTTATAAAATAAAGTCTGAGTTAAAAGCTGGAGGTGTGCAGTTTGAAAGCTGTGGGCATGTAATGGGAGATTTGCAGGGTGAGTCTAATGAAAATATGCCATTGGTTGTATTATGGGAAATATTGGATCCGGCATTTTTGGAGCTTGACCCATACTAGGGACTAAAACTCAGGATATGAATCTTAATGCAAGATTATTTTCTCAACTGCTGTTTCCAAGGTCAAGAATAAACTTGAACCTGATAGTAGTCCTTTCATACAACTATGCAAAATGAAATTGCCAGAACAAACTATAAGCCAGTGGTCTCCAAACATGTACTAACTGAGATGCATTATACACCCAGCAATACATTACAGCAGCTAAGTTCTCCTCTGGTTGACCAGCTGGAATGAAAACCTGTACAAATACAACCCGTCCAACTCACTACTCTAATCTGTTTCTGCTTCCAAATCTCATAGTGACTCACTCAGGGAAGAGCTATCCCCTATTGCACTGCTGTTGGTAACCCCTGCCTCTCTCAGGTGCAATAATTTGGAAAATCCCTCAGTACTAAGGCTGTCTACTTGCCAGGTAATGGGTTTTTTGAATGACTACCTGTACTGCACACCCCGCTGCTACACAACACAGTATCAGGAGATTATCCCCTGGCGTACAGTGAATCCTTATCTTTACGTTGCAGTTGGGATTATTCTGCTTTTGGAGGCACCAGCAGGAGAGAAGACTTGGTGATGCACAACCCATCAAATTAAAAAATAGACTGGACACCTACTGGAACTCTATATTATCAAATTACTCTTTCCAGTGCATGCAAGTTAGCTGCAATAACATTCGGCAGATTCATTTCTTTTGTAGTCACAGCACATGTCTCAGAAAACTGGCACAACACAACCAGCGCTGAATCCCTGAGCCAAGAAATGCCTCATCAGGTACCACAGGTGACACAGAGACGTCCTGTTAATTTCCACACCACTAACAGTTATGTGCCAGACAAACACACACTGAGTTAACTCGAACTGAAAAGACTGGCAGAACTGTTTCTATCCAACAGGAGCAGGAAAATTAGTGTATTTATCAACTTCTGTGTGCACATGTGCATTCTTGTGTGTATATCTCTGTGTGTTGCACAGAGGGATGCTTGACTCCCAATAGATGTCATTATTTTCCACTTGCAAGCTCTCATCTCAGCATGAGTGCAGAGGTATTTTTATTATTCTGTCTGTGTTATTTTGTGTGTGAGTCTGTGCATATGCATGCACACATAGATGAGTGTGTGGTACAGGGAGGGAGGGAGGAAGGGGTACGTGTGTGGGTGGGCGCTTCACAAAATGTTTGCCTCTCAAAAAGTTCCAGAGACTTTCTCATGCTTTCTGGTTAGCTGAAAAGTGCGGAAAATCTTATTTCCTACTAAAATTCCTGTAACAAAGAAGCTACAGCACATCAAGTGTCACAGTGTCGAGGGAATCGGTTCAAGTCACTGGCACAAATACAATCTTTCATCTTGTTCAGGAGCAAGCTTTTGAATTAACTCAGTATATGGCGTGACTGTGTATCAGGTTGGCAGGCACAGGGCTGATGTGTTGGAAAGTGGGATGGGATTCACCCTGAGAGGAAAGAGATGACACGATCAATTACATCAGCAAAAAGCTTGCAGAAGGTGTTAGTGCTTTTGTGCTGCACCTGGATAAAGGCAGCCAAGCGTTGCTGTGTTGCTGTCAGTACCACGGACAACAGTGTCTGATCAGGACCACGGACAGCTCCCTGCTCACTGCACCATGACTCCAGTGCTGATCATTGAGAGTCATCTCGTTTTTGACCAATACGTCCAAATAGATTCATTAAAGAGAAGCTTAATGAATGAATGAATGAATCTGAAGTCTTCACAGGAAAACTAATCTCCACACTGGACCCAGACTGGTGCAGAATTGCTGCTCCTGTAATTCAAATGATGTAAATCTGACATGGGGAGGCAAATCAGGGGGTTGTCACTTCTAATGCTAAAAATGTGCCTGAGTAGAAGGACTGTAACAATAGCACAGTGAGTCAAACCCGATCGAGACCGAATCCAGCTGTGATGTGTTGAGTGGAGTTTGTCCAACACTGCCTTGTCAAAGGAATGGAGTTTTGAAAATGTGTTAAAATAACATTTAGATTACAATGTCTCACACTCGCATACAGCAGTACTGTAAATTTACATTGAAAATGCTTTATTACAGAAGAAAGAAAAAGCATTTCTTGCTGCTGTGTTCTGTTGTTTATTGTTCCCTATTTATAGCCTTCTGTGTTGATAAGGAATGGAACACTTAATTGTTATTTGAACTTGCATTTTTGTTCTTTTTTTCCATTTCAGTAATTGTATTCTCTCTTTTTAATTTTTATTTATTTCTTAATTTATAATTCTTTTTAATGACACATGTGTGATTCTACACGAAAAAAAATTACCTAGAACTTGCCATTCTGAACTTTTTTCTAAGTATATCTTGATTCTTGATTTCTTCAATAACTATTATTTTATCAATGCATTTTGGAGTAACTCCTTTTTCAATCAACAAATCATAAATTAAACTTATTACATTTATATTAAGGGAAACTTTGCATCATCAGATTTTATCTGTGATCCTTACACAATGGTCTTTTGAATACCACATACAATGCAATTTAAAACCTGTTTCACAATCCTACCAGCCAAAATATGAAAGTATGATGGAAAACCAGGAGGGGCAATATGGCCTAGAATTATTTATTATCACATCACATTCAGTATTTCTAAGCTTTAATGATATAATTAATTAAAACTAACTTGACCTGGACCCAGATACGCAGCAGAAAATAGACTGAAGTATTAATCAATGAAAAATGATTAATTTATTTATTTTCATTTTTTAAATTTTATTTCATTAATTTATTTAATTTCAAGTTTTGCTAAAATCGACACTTGTCCACTATCAGTCATTGAGCTTCCCAGACACTACAGATAGCAGTAGTGACAGTGTTTGCTACAGGTCTGATGGTGCTGTCTGAAGCTCAACCATAAAGGACTCCTGCAGCACAATCCAACATTGCAACAATCCTTTTCCAACTATCTTTGAGTTCATAGATATAAAATGTCTCTCGACAGCCCATATTAAGTGCAATAACTTACATTACTGCCTACAGCTGGCAAGAGAAATATGAACGACTTTTTGAATACCTTCTAAGGCCTTTTATTGAAGAAACCGAATTCAATGCTTTTTAAGACAATTCAAGACCTGCACATACAATGTATAAAGATTACAATGACCGTATTAACTTCCTGGTTATCAAATTTTGCTAGTTGGAAACAGCAAATCAAATGTGGTGCAAATCCACCCGATTCCTAGCAGACCAAATGCGCTATGATCTGTTCTTTCCATCCACTTTTATTTGAGTAAGCTTTTGTATCCTCAGCCCTGATAACTCCATAGCTTGTGCTAAGAATCAATCGCCCTCTCTGCCACACAAATTAAATGAAATAAAACTCAGTGTCTCTACTTTCATTTCAGTTAAAGTCAGATCAAATTAATTTGGTTCCCTCCTATTCACAGCCTTCTTAATGTTTATGAGAGCTGAGCTTGTTCTATTTAAACACACCCATGAGTTGATGAGCTCTTAAGATTTTTATATAGGCTTGTGCTCCACATCACTTTTTACAGTATTTCCCAGGGGTGCTGTGTGTTGAGTTGTAGTGACTTTCACTACCCTTTTCTTAATTACGTCACTTGTTATTTTACTTCGCTCTTTATCTACAAGAATCTTAATTGAATATAAATCAGAAACCTAAAAAACATAAAGATGGGTCATGCCCTTTCACCCTCTACTTACTCTCCACTCTTTTCGTGTCTTTGTTGTGAAAACTGTGACTAATTTAATGCTGAATGACTCCCTGCAGCACTGAGAGAAAGAGACAGACAAAAAGAGACAAAGAGAGACTGGGAGAGCAGAGAGATGAAGAGAGCAGTAGGTGGAGAGAAAGGTAGAAAGTGAGACAAAAGAGAAGGATAGGGGCAGACAGAGAGAGATGGATAATAAGGACAGACAAAGCAGAATATTTCACCACTGGAATATTTCACACTTCACATAATATTTCATTCTTACCGTCAGATTCCTGGGTTTGAGATTCTACCCAGGGCAGACAGATTGACAGACTATTTTTCATCAGCCTTGCGTTTCCTCCCCAGCTCCTGCAACAGTAAACCTCTCCCTAAATGACTGCCATAAATTCTCCACAAATCCACATATATTTCTGCCATATTTCTGGTGACAGCTGATTATTTCTGCAGTGTTTAATGTTTGTGTTCACAACTACAGTGTATTAATCTAAATAATAATAATAATCAATGAAGCCATCATCGCTTCGTGGGTGTGTGTTGATTCTATATAATAAAGAACAAGAGGTCATTTAGAGATCAAAATAAGTTTCCTGACCAGAAAAAAAACCTAATCATTACGTCATAAAGTCCCTCTTAATTTATGAAGTAATATATTTAAAAGGTATAATGTAAAATATTATGTGGGTTTGAGAGAAGTGACCATTCGTAGCAGTTACTGTTGCTACACCTGTCAAGCTTTCCATTCTCGCACCACATTTAAATGCCGTTTATTGTGAAAATGATGGCAGATTTACTCGATATTCATAATAATTTTTAAAACACTTCAGACAGCGGTAGACAAAGGCAGGCTGCTCATTTTCAACTGACGACCATCAACTTGAAATGACAACTGCAGATTTTATCAAGCTGTAGCTATAGAGAGGCGAGGTCCCTCCCCTTCCTGTCTCCCCCATGGAACCTTATTTCCTTAACCTTATTTCGGAAAAAATATGTACGGTAGTCAACAGCGAGAGACAAAAATGTTTTGAATTGTGCCATGAATTACACATATGATGTTTGTCAATTTAAAAAGTCGCAGTTTGTCGTAGTACCATTTGGTTTTGTGGGAAACTGCTCAGTGAACTACATCTCTCGCTCGCACAATATACGTCTCCAACACTAACATTGCCGTCCCTTGTAACGTTAGCTTACCTGATGTTTTTTATCCGGGGACTCCTGGTCCTTTTATCAGCCTGGAAGCAAAAGAACGAGCATTGCTTGTGTGACTAAATCTGGTACTTTATAAATCTATGTATGAAACAACAACATTGTAGCTTCAGCGGCTCTGGGTAGCTTGTGGAGAGAGAAAGTCATGATTTTTTAATGTTTTCAGCTTACTTGTTTTTAAACAAGAATCCTGTAAAAGGGTTCTTAAAAATACACTCTATATCGTGTTACTGAGGCTAAAGCTTCATGTCCCAGGCAAAAAATCAAAATCTTCAATAGTTGCTGATCCATGACATGTAACGCAAAATAAAGAAACATCATTGTTTTTGTATTGCAGTGTGGCTAAGTATAAAAAGGAAAAATGTAAGATCAGACTTATTATTAACAACCCTGTTTTAGCTTACATACTTTTTTTGTTTTTTCAAACACACTTTTAACGTCACAAGAGCCAAGACTTTTAGGATGAGGTCTAACTGATGTGTTTGGCAAACATACCGCTAACTCGCCTTACATTGGCTAGGGTTGCTGAAGTGTAAACTTCCCCAAATCCAAGAGCAGGACAGAGTACCTAACGTTAGCTTAAACTCTGATATCATGCAGGACCGGCTACTATACTACTAATACTACTGTGAGGTTATTAAGAGAACTTTTTTTCACTTAGCGTGTAACCCACAAACTAATGTAGTTAGTTAACGATGTGCTCCTTGGAAATTTGGTTACGTAGGTAGTAAGCTATTTAGTCGGACATGCTAACAATTGCTCCTAACTTTAGAGTAAATAAACTGTAAATACACTGTTTAATCCACATTTCACTTTTTTTGTTGTGTTTTTGGTTTTGGAAAGACAAAAAAAAAAAAAAAAACCCAGCCCCCTCAGAACTTTTTAAATGCAGCGTATCTCATACCCATCAGATATATTAGGATTCACAAAATACTGTCACCTAGTGGGAGAGTCAAAAAAAAAAGAGAAACATTGAGTCACAGCAATCCATCCCAGAAGTCATAAATGTTGAAGCAGTGAGATGATTATCATGATGAGCTGCCTGTCTTGTATGACCTTTGATCCTTATTCTACCTTTGAGGTCACAATATCCCTGGAGTCTTCATTATTCCGTGCTGGAAGAGCAGAATTAAGAATAACTGTCTATATTATATGTGATGTAGTTTTCTAAGTGCATTGCTATGTTTCATTCTTTACCCCCCACTCTCTTATTGAAGAAAGCTGAGGAGACCTTCATGACAGTATGCAGACCTTATGATGCCTTAATTCAGTATTAAAAAATATGAAATTGTCTCATGAAAAGGTAGCTACTCCTCTAGATATGCTTGAAAATCTAGGTGCTTTTTAAACATCAGTCATTGCCAACTATTTGTGATACCCTTGTATAATTACTGTAAACAAATGACACCATGGTAGAGATGATTGGTAATGTGAGCCTCGCACCAGTGATGCTGTCACTGCTAATGTTTCTCTAAATTAAGCCCCTATTTCCCAAAAACCAATAAACTTTAATCTTTTTGAGAGGAAGCAACACTTCCTCTCAATTAAGAAGATGGTGCCTCTTTAGACAAATATTTTCTCTTCTACTTTTCTGAAGAGGATAAACTAGAGCTAGAAAGTGATTTTTCCATCTGTCTTTCGCTCTTTCTACCATCTGCCTTTGTGAAAAACTCTGAAGCATTAGTTCTGTTTGTGCTGGAAGAACATTAATATCTTCCTGATTTGTGTTACAAAGCAATCTAGCACATCTCAAGTCAGCTTTGAGCCTGTGGCACACAACATGAATGTAGCGTTCGATAGAGGCTGCCAATCCTCCTGAATGTGTTCTCATTCATTTACAGTAAATATCCCAGGTAGCCAGCCAGAACCAGTTGCAGCTAAATGTTAATGCACTCATCTGTGTTCTGGCATCAGAGGACCAAATGTTAGCCAGCTCCGGCCCAAATATGGTTGCCACATTTTGCTAAGATGCTAACAGCTCCAGTTAGCAGCAGTCATCCTGGTGTCAACACCTGGAACAGGATTCTAGCACGTAGTTCGTCTTGAGTGTGGCAACCAGGCATGCAGAATTTAGGCTGCTGCTGGACATTTTTGGCTACCTGGGTGTACTAATGCAGGGAAAAGCTACAGTATGCAGTATACAATACTTTAAAGTCCAGCTGAAATTAAATTGCATGTTTGTTTTTTTCTGCTACAACATACAGATCTGTTCTGTAAATCACGTTCTGTGTTCTCCATTGAGAAAAAATCTGAAACCAAAAGACAGAAATGTATAATTAATATATTTTTGTTTCATGATGGCACCCCCTGTTTTTGCATTAACCTAGTGGTTCTCAAACTTTTTCTGTCATGCCGCCCTTCAGAAGCCGAAAAAAGTTCATGCCCCCCCACCACATGTAAACGGACTGAATTCTTATCAATCATTAACAATATTGGGGGAACAACAAATAAAAAAGTTGAAAATGATTGAAATAAAAGAAACGATTCAGGTCAGTATGATAGCATCAGCAAAGTCTTGTTTTTTATTTCCCTACATAAATCATATTCATTCAACTTCCACTCCATATTTTTCCCCTGGTCATCCACGCCACCAATCCCCCACCAAGGCAGTCTTGGAGATATTAGATGATATGTGTTTGAGAACCACTGCATTAACCAGTTGGAAAGCTGTTGGTTTTCCATCTCCATAGCGGACTTAATTAGCATAGGAGAACTTTTTTTTCATACCAATCAAATAATTTCACTTTAAAGAGCCAGACAGCAGCCTGCTGCACAACACAAGAGCCACAGACTTTAAAAAACAAGCACATTAGTTTTTCTGCTGTCTTATCAGACTTACAAAGACACATGTCTTGTGACTTGTGACATGTCTTTTTGAATGAGCTAACGTACCAAACATACATCCACCAGGGAAAACAGCAGGCAAGATAACTAATAAGCTGGTCTGCTGTTGTGCATTCAACAGCTTAAAAACTTGCAAATGTAATGTAAACTGCAAATGTAATTTTGGTCAGTTTACTTATGTAGTCCTTGTTTGCTTCATTGTTTACCTTGTCTCCTGTTCCCCTGCAGGGATTCAGTTTGCCCCCTTAGCTGTCAATCAAATACAGACACGCCCCTCCAGTGGCTCAGCAGAAAATAAGTATTTCTGATAAGACCATGTTTTCTTCCTTTTAATAATAAAAAACTATTAACTTTATTTTTTACTGCAAAAAGGAATGACTAAATGTGATTTCAGTTGGACTTCAATACAGTGCAGTGCTGTCATTACCTCAGTTACATCTTTAGCTTGTGAAGAATTTAACCAAAGGGTTTTTCACATTCCCTCTCATTTCTACAGCACCGACATTTGTTTCCAGAATTGTTAGTCATTAAGCTATGCTCATGCTTGCACTTTTCAAGAGTTGTCAAACTTTTCTAACTTTAAAAAAAGTTTTTGTTTGACAAAAAACAGCTACTTCTGCCTTCTTTTGAGACAGAGAAGAGGACTTTCTAAAGAAATAAAAAATGTAAGAACGGTTCAGTGATTTAGACAAGGACTGCATTTTGATTGAGGTGATGAATCATGTTCAATAAGAGGCAGGATTTCTACACATCACTTGTTTGCTTCATTGTTTCTTTGTGAAATTCCTCTTTAATCCTGATTTTTGGAAACTCATGCTGGCTGACCTCTAGTTAACGGTCAGAGTGATCGTTTAGTCATCTGTCTTTGCAGTGACAGCCATGTTTCCTCCACAGTCTTCTTCTATCTCTCTATTGCTTAGGCAGCTAACTTTTAAAGTGTAGCACTGTGCTGAAGAACAAAACTGAACAAATGGGGAGCCACACTGCAACAATCAGTGTGTCTCTTGTCAAGCCCTTGGCTGGGCTGGTTAGTATGGAGATTTGGTGCTGGAGGTTAAATGAGGAGAAGACTTTCCTTTTGGGAGAAAACCAGGCGTCTGCTCTGGCTTCTAACCATGTGAAATATTAAAAAGGCCGGGGACTGTACAGCGGCTGCACCACCCTGGCCTCTGCATAACGTCAAAACACAGAGACGGCATAAAAAAGAGACTTTGTTCTAAAGAGGAAGAAGATAAAGAAGAAAAGGGAAGCCGCAGACCAACGGATTGTTTCTGAAACTCCAAAGGCTGATGTTATTTTGAAAAAAGCTAAAGATGATTGAAATTCAGAGAAAGAAAATCTGTGAATACTTGTTTGATGACTCATGGCTGAATGGAGTCATCCGACACATCCGATGAGGTGTTAAGCAGGTAATCAATCAGTAATTTAAAACAGAGTATAATTTAAAGTAACCGTCTGAGCCCTGCTGCATGTGAGTCAGTCTGAGCTCAGCACTTAAACTAACTCTAATATGATGCAACTGTCCTGCAACTGAGACCCACACAGAGAAAAGTATTCAGAATACTCTGCTTAAGTATGCATCTCTTCTATTTTTAATAATTTTCTTAAATCATATGTTGGTTGTACGAGTCTTATGTTAGGGTTTTTAGTACACCAGAGGCAGGCACTGACTCATTCCTGATGTTGCACAAAGGCTGCCCCTCGAGAAGTTACAATGATGCTCATATCAGCGAAATTGTAGGCTTTTTCAATCGCTGCAAGCGGAGACCGGAATTCAGATTTGTACTACAACAAGATTACTTGACATTTGTTTACTGGAGAATGGCAAACAGAGAAAAAGAAAAAGATGGAGATAAGAGAGAGTAGGAGAGAAGAGGATATGAAAAGTAACAAAGGATGCAAATTGGTTTTCAATCTGACATATTTCAAGTTCAACTTTGCCGTGTATGTCAGTGATTTTTTTGTTTTTAATCTTGACTCTTCACTATCTGAGTTGCAACAAAGCATCTAACCACTTAAATATCTAATTTGCCTTGTGAAGGCAGTCTAGACATCTTCAGGGAGCAGGCTTTGACAGAAGTATTCTCTGGTACACGAGGAGACAGAGGCCAAATGAGGCAGGCTGATTGCTATTCTGAAACCAGGCGTTGTGCAGAGAGGAAGACAAGAGAGAGAGAAAATCTGTACACTGACAAAAGAGAAAGAAGCGAAGGGTGTGTGTGTGTGTATGTGTGTGTGTTTGTGTGAGGGGGAGAAGGTATGAAGAGAGACGTAGGCCACAATCACCGTAGAGATTCATTCTCATACTCAGAGTTTTTCTCTCTCTCTCCCTGTCACACACACACACACACACACACACACACACACACACACACACACACATTGTCACTGAGCCATCCCATCTTTTCAAAGATGATTTAAAAAGAGATTAAAAGAGAGAACCAGATTTCTCTACAGTACCCCGTTGCTATGGCGATACAAAATTGAGTCTCTCCCTCTCTTTTCTCTCTCTCTCCTTCTTATGGTCAAATCAACATGTAGGTACAGTCCTGAACATAGAGGCCGGCTAACTGCGTGTGTGTGAGTGTTATCTTGGCTCACTACGCTGCCTCCCTCTTGCTGTTGTTGTCGCTTTTATGCGGTGACAATGAGGGAGCCTGAATGAATCAGACTAGTGTGATCTCATGTTAGGGGCTTCCTCGCACCACTGCTGATGCAGTCAGAAAACCTTGTATCTCCAGAATGCCTGCTTTTGAAGTGACAATGACGATGAATTCCTAAAAACATTAAGTTATGGATCATATCATCATGTGAGATATATACTGATATTGGCAACATTTAAGCTAAGAGATCACCCATGTATTAATGGCCTGCACTGTTATATCTTTTGATAAACTTAACGTTTCTCTTCACTTTCTCTCTGTAGCCATGGTGGGTGTAGTTTGTGATGCTAACAATTAGATAAAACCACAGACTGTTTAAATTTATTTGCACAGATTTTAAGTTCTGACATTTTCACAAAATAAAATAAATCAGTGCATATTTACATTAGCTACTTTTATGTCAATATATTGAAGGTGATATGACAAGATTACATCATTTTGTTAAGCACCAGTAACCCAGTACTTCTCACCTAAGATGGCATTTGTGTTTTTTTAAAGGAATAGGTAAATATTTTGAGAAAATATTTTTCTATTTATCCATCTAGATTGTTTTGGTGTGAATTGTTATGGTGTGAGTTGTCGAGGTTTGGACATATCGGCCGTAGAGATTGTTGAATATAATTGGACTTGCACTCAGCTTGTGGTGCTCAAAGCGCCAAATTTGAAAAACTCAGCAGCAGTGACTCTTTCCAGAAATCATGACCCAGTTACTCAAGACAATCGACAGATTTGTTGTGAGCAGTTTCATGTAGAAATGGTAGAAAGAGTATAAGAAATAGTTCCTATAGCTAATAGGCTAATAGCGAAAATATCTGTTCTCATCAGCTTTTATTGCATCCTCCTTATTTGGTGATGCGCCAATTTTTCCACATCAACTAAGTGTGAAAACTTTTAGTCACATTTAGACTTTTTTTTTTACACAAATTTGTGCTGTTTGCGCTCAGCTTTTAAAATTTAATAAAAACTACTTTGATCACCAAAAACAAATTCCATTCGATCCATTGCAGTTTCGCAGTGTCACAAATCTAAACACTGACCATCTCAGAACCTCAACAAAAACAAATACTTCCATAGAATGACGTCATGGTGGAAAAATGTAATCTCTATAAACAGATATCGGCACATGAATGAAGAATCTGTAGGCAAGGGACAAGATTTTGGTATCGGCAGTGTTCTGGTTTCCGTTTGGAGTCCGAGTAATATTGACCAATCATGTTTGAGCGGGCTTTGGTTGCATGCAGGTAAACAGTCCATGTGGCGAGCAAAAGAGGCAGAACGCATTGGCCGAAATGCAGTCTCAGAACCCATCGGCTATTGTCTGATGACAATTTAGTTTTTTATCAATATCGGAACCCTAACAATTAGCTTTTATTAGCTTTCCTAAAATTTATCTGCATTCAAATTGTCGTCAGAGGATAGCCGATGGGTTCCAAGATTACTAATTGGACTGTAAACAATGACGGATGAGGAAGTCTTATCCGGATATCTGCTGGCTACACCAGAAGCCCCGAAATATTGCCCGTTGTCCCCAGAGGGGAGCTATCAGATGATAGCTGATGGGTTCCTAGATTGAAAACAATGTTGATCAATATTTTTAGTCTCTCTTTAAAGGAGCAGTGTGTAGGATTTAGTGGCATCTATAACGGTGAAATTTCAGATTGTGATCATTTGAATACCACTTGCCTCACCCTCCTGTTCCAAGCGTGTAGGAGAAACTACGATGACCACAAAACTTGTGAAAAACCCAAAAGGCCCTATCTATAGCTAGTGTTTGGTTTGTCCGTTCTGGGCTACTGTAGAAACGTGGTGGTGTAATATGGCGGCCTCCGTGGAAGGGGACCCTCTCCTTTTGTAGATATAAACGGCTTATTCTAAGGTAATGAAAACACAATGATTCTTATTTTCAGGTGATTATACACTAATGAAAACATACTTATAAGTATTATATTCGATTTCTGCCAATAACGCCTCCTAAATGTTACACACTGGACCTTTAAGTGGATATTTAACATTGAATTATTGCTGATCGGGTATCAGCTTGCTGCCATTTAAACCCTCAGTGGGTCATGCGGTTTCCTATACTTGGTCTGTATCAGTATCAGTATAAAGCACTGTTTGGTTTCATCGTGTTCATAGTTTAAAAATGTTCCAGCAGAAGACTCACACTGTTAAAAGTAAGATTAGACTGAACTACTGCCTACAAACACTGAGGGCGTCCTCAGAAAGCAACACAAGTACTGATCCCTCCAGAAGAATCACTGGCTAAATTTAAACTTCAGAGGCTTCAGGGCAGAAAAGAACAATGGGATGCAGGAAACAGGGTAAAGGGGGGGTAAGGTGGGCGGAAAAAAGAGATGGAGAGGGAAGAGGGAAGAGGAAAGAGGGAAACGAAAAAATGCGGACAGAGCAGAGATAGCATAGTGATATTCTGACCTTTGACACTGATTTAAACTTTAGGTTTTACTACTAAAAATAACTTGTGGATGTTCACTTTCACAGCAAGACTTTCTTTTCTTCATCTACCTGATTTAAAGCTTTTGTTATATCAAATACGTAATCCTAACTACAAGCATCTTAACTAACAGTGTTCTTATATCACAGATAAGGACATCCAAGGTTTGATTAAATGAAATCTTAATTTTAGATAAATCTCTCAACAAATTTAAGCTATAACTCTAATAAAGCTGTCAGGTAATTTGCACGGCATTGACCCAAGTTGAAGACAAAGTTGTTTATCTTACCTCTTAGGGGGGACTTGGGAGGGATATTAAGTTCAGATGAAGTTTAAAGAGTTCAGCATCAAAGTTACGTTAAATTAAATTTCTCAAATTAAGGTGCTTAGAGCAATTACCTGAAAAATGTGTTAATTTCATCTGGATCTGGTAACACGATTTTACCTTGACAAGGATACACTGTGCTTCTGGAGAAAACACTGCATAACTGAGCATGAAAAAGATAAAATTCCAAAATATTCAATAACCACACAAAAAATTTAACTCTATCATATAGACCCTTCAGTAAATGTAATGTGATTCTGCTGTGAATCACTGGACTGAAGCTCTTAACATGTAGCTGTGAAATGATGAGGTCAGAAGTGCTTTAAGTCACGTCACTGCGGCAGTTCACAGTTCAAAAAGTCAGGAATGCCATAAACCTCAGGGTTTTTTTTAAAAAGGTGTTTACTCCTTGCTGGGGTCGAGAGCCAAATTTACGGCACTGTTTTTGTTGTCATTTCTGGAATTTCCTTGACTGTTTAACACTTCTTCCTTCTCTACAGAGGTTCATACTGCATATTGCATACATGCATTTGAATGGATTGCTTTAAACTTGATTTACATGAAAGCTGGAGTGATGATACATCTTTACATTGTTTTCCAAAAAACATTAAACTAATTGGTCTGAGTGGGGGCTATATTTAAAGAGCAAAATGTCAAACTTTGAAAGGCCCAAACTAATGTCGACATTAAACTTGCTGCACACATTCTGTATTCATTACAAATTAAAGTAATTAGCCTAATGGGGTGCTATAATTAAAGGTCAAAATCTTTACCTCAAACGTGATAACTCAAGACGCTGCAGGTCTGACTTTGACAAAGCTCGCAGGGATGATGCATCTTTGCACAGTGTTCAGGAATTTAAAAAGTTACTCTGCAATTAAAGGTCAAACTTTGAAAGGGAGCAACAGCTAGCCTAGCATCAGTCTGACATTGATAAGTCCATTTGAACTCTGCTCTGTCTTAGATTTGACTGAGGTGGTTTTGACTACAGCCTTGCTTTAAAACGTTCCCTCCACATGAGCATTAACACTGCTAATATATACTAATATTCACATCAACTGAAGATTCTCCCACCGTAAGTGGTCTGATTTTCTTTTCTTAGTTGGATGAAAACCAACGTTCCCTTTGCAGATTAAATGAAACAAATCCAAATTATCAATCCTATGCATATTCTGCATGTATACAACATAAAACCTCACTAATTATTATTATTCCTTTACTTTTATGTCATCACATCCATATTGCTATGAATTCTGGAAATTATTTCTGCCAAAATTGTGCTTCAGTCCCCTTGTGGACTGATGATGAGGATGAGCTGTGGATTTGGACAGCCCTTGACACTCTTGAAGCTAGGAACGAGCCCCTTAAAAGACTACTCCACCGATTTAACATTGCACACCTATAACTAAAAAAGGATAAAAATTGATGCAGCAGATGTATTTATATATATTTATTCCATGCATTCTTCTTCCTTGTCAAAACCTGGCACAACACTTGAAGCAAGACTTTGATGTGTACAATTGGTGGAGTTCCCCTTTACTATAAATCTAAATATCCAAGTACTCAATTTAGCCTAGGAAATTTGCCTCAGAGCCAACATTGCACCAAGCTAATCTAACTACTGTACATCCATATAGTTACTACTGCTCAACCTCACACACCAGCTCCAGCTTCTGATGCCCAGAAAGATGATATTCAGTGTTCCAGGCTTTCCATTGCCAAGTCCCACAATGCCTGAATCTGTTCCTGATCCTGTACCTTGCAGATGGCAACTCCACAAAGTAGTGATCCTGCCTTGTTTTTCACCTGCAAATAGCACCCTCAGACTTGGCTCTTGGGCCTTGGTGTTCCTATTGTGAACAAGGTTATCTCATGAGCCGGTCAGTGGTGTATTCATGAAAATCCAATTCCACAAAATCATGATTAATTTAGTCTGGTAAGACCCAGAAGCAGACTCAGTGAACAGAGCAGGTACTGTGGGGAAAAAACAGTCTTAATTGAGGTAAACCAGGCTTTTACAGTTGTCATTTTACAGAATGAGTAAACAAATTCAAAAAGAGAAAGGCAGTAAGAAAGTGGTCAACAACAACCAACACAGGCAAAACAGAGAAGAAGGCTGGAAAGTTAAAGAAAGAGGCAACTCAGTTAATCAGGCATGGAGTAAATGTTCACTGGAGAATATACATGCTGTGGTAATTGACTAATAAGGGGCAGGCGTGTGCGTGCTGGAGAGTAATCAGGTGAGTGAAGGCAGGAAACTTGTTGAGGGCAACTGCTGGACAAGTGAGGAACAGAGTCTAAAATGATGAGTTAGGTAGAAAAGTTAGGTAAAGCAGACACAGTGGATGGAGGATAAAACTGTGACAAGTCCAGTTCAAGTGAAATACTGGAACGACATTTAAATCGAAAGAAACGGAAGCAAAACCACCAAAATCAGATTTTAAAAAATCACAGTGGTGATAACAGACAAGCTTTCTTTCCCATTCAGTCATAAAAGAAGAACATTTTATTTACTAGTTGCTTTGAGCAACTGGCTTGCCTGGGTTTTGCTTTTGCTTTGCTGGTAAATGTGTAATTCAGACTGCTCAGAGCACAAGAGGTCTCAGTTCAGATCTGTGCAAATCTCTCCAGTGCTGTGTCATATTTATTTTAAGCAGCCTAGTAGATAGAGATAGCTGCTGCTGACTGCTGCTCAATAATAGATAACCCGTTCATTCCTTGAAAAAAAACATTCACTATTCATCGTTTTCCTGCAGAGAGTTCTGTGAGGGAAAGATATAGGCGAATGAAAGAGAAAGAAACAGAGCCGGAGAGAAAAAGAAAGATCCACGTCGTCTCATCTCCAGGAATGAAGTCCGGAGAGCAAAATGCCTCACACCAGTGGACCAGTGTTGGAAAAGAAAGAGTCAATTATTTATCCAGGGGGTTGTTGGGGTGAGGAGTGGAAAGACAGATTTGTGTTAGTGAAGATGTGTGAAGATGACTCACTGTATGTGACACACACACAAACAAACACACAAGCGCTTTCAAATATAATCTCTTCTTCTTTTCCTTCCTTCGTCTTCTCTCTCTTAACCTCCTTCTGTCACTCATTTTTTCCCGGTGGTGATGAAGTCATGCCACCATTCACCATGCCCAGTGTTGTGTTCCCAACTAACACGCCTGACCAGGTTCTGGTCTGCTACTACTGAAAGCCATTAACCCTTGAATCAGAGGGTTGGGGCAACACGTACGATATCATCTATAAGATATGAGCTCCATTTATCTCTACTGGCATGTTTCTCTAAACTCTGGAAGTATTACCTTCAATAAGGATAAGGATTGGCAACTGGTACACTAAAACTGGATGGATAATCAGAATCAGAAATACTTTATTGATCCCGGAGGGGAAACTCTTTGTTACAGATGCTCACTATCACGTCAATGCACACAGGAATAGAAGTACTAATAGAATAGAAATAGAAATAATAATAAATAAGTCCGCAACGAGACAATTATTTCTAGTAAGAAATAAGAGATGTGGAAATCAAAATATAATACACTATAATACAGCTAAGATAAATTAAGTATAAAAGTGTATATAAAGTTATAAATTAATTGTAAAATACAAAGTGCATTTACAAGTTGGTAAGTATATTACGGTATAATAGAATGTAATAATATAAGTTATAAGTAATAGTGCAATAATGTGTACTGTCGACGGTGGATATTGCACAGCAGTAATAGAAGTATGAATAAATATCAATAAATAGGGAATTTTAAACTGAAAACAGAGTATATTGCACAGGAGTATTAAACAGAGAATATTGCACAATTATTTCAAGTATTGCAGTAATGTTAATGATCCAATGTCCAGTTTAGTGACTGGTTGGTCATGTAGACTGACACTTAGAGGGAGGAGTTAAAGAGTTTGATGGGCACAGGCAGGAATGACTTCCTGTGGTGCTCTGTGGTGCATTTTGGGGAGAGGAGTCATTCGCTGAAGGTACTCCTTTGTTTGATCACCTCCAAGATGGCATGTAGTTTGGTCAGCATCCTCTTCTCTGACACCACCGACAGAAAGTCCAGCTCCACCCCCACAATGTCACTGGCCTTATGGATCAGTTTGTTGAGCCTGTTGGCGTCCTCTACCCTCAACCTGCTGCCCCAGCATGCAACAGCATACAGGATAGCACTGGCCACCACAGACTCATAAAACATCCTCAGCATTGTCCGGCAGATGTTGAAGGACCTCAGCCTCCTCAGAAAATAGAGGCAACTCTGGCCCTTACTGTAAAGAGCTTGAGCATTCTTAGCTCAGTCCAGTTTATTGTCCATGTGTACTCCCAGGTACTTGCACTCCTATACAATGTCCACACTGACTCCCTGGATGGAAACCGGGGTCATTGGTGCCTTGGCCCTTTGCAAATCTACAACCAGCTCCTTAGACTTTGTCGCATTGAGCTGCAGATGGTTCTGCTCACACCATGAGACAACCCACCACATTTTGCCCATTTTGTCATCTTGCAGTTCTTTAACCATTTGGTTTTCTCAATGGCTATATATGGTTCACGAGTGTAGTATGTTCCTTGAATAAAGTTATGGTTATGAATACATAATTTGCTGAGAAGCAAATGTTACATGTACAAGGTAGAGTTAAACTAAGTTGCATCCCCTCTGTAGATATAAGTATTTAAAATATATTTATATTTGTATTATTATTACATTATTGTCAACGTTAGTATTGTTTAGTGTTGCTAGCGGGACTTGCTGAAAACTGGACAGAAAAAACGGTGGAGCTAGTATCTAATCACAAGGACACGTCGAAGTAATGAGCTAGCCAATCACGACACAGTAGGACGAGACTTGACACAAAATGGGTGGAGAATCTCTGTCGTGGCAGAGTATATCAGAGAAGGTGGGAATACTAGATAATAAAATGAATGTTGTGATTGTTTATGTTCCAGTGTAGTCATTAGCATCCCAGTTAGCTGCTACAAGCTTCATCCTGCACCTTGCACAAACTATGCATGTTTGCATGTTTGTTGTGACAGATGAGTCAGTTGCAAATGTGGACGTAGCTCAAAAATGTTATGTCACTGCAAGGTCATGGTGGATGGTCTGCAAAGCATGTGACTTTGACACATAAGATCACTGTTTGTAACTTAGAAACAAGTTTTAGCTGCTTAAACTAAACCATATCTTACAGTAAAGGATGGCATTACAATTATTTTTCTTAGTGTGAACAAATTCCATCAAAAAACCAAATATTTTCCAACTTCTGAACCCTGTCCGTGACACTCATCCCCAAGCTCTTTGTTCCTACTAAAGACATACATCTTTAAAAACAGGTCGTAGATATATACTTTCATTATTAAAAACAGTCAATCAATTTTCTAAAACAGCTGGGCACTGCAGTCTTCAGCAAACGTTACTCAAACAGCAGTAAATTGTTTATTTGTTGGGGACTAACCACATTTAATCCACTTTTGCTACTGTAGTATTTACAGCAGCAGGACAGTGTATGTGGGATTGACTCAAAATAAACTACAGTGTGTGTGTGTGTGTGTGTGTGTGTGTGTGTGTGTGTGTGTGTGTGTACATGGTAATAAAGGAACATGTCACCCAGTGCAAAGGTGGGGCTCATTCTTGCATTTTTATTAGTTTTTGGACAAAAATGGAGCTCTTTGGCACAGAAAAGCTACATGTGTATCAGGCTTTGGCTATACAGATGATACGTGCTAGCTGGATCAATTAATTATTAGATTAATTAATTAATCATAGAGGTGGCAGATCAGTAAAAGCACATGACATGAGTTGTTTTTCTAAATGCTCACATGGGTCCTTTTAAGTGCAGGTTCATATCAATTAGGAGCTGATTAGCTGCATTTTGAATTCAGTGTTTCAGTGAAATATATGGAGAATGTATTTTTTACTTTACGCAGGCCACACTTTATTGTAATCAAATTTAATTCTCTGTCACTTGGCTACAGTTAATGGGTTTATGTCAATTACACTCCTAACTTGTGTATTCATGGCACTCATTAGCAATTTGCAATAGTTCCTGTGCTGCTAATCTGTTTCATATGAATTGATGGGGCTCTCACTGCTCTGAATAATACACTGCAGCAGACTCCACAGGCTGTCAGGTAATGCATTTCTTTTATTAGTGAATCTAGCTTTAAATGTGATTCAATTTAGCCTGCCTTGTGGGTTTTTCAGCTTTTGTAAATTTTTTGTCAGCTCAGCTAAATGCCTCTAACGCTCTGAAGAGAACTTCACTGTATCAATCAAAGTCATCCTCGCAGGTTGTAAACTTTGCCATTTATCAATAAAGAGTTACAGTCGCAAACATGAATCGCTCACACATTTAAAAAACTGATTCTCACTCCCATGAATGATTAATTTAGTCTGCTGGCATAAAAGTTGAACTCATTATGGAGTTTTATTACCTTTTTTATTACTTTTCAGAATGCAGTTGTCTTCTATAATCTACTAAGGAATTTATCACACAGTGTATCAGGTAAAATTTAGGCTTAATGTTGCCTCCAGTAGTGAACATCAAGCAAAGAATATTGAGCGTTCCCATTATTATTAGCAATAAGACCTACCCAGTTACCTGCTATGTCCTGAGTAGACTTAAAATGACATTCAGAAAACTTTCATCCTCAATATCTGATGGGAATGAGTATAAAGCTTTGTAATTACACCAAATTAGGAAATATTATTTTAAATGTTATATGTGCCATGCATGAAGAAATACATGCACCTTTAACTTGCCAAAAAGTCATTAACAGACAAAGAAACGTACAGTTTGTTATTTTACATGGTAACATTACTTATATTTGGGGTCAAATTTACCAGAGAGGTCTGAACTCCCTCTTAGACTTCTTATGAACTCCAAAAACAGAAATCTGAACAGGCTCATATTTTACAGCTAACAAACAGAAGTAATACATAATTTTGACACGTATCAGTTCAAAATCATGTTTATAAGCAATTCTCATAAAATTTGGAAGTATCAATGTAATTGAACAATGTTTGTTTGTTTGACATTTTGGGAAATACGTGTATTTGCTTTCTTGCCGAGAGTTAGATGATTGATACCACTCTCATGTCTGTACGGTAAATATGAAGCTACAGCTAGAAGCTGGTTAGCTTAGCTTAGCATAAACACGCTACACGAAAATGGCTTTCGGTAGACTAGTTTTAAACTTCCCCGATGGCAAATTTTGTTTGATGTTCTCCATCCTTAGCTAGGCTACATGAATACCGCCTGAAATGTGGTGCAGTCATGTAAATAACAAACCCCAGCACTGAACAGGGAGTAGCCCAACACAGACAGTAGGTCCATCATTTTTATTTATTTTTACACTATATTTTTATATTATTATTATATATTTTCACTTAAAAGATCTTGAAGCACCATGTCAACCAAACCCGAACATCATTTCTAATTTTTTGTCTGCTCCAATTCAAAATTTTCAGTACCTTCAGACTAGAGGGTACCAAAGTTGCCTACCTGCACTTCTAAAGCTCAGTAATTAACACACTGTATCTTGTTTGTTTAATCTGTACAAAAACAGTAGTGTACGGTTGTGTTTTTAGTGTAAAATTGTGGTTTTTACACTTAGAGATATAATGTGTTAATTAGTGATCTTTAGAGGTGCTGATATATATATATATATATATATATATATATATATATATATATATATATATATATATATGTGTGTGTAGAATATATGCCCTTCAATTTCTTCTTCTCTGTCCTTCATCTTGAGCTTTACTGCTTGCTAATTGATTACTCAATTATTAATCAGTTTGATTAATTTGTCTTCTTTATTGACAAACAGTGCATTGTAAATGTAAGACTCAGAAAGTTAACAGCTACAAACTCACACACGCACGATGTACAAACATTTTACTGTACACTGAACAGCAAACACACATTATATTACACACACGCACACACACAAAGATGCACAGGCGTGCACATACTCACATTATATTACAGTATTATAATACATTACAGTGGGATGCTCTGACTATATGAGCAGTAACACCTATAGCAGTATTGTAGGTAAACAGAGAAATGCAGACTACAGCTGATTACTGAGCTGTTTTTTTCTTTTTTCAAGAGAAACCATATACATTACATACATACTGAAAATTATGGCAAGCAATAGGAAAGAAAATTAATTTAAATTAAATAATTAAAAAAGAGAAAACCTTTTCTGCATGTTCAGAGACTGTATACAGCCAGACTGTTTTAGTTCAGGTTAGATTGATGAAACACTGAATGACTGGACACATGGAACAAAGGTTACCAGCTAAAATTAGATAACAAACCCTATATTTTTGGGTAGACAAGACCTTTACTTTCACAGTTTTGGGATAAATACTCTCCTGAAAACCCACAACACACTGCAGGGGTTTTTGTGTAAAAGTGATACTTGCCGAGGCATCATTAAGAGTTGCAATGTAAAATGTTTGTGTGAATAGTGCATCTAAGAATAAAACGAGTGCTCGACTTGCTTGCTTTTTAAACCGTTAGTCAGTGGAAATGCAGACTGGAAGCAGAGTAAGTTGTACAGGGAGTTTGTGGGCATTAGGAGAAGAAAGAGGACAGCCGGGTAGAGCAGGGAGAGGGAGACAAAAAGAGAAAGAGTAATCTCTCCACACCCAGCCTCATTTTTATTCAAACACGAGAGTCGAGCTTTGCCTCTCGCGCCTCCACCCCTTCTTTTTCTCTCTTCTTCTGTTATCCTTCCCTTCTCCTCTTGCCCCTTCTATTTCCTATTCCCTTTCACTTTTTCTCCTCTCTTCATAACTCGCCTCCTCTCATCTCCGGCATCACCTACAGTATCTATTACACCAAAGCAATAGGAGAGTAGAAAAGCAGCCGAGTCGGTCCAGCTTCTAGAAAATAACTGCAATTAAAAGATAAATCCACCCTAAAGCACTTGGAGGAGCTTCTGGTGAACACAAATGGCATTTCTGAGCCTATGTTGTTGTTTAGTGGTATATTTTTCCTGTTTCAGTGGTTAATTGGTCAAACATAATGCAACATCACGTTGATATATTTCCAGCACAGTTACAGTGGAGACTGAATGGAGTTTTCTATCTAAAACATCTGCAGTAAATGTCAGGTTTTGGTGTCGGTCCCTCAGAAGGCTTGCGAGGGCTTTTGTCTGCAGCTGCCATTTGTACCACCATTCAACAATGAACAGAGAGAAATTTATCATAGTCGTCTCCATTGGCAGTAATCCCAGCAGACCAGAATGCATTGCAGCTGTGAAATGTTGAGTTTCTACAAAGGAGAGAAACTGTGGTCACACCTTAATGTTCACAAACTGGTCAGGTACTGCCACTCTTTACACTAAAGTATTAAGCAACACTTCATAGCAAAATTACATCCTAATAAACAACAAGTATTACAAATATAGCAACCATTAAGGATATTCACAAGTGGAGCTTTCCTTTAAAGGAGAGAACAACTTTAAAACAGTAGCTGTGTCCCAAATCCATACTATATAGAGTTGTGAAGTGGGAGGAGGAGCTATTTCGGGTTTCCCTGGTTCTGCAAGTAAAAGTCACATTAATTTTTCCCTTAGACAATGACCCCATTTACACTTAGTCACTTCATACGTCCTGGCCGGATCAGATAGCAATCCGATCTCAAGAAAGCGTAATGCATCAAAGAAGCATTCAAGACGGACTGAAATCCGATTGGAGACGCATTCTAGCCAGATGTTGAAAAGGTATAAATGCATAGTATACTTTTTTAGCTGTATACAAAATACAGATAAAACTTAAAAGGAACCCCATAGAGTTTTTGACCATTAGTAGCACTATGGATTTATGTTTTTATGAGTGGGTCACCGTTTTTGTGCACATGCACAGGCACGTGGATGACGTGATTCACACCCCTCCTAATGGTTTCACATTGTTCCACTGGTCTGCTGAAACGTGTCATTTAAAGGAAGGGAAGACGAAGACTGATAGCAAGCTCACATGATGTAAACAATGCAGGTTTAAAACTGTTTAAAAAAATGTACTTGTGTTAAATGTTTTATAATGAAGGAAATACATTCACCATGTTTGTCTCAAGGATACACACAATGCGTTTTGCGTAACACCGAATGTAAACAGAAACTTTTTTTATAAGAAAACTCCACAGGGCACCTTTAACAGTTTAACAGGAAATGATGCGCCGATGCATGTCACTAACATTGCAACTTTCAAATGTCGTGTCCATCAACAGCAGACTCAAAAATCAAGGTATTTAATAGTATGCATCCTGACTTTTTTGAGTATACTTCCAGAGTGAACACAATTTATACTCAAAACCTGCTGAGATTTAGTATGTAGTATTGAGACACAGCCAGTGTCTTAGGGAAACATTTTATCTTTAAAACGTTTACAGTTACTGGCAGATTTTTCCATTGATTTTACAATAAAATTTCAAAACTTTTGCTTGGTTTAGTTTGGTTGATAAAATGGTTTATGTGCCTAAAGTAGGAAATCGGAAGCTTTGTGATTTGTATTTTTCAACATGAGACCCTTCATAAAAAAGAGAAAAAAGAAAAATGAGAAACATTTAAAAAGCTTGTTGTCAAAACTCCCTGCTTTCAATATAAAGGATTAAAAATGTAATTTAGCCTTGAACTAGAAGATATGCCCAGACATTCAGCACAGATATAATCATAAAGTGTAATTACTCTGTTTTCTCGTATAATAGTCTTGTTCACATACACAAATAGAGAACTCTCAAAGATTTTAGTAATATGTTCCTCTCTGTTAGGGGCTGGATTTAGGGTGGATTTAACTTTTAATAAGCACAGAAAATGTCTTCTCCATGAACTCTGAAAGCACTTCATCTTGGATTATTCTTTTTATACAGTATATGACTTACCAATACACGATCCCATTTACTGCAGCAATGTGGACAAACCTCCCATCTGTTGTGTTCCTGAGATTTCCTCTCTGTGGTGTATATTTGTGCTTAAACCAAGACATGTCATAGTATAAATACAAGACGTGCTGTAAATCATTTATGCCGTCATAGTATTTTCACAAACATTATCCCAGGAACATGTGAAATGCCTCTTAAAGCTCACATCTAACCTTGTTAACTAGAAGGGGAAAAAAAATCATGCAGCAAAGGATAGACACATCACACTTAGCTAAGGATGTTATATAATGTAAGATAACTGCCTGTGTTGATAGCTTTCATTTCTGCATGACATTTTTTGTAGGTGGCATTCAATATGAGCTTTTAGGCACAGTCGTCTCACTCTTGGTTAAACACCCAGCGCTGAAACTGTTTTTCCAGAGGCATCTATTTACAACGAATTATGCCTCTGAACCACCAACACGCTCCCAGTTGATCTCAATACTTCCTGATAAAATGTTCAATAAGCTATCGTTGCCAGGCAGCAAATGTAATTCTGTCGCCGGCGGAGCAGAGTTTCGTTGAAATGTGGAAACTAAAATGTTTGGACGTTTGAAATATTCCCGGACCTCTCAATGTCACAGCGTTCATAAATAAAAGACTTTGGACCATCACAGCAGTGGAGAGCAGTGGTGCGAGACAAACGCAAACACATTGTTCTGTAGGACACGTCATGCAGCAGTAAAATGTGTTGAAAGCAAACAACTAAATACTGTCACTTCTATCATTGTGAGCATAGGAAGACACCTAAAATCGTATCATCCAATCGGTGCTACAGACTGGTAATCCTATGGATGTGGGTGTACACGCATGATCAGAGGTTTGGGCTGAAGGCCGAGCGAGCCTACTGTTGTTTCACAGCTAGTAATCTGCTCAGCGCTGAGATAAAAGACATCTCTCAGTGCCCCAGAGTGAGATCAGGCCTGCTTGATATCATATTTTGTGGAGACTAGTGAGTCAAACATCACATTTATGCACTAAAAACATGTTAAATACGCCAGCAATTTCCATCCTGAACCCCCACCATTTTGTATTTCACTATCTTTTCTTGTTGGATATTTTCTCTGACATGTCTGTGAAATCAGTCTTTGTTGCTTGTAAGTGAATGTTGGATAGGTCACTTCATGTCTTTTCATCTGCAAACTGACACAACAGTATTAATTAGTTCAGTCAATTGGGAAATATGACTGTCAAAACAGACTCTGACAACAATGACATGTCCGGCAGCCAATTAATAAAAACTGAATTTATACAAAGGCCCCTGCCTGCTGCTGTAGAGTGATGATTACCATCTGGACAGCAGCCATACAGTTTTGACAGAAATGAGATTTGTTTCATGCGTGGACAGCACATGAGCATTGGATTTTCTGGTCTGTTCATGCGTTGTATTAATGCCTGCCTGGCAGTCAGCTTTAGGATTTGCAGCCAAATCACAAGAACATTGGATGAGAATACCTTTTCTGTCTTTTGAGAGTCTCTGGCCACTGCTGTGTGCTCACAACAGGTGCGTCTCAGCAGCTGGTAATGACTCAATACCCACAGTCTCTTAAGCAGTTTTTCCTCATGTTCTATACTTTGAGTTGCCTTGCTTCCTAGCTTGGAAAAAAGACTTACACTACACTACACTACTATGGTTTAATGTTTCTTTATCTGATTTTGTTTCTGTTTTCTGGTCTGTAATTGCCTTTACTCAGAGGGCATTTGTGCTGACTATAAACCATCATCCATTATGAGTTCCCTCTGAATTAAGTATTTTAAGTAGGCTAGCTCTCTGTGTGGAAGAGTTTATCTTTTCATGGCTGCATGGAAAGTACAAAAAATAGAACTATGAAACCTATTTTTCAAAAACACATTTTTGGTCTGCAGTTCACACCACTTCAAAGTCTGTTCCATGATGAGTCAGGCAGATTAAGATAATCATAGAGAGCTCACAAATACTCCAGTGACAATTAATTGTCTGATGCTGTTGCAAATGTGAAAGCAAATGAGCAAATAGGAAATAAACATCCCATATCATAATATGTACAGACTCTTCAATATGAAGATAGATTCACAAAGTCCCATTTAACTGTTGTCTGGATTCAAATGGGAGCAATTTTCACCAACACACTGAAGTAGTCTTAACAAAACATACTGGAGATAACAAAGCCTGCTATGGGTCTTGTCTCCAGAAACACTGATTTAAAGACTTTTTGTCAGGCTTTTGGTCCAATTTGTGCCCCTTCATATGAATGTCTGTTCAGTCAGTTTCCTCTTCACAGTAGTATGTTTGTGTGATTTATCCTTACATAAAAACCAGGCCATGTCATCCTTGAATCAAACAGTCAAGCTGGTAGAAACTGGTCTGTAGATTTCAATGATGAAAGTTAAAGATATCTTGCAGGCAGATTTTGGGAATGGGTGTTTGTGATTGTACCCCTTATAGACAGAAAAGTCCAGACACTACTGTTCTGTTTTCAGTCACAAATCATGTCTGCCTTGTTTTTCCTCTTGCACTAACTCTGCATTGAATTCCCTCCGAGAGGCATTTAGTCATAAATCAATTTGGGAAGCTAAATGGTATGAGAAAAGTCAGTCCAATGACTGAAGGAGGGACCTGGTGACTGCTGAGTCCACGCAGACACATAAATGGCCACAATGATTGTTAAAAACATGTAAAGTGGTTTAGATCTCCAAGAGTAGCAAACTGAAGTGTATGAGGGTAAAGATGACAGCCTGCTCGTTCAGACTGTACACTTGTCAAATATTTCATGTTGTATCGCTCCCCTGTGTGGTTACACAGATTCAGTAGGAGACTGGTCATCGATGTTGTGCCTCATTGACTGAACACTGGTCAGGATTTTCTTCTGGTGTCCGGCAAGAGACACTCCAATCCTCTGAAGATCTCTGGAAAAACACAGTAAGAGGCATAGATATGAGGGTTGCATCATCGTCAGAAAAATGTCATATTAACACGTATACTATTAAAGGTGCTATGTAAGTATTTAACACCAATAAATCATTACTGTATTAATCATGAGTGGTGCTTAAAGGTCCAGTGTGTAGGATTTCGTGGCATCTAGCGGTGAAATTGCAGTTTGCAGCTATTTGAATATCGCTCGCCTCAGCCTCACTTTCCAAGCGTGTAGAAGAAACTACGGTGGCTGCGAAACTTGCGAAAGGCCCTATCTAGAGCCAGTGTTTGGTTTGCCTATTCTGGGTTACTGCAGAAACATGGCAGTGCAACATGGCGACCTCCATGGAAGGGGACCAACTCCCTCTGTAGATAAAAACGGCTTATTCTAAGATAATAAAAACACAACGATTCTTATTTTCAGGTGAATAAACACTAATGAAAACATACTGGTTTAAGTAAATAATGACAAAGTAGTAGCCAGTGTTTAACTAATCATTTCCAGAGAGATAATATAAATAAATAATATATTAATAAATATATTTCACATAATTTAGCTTTTTAACTTTTTAAATGTATAGGTACCTTCTTTTTTGTGGATAAACTGCTTTAAGGATTAACATGAGCACAGAAAAGTCTTATTTTTTCCAACTTAAATGTACTGTTAGAAACTCTGTTTTGCTGGCACATTAAATCAGTGAGGTGAAATATAATGTGCATCATTAATTATATTTTACTGAACAAAACAAAATGCATACCTACAGTACGGCAGATGGAGAACAGTAAAAGAGAGAACAAACCACGAGCAGAAACACCAGGTATGCCTGGTATGGGAAATAGCTACATGAAAGCTAGAGTTTGTGGGAATTATAGGCTTAGTTTAAAGAAAAAACAGCAAAACCAGTACCATTTGGAGAAAACAGGCTTCTTATTATTTTGATTGTGGTTCAAATTGTTTACAGCAATTACAGTTTATCACAATTTATTTGACAGAAATATACTGATGTTCTGTAATTGTACTCAAAGCATTTTATACCATGATAAAAAGAGGAAGAAAGGATGGAAGTGAGTAAGCCTGGGGGATTGTTCAGAGAGACAGACAGGCATACACATGGACCAGCAGTCAGCCAACCAGCCGCTCTGCCAGTTGTCCAACTAACAAGACACCGACTTGGCGGGTGAGCAGTATGAGATGTAGGCAGGGAGAGACAAAAAGAGAGAGGCAGTTAAACGGACTTACTCGGCTGTGATTTGTGTGATGAGCGGCAAAGAAGTGAAGCCCGAGCCCAGGAAGGAGTCTCGATACTGGGTCATCTTCAGTGCTGCCAGCCAGTCTTCCACAGAGCTCACGCTGCTCAGGTCTGGAGCTCCACGGTCTAACAAGGGATGATGGGAAGGACTGCAGACAGTGAATACAATAGGCGAGACAGGAAGGCGTTAGAAAAAAAAAGTACTGTTTGACTGATACAGAGGGACAAGACAGGAGAAGTGTGTTTGTGTATGTAAATCGGTTTGTATCTCTCCTCACCCAGGGGCAACGTTGTTGGTGCCGGCTTTGAGAGATGCAGGGTTGCGTATCATTTTGTCCAACATGCTGACAATATCGGGGAACTTTGGCCGTGCGTTCCTGTCTTTCTGCCAGCAGTCCAGCATCAGCTGGTGCAGCACTACTGGACAGTCCATGGGAGCTGGCAGCCTGAAGTCCTGCTCGATGGCATTTATCACCTGGGACACGATGAGAGAGGGAAGGACGGAGACAAATGGACACAAATGGTTATAAATAGTGAAAAATCACTGATCTATTGTATATTTCAGTTTAAGTGATTAAAGTTATTATAATCCATATCTTTACCATGACAATGGGTTAAATTACTGTGTACTTGTAATGACAAACCCACAGATAATAATCAGCTGACTCTTAACGTAAAAAAGAGAATTATCAGCGCTACAGAGGCTTTCAGCATCTTTCAGCTTATTCTTTTAGTTTCATGGCATTACTGTTTTGGTCTTACAGGTTTTTGGACTTACAGGTCACCAGAAAGAATATGGAAAGAGAAAATATAAGGATTTGAATTTATTAACTTGGAAAAGGTATTTTTCTGTGTGTTTTTAAACAAGCCCACTTTTCTAGAAGGGGAAATGGGAGATATAAATGACAGAGGGGAGAAAATATTTTTAAAGAAATGTAGTATTGTGATATGACATCAGTAAATTGCACACAACATGGTGCTGGTCTATGATGCTCAGGATATCAAAGGGATGAAAGAGGCAGAAAGATCCAAAGTTGAGTCCAGCTCTCTTGCTGCTGTTTAGGAGACACTATATTTAAGTATTGATTTGTGACTTCCTGTTGGCAGAGAAGAGTTCAGCGGGGATGGGATATTCTTCTCTTTTACAGCTCCTTTGTGATTTTGGTTGTTAAGACAGATGTATTTTTACAGAAGAATCCTGCCTCGTTCAGCTTTATTTAAAACCAGAGGAAAAAACTTGGATTAGTTAAGAGGATTCAATTTCCATATGAGAAATTCATCCTGCCACAGCGTGCAGTTGCTCACTATACCCAGATATTCATCGCTAAGCAGCAGTGACGCCTGCTGCAGTCTCTGATGTCAAGGCAGGTAGTTTTACAAGAGGAGCTTCTGATTTCATTATGCCAGTGCAGGTATTGAGAATGATGAAGGATCTTTCGAGGTTTTTCTGTGAAAACTTTTAGGCAGGAATTTTGTATTGCAGAGAGGTTGTGCTAAATATGCCAGCATACCTTTGGGTGCAGAATGTAATTATGCTGAACATCACAGAATTCAAAACTCCTTTGACTGAAAGAGTAACTAGCTGCTGTGCCACGACTAAAAAATTATGAAAGAAAGAAAATATCAAGTGCAGTGATCATTATCTTAATTATTCTGCCTGCACAATGTGCCAGGGATGCGAGAATAATTTTTACATGTCTCCCCAACTCTAATTATGATGGTTGTAATGTTTAAAACTCACATTGTTGTCTAACCTGATGGCTCAAACAAACAAACATGTTCTGTATTTGTAAAGCCTTATGATAATATCTAGCTATTTTAACACATCACATATCCAGTTACTATCATCTTTCTTGTCACCCTCCACAATTTATTCTTTAGAGGCCCTATGACAAATTGCACATACTGTATATTCACACATAATTGTAAAGTTAGTTATCGATGACAAATAAGCATTTTGTTTCATACTCATAATGGAAATGACAAACTTGAATCATGTAAACAAACCCTTTATAGCATCAGGAATCAGAACAACCTTTGTAATAACAACCGTCCGGAAGCTGGAAGAGTGTCAGCATCAGTATTGTTTGAATGTAACCACATGAATAATAGGAAGACGTACTTGTAAAACTACTATTTATTTACCAGTTATGTTTATAGTCAATGTTTGACATTTTGGGAAATTTGCTTATTTGTTTTCATTTGAGTTAGATGAGATGATCAATGTCGATCTCTCTGTACAGTAAATATGAAGCTGCCACCAGCAGCCGATTAGCTTAACTTAGCATGAAGACTGGTCGTCACATGAGGTTGCCAGGCAAGCAGTGGAAACTCCAGGAAATCACTGCACCCAGCCAAGAAATAGTCCCACACATAACCTCTTAATTCTGAATTTTCTAGCTTTGGAGTTCGAAGCTTGCAGTTGCACTGTGTCTTGAGTTTTGGTGCTGCTGCTGCCTTTTTGTTCACATTTTAATGACAGATTGTACCTTTACCAAAGCAGGAGTGCCATAGAATTCCTTGAAATAATACTTATATGTTATATGTAATATGTTTTTTTCAGCAGCAAAGTTACAAGCCCATGTCAGTGTACTGGTAAGCCTACCTGTCGGTAAGCTGAGGGAATGTGGTGCTTCTACTACTGTAAATTCAGCGCTGGGGATTTGTCTGCTCACTGACTGAACTCAACGTGACCCCGACACACTTCTCAGGCTTTGTGCCGCATAAATTCTCTCTAAGCACCGCTGTCAATCAAAATAGCACAGAGTGTAGTAAAACATCACAGGTCTCTTTCATGATTAATTCATGTCGAACACAGCACCTGTGGTGGTTCCGCTGACAATTTCACCATCCCATGTTCTTTGAAATAGTGTAGGTGTGCGTGCGTGTCTTTATGCATGTCTGCCTGCATGTGTGTTGTTAAGCTGTGTGTGCGTGCATTATGTGTGAGTTTAGGGTGTGAGGTTCATGCATAGTTAATGCCCCAGCAGACCCTCGTTAGCTATAGTGGTAACACATACTTTCCCCATCATTATACACTGTCTGTGCCATTATAAAACTGTCTCTGTCATTATACTGACTCTCTGTCATTAATGCTGCATAGACTGCTTCTATTGCTCAGGAGCAACCATAGGGGAATGAAGGGTGAGGCTGCAAGGGAGGAGGTGAGGAGAGACAGCAGGGAGGTAAGAGGCGGGGGGAGGGGATAAGGGGAAAGAGATGGTTAAGGTGATGTAGATGCTAGACAGTAGATGCTAGTTTTATTAGTTGGAAATATGTGTCTGTCTTACAGTTGGAAGGGGATCTCGCCACTGATTAACTCTTCATCAATGGGACAGCTAACCTCATAGAGAAAACTTCACATATAGTCCAAGATAATGAGGTCTAAAGCAGGTTAAACATTGCTGGTGTGGAGTGGTCTGTAAAATGTGGTCCTACTGGGAAAAATAAGACAAAACAGCTCTAAATATTTCCTAAAAGAATGATTTTTTTCCAGTTGATAAACATGACTGAAGCCAGTCAGCAATGTTTTGGAAGATTTTCCGCAGCAACAAAATTTATTTTTAAGTTTAAACTCAAGGCAAACTGGAGGCTTGTAAAATTCCCAGGCTCCTCTGCGTCAGAGTCATTAGATATATAGTTTCAGAGAGCAAGAATTGGGATTTAGAGCCTCACTGCTTTGAAGTGGGTTTTAGTGCCAAAACTTGCTATAATCTGTGTATCACATTTCTTCTCGGAATAGAAACCTAAAAATAAAAATGTCAGCAATCCGATCTTCTGGAACCTCCTTTTTCATGTACTGTACGTGATCCCCTTTAGGTTTAAACAGTGAAATTGAATACTCAGGTAAAATTAAGGATGAGAGAGTAGTTTTAACACAAGAACAGCAGAGAACTGTGCAAACAGGGATACATGTAACCTCAAACCACTTAATAACATCATTGTGATGCCAGCACAAAGAAAAAAATAAGGTATAGAAATGCTGCAGTAAATTGATCATACTGTGAAGGCAATTGGAATAAAGTTGTCATGACAATAACATATTCCCTGAAGAAAAGATCAGCTGGAAAACAATTCTGATGCCTTTTGGTCTGATGTTCCAGGGAACAAACATTTCTGTGACACTTAAATTGATGTCCTCATTTTCCGTGTGTTTTCCTAGACATGCAGACTCCCTGCTGTGAAGGAAACAAACAAGCACACCCCACCCACACACACACACACACACACACACGCACACACACTTCAGAAAGATAGTGTGCAACAAAAAAATAGGTAAACGTACACAATTTTATACAGTCACAGACATCAATGACAACACAAGAGAACAAGAGAAAGACTCTCTCTCTCTCTCTCTCTCTCTCTCTCTCTCTCACACACACACAAACAAAAGGATGCAGTGACTCACATCTTGGTTGCTCATGTCCCAGTAAGGCCTTTCTCCATATGACATCACCTCCCAGGTGACGATTCCATAACTCCAGACATCTGAAGCCGACGTAAACTTCCTGTAGGCGATCGCCTCTGGAGCCGTCCACCGCACTGGAATTTTACCACCCTGAGAGAAAGAAAGAGAAAAGGGAAGATAAATGAAAGAAAAATGATTTTCTTATTAGTTCAACGCTTGACATACACGCTTACACATTCATCACTCAGTATTAAACAGAGGCCATAGGCAGCCTATACATATGCCATATTACGTCATAAACTAACTGTTGATGTAACGGTACATGCGAGAACTAGTGGAGATAATGCTACACGATTTCTTTGCTTCCTGTGAGTCTTCACCGCCAGCTGTATGTTGAGATTAATGTTACTTAGCATGTGTGTTACCAAAAATTCTAAAGGCTAGCATTAGCATTCAGCTTAAAGCACAGCTGGGCCTAAGTACAGCTGAGGCTCATGAAGTACGGGTTAGACTGATGAAAAATGAGCTAAGCCTGAGATGTCCTAAAATGTATGCGTTTTCTCTGGCAACACCCTCTGAACAACCTTCACATTAATCGTCCCACTAGTGATAAAGATCTAAGTCATCAATTTTTCATCCATCCAACAATTTCATTTTCTAACGTGTAGTAAGCATTACAGCTTCACATGGCTGCTAGGATAGTTATTAAAATTACCATGGCAACAAGCAGGCAGTTTTCCATATTTTGGCCACAGTAAGAATGCAGCATTAGTGTGTTCTCCAGAGTGTACATTTATTTGCACTTGCATGTGTCCCTGTGTGTGAGTCCTCACCAGTGAGCTGGTATAGGTGGGGTCAGAGGTGTCCTCCTCCAGATATCGTGATAAGCCAAAGTCAGACACCTTACACACCAAGTTACTGTTAACCAAGATATTCCGAGCAGCCAGGTCCCGGTGAACATAACTCATTTCTGCCAGGTACCTGTAACATCAACAGGATTTATTGTGTGAATGTGTGTGTTATCCATTGCCAGCTACCTGGGCTACTATAAAAAGGTAATGGGATTTAGTGTGTGTGTGTGTGTGTGTGTCAGTGTATGTGTGTGTGTTATCACTGCCAGCTACCTTTGATAAATATATGTGTATATGTACATGTTTGTGTGTTATCACAGCCAGATACCTGCAATAAAACACAGTGAGTGTGTGCGCGTATGCGTGTTTCAAGGTGCCAAGCAGACAAATCATGGTGCTCTTAACTTGAATAAATAGGCTTTGTGTTTGTTAATATGTGTGTGTGTGTGTGTGTGTGTGTGTGTGTGAGAAAGAGAGTTTGCAGGATGTGGAGGCAGCATATCTCAAGCTGCCAATGTCTGATTGACCAGAACACATGAGCAGACAGTATTGGATATCACCACATGAAATCTCAGTATGTTAGAATTGGTATTGTTGCATAAAAATCAAATTTCACAAAACAATCATTGAATGGTATAAAAAAGTTTATTTTTCATCTTAATGATAAAAATGGATTTCTGTAGCAAGTGTGTGTGTGTGTGGATGTACCTCATTCCAGACGCGATGCCCCTCAGCATACCAACCAGCTGGATCACTGGGAACTGCCCATCATTTTGCTGCAAAACCATGAACCGTGACAGGATTTATTTTATTATTATTTATTATTTTTTAGTTATCAGACTTTTTCACTTTAGAGTTATTTAGATAAAGTCTAGCAGGTGAAAATATATGTCATTGTCCACGTAAAATGTCATCACAGGAGCTATAACAAACAATTTTTGGAGAATAAAGTTAACTTTTTCAAACCAGATGACGCAAGATTATGTGTTTTAAAATGTGGCTGTAATATGATCAAGATGATGTGAGAAAAATAAGCACATAAATTCAGTCTGATGATTGCTGTGGAAATGTGATTATTATGTTTTACCTTCAACTTAACAATTTTAATGATTCAGTTTTCTTGTGACCCTTGGTCTTAGGTTAGGGTTAAGGAGTCCGTATGCTTCAAAGTGCTTGTAAGATCATAAAATAGTGTCTGAAACCCCTAAATCGACACCCCAACATTCACGCCAACTTCATGCAGCGATTGGCCAGGTTTGTGGAGGTGAAAAAGTAAGCAGTTTGAACTTTTCTCTCAAGCTATCTTTTTCATTCTTACACACAACTACTTCTGTTACTTTTCATGTTAACAACCACTGTATGAATGAATTTGAAGACACACTGTGTGGGCCCTTACCTCCATTTGTATAAATGTTTGTGCTGAGACTAAAAAGACATGTAGTTCTTAGAGAGTTAATGAAGCCAGTGTGATACAGTTAGGTCGTGGCTATGACAGCAGGCTTTTTGTTCCACCTTCCAGTGTGGCCATTCAAAACAGGTATAGACATTTTGCCTATAGATGTGGTTTAACAAACCTTAAAACTAGTTTGCTTCAAGCATACTGAACCCCTTATGTACACCTTGACACCCTTTCAACATTAGTAGACACATCTCCAAAAAGCATGGTCATCTTAGTCATGGTTTTCACATTAACAGACAAAACATGAATACAGACACATCTTTGTCACCTTAATTTGAGAATTGATTCATGCTGCATGTCTACTGTATAGTTTGTGCTATACAGTAGGAGATAGTTAATCAGTTATTTTCCCTTTGAATAGAATGAAGCAGGATGACCATTGCTATATACAAGTGGCTTTAAAACAGACTTGTAGAGTTATGAAGAGTTAATTATGCAATTTTTCCCTTTGGAGAACAGTTCAGTTAACCATATGTTTTTTAAGCTGGAATAATTAAACAGGGACTGATTCTGCGTCAGGGTCTTTGATTATATTCACCAATGGGCTTTCACTGCCCCAAAGATGTACAGTATGTGATATGATGTAAAAATGATTCAGCCTATAATTGCAATAATTCCTTGCCATGTGTAAATCAGATTATTAGGAGGCCAAAGAACAATTCAACAACTGAATATACCATTGCTTTAATTTTTGCCAATATCTCCTTAATGTGCACACGCAAACATAAAATTCCTGAGCTGAATATCAAAAATCAACAGAAAAACCACATCTTCTGAGGAGCTGCAGGCTTGTTGTTGTTTGGTGAAACCCAAAACATTTGCCTTTTTGCTATTTCACTCTTTCACCTTTGGGCCAGACAGTTTCTGTCTCTTATAAACATCATTGACATCCCTGCTGACATAGTTGCAGTCGAAGGTGTGTGTCTGTCTTTTAATTCACTTTGTGCATCAAACTGTGCCTTTGATGCTCCTCTAGCCTAATCCTCTGCAGGCAAAACCTTCTTCTTGGTACACGCAAACACACACACACACACACACACACACACACACACACATTGATCCTTTGGGTCTGTGCCTGCAAGATGGTCACGCTAGGACAGCAACACCAGTGAGATCGATCACTGTGTGCGTGTATGTGTGTGTGTGTATGAGTCAGCGGATGATTTCTGTGTCAAAAGGGGTCACGCTGTGAGAACCAAACATCAAAGAGTTTCTCTTTCTGTCTTTAGAGGCGCCTCGAAAAGAGGGCAGGATCAAAGAGACGGACAGACAGACAGGCTGGCAGGATGAGGAGGAAAGAGCACAGGAAGGAAAAGAGAGGAGAAAAGCAGGAGGTTGCTTCTGTCTTTGTGACTCTTCCTCCAAAAACTCCTAATCCTCCTGTCTCCATCTGTTTTTCTTCTTTGGGTATTTATGTGTTTGGACTATATGTTATTTTGGACTGAAGATAAATGTGTTCATCGTGCGCACAAAGTTTGAATTTGTCTTCTAGTTTTGGTTGTTTCATATCCTCTGTGCTCTTCTCACTGGTTGGAGGTGGGTGGGGCTCAGGTGGAAAAAGACAATATCACATACTTCAGAGCACCAATCAGGATTTAGCAACATCTGAATCTGATGACATTTGGTGGGTTTTTTGGTCACTATCAATCAAATCTGATCAAACCACACCCACACACCTCGATTGGCCAAGTTTTTGATTGTTAAGCTCTTAATATTTTAAGATTTTTTAAAATTTTGATTGTTGCTTATTTAGACATAAGTATTTAATCGTACAGAGAAATACTTTTGAAGCCAAGTTTTCAGGAGCTTTAAGTTGAGATTGTTGTCAACTGCTGTTTCGAAGGTAATGAATGAACTGTCAAACTCATTTTTTATATATAATGAAAAGTCCTCGAGGTACGCAGAATCATGGAAAGTTTTAACATCTACATTTCCATGGCAAGTGAGCAAACTCAATCTGCTGATGCGGACCATGTGATACAGTAGAAAGCTCCAGAATAAGCAGGTATGTGGACGGTATGTGTAGGTTGAGACTTTCAACTGCTGATTTCAAGGTCAAGAATGAACTATCAAGTTCAACTCTTTCATAGACTTTTCGACTCAGCTCAAAATAATATTATTAGATGGTTTTGGGAACATTGAAACTGTAGATAATTATTTATTGAATGTTATATAAAGTGCAGCAGTACACTGTACACATCTGTATGTGTCTGTGTGTACAGTACGTGTGTGTTATTTACCCTGAGAAACGAATCAAGTGCTCCGTTCTCCATGAACTCTGTTATGATCATCGTAGGCCTGCTCTTGGTGACCACGCCCTCCAGTCTGATGATGTTTGGTTGGTCAAACTGGCCCATGATTGATGCCTCGGACAGGAAGTCCCTCCTCTGTCTCTCAGAGTAGCCAACCTTCAGGGTCTTGATGGCCACAGGAATTTCTTTTTTCCCAACAGGCTTCAGGCGACCTTTGTACACCTCCCCAAACTCACCTGAAGAAGGAGAAAACATTATGGGGCTGAAATCAAAGCATTCTGTCTAAAAGCAAAATTACAAGGTAGGGTACATCTAAGGGTCTTCAGAAAACAGCATGTGACTCAGCAGGGAAAAACAAGTGCATTGTTAGAGATGGTTGTTTTTTTAATTCTCCTTTGAATTCCGAGCCCTAAAATAAATTATTACATTATAAATGGGGCTGATAAATAATTAACATCTGATGATGTAAAATGGGTCACCTGTGAAATCAGATGGGCTATAGTTCATACCATTTGGCTACCATTCATTATTAAAACTTCTCCAGCAATCAAATAAGAAAGAGTATATTGTTCTTTGCAGCAGTTGAGTTTGGCAGTAGTGAGAAGGGCAGGGCGTGTTAAACACATAAAACTCTCTCAGTCGTGGGATCTGCCCTCTGCTCTCTCAGTCTCGTACTGATAGCCTTGAGGTTGAGGGCTTTGCTCAAGGGCACATTGATGGTATTTGTGCAGACTGGATGAAGAACCAAAATTGAATCCCCTCAATAGCTCCTCTCAGGGGTGAGAAAAGGTTTGCAGCAGAGGTGGCAAACAAGATAAAAGGGACAGTGCCATTATAATTGCTAAGGTACTTGGCTGCACAATACACATCAACTTTCATCTTGTGGTTTAAACAGGTCACCTCATGGATAAAGAGACTGTACTGAAACAAGTTCATAGGTTCAATCCATGCTTGCAATTTAATTGGTCCTATAGGCTAAATCATTTTCTAACTCTGTTCATGTGCCCTATAGCATCAATTTATTGTGCTGAGGTCTCTGTGGTCACATAGGATGCCAGCTTATTTGCTAGCTAGGCAGGCTACCTGACTAGAACTAAGAATGATTAATATTGGACTACTTAGTAATGTTAGATGTTATAATAATGACATCATCTGGGTTATTTTGTCAGGCTTTAATATGCTCCTCCAGAGTCACAGAAGACTCAAAACTAGAAATCAAAAGTGTTTATAGTTGTTCCGAACGGCCTCACTGGAAGGCTGACCGTCATAGAGAGGGGGAGGCGATATGGTTTAAATATGGGGATAATGGTGCACAAGTGTTGCACTTGGTTGTTTACATGAAATGTGAAAGAAATAGTTGTGTCATTGGTTTTGGAAAGTTACAGAAATGGTCGGACACAGCTCCCCCTAATCTGACTTGGAAAGATGTGGGAGGGAGTTTCCAAAGCTATGTGACCATCTGACAAGCAGTTCTGCTGGAGTATACTGTTTCTTTCTATACAACTATTTTTTGACATAGTACTCATTGTGATGAGTAAACGGATCATCATGTGTAAAATTGGGGTAGTACCCCTTTAATCCATAGGTTTTTCTGTTTATGAATTTAATTACTTAATAATATCTTATTTATTTATTAACCATTTTGGTGTTCCATAAATCAGTACTGTGATCCAGCAACTGTTAACTGTTATTTATTTCAAACTTGACATTGTACGTTGTGCAGTTAAAAGTGAGGCAGTTCAAGAAGAACCACACTGTCCCAGAATGCATGATTATGTATTATCAATCTGAATCTGCAAAGTTACTAGTAACTAAAGTTATCAAATAAATGTAGTGGAGTAAAAAGCACAATATTTGCCTCTGAAATGTAGAGGGACTAGAAGTATAAAGTAGCAGAAAATTGAGATATTTAAAGGTCCAGTGTGTAAAATTTAGGATGAGCTATTGGCAGAAATGGAATATAATATTTATAAGTATGTTTTCATTAGTGTATAATCTGAAAATATGAATTGCTGTGTTTTCATTACCTTAGAAGTTATTTGTATCTACAGAGGGAGTGGGTCCCCTTCCACGGAGGTCGCCATGTTGCACCACCATGTTTCTACAGTAGCCCAGAACGAACAAACCAAACACTGGCTCTAGATAGGGCCATTCACGTTTTTTGGCAATGTAGTTTTTCCTACATGCTTGGAAGGGGAGGGTGAAGCGAGCAGTATTCAAATGGTTCACACTGGACCTTTAGGTAAAGTACCTCCAAATTGTACTAAGCTACAAGTACAGTACTTTCCACCTCTGATTTTTGCTCAGTTAATGTGTACATGGAAAGTTTTGTGGATGTTAGAAAATTTGTAAACTAAAATCCCCAGGAGGTTATCTTGTTCATGTGTCTTTCTTTATACATTGCTATGTTGATCTATGAATTGGTTGGTTGTGGTTGGCTACAATGTCAAGAACTGGTTTACACCTCAATGTCTTGAACTTTTCATTGTACAGAAAATGTCCTTACAGTGCTGGAGACACAGATGTTTTTTTTCAAAATAAATGTAGTCATACGCTGCTTGGGGACATGAAAATTGAGCATCATTTCAAAATAAAAGTCCCCGTTCCTGAGATAAAAATCAGTGTGTGAATAATGTATGAGTGATGGGAATTGGATGACAGGCTGTATCGTCCTGTCTCACTGTGATCTCTGCTCCACATCTCACTGCTCATTAAAAACTATCTACTGTCACCGCTGTAAACCAGCAGAAGTAGAGATGTATGGAGGGCAAAATAGGAAGGAGAATGGAAAGAGAATGGGGTAAGGAAGGAGAGATGAGGCTGTAGAAATGAAACTATGAAGGATGGCTGAAGAGGGATGAAAACATTTCATTCAGTCATTTTCAGATGATCAGATGACATGTCACTCTTTTTCTAAAATAAAGGTGGTCAAGGAGAAGATGGAGCATTAGAAGAAACAGTCATCGGTTCTGTTCTAAAATCTTAAATCTACAGTATCTAAATATACTGTAAGTAAATTAACTGGCCTGTCAGGTGAGATATTATTGCTCCTTTCTATTGGAAAATAAAGTGTTACAGGACTTGTCTTCAGTTAAATAAAGTGCTTTTTATGAAGGACATTTCTCACAGTGTAAGTGATAGTAATAAGGAAAGAGGAAAAGAGAGGGGTGTTATCACAGAGGGAAAGGAAGAGAGAGAGAGGTGAGATATTTTTACAATCTCCTTAGGGTGCTTTTTTCTTTTATCTTCGCTCCTCAATCTGTTGTTCTGCTTCTTCCCCCCTTGGTTCTTTGTTTTAGCATTTCTCTATACACAAACAAACTCAAACTCCAGAGGGGCTGAATCACAGAGAGAGATGAAGATAGGGGGAAGTATCAAAGAAATACAGAAAGAAAAACAAAAAGAGAAAGTTGGAGAAAGGGAAAAAGAGAGAAAGACCTGTGGATAAGTTTTCACTTTCTATTGCAGCAGAATGGGAGAGATTCAACCGTTTAAGGGCTCAGAGTCTGGCCACATCTCAATCACCCAGGCTCATATTTTCCCCTCCCCCCCGTCGTTTTCATCCCTCCTCTGTCACCTCTGGCTGAGGTGAGAAACCTTCCCCTGAGAGAAATAAAGCGAGAAACGGAGGGATTACAGAAAGCCTCTCAGAGTGGCTCAACAGACCAAAGCCGAAAGCACATACTCTCAGCGGTGAGGGTCTGAATCTGGTTCATGACCTTTATCACCCAGAGCTCCATGGCCATTTAGGTTTGATTGGTTTTGGTTCAAAGAAAAAAAAAAAAGAAAGTTAGAAAGAGTTTTCTGGGGGATGACATTTGGAGTAAAAACATTCCTTCATATATTATGCTTTGAGGTATAAGACAAATATAATTAATCTAATCTTTAATCATTAAAGATTCAAATCTGCACAAGATAATGAATTATTGCTTATTGCTAAGGAAACAAAGCAAACTGGTCCCATAAAAAATATGCATGCACTGCGGACACATGAGTGATATGACAATACATACCATGAAACAATATACATTTTGCCATACCTTATACCACCTTTAACATCGTTCTGATTTTTACATCAATGTGATGAAGTACTTTGATTTGTCAGTTATTTAATTCACTGGATTAGACAAGGCTAATTTCTGTCTGGTTATTTCATCCGTTAACAATTTCTCAATTGATTTTCCAGGAAATGTATTATATCTTGATCTAAATTACATAAATTGACGGAGCTTTTTATCCGTATTGCCAACCCATGGCCAGATTAAACTGTTAGGGACAGCAAAAAAATTGCTGTTGGACCCCTTTTGATTCCCCGTCTACCACCCTTTGTACAATGTGTATGTACCCTGTCACCCCAAGTTCCCATTAAGTCCGGCGCAACCAGTACTCTAATGGTGTAATAATACTTGTGTTAGTTTGCGGTAATTAGATTAAATACACACCCTATTAGGAATATGCACCATGTGAGCACAATATGAACTAAAAGAGAGGTCTTAGAACTAGATTTTGACACAGGACCCCACTATAAGACAGGGCCAAGATGAAGTCATCATGTGGGACCTGTATATTATACTTTAATAGTACACATTCCCAACTAATTTACAATCAATTAAATTATCAAAAACACACAGTAAACCTGGGACATTTTTTCATGGTCTGGGAGCCTGGAGAGATACAGCCGTGTGTTTAACCCTGGGCATGGCCAAATTAACCTATTAGGGGGCCCTGGGGCAAAGATTTTCTGTTGGGCCCGTATTGACCCCTGTCTACCTCATACTCTGTAGTGTTCTGCATTGTTCTTCAATTAACTACAGTGCACATAGAGACCCAGAAACCAACCTGTACTACTACTACTACTATGTGAAATTTTTATGTGTGTCGATTAGTTTGTGGTAATTTGATTAAACACAAACGTATTAAGGAATATGCGTCATGAGTGTAATATAAACTAAATAATTAGATTTTGACACAAGGACTCTGTACAGGACAGGGCTACAAGATAATTTTGTAATGCAGGACCCCCCTCAGTTTATATTGTACTACAAAATTTTAAATAAATCAAAGTACTAAAAAACAACTGACAGTGAACCTGGGACTTATGTAGGTCTGGGGACCTGGGGCAGTTCAATGCTGTAATCTTGCAAAAATCCAAATTAAGCATTAATATCACCTTTAAAAATCTACTTGTGACAAGTAATAATGATTGTACTGTGTTCTGGTACAGACCTTGAGGTTATTCTTCAGTATTTTGTATTCAAAATAGTTTTTTAAGGCATAATGCAAATGAAATAATGAACACGTGAGTTTAATCTGAGGAATACAACAATAATAAAAAATGCTAAATACATACATGTATGATACTGGTAATAGAGTTTGGATATCCAAATGCCTGTTTCTTTTTACGCATGTAGCCCTACAACTGATGACTGGGTTTGAATGATGATGGCTGGATGTACTCCTGGTTTTATATTGTGATGTCACTGGATGTACACATTTTGTGAACCTATAAACCTATTTATGACCTTGTGTGGTGGGGTTTAGCACATTTTACATATGTTTATTTTATGTTTTATGTATTTTATTACCTTTTTTTATGTATTTTATGCCTGCCTTTATGTGTGCCTTCTGTGTTCCACCTAACTTGGATCCTCTTGGGGACAATCAAGCTAAAGTGAAATGCTTGAAGATACTACATGGTTTTAGCACTCAGTGGTAAAATAAGGCACTTGATCTTAGCAGCTGTAAAGTTTTTCCTTGTTTTTTGTTTCTCGTCTCTATCCATCTTGTCTCCAGTTTTCCTTTTTCCATCCGACAGCTGAAATGCAAAAACTCTGCCCCCCCAAAAAATTCAGAGGATGCTCTGGGACTCCATTTCACATCCAACTTTCTCTATTTGCCAAACATCACACAGCATTTTTACAGTGAGAACTCAGATAGCCAAAGAGAATGCATGAAGACAGTTTAATTTATTCCGGTGAAAGTTATCAGCATGAATAAAACATCTCTCCTGACTTCAAAGGAAAAATATAAAGCAAAATAATAAATTGGCATTGCGCTTTTCCAGATCCTTCTCATTGACACAAAAGTGTGGCACAGTTGAAAAAACTGATACATTTACTGTATCTGTATGTGCTGTTTCAAGTGACAGTTGGTCTCATTAAAGGAAACCAAGGCTGACTTTTCTAACATTTACTTTTGAAGCAGTTTATAGTAGAAATGAACAAGAACTTTTTTTTAACCTTACTCTTCAACAAAAGCTCTTGTACAAATATAATGAATGCACAGTAATATTAAAGAATCATGGATTTTCATTTTAGGTATTTGTTCATCTTTATCGTCTTATAGAAACAACATGAGAGAGGAAGGGTAAGTCAAGGGTCAAAGAAACTAAGTCTAAGAAAATATCTACCTGATCCAATGACTTCCTCTATTTTGACACAGGAGGGGTCGATTTCCTTGGCAAACTCCCGGACAGCCTCATTGGGGTCCTCGTAGGTGAAGGGGTCGATGTAGATCTTGACCCCCGGTGAACTATGACCTTCGGACAGGGTGGGAAAGGTCACAGTGGGGGTGGGACCACTGAACATGTCAGGCCTCAGAGTCACCTCTGAGGAGAAAATTTGAAAGTGCAAATATAAACACTATTTTGGAAGTTTGGTGTATGTAAGCATATATAAAGGTAGAGCTTATTTAAAGTTTCAGTATTGGTCGTACCTCCTCCTGTGTTGTACTGCTGCAGCTTGTCACCGTACACACTCTCCTTTAACTGCCTTCTTCTACATACAGAAACACAAACAGAGAGATTTTTTAGAAAGAGGCAAGCAGACAGAAATGTTTCACAAAAGTTAGAAATGTTAATTGGTTGTCTTCTCTTCAGCTGAGTTGAGGAATGTCAAAAAAGTCTGCTTTAGAGAAAGAAAAAGTCTTTCAGGAATTCATTAGTATTGGCTGACTTGTTACTGTTCTGTATTGTCAGCTTTTATTTCCTGCTTTCACCTGAGGATGGAACCAAAGAAATGCGCTCTGTAATATATTAATACGTCAACTGATCTTCACAATAGACACTTTATACTGCATACCGTACAGAAAGAGCTTGTTGCTTGCTATTTCTGGGAGGTCATGGGGTCACAGAAACTTCAGGCATTTCAGAAAGTCTTGATCTACTTTAAAACCGTTTTGTCATTTTTGTGTAAAAGCTATGTCATCAATGTTACAAAATTGTGTTTCCATTTCTAGTAATTACATATTAGTAATAGTAACAAGTATGAGAAATTGCCACTTCAAAAAATCTTAGGAATACTTTCTCGTACAGAAGCCGTTTTATCCGCATTATTTTGTAAATGTTTAGTGTAATGTATCACAATAGTAAATCTAAAATGGTAAATACAAAAAAGCAGCTCAAAATCCACCAGACAAAATAATGTATAAAAAACAATACATGGTTAATGTGAAAGTTTATTGTTGACCTTGGACACATTATTTTTGACAAAAAATTCAAGGTACACTTACTACCTTTCAAACACAGTGTTCCTCAGCAGATACAGTTGTATGGGAATGGCTCAGTTATCATCACATGACCAAAGTATGGTGTTTCATGTGATAACAGATGGTCGTATAGGGGGGTGGGGATCGTAAATCTGTTATAAAAGTTCCAGACTGTGAGATGTGGATGATAGCTCTGCAAATTTTTATCACAATAGGTATTTTTCAATAACATCTTGACATGTCACAGTAGGAAAAGCACAAGTTTAAATTTATGATGGCTGAATTCCATTTAGCTGCTTCTGTTTCAGGTTCCTTATATTGTGCTTGCTGGCTCACTGTCATGCTGTCATGGCTTACTGGGACACTTGAAAAGAATGGAGCCATTGTTATTGTTATTAGCAACAACTGTGCTTTTTCCACTATGACAAGTCAAAATGTATGCTGTGATAAAGGGCAATAAATGGTTTGGGATACTGAGTGTTTACACTGAAAATTAGCTGATTTTCACCCCTATTATTTATTATCGATTTTGTATCTGATTATCACGCATTTTTAAAAATTCAAATATACAGACACATTCCCAGATTAAAAAAAGGAAAAAGCTGAGCCATATTGAGCCCAACAGTACATGTTCAATGCCTTGCTTAAGGACATTTTGGCTGGAAAATTCAAAGTATGTAACATATGTAACAGGATATTTACCTCTACCAGTTAGGATATTCCCGTGACACAGACACGTATGCAGCACATGTGGGTGGATGTGTATAAGATGGTGTGTGTGTAAAAGTGTGTCTGTGTGTTACCTGGTGCAGATGATGGCAATAGCTACCAATGAGACGATACACACACCACCCACTAAAGAGCCTGCAATCAGGGAGAGCTGCTGTCCCAGCTCTGACTTATACTCATCTGCCGAAACACACACACACACAATCCGACAAACATTGAAAAGAGAGGTATTATTTTCATATTTTTTGAAACTCTCTTACATACACACAGCTAAGCATTTCTGGAATATACACCTGACAGTTTCTCTCTCTCTCTAACACATAAAATATCATGTACAAGGGTCATTTTACATGACTGCAAGCACACACAAATTCACGCACACACACACACAAAGTAGGGCAGAATTTAATTACTTCACAGCCAGATTTTCACTCTTGCTCAACCTCTCAAATTCCCCCTCTCAGTCCTGCACTCTCTTTCCTCTCAACTAAAAAACCCCCACCAACACACACACTTCCACATACTCCAGCCAACCACCCTACCACTTACCATCAGTGAGTGTCTGGAAGAGCATCTCCTTGCTGTAGGCTCCATAGCCGGCCACAGTGCGGGCCCTCACCTGGACCACATAGCCAGTCCCCGGCTTCAGACCCTCCAGAACAACATTGGGTGTTTCGCTCTGGATCTCTGAACTGTTCAGCACTGATGACTGGGACTGAAGAAGAGGTTGAGAGAGAGATGAATATGTTTCACAGCAATCCAAAACAGACTATAATACTTCTTCAGTCACAGAGTAAGAGAGACAGAGACTAAATTTAGTACATTGTTTTGGCCTTCAGCTAAGACAAGATTAATTCTTCCAGTTCCAGTCTAAACTGGAGACATTCACCATTTTCAAACTGTGACACCACAGACACCCTGGCAGGATGGTGTAACTGCAACATCTTGAGTTTGAAGTCATCTGGGATTTTTATCACACCGTGCCAGTCTCTATCACATTCTTTGTCTTTTTCCATTTTTTTTCATAACAGTAAAACAAAACAGTTCAAATACCCTCAATTTTGTGTCTGTGCTCCACACACTGAAGACATTTTTACACTTACCCCTGGTGGTACATTGTCTAGTCATGGAAATGCATTTGGTTTTCTTTGTCCATATTGAAATATCTGCCTCCACTCCAATACAATGGAGGGGAATGGAATTTCGTTCGTGCTGATCAAAGCACAGAAAAAATTATTTCTTCCAGAAATATTGTCCCAGTTGCTCAGAATAATCCACAGACCTCACTATGAACAGTTTTGATTGAAACTACTTTCTACTGAAGGAAAGTCACTATGATATATTCCACTTTTGTCCAGAGTGACCTGGTCATGTTGCTGGGGAAAATTTTTCCAAATGACCCTTAAACAGTAATTTAACACCAGGATGAAAAGCAATTTTTTACTGCCTTTTCTGCCTCAGAGTTTCAACTCTGTTGCACCTCTGACTACATCTAGCATCACTGATGGGTGTGGTCAGAAGTCTGCTCTGATACATCTGTTACCACGCCCAACAGTAATGTCATGGTGCACGGAGGAACACACTTCTATACTACAGCAGCAAGGTGAGAAGGTAAAACCACTAAAGGTCAGCAAAAACAAGATTTTCACCTGCAATTAAAACAATTTAAATTACCTTATAACAATGAAAATGGAATGTTTGGAATGTGTGGAATTGTTGAAAAATTATATATAAAAAAACTCAACAGCAAGTTGTCTTTGCAGAAATATAGTCAGTTTTACTCTAGATAATCCACAGGCGTCGGTGGGAACAGTTTTCATTGGATCTACTTTATACTGTATAAGTTGTCCCTATGAAAACTGTAAAAGTAAGTTCTGTAGAGATACAGGGTCATTGTTTCTGGAAGGACACTTTGCAATTAAATTTTATAAATGAAACTATTCAGTGTCTACAGCACAAATGGAATTTCATTTACTCCCATTTTACTGGGGTGGAGACAGCAATAGGCATAATTCAAAACATCAGCACAAAAAAACAAAACTATTTGCAATGCAAGACACCACTATGGTTGAGAAATAAAATCTATTTTCTGTAATTTGGGTGAACTGACCCTTTAACAGCCCCTCTTGCAACCTCACAAAAACTCGTCTGTTTACATTCTATCATCATCTTTATCACTTTCTTATTTCTGAAGCCCCCTTTCCACCTCATACTTCTCTCCATCTTAACTCTCCCTCTGTCCCACTCCCCTCTCTCCTCCCATCTATCTTCCAGTCATTTTGTCTGCAACTACCCTCTACATATTTTTCTAAAAATATCTCTTCAGTCCCTTCCTGTTCTTGCTCTTTTCCCCACCTCTTTGACCCATTCTTTACTCCATCTCCTTAAAATATAACAAAGCGATATGGAGTTAATTAGCTATTGCCCAAAGAGACAGATGTACCAGAGTATTTGGTCTTCTTTCCACCTAGTCCTCCTCCTGAGGTGAATTAGGCATCAGACCAATCAGGCCTATCTCATAAACCCAAGGCTACAACCTTTTACCTCTATCTGTCTATGCCCTCATTCTATGCTTCCTCTCACTATTTCTTTCAGATAAAAAGGTTTTACTGCGGCAAAATCGACGGTCCAGAGGGAACGATAGATATGGTGTGGTGATGTCATGAAAGAAGGGGGAGGGAATCATACCTTGAGGATGAAGGAGGTGTAGGGGTCGAGGGCAGAGCGAAGAGGAGAGGGAGAGAGATGATGATGGTAATGAGGAGCAAGTTCAGGAGGGAAAAGAACGAGAAGGAAGTGAGGGTTGGGATGGAAAAAGAGAGGAAGAGGGAGGGTTATCAAAAGAGGACACACATGAATAAAACGGGGTTCAATGACTGAGTTTTTATTACTGTTACTATTATAATTCGTAATGACAAATACCTATTTCCCCTTTGATGGTCTTAAACCCCTTTGTTGCTGCTTGTGGCTATCTTTATGTTTACTATTATGATATAACATGTCTTGTGTCATTTATTAGTGTTAATCCTGTGTACCTACAGTATCTTGATGTATTTAACATAATTAGGGTTTAATTTATTATAGTACTTAATATACTGTACTGTGACAGTCCTACTGTCATAATTAGGACACGACACAAGGACAACTACAGAGTTTGCAGTGTTAAAAGCTGGGAGAGAATAAGATCTAGAGTTATATTTGGAAGTGGCCACAGAAATGGGGAATTGTGTCAGGGTGGGGTTTGGATTTGGGGGGGGCTATGTTTGCCACAGTGAAAAGGTTAGGGGCAGCCGTCTGGGAAGGTCTGGTAGCCAGAGATAAGTAGTGGGTAAAAATCCTGCCTCCCTGTGCCATATCAATTTTACTACATTAAAACCTCATTATGTATAGAGTGGTTATGAAGGAGGAGGGGGTGATGGAGGGGTGGAGAAATGACAAAGTACCAGAAAAAGAGGTACAGTACAGCTCTCTGGTAAGAAAAACCTGCCTCTCTCTCTCTCCAGGGTTATCAAACTGCTCCCTGAGGACTTCTTCAGTTGAAGCTATGAGCTAAAATGAGTCACTTTATGTGGTTGGCTTGTCTACAGTGTAAGATACAGTATTTCTCCCTACTTAAGATGTGTATGAAGGAAGAAGAATGAAAAGAAGAAATAATGAAAGAACAAACAGTCAGCTTTTGAGTCTGGGTCTTAATTGGCTTCTATGTTAAATAATGTTAAAGCAAAGGCAGCTGCAAATAAGGCCGACTTACAGTAAAGTCGCTGCCCTGATTTTGACAAAGTAAGGGTTTTATCTGTGACTGTCAGACTGCAGCTACAGTACGTCTCTCAGCGAGTGCAGTTCTTCTCACTCTGTCCTCGACTCACTCTAATTGCTCTCCGAGAGGCAAAATCTCAACTTTCTCTTTCTGCTATTCTCTATCTTTCCCTGGAAATTCACTTTTACCAAAAAACATGGGAAATATGTGTTTTTGCTCAAGCTAAATTTTCCAACAATCTCTGTTGAGTTGAGGTTAGGGAAAGACAGTGGTCATAGCTGAAAGCTCCTTGGTAGGAGACCAGATGACCACCATGCTTTCTGGTGACAAAGTCTGGACACTTTGTACAGCTAACCTTCCACCTGAACTCCTTCCATAGAAGTTTTGTGGTAGTAAAACAATGTCACAGTACTACTGCATTCTCAGAGCGGACAGTCACTATTTGTATGATCACAGGTTAGTAGTCAGGAAAACTTAAACATTATATATTTTAGGCACTTCAACAAACAACAATGCTGCTGTTGGAGAGAACAGTCAACAGAGGACAGTAATATTTGAACTACAGTGAGGTCTGCATAGCAGAACCTGCAAATGTCTTCTTTGAACAACGGATGAAATGCTTTTAAGTATCACTTTCTGATAATGGCATACATGCATTTCACTAGTTGGAGAGGAATTACACTTTATGAGCTATGAAGGATCTTTTATCAAACCGTATTTCATGAAAGAAGATCAGTAATGAGGATAGTTATGACCCAGCTTCCATTATACTAGACATTAGACACTGGATCTGCATGTGTTGACCATTTTAGTAGCATTTTAAAAATGTGAGAGTAAGACAGGATAGAGCATGGTTTGAATATAATATGTAAAAAAATGTGAGGTAATAAGAGTTGGACTTTACATAATCTGATTAAAAGTATACTTTTGTAGGATGCCAAGATTATACTGTGCATACTTAATGCGTATACCAGCATACATGAATTATTACTTGATTTGGATTAAAGTTGAATGCTATTTAGCAAAAGCATCAACATATGTACATAAAGGCAAAGTAGTAGTAGTAAGTATAACTTATATAATGATGAATAGTTGTGTCAATGCTGTATTTAGTTTAGTTATAGGATTTACATATTAGCACACACTGAACCAAGAAAAGCAATAACAACCATAACAATAAAAACGACACACACAAACACACACACACTCTCTCTTTCCATTCCCTTATGCAGCACAGTAAAATTATAGCCATATACTATGTTGTGCTGTGTTGGGAAATTGGAATCTGTGAGCAAGCCCTCTAGAATCATGGGCTTTAGGACTGTGCCTGTTTTCATCAAAGTGAATAGATAAGACAGAGAGTTGACAAAACTCTTGAGCATTTCAAGTTTGTAGTTCTGTTTGTATCTCAGAGTTTTAGTGAGTTATGGAAGCACCAACTCACTGACAGTATGTATTAAAAAGAAAAAATGAGCGCACAGACAAACAGTGGTATCCAGAAAAATGCCAAAAACGATTTTCTTCAGTTTTGTAAAAAGGATTGAAAGATGGCAGGGAATCAAATGTGGGCTGTGGATGAGGAGGCATGTTATTCATTTTGGATGAGGAGGCATGTTGTTCATTTTGGTGTATCTCACACAATCCCTTGTAAGTGCTTTGCTCTTTGTTTTTAATCTGTCTGCAGTGAAAGTCTATATGTTTTTGCAGCTGTTGGCTCAGCTTCAAAAGATGAGGATATTCTTACGTTTAGCTTTGGGTTATAGATATGCTTTTAATTTAACTTTCAGTCTCCAAATGCATTGCTTTCCACTGACTGAATTACAAAGAAGACAAGATATGCAGCCACAGTTTGTCCTTTCTTTGGAGTCTTTTCTTCCCTAGAGCAGCTTTAGGGAAAGCAATCAGGTCCTGCACATTTCACTCCTGAATCAGAGGCCCTCATTGGTGCCCTGGGTTTGACATTCTTTATGCAGGCTAGTTTGATCATTGGCAGTGAAGTGTTTTGTGCCTTAGTCTCCTGGTTCATACAGGTTAGGAACTTGTCCACTACCGGAAAGCTGGAGGCTTGATTGCTTCAGTCAGACAGCCTCACAGAGCAGAGTGGTAGGAGTTTTGATTTCAACCACATCCACCAGCAGATAAATTGGTGATTTAGTCTTCATGTATTTAAGTGATTCAGCTAGGGAGATAGAAAGATCTTCTAGTGCCCTCAAGATGTTGACATACACAGCAAAAAGCAGTGGAGTGACATTTTTTATTATCACATTCACACTTTATTCTCTTTTGCAAAACACTGAAAACAACTGAAACAGCACTTTCACAAGTTTTGAGAATATTGTTTCTGTTGAGGAAAGTGTCTTATTTATCATCCATCTTTCTTCACATCTGAAAAGAGCTTCAGTAGTTAAGAAGCAACACAAAATATGGTGAACTGCAGTTGGTCCACAGAATGGAAGTTGATCACAAAGCTAGAATTACCTCGAGAGAATTTGGAAGTTTACGGTACCAGGGGTCAGGACACCAAGATCCTCTGCCGGCCACCTGGATGACAATGCACCAGGCCCCAATGCCTATACCTGCAGTGGGTCCAAAGTGCTGTGGTTCCATAATACTCTTTTGGGTTGTGCCTGACCAAGCCCCATGGGTCAAAGCCAAGCAACCAGATGGTAACTGGCGAGTTCCCCTTCCAGGTCTGGCTCCAGGAGGGTGTACTGGTCTCCCTGTTCCAGGCAAGGTACTGAAGCTCAGATGTTGTTGTTTCATCCAGGGTCTGTGAATTCAGGGTCACAGGGACGTGCAAACCCCTCCACTATGACAAAGTGGATTCTCGGAAGGGGCAGCAGTAATGTGGGCATTGTACTGGACCGTTGTGGTGAATAGTCAATCAATTTACCAGTAGATCTACCTTCCAACAACCACTTGTGGTCCCGCAGACATCTGGAGGGAGCTCGGGTAGAGCCACTGCTCCTTCGCATTGAAAGGAGCCAGTAGAGGTGGTTTGGGCATCTGATAAGATTGCCTCCTGGATAACTCCATTTGGAGATTTTCTGGGCACATACAACTGGTAGGAGACCCCAGGCTAGACCCAGAACATGCTGGAGAAATTATATATCTCATCTTGCTTGGGAATGACTCAGGATCCCCAGGAGGAGCTGGAAGACTTTGCTGGGGAGAGGGATGTTTGGACTACTTTGACCCAGCCCCAGATAAGCAGATGACCTTAAGTCCAGACGTACTGAGACTGTTTTCTTCCATTCTTAGCGTAGTGGTCCAGAGTGGGAAGGATAAAGCAAACTTCCAAAGAGTTTGGTTAAAGGACATAATGGCACTTCTCAACAAGCACCTTTTCTGTCCATCAGTACCTCTGCTGATCATTGTCAATGGCAAAGAAAATACAAATAATCATTTTGAATAACTCTTGTTAAACTTCAAACTCAACTGTGTGGGAAAGACAGATCTTCAACACCAAAGCCTCAATAAATTGATGGTTTTCTAGAGAGATGTTCTACTCTCTGTGGTGGTGAGTCTATCTCTTTGGGAGGACAGACTATGTCATTATATTTTAGATAAAGGTAATCATGTAAAACCAGTGGTCTGTGATATCTTCTGGCACATATGAGACACCAAGGTAAACAGAGAGACTTGAAGGCCACATCAACAGTGAGCTGAAGAGATGAACAAAGGAAACAATCTCACTGAACAAACAATACAACAATATTCGTGGCTGCAGTCCACAAACATTGTAACATTCCTCCCCTTGGACTTTGGAATACAGTATGTGCAACCATCACCACGAAGAGCCTGTAGTGAAAAACTGCATCCGAGCTGTATAAATGCTTCATGATATCATTGAGAAAATGACTAAGACTGATGATATTATTATATTCCTATAAAACACCTATAAAATATGTAGTGTCATCTTCTGCAGTGTGTCATCAGACTATTTAATGATTCAACTAGGATGGTAACAGAAGTAAATTTTTTGGGTCTAATTTAAGTTGGTCTAAAATCACTGTCCATAATTGTTTAATTGTGTAATTTTAATTGTTCATGATGTTCTGTTTCTTCTAGTGATTAAAGTGAAGAGAGGCCTGCACAAGACACACAAGATCTGCATGAGTCCTTTTGTGAGTTACTTGACCAATTAAACTATTGATTTAATTAGATCTTCCAGAGCCCACAGATCTTACCTGGATTCCATATTGTGTGTTACAGCTTGTGAAATTGTGACACCTCAAACTACTTCATCAGTTGCTTATGGAAGAAACAACACAACTTTGTTAGATTCAAATAATCATTAAACCTATCTTTTACAATTTAGCTGAAGTGATGTAGTTTTACAATTTGACAAGATCCCATTGTAGCCACTTATTAATGAATGGATGCTCATTTTTGCTGTATGACTACGATTAACAATTGATGTGTGGTGGAATAAAGAGAGGCTCTCCATCACTGTAAAACCCTGTCAGTATGACTACAGGCTCCATGAAATATGCATTGTAGCTCTAAGATCAATCCTGACTTATTAGGAAATAATATTGTATAAAAGATGATGCATAAACCCAATTCTTCAATAGACATCGAGCGTAAGTGAGAGAGAAAATACATCAATTACAGGATTTATAAATCTAAAAAATATGTTTGACACGTTTCTGCCTTCAGCTGTCCTTAATTAATCATCATGTAAGGTCTATGAGGAGCAGCATTCACCACATCCCAGCCTCTGAACTAATAATAATAATGATTTTTTTATCAGCCATTAGTACTTATGCTACAGTAAGTGACAGGAAATAATTAATAATAAAAATAGGAATATTACAAGAACTATACATTATTGAGTGACCATTATTATTTTGAGAGATATTTTGGTGAATGGTCACATTCAAAAACACACATCCCAAACACACCAAATCTGTCATGGTGTTAGTGTTTTGTGTATGCATGTCGGTGGACATTGCTGTATTTAGTTAATAATTCTAGTTATTTGAAAGGATACAATATGCATACCTGAATCGTGACAGGTGGATTGGAGGGCAGCAACTTAAACACAAGTGAAAAAAAAAACTCCTGCTCAAAATATCGTGACCATATTTAATTTGGAGTTTGGGTTATTTATGGATGAAAAAATAATGCATTCATAAAATTAGATAAAATAGTAAAATAGTGTCCTCATTGTCCTTCTATGACTTGAGTAATTTTTAACTTTAACTTTTGGATGGTCTGTGGTTGTTATACAGATATTGTTGTAGTTCTCTATTTATGTTTGATGAAATTTTAAGATGAACAGATTTTTTTGTTATCTTTTGACAATATTATGTTTCATAGATTTTGTAAAGGAATAGTTTAACAATTTGGGAAATGTGCATATTTGCTTACTTTGCCGAGAGTTAGATGGGAACATCATTACCACTCTCATGTCTGTACAGGTACGTTTATTATGAAGGTGGAGCCAGGAGACAATTAACTTATCTTAGCATGAAGACTGGAAACTGGTAAAAAGCTAGCCTGGCTCTGGCTCTCTAATGGTAAAAAGTCTGCAAACCAACACCTTTAAAGCTTACTAATTAAAACATAAATCTGAGTAACTAGGTAACAACAATAAGTTGTGGTTCTACTGAGCTGTTATGTGCCATGTGCCGGACTATTTCTTTAAAATCTCCGCTGGTTGCCTAGAAACCTTACATTGACGGCAGTACTTCAGTTTTTGTATGGGATGTAACAAACGAAATACATTATGTTTATTAGTGCGCTTTAGAGGTGCAGGTAGACAGTTTTTTTTTACCCTTGGACTGAGCCAGGCTAGCTCTTCCCCATGGTATAGTGCGAACAACCACATAGCAAGTAATATAACTAACGTTAACTAGGTATTAGGTTAGCTAAGCTAGGTTGAGGGTTAGCAAACAGTCCCTATAGTTGCTGCTGTGAAGCTAACATGCAGAGAGGACGAGATGTTTTCCCAGCCAGCAAACCAGCTCGAGACAGCGATACTCACAACTCTCCTGCTGCTGTAGCTAACATCACAACAACAGCGTATCTTGGCAAATCAGAAAGTAAGCTGAATGTTCGTGGGTAAGTCATTTAACGTTACCTGACACACAAATCATGGCTGGAATAGTGTTGTGTGGACTGGTGCGAGCCACTTTATTTGTTTCCCCATTTACAGATACAGGGCTGTGAACAAACACCTGAGGGTTTTTTTCAGCATGCACACTGAACGGACAGCTAGCGTACTGTGAGGAGATATTCGCTAAATTTGACAAAAAGACGTTTATTGGATTCTTTATCTAATTATTTGGATGGCAGTGTGTATGTTTTCTCAAGGTGTTTCATTTACCAACTTACCTACTTTTTTGTGGTCCTCTAATTTACCCAGCATATGTGTATAAATAACGAACTGTTGTGACTTCTTGTCCATATATCTGATGAAGATGGAGTAGACAGACACATCGTGTATCATCATGTATGTGCAGGAGTTTTTTCACTTTTATTCAAATTATTATGAGCTGAAGTATTTCAGAAGCAGTGAGACTGTTGCTGCTCAGTAACTGTCCTAATAATAGATGACTTAGATTGAGTTGATATTAATTCACCTGTTTTATTAACTCTAATGGATTACTGGCTGTGACCATAACACCAAAAAGCACACAGACACACACACAAACACTCATTTATCATCCCACTCTACCTTGTCATAGTATCGTATCTCGTAGTCGAGGATAATTCCGTTGGGCTGTTCGGGCGGTGGCCATGACAACGAGAAACTGCGGCTCGTTGAGCTCACTTGGTGCATTATGGGAACTACTGAGGGAGCTGTTAAAACACACACAATCAATAAGGCAGTTAAAAGATTCTCTAGCATGCTTAAACACCATAGTGTGTAATGTAATGACATATTGCCAAGGATTATTTACACCCAAAGGAGAAAAATGTTTCCTCATTCAGGCTCATGAAAACAAATTACTGCACTTGTCACTGATGGGGAAACAAGAGTTATGTCTGCAATGCATTTTTACCCATAATTTTAGGAACCAAAAGCTGTTAGCTATAATGTATTTCATGGTTTTGCCTCTGGGATCCTTTTATGAGATGGTTTTCATCACATTTGTACTTTACTTGGTAGCGTACAGTGGAGAGAGGAGGGAATCAAGACATGGAGATTGATACTACACTAGTAACTACACTAAGTATCAAATTGATGTAAGTTACATTGAGAATGACAACATATGCATCTAACACAGCAGAGTCAAAAGGACATCATGGGACTGCCATAATCCTCAGTAAATGCCGTGATACCTCATGAGCCACGTCTCCTGTAGTCATAATTTGACAGTGTGAGCGAGCTGTCACCTGAGAAACTCAATCTTTTTTAATATTGCCACAATTGAAATTTTACAGGGTTCTCTATATGTCGAGTGAGTTTCATATCCTAAGGTCCAATGAAATACGCTAAAACCTATTGCATAATTTAACACCACCCCCTCCCCCCGATTTCAGGGATAAGAGACTTTTTCATCTGGTAGTAGGAACAAATGCGCTCAAAAAGCGGCAGGGTAAAAATGGATCATGTTTCGATTAGGAATGCGCCTGGGTTGCTGTAGATGAGGTAAATGATGTGTTTTCCAACCGAATAAAGCGGCTTTTAAATCAAAATTTGGGTAGCGGTGGAAATATCACTTGTGTCTGTCTCCATAACGTATTGATGGAGCAGTAACTCAGCTCACTTTATAGTCTCCAAGAATTACACTGTCAGAGACTGAGAGAGGGGGACAGAGAGAGGGGATAAAGGCGAGAAAAAGGGAACTGAGGGAGAGGCAGAGGGAAGGAGGAAAACAGGATGAAAGCTGTGGATGTGCAGGAAAGACAGGGAAGGGGGGACAGAAAGAGAGACAGGGGGAGAGAGATGACAAGCTTATAACATGTTTTATGAATTAAAAGGCTGTAGCTCAATTTCCTTTATCCCCCTAGCCAGCTTAATCCACTGTGCCCCAGGGTATGCTTACACACACACATACACAGATGCTTACACACACACACACACACACACACACACACACACACACACACACACACACACACACAGCTTTTGCACTCCCCACTCACCAGCCTGATTGGTTGTAATGTTGATTGACAGTTGCTGGGCGGGATAAGGGCTCTTGTTGGATACTCCATTGACTGCCTGTAGAGTGCAAAGTGTAATGGTCAGCTATTCCACCTTACAGACATTAGTTACAGTTGCTAGGCCAGTCAAGCTTTCAGTTCTCGCACAGCACATATGCAGTTTAATGTTAATGGTGGCAGATGTAACACTCACAATTCTTAGTAACTGTTAAAACAATAGGCCCAACTCATTTCAGACAGATGTAGACAAAAGCAGGATTCTCATTTATAGCCAGCGACTGGCACTTTTACCAGCTGAAATGACAGCTGCTAGCTGCAGCTAGCTGATTAGGCCGACGTTAGCTCTATGGTAAAGTCAGTCCGTGAGTTGATTAAAAACTCATGGACTGACTTTTTCTGGCATTTCCAGCTGACTCGTTTTAAAAGAAGAATCATGTAAATAGATCTTAAATATGTACTCCAATGCTACATACATGTTATTGTGCTAAAAGACTAAAGGCTAAAGCTACATGTCCCAGGAAAAAAATTTACTTCACCATTTGATGATCCATGTAGAAGATAAAGAAACAGCATTGTTTTTGTATTTCAACATAGAGCTAGATAGTTCGTTAGTATGAAAAATGTAAGACAAGACCGTTATTTCCTGCTCACATAACCCTGTTTGGCTGCTTAGCTTACATACTTGGACAAGCAAGACAGAGCTTAGATTTATGACTTATTGTTTGTATTTTCAAACAGTATGTTCCACTTTTAATATTACAAGAGAAAAAGCTTTTAGGATGAGGGTTAACTGATGATTCTGGCAAACATAATAATATCTGATTGGGGTTGCTGGAGTGTTAAAGAGCAAGATAGAGCCGCCCTACACTCTGATATAGTAGCATCCAGGACACACAGAGGATGTGCTAATGCGAAGGGGTTATTTAAGGTAGGGTGTATCACTCTTACTACAGCCATATGCACTCTGCTTTGGCATGTTGAGAAATCCAAATCTTAACAGACCTGTCCTGCAGAGTTACAGTTGCTAAGCGGGAGGGATTTAACAAACAGTCAATTATCTGCAACATATTTCATTTCAGTGTGGAAGCACTGCTAATGTCTTCTTAATACTGTAAGGTCTCACCATCTTTCTCATCTTACCAACACAAAGACACAATTAACGGGTTCTGAGTGTGTTTTAAAGACCACCTCGAAACAATGTCTTCAGTCATAGCAAATCATTAAACAAAGGTGTGGTAATTAGTGACACTAGCTTAATGGCTTACTCCAAGCTCTAATTATATATTGTTTTGTTTGTTTTGTTATCATTTCACATTTTATTTTGTGTTTTCCCTTTCCTTGAGTTTCTGATGATTCAAAAATATCAGTTTTGTCAAAATATAAAAAAAGTTATCTACAGTTCACCAGTGAGTATGGCTTAGATACACAGATAATTGTTCTATCGAAAAACAAAATTTAGCAAATTAAGTTACACCAAACTTTGATGCCACCGTTTATTTTGTTTTAGTTGTCAGTGTTTTCACTTTGTGGATAATTTAATTTTGGAAATAAAAGACAAACATGGATATCTCAATGGATATTAAGCCTTCAGTAAACACATCAAATTTCAATCAATACTTTCACAATCAACACTTTCATAATCAGGTCAGTGTTTTAGTCATTCATTCATACATCATTATTGATCCGTCCATCCCACAACAGACTGGTTTCAAAATGGATCAACTAATACGTCCAGGCTATTGAGTAGATCTAGAAAAGAATCATGTATTATGATGTATTCCTACAAAAATCCTATTGCTTATTAATAGGTCCACTGGACTTTGACATTAAGATAAAGGAGAGCTCTGGCCTAAAGATTAAGATTAGGCAACATTTAGATCAGAAGATTAGATGGCATTTCACAAGATTGAAGGGAAAGTAAAGTAACATGCTTCCTTCTCTTAATAATTACAACACAGCTGACCTTGATTTAGACATTCAGCCTTGATGGTAAAAGCGGCCAATGGCAGAAGATTAAAGGTTCACCATCGCACTGGCTTTATAGGTATCGTGGTGGCCTTGTGGTTTGAGAGAACATGATATAACTGCAAATTTTGCATAAACGGCCCATGTCAGCAAGCATCTATGTAGCCTCGGTATTCTTGAGCATCACAGTGAATATAAGGAATTCTCCACTTAAAATCCAACTTTTGAGCATCAAATACCCACTGTAGGCTTAAAAGGTGACTTTGTAACGTTTGCTACTTGCTTCTTCGTGGAGGGTGGCAGCTGTAAATATCCTGGATTTACAGCAGTTACATTGACAACCTTGAGTCACAGCAGTCATTTTGCTAATAATAGCTTTAGGGCTATGAAAAGGCAATAGTGGTATGAAGAATTGTGTATGTAGCTATGTATGTTATGAAGAAACTATGAACTTACCAACACAAGAGGAGAGGATTATGCTGCAGGAAGGGTTTGAGAAGTTTATAAAAGGTCTTTGACACATTTTGACATATTTTCTTGCTGTGATTCTGGGTAGCCATTGGTGTCCATTGCAACTACAACTGCCATCGTCTGCGAAGAGGCAAGTTAACTTTAAACAAGTTAACTTTAGACACTTTTCAAGCCTAAAGGCAGCAAGTGTGTGATACTCACAATAAAGATTTTCATTGCATCGAGTATTCCTTTAACAATGCTGCACGCTGAACAAAACTCTTCCCAGAATAAATAAAGCTTCAAAAAGGCACTTCTCTCTGCTCAGAGGACAAACCTGTATGTCAAAGGTGTATGATGTGTGGGCCCGCAGCTTGCTGATCTCCACCCTCGTTTCCTTTAACCCACGCTTGCCTGGAACGAATGCCACGCTGTCGTCACATGGCTGACATGCCCGGCGCTCGCTGCTGTGGCACCGGCGGCATAAGACATTATATGATAGGTCGTCCCGGTGCCCAATGTCACGTGGTGAGTGCCACTCCAGCATCACCGATGTCTGGTTGACGACTGAGACCACGTTGCGAGGAGCTGAAGGGACACCTAGAGAAAGATGATTGGAGGTTAAGGGATTGATGTTGAAAATACATGTTTCCAGTGTCTGTTTCAGTGTGCCCTGCAACAACACTGTATCTGGCCTCACTAAAGTGCTATCAATCAGGTAAATTCAGAGTCTATGAATATAAAGCAAAGCTGCTCCACACCTACATGCAATCAAACTTTATTATGGTAAGCACTTGAAAAAATCCTTTGTTTTTTTTTACTAAGCAGTACCTACTGATGACTTACATATGGATATTTTTTATTATGACAGGATGTCTGGTATTTTAAGCAAGCTGTTGTATAAGCAGAGCATCACTGTGCGTATGCAATAAGCTATGTTTGGAAATGTTTCAGTTGATATAATATTACAGTAACTAGCAGGCCAAGAAGTCTCACATTGTCATTAACTTGACTGTATGATGGGAGTGTACCATTTCAGATTTACTGATTTATTTGTTTGTACAGAAGCTGGAGTATCACTGTCATGTCACCCACCCATCTTTTCCATAAGCACATCTGTGGCTCAAGATTAGGTATACAAATAAACCTAAAAATTAGGGGTGCCAAAGGAGGAAAATAACATTTACTTACAGTAGGTCATGGTACTAACTTCACAAACATTTGAGATATTTTAATTTGAGTATTTAAGTTTGGCGCAACTTTGTACCTCACTACATTTCACAGGGAAATATTTATCTAATGGCAGTAGTTACTAGCTACTTTTAGATAAAGATTTTACATTGGAGCAAAAACAATTAATTGATTAGTCAGTCAGTTATTTTTAATAAAAATTTTCACTAGTATTTTCACTAGTATTTTCTAGTATCTAAAATATTGCTGGTTTTCCTTGTCTTCTATGATAGACAATGTAATATCTTTGGGTTATGGTCTGTTTTTCAGACAAAACAAGCATTGTTTGAGCACTGGGAAATTGTGATGTACATTTTACATTTTATAGACCAAACGATGAATAAATTAATTGAGAAAATAATTGGAGGATTAATCGATACTGAAAATAATCATTAGTTGCAGCCTATTTTACTTACAAAATATAATACTTCTTACTCCCCTTGGGGCTGCAACAGAAAATAACATCCTGTCTCATAGCATCTTGAGTATTTGAGGAACCTTCATTTTCATGGATTTTTCTACACACTGACCAGTAAATATGAGGATGATTACTTTACTTTTACTTTACTTTTTTTATTTTTAGGCTTTCAAAGTTTAAACATTTGTTTCTGTCATTTCAAAGCTGCCTACATGCAAAGTTGCCAAGTGCAGTTTCCAACCAGTACTGTTGGTACAGATGTAGGAATTTTGGGCTTCAGCCAACCCTGTCGCTAACAGTCAGAAGGTGACCTAACATCTCATTGCCAGCCAGAGAATCAGTCTTTTTGTCTGTCACTCTTCAGTCAGCCAGTCAGTTTCTCACTTGCTAGTTCTCTCTCTTTTCTGTCAGCTCATCTCTTTGATCTGAGGAGATACTCTGGTTTTTAGGGTGTTGAAGTGAGTCTGAAACACACACCCAGAGTTTTCACAAGGTTAAACCTAGCGGGTTCACTTCTCCTTGACTGTTTACACACATCACAAGACCCACGACACACACAGGCACACCCGCACGACATGTTGGAACAAGAGCAGTTGAAATCAAATGGATATTCAACCTTGGCATATGTTAAATCACAGAGTCATACGAAACGTCTGAGATGGCCCTGTGGAATATGTGTATGTGTGTGTTTGTCAGACACAGAGACACCCATGCTGCAAAATCAAAGTGCTAACAGTTAGTAGGGGGTTGAAAATCTAAGTTGCAAAACATTCCTACTGAGAGAGAAGACCTGTCAGAAACTGTGCATTCATAATTATACACACATAGGCACATGCAGTGTGTTGACACAGATAGTCACTCAATCTTACTTTTGATCTGAATAGCACAAATGCAAATTATTTTACGCTGTCAGACACTCACAGAGTTCACAGCAAATACACATTCAAATGCAAAAAAAAAAAGAAAAGAGATAATAATCATATTTTAAATTGACCATTTTGCTGCGACAATAGAAACCATTTCAAGCACTTCAAAGAGTTATCTGTGCTGCAGTCTGCAACCACACTCTACACTTCTTCACTGATTTGTAAGTGGCTTTCGCAGTATCAATCTGACCTATACACAAAAATACACTTCAAAAAAACCCACACACACACACAGTACACACACAGTACACACATAGACCTCCTCCGTACCTATGCAGCCCATGAGGCATGCTGGAATGATTTTCTGTCAGGCAGCTATCCACACACTGCACACTCACTCTTCCATTTCACTGATCTGATTTTATATGGGATTGAGTTTATACCAAATAAAAATAAACTGAAGCACTTCCTATATTGAAGTTCTATCCCACAGTTTTCAGAGTTCTCACTCTTCTTTTTCATTGCTGTTGTGTTTGGAAAATCTTGTAACTCCATTTGTTTTTGCCCTTGAATTGAAAGTACTAAGGTAATTCACAAAGCAGTGTAGACTGAGTAGGTTGACACCTGACACCTTTTCACTGGGAAAGTTGATTTTTCTTCTGTCAGCATCAATTTGAGAGTGTGCTGCTGCTGTTTGAGGTGAGGCTTTTCATGTGATTTCTCTGTTGTCAGAATAGGTTAACCCCATAAATTGTTCCATAACCACTGTGGCAAAATAATTTTTTCCTCTGTAAAATACTGCAATAGATGATGAGTAGTATCACAGTTTGATTGCAATACAAGTAAATGAATAAAAACAATTGCAAATATTGCAGCATGGAGCCCCAACAATGTGAGTTTTTAGTGTAAAATCACATGAAATGAGCTTTGATCTTTCTTAACTGGATTCCATCTATGGCTCACAAATCACTTTATTTGTTGCCTCTATGGATGTCAGTGAATTACAACAACATTGATAATGCATGTAAGGCTACTTACACACCTAATCTTTTTGGCTTGGTTCAAACGAACTCTGGTGCATTTCACCATTTGCTTCGATTTGTATAGACTGGTGAGAAAGCTATCAATCACACTCTGGTGCAGACTAAACAACTGGACCACAACTGCCTGAAAAGTTGGTTCTCAGCCTTCTTCCAAGTGAAGTCTAGTGCAGTTTGTTTGTGGTATGAAAGCAAAGTAAACCAACCACAGGATTGTGTGATAGTAGATAAGTGAATTTTGCATGAAATCAAGATAAACTACTATTAAATCCATCTGCTGATTGGGAATCGTCAAGGAATTGATCTGTACAGTATAAGCGATAGGCTACTTGAGCTAATCAGGTAACCATGGTAACACAGTAGTGAATCTAGGAATTTACCCCAATACATTATTAATGTTATTATATTACATTATTTTTCTTGTTCTAGACCAACTGAACCGAACTACAGGTGTGAAAGTGATCCAAACTGTGTGCAATTGGATGAACTGGTGCAGTAGTATAGTATCATTTAGCCAACATTGGGAGATCAACCCTATAAAAACCCCAAACTGGTAGACAAAAGTCAAAACCAGTTTGAAAGAGGAAAAACAGGGATAAAAGTAGATATAGTAAATATTTACTTCATACAATAACACTGAGAGAAAATTCTACAGTTTTTGAGTTTCCTTTTATATGTTCTTCTGGTAGAATGTTGCAAATTCATTCAGTAAAATAAAGACCTGCCCATAAATGAAACTGAACTTTTTTAGCCCCTAAAAAACATGAAATTGTATCCAGGTCACCAGGACGTGCACAAACACACACACACAGACATATACACACAGTTTCACAGTTTGAGACTAGCTGCAGAGACAGTCCAAATGATTCATGTCTCAACCTACTTACACCATCTCTCTGTGGAACTGAGAGGCAGCGTTTTTCAAACTCTGTGCCTCGTCTTGCATAGCAATATAGCCTTTTCAACACACTAAACACATATTCACTTCAATGGAAAGCCTGAGGAATGTGGCAGTGTTATTACTTACTGCTCCCCAAATCCCCAAACAAGCACAGGAACATTGCAGCACACACACTCTGAATGAGGTGCATAAAATTAGGGTTGGAATGATAAATCAAAGCAGATATTGGCCTTTAATTCAATCATGAGATATTGGACTATCAGCGATGTCAACCACTGATATGCTATAATATGTCAGCTATTGGTAACTTCAGTCCAAAAATCTGATTTCACAAACCTGTCTCCGTCACCCTGAGGCATAATCACAAGCTACACTACTGAGAAAGTATGTATTCTTGTTTTTTTGCGTATGTGTTCGTTTGACAGTGAGAGACTGACTCACTGGTGCACACGTCCTCCGGTTTGTCCATGTCTCCACGGTAATAGCCATTACGACAACCGCAGAGGGTGGCAGCCTCGATGGTGGAGCGACTGTTGAGCGGACATTGCTGACATAATCCTGCCCCCTGGGACGACTTAAAGGTGCCCTGAGGGCAAGCTGAAGAGAAAGAGAGAGGGGAAAAAGACATAAAAAACAATACACAACTCTGCCTCCTGAACATGATGAAACACAACAAATAAGCTATGTCTGTGCGCCTTTTGTTTGTCTTGATTGCAAGACATTTGGTAAACTTTGTTTTAGAAGACGCTATACCAGTAGAGTTATTACTGGTAGTATAAGGTTGACAAAGCACAGAGGGGGATTTTCTGGGGATGGCAGCACATGATCTTGTTCAGACAAGATACAAAAAAACATTTTGTGTACGCCCACATACTCAGAGTCACTCTGACTATCTGTTATATATCATTATGGTTTCATTTCTCCGGTTCCTTTATCCGGGTCAGAGTTGTTTCTGTCCATAAATATTAACTCAATCTTTTATTAAGATGATGTCCCCCTTTATCCAACTTTTATTCTTCCAGGGACGGCTTGTCCTGAGCATACAGTACATGCTTGTTATTCGGCTTATATATATACCTGTATGGAGTTTCATTTGAACTTAAGTCTGCTCGGGATAAGACAAGCCTAGTAATGGACGCTTCTGTAGCACTTATAAAGTTTTGAGTCGCTTCTGTTGTGAATCTAAGGTGACGCCTGTCTCATCCACAGTGTTTAGTAGGCTGTATGAAGGCCCTCCCGTTCAGTTAATTAAATGGCAATGCCACAGCAGGTCTACTACGTGTCCCTCTGCAGCCTTAAATTTGAGGAAGTACAGCACCTAACTTTAAAGCAATTACACATACCTGAGCCTTTGTAGTTACCTCAACTGGATAATGTGTATTTAATACCCATCTGTTACAAAATAACCTCACAAACGTCCTTTTGAACACATCAAACATAGTCAGTCAACTCTGTGTTGTGCATAGCTTCCCAGTTCATCTAGGGAGAAACTTCAGAAAATGTTCACGTAGTTCCACAAAAAACAGTACAACAGTAAAAAAGTAATTCAAAGTTCTCACTTGTCGCCATTACTGTGCTGCCCATTCGCACTATCCCACTCTCTGTATTCTTATCCAAAAACGCAGATGTCACAGATGTATGCATCATCCCGTTTTTTCCCAGCTGATCTTGCAAAAGTAGTGTTGCATTTTTAATTTTTCACATGCATTTTTAATAGCAGCTATACCTTTGCCTACATAATGTACGTAATGTCATACACCAGAATCATGGCTGCTACTGATTTGGTTAAATGTACAATCTGTATATATTTTACTGGCTCTTTCAACTAAATAAGCACAGCATGTTAGTAATGTGTTGATCTACGACAGTCATGTCTCTGCTACCTCAAAGATATTTTTAAACACAAATAGGCCTGCCTAACCCTGTTTGCTGGGAATATGTTTTTTATTTATTTAACCTTTATTTTAGTAGGAGGGTCTCTTGGGATCAGAATCTCTCTTTTTCAAGCAAGTCCTAGACAAAATGGTAGCACAGTTTGCAAATAATAAACAGCACAATAGAAAACACAGCACAGCACCAAGTGAAATCTGAAAAAGCTTTCAGAGCAGATGCAATCATTTTCCAGATTCTCTTAAATCTCAAGTAAACCCCAAGGACGGCTCAGCAACTGTTCATCTAATCAGCTGCAGGAAGAGTTCATGTAGAGAGTTCATACAAGAGAGTACTTGTAAATTATTTGTCGGTTGTATAAATATTATGTGCCTTGTTCAAGGCATTTTGATAGTAGTTCAGGTTAGCCATTAAACATTTCCAAGCTGGTCAGAAATTGAACACCTCAAAGCTCCAATTTGTGCAGAGAGGCTGCCACCACACAGAAAGAATATGACTGAATGTGTGACTGCAAGTACTGAAACTATGTGACAGACAAAAAAAGTCTTCCATCTAGTTTGAGCTGAAGTAGAAAAGGTCAGATTCACTAAACAAATCAAATGTAACATCATGACATGGTCAAACATTTGAAGTAAAACATATCTATGATAGATATCCACATATTTATAATTTATAAGTTAGAGTACTTTGAATCCCAAAAGGACACCCATTTTTAATTCACACATGGGATTTCATAAGTGCCTTTTTGGTGAGAGCAAACGTATTCTGAATTATATTTATAAGTAAAATAAAAAAAGCCGAACAGACAAACAGAGAGGTGTGAAATGAGAAATTAGACTGAAACGAAAGCGCTGCCAAAAGGCTGAGAAAAAGCAAATGAGGTTTTTTAATGTTACTTTTTCCAGTTTTGATTTATCTTTAGCACTTTGTTTTCCTTCGTCCGCTGTAATGAATGTTCACTTTATCTCTGAGATAGTTTAGATGCTGTAAGACCAAAATGCAAATGTTACACAGATTTATGGTGGAAGATAGAGGGGGACTGCACAAGCACGCTTTTAAGGAGTCCATACAAACTGGAGTCCAAATGATAGCATGAACTCAGTGAAAGAAGTAAATGAGACAAAGTGCCAGCAAGTTAAGTGCCTCAGAGTGTCACTTAATCAAACGTTAAACAGTTTAAGGGTTAGGCAGATTTTTTTCAAGAGGGAAAAAGAAAAAACTAAGACGGAAACAAACAAAGAACTACTGAAAGATAGAAGAGAATAGAGAAAGAAATGGAGAAGGAGAGAATAAGAGGAAGTGACACAATGAAACTGCTGTTTTTATTTTTCCCTCTCAATATCACTATTTCTGCAGTACTGTTTTATTGTGTTTACTCTCCCGAAATGTTATATTATTTCTTGGCTTTTGTACTAACATGATTTACAATGGAGGATACTGTTCTTTGCCCCCATGTTTTACTGCATATTACGTTGTACATGAACCACAGAGCTTGAAGAAAATACTCAGATCTCAGATTTGAAGTATACTTCAGATCATATTGCAGGACTTCATCAAGCTTGTATTGAATGTGAACTATTTTATACATCCCTGGCCCCAAATGATAGCATAGAGTAACTGTTTCACCACTTAGAAATGATGCAACATCAGTGAACTACACACTCCATAGACCGAAGTGTCCTCTCCTTACTGTGTGGTGTGGAGGAGGTTGTCCTGGTTTTTCTGAGTAGACTAATTTTATTTCAGTCTTTAGCAGGGATGTTTAGATGTTTTTTGACACTGGTTGTAAATGAGTTCTTATAAAAGGTGGTGCACTAGAGTGGTGCAAACAATTACACAAGAATGTCTTTCTTTGTTTGCAAAGGACAGGCAGTTAAACAGCAAACCCCTAAATTAGAGCTGGGTCGTATGGTTAAGATCTGTATATATACATATATACATGAAACAATTAGCAGACTTATCAATTTGTCGACAGAAAAGTAACTGGCAACTATCTAAGGATAGAGGTTGTCGTATTGCCCCTTGAGGCAAATTTGCCTGATCTGTGATGTTGGGCTATATCATTGACTCCAGCTCCTCAAATATGAGAAGGCAGTTGTTTTCAGCAAAAAAGCTGTAAAAACCCACTGTACATTACCTGCTGAGCATCAAACAGCAGACAGACACAGTTAGTGACTAGCTGGTGAACACAATGCAGCACTTAGCAAGTTAAGAGCAAATTATTTCTCTTAGAAGTTGGTAGAGACCAAAAACAGAGCTAAAGCAACTGTTTGACCAGAATGACCAACCAAGGAAGCGATAAGCCAACCAACGCTGCCCTTCTTAAAGTCTTGTGCTCTTTAAACCTGTTGCAGAGTGTACGTACTATTTGAAATGTAAAAGCCATTATGCTTCACATCACACATCACATTATCTCACATATTCAGATTATCTTCAGCTACAGTTTTGCCAATGTTTCCCTCAATCTCCATTTGTCAGAATACTCTCTCCTTTTTCTGTGTCTGTCTATGTCACACTCCCTTTCTGTTAGTTTCTTTATATCTGACATCTACCTTTCTTTAAAGCCGTCTCTTCAGGAGTGTCAGTGGCTTGTGCCTTTTGTGTGTGTGTGTGTGTGTGTGTGTGTGTGTGTGGCTTGAATAGGCGGCAGATAGACATCTGGCTTGTCAAGGTCATTTATTCAACAACCTTGCTCATACACATGGGGCGTGTCACCATGGTAACAAGTCTTGCTCCCTCTCTCTATTAGTTATCTCTAGATACCTCTCTGTATAGTGTGTAGTGTTTCTCTCTCACTTTCTGTGTCCAGCTGTCTAACTACTAAAACTACATATGCATGTGCATTGTGTTTGTGTGTACACTTGTACAGTCACTTATATGTAATATTTGTATAGGAGGAATAGACCAAAATGTTTTCTTGACAACAGTGGGATTTTATTAAAATCTGATTATGCACTGCCATCTGCCTCAAAGTGTCACTTTGATTGACCTTACATGCACACACGTGGATTAACATTTGTTTTTATTGGTGTCACTGATTTTCAAGAGTGTACCATAGTTTAAATTCAGCTCTGATGTATTTACTGTAATTCTTGTAGTGTTGTGTACCTAATTTGGTGTGGATAGGATGGACAAAAATGAAAATGCCTTTCAGGATGAACTCACGCAGCTCACACGGCAGAAAATCCATCATGCAAATGGAATAAATTTAAGAACGGATGGTGAAACAAAAAGAGAAAGCAAAATGGAAAGATGTAAGGTAAATTAGAGGTAAGCAGAGGGAGTTACAAAGAAAGAAAGAAAAAAATAAAAATGACAAAAGAAAATATTATTCCTCTGTTTCCCTCTGCGCCTTTAGCCAGCTGTGTGGCGTCACACAGCGACCATGTGTATGACAATTGTCTGAAGTTGGCAAACAGGCTCACTGATCAATTATTAAAAACTTGCATGAGTGTGTGTGTGTGTGTGGTAAAAGCCTGCAGGTTTTAAAAACTCTTAGAGCATCGTTGGGGTCCACAGCAGGGGCAGTTTGTGTGTATTCAGTGGTAGTGCTTACATTTGTAGTGTGGTGCATTTGAATTAAGGGTCTATTTGAATATTTGTTTAATTTACACACATACTCGCACACACACATACGGTACTTTGATGTTGATCCAGTTTTGCCGGGTGGTTTGCACAATATGCTGGTTTGGTGCAAAATAAACACCATCGCTGTGGCCTGACATACACACACAAAGACAACCATCTGTTCTAATAGTGAGTCCAGTTTCCTGCCAAGTTGTTATCAGCTGATTGGCAGAAGAGCACACCAAAAAAGATGCCAGCTCGGTGGAGACTGACGAGACATGCTCTGTCCCACGACATCTTAAATCACTGTTTAAGCACAAAAGCTTTGAATAAAACACATTATGGAGGTGTACATAGACAATGCCATCACATAAAATGTCAAGTCACGTCGATTGAGTCTGTATTTGGTTTGCATCCAGTCAGACTTTCTAGTAGGGCAATATAAACAATATAAACACTGATTGCAAGAGAAAATTTTCTTGATAAGAAAATTACAAACTTCAATATAATGTCCATAAGTTACATTGCTTGACAACATAACACAATTCCAACACAGAAACAAATTCATGTCGGCACAGAGAGCAACAGCTCAACAGTTTCAGTAAAGCCCCATTTGGCCGCGCAGTGAATGAAACAGTTTCAAAAAGGGCTAAAGTCTGACACGAAACAGATGGCCAATGTGTAAGAAAGAGGAAAACCTGTGCAATCAAAGACAGGAAATACCAAGAACTAAGTTAATCACCTGAGGTATCACCATTTCATAATGCACGCAAAGTGCAAGCGCAGTCTCACCAGTAATTAGACCCATCCCCAAGAACGAGTAGCAAGGTTCTCAGAGAAACACCTCCGCAACAAACTGTAACATTAATTTGTGTTTCGCCCCCTGTTAATACATCACACATGCTGTTGTTTTTTTAAATGGTACTGTCGAAAATTTGGGATTTTACTGATGATCATAAGCTCCCTGAGTGTAAACGTTTCACACTGTGGAATTTATAAGGATTTATGCTGACAGGATTGAATGGATATTCTGTTTGCAGCTCATACGATTCTTGGTCGTTTTTCGGGGTGTGAATCTCCTACTAGGGAATTTAAAGCTTAAAGAAACCTTAAACTCAGCAGAAATAGTGACTTAATTTATATTGTCAGAAATACTGATATCAATGAAAAATATTATTGTGATGAAATGTTTTTCATATCCCACAAATCTACTTTCTAGTTTTGTTTTTCAAGGGCAACAATTACAAGCTCAATATTTTTTTAGATCCACAGCAGGACTGGGAAGACTTCATAATTCCAAATTCCACCTTAATTCCTTCTGCAATGGCAATTACAGTAGTACTGTCAGACTTAATCACTGTCTCCCGTGAATCGTGTCTGGCTTACCTTCTACCCACTCATATATTATATAAAGAAAAAGTATTTTTGTGCAAAAGAGACACTGACACCAAAGGCTAAGCTAACATTTCAGTCAGTGCATTTAATGTATTTTACTAGAGACAGACAGAATACTATTACCCTTCTATGCTCTCTGTCTCTTTTATCTCTCAGTTTTCTACCTTTCTGTCCTTGGTTTGTCCTTTTTTTATTTTACTTTTTTACTTCTTGCCGGTCCATCTCTCCAGACAGCTCTCCTGTCTTTCTTCCTTCCTTCTTTTCAGATACCCCATCTCTCTGTGTGCCACTCTCTGACAGTTCAGGACTAATTTGCAGTAGACTAATCTGGCTGGAACATGCTCATCTAATTAACATGGGATGAAGCAGCCTACCTTATCATTTCACCATATGTACATACATCACACACACCCCACCCACACACACACACACACACACACACACACACACACACACACACACATACACACAAAATGGACCTGGAGACCAATGGAGACTCTCCAGGGAGAAAAATGAAATGATGGGTACTACTTCAGAGACGAAATGGGGAAGGAGGCCAGATATAAAAAGGAAGCAAAAGAGGTAGAGAAATATGGAGCACTGATGGAAGGGGAGCTATTTCTGTGCCATGGTCACCCAAGTCTGTTTCTACTAATATTAACATATGGAACATCATAGGCTGCACCCTTGGGCCTAAAATACTTCAGATAATGTGCGCAAGCATGTGATTATTCAGCTAGGACTGCCAGAAATGACATACTTTGCTCTCCTGCACACAATAATAAAATTGCATTTTCTACAGAATTGACTCAGCATATGGTAGTTGTTTTGTAGACTAAGCCAGGACTTAAATAGGACACATTTCTCATAGTGAATGGAAAATGTATTGAGAGTATTGATATGCACACATTTTGTTCAAAATATATTTTCTATACTATATTTGTAACACAAACACATTTAACATAAGAACTTTAACATTTATATGTTAACTTTAACTTTATACAACCACAACTAAGGTTGTAACCATTTGTTTGATTCTAGCATGGTTGGTGATATCTTTATTTGTTGTATGCTTTCTGAGGTATTGCCTGCTGCAGTAGCATAGCATAGTTGCTATGGTTGATTATTAGAAGCATGTTTGCTGGATATTGATTTGCTGTCATACTGGCTTGTTAGCTTTTGCTACAAGACAATGTGAAATGTGTGTGCAGCATGCAACAGTGTTTGCTGTAGCAAGGTCATCAGAACAGGTTTTAAAAAGTCTACATGGCATCATCTCTGATATGCTGTGATGCAATGCAGTATTTGCAGCTGTTTTCATTTTTACAAGCATAATTTGAACTAGCACAGCCTCATTAATGCACAGATTTACCTCGACACACGTTGCCATTGTCTGGCTCATAACCCGCCTTGCAGCTGCAGCTGCCGATGGGTACCATCCACTCTCCATCACCGTTACAGTAGAGCTTTATGGGCACATCTACTTCCTCAGCGTTGGGGATACAACTTCCTCTAGCGATGACTAATGAGGTGGACTCTGCTCCAGTCAGTGTCTGCACAGAAACAGAATCATAAAAATGTACATGTTGGACAACAGCTACACCAGTCTGATGAAAAGAGCACCACAGTTTTCAGTTATTTCTGGTCCATACCTCTGGGAAAAAAGCAAAGTTCTGCACTATGCTGGGACATTTCTTGTAGAATACTCTGACAGCCAGAAGGGACATGCAAGCGCCCAGATCCTGGAAGGCTAAGTGGAACCCTCTGCCTTTGGACAGCGGGCCGAAACTCCGAATTTCTGTGTTCACCTTCATTAGCCTTCCCCCAAAATCAACCTGGGAGAAACTCTCATCTGCTGCGATGGTGTCCACCTTACAGTGAGGTACAGACAGAGAGAAGGATAGCGAAGGTAAATGAAAGCAAGAGGAATGAAAGAAAATATAATAAATGAACTAATTCTTTTAGGTTCTTCTCTCCCTGTTCTTTCTAGAATGGAAAAATTCACTAAGTAATGTTTGAATCTGCTGTATAATACTGGGTAATTGTACTTGGGACTACATACCATATCATTTTCTAATGTTAGAATTTAGTCATAATTTGCTATTTCCCCAATGAATCTCAATGATGGCACCAGAGGTGGCTGCTTGGAGATTTGCAACACTTGGATGGTTTCTTCACTCAACCAGTGTGATACTACACTGAAAAATGTGGTTAATTGAAAAACTGCAAACATATAAGATTGTGTACATGACATTTAGGGAGAGAAATCAACTATGAATCCCAAAGAGCACTGGGAAAATTAATAATAAGCATTAAATTCTAATAGCTTGAGGAAGTTAGAGCTTGACCTTTGTAGACATTGTTCAATAAAGTCAGCATTTGGGGTGATCTGGATTCTTGATCACTTCTGGATTAGTGCAGTGTTTTTTCTGGATTGCATATTGTCACTGTCCTGTAAAAACAATGTATCTGCAAAATGATAACTTTTCACGAGCTAAGAAAAACAAAACCCCTTTATCAGCTTTTTTGACAATGCATTTTTTAGATGATCCTATGGGTTACACACTGACTATGCACAGATGTCAGATTTCCAGCCTCTTGCCTGCATTATCTCCAGAGCAGCAACTGATGAGGCTCATGTGTACAGCAGCACTTAGCACTCCCATTTGAAATGCCAAATGAAAAAAAAAAATCTGAAATGAAGCTGAACCGATAGCCCAACTGTATTGGAGTCTTTGTGTTGAGTAACATTGAGATTATCATCAAAGTTATACTTTGAAATGTTAATTTACAGTGTGACAATACTCCCAGAACCAGCAACTCTTCACACTTCTCTTCTCTATTCAAAGGCTCTGGTTTCTGGAGCCATTACCTTAAGAAAAGGGGCATTGGCCCAGTACTCCACCCCTTTGATGCCCTCTGACACAGTCCTGTCAGTTTCCAGGTAGTACAGGTTGAACGTCTCTTTGCAGGAGCCCAGAACGCTGGGGATGGAGGCGCAGTCGCGTACGGTGAAACGGATCTCCACGTAGATGCGTTGTGCCGCCCGTCGGTCGATGTAAGTGGTGAGGAGCCAGTTGTTCTGGCTGGGCTCAAACACATTGCACACCTGGTATGTCCTGATGGTGTTGAGGTTCTCATCATAGCCGCTCACCTCCTCCCACTGGTGAATGTGTGTGTGTGTGTGAGGAAGGGGCAGGGGGTATGGATGAAAGTGGAGGATGCAGAAGAAGAGGGGAAAGGAGAGGCTAAAATGATTAATGGGTTTACCAAGATCTGACACAAATTAAACCTCTTTCCCTTCCTCCCATTTTGTCTCTCTCTTTCCTACCTCCCTCATTCACTTTTTTTCCTCACCTCTACCTTGCTCTTTTCTGAACAGGAACAACCATTCATCACAATTAGAGCCACTCACCTCAAACACACACACACAGACCATTATAACCAGCTAGTAGCAAAGCCAGCATTTAATAAATTCTAAGACTTCAAGAAAGTCGGTGGAAGACCCTATTCTGTTTTATTCTTTTCTTTTCTGTTCTATTTAATTGTATTCTATTCTATTAATTTGTCTATTGCGGACTCATGTGTGTTACACCTCTCTGATCTATTGGAATCCATTCTATTCTGCATCAATAGTGGTTAATTGGTGTCACCTTGCAACTGTAATTAAGATTTTGACAGACTCGTTAATGGAGCACTGTAAAGTGTACTCAAACTGCTTTCCCCAAGGGTACCCACACACACACACACACATGCATCCACCTACACACACACATACAGTACACCTTTGCACATTGTTCTTACTCCATTGGCAGGGAACGATATCCAGCCAAGCTCAGCTGTCGCTGTCCTTGTATCCATCACTGTCTCTGTCAGACACAAAGAGACACAGACAGAGAGAGAGGTGAAAAGAGGGAGCTGCAGGAAGAGGACAGGTATGAGTTTAATTAATAGTCTGCTCAGATACCAACTTTAGTACTGCATAGTGATGCGTGTCATTCATATTCATAAAATCCCACTTTACACCTTTTCTATAATGCTTCTCTCTCTCTTCTTTTCCCCCCGCCATATGATAAAAGAGATAAGTATCAATAAACAAACCATGCCTCTGGTTATGCTAACACAGTATAAGCAAAAAAGTAACAATGTTATGACACAACGACAACAAAGATAATCCAGTCACAAACAATGTCATTATTAGCATCCATCTCAAATTAGACAGAGCCAAAACATAACACTTTCATTCAGTGTTATCTGTGCACATACAAACATATCACATGCTACAGTATACAATGAAATAGTATGTTGAAATCCTGGTGTATCCTAGAATAATCTAATACTTTATGAATATGATTGCAGTGATGGCGGCTGGCCTGTAAATAGCAGTTTGCAACAGTAATAACAGTTAGCAGCATTAGCAGTTAACAGAAAACAGTTAGCAACAATGTTAGCAGTTTGAAACATAAAGCAGTAAGTAACAGAAAACAATTAGCAGCTAGCTTAGCAACAGCTATGACAGACAGTTAGCAACAGAGGGCAGTTACCAGCAGCCATAACAGTTACAGAACAGAAGGCATGTAGCAACAACAATAGCAATTAGTAACAGAAAGCAGTTAGCAGTAGCATTAGTAGTTAACCACAGAATGCAATTAACGTTACTAGCAGCATTGTCTTAAAATGAGTAATGGGTGAAGGTGAAGGTGGTGGTAGTACTGTTTCAGCCACTGGCTAGTAATGTTAGTTACTGTTATTCCTGAATGTAGGCTTGCCAGCTAAAACTTTTCTGTTTATAACATGAAAGCTAATCTTTTCATTTTTTGGTTGTAAAGGACATTGTGGATAATGTTGCACATCAATGAGCAGGGCTGCTGTTAAATGCTACAGTATATAGCAATACTGGATTTTAAGATTTTTGCATTAATGTGATGAAATATTTAGATTTATCAGGGATTTAACTTCCTGGATTTCCAAAAACAGACAGTACTGTCTGGTTCATCCATTTCTCAATTGATATTCCAGAAAATGCAGTATATTACAATAAAATTGGTATTGTGCTATAAAATTAAACATACCGTGATAGAGGACTTTATAAATATTGCCCACTCCTAAATGTACTAATTTGAAATTGTAATCACTTAAATTTATTGTTACCACAGTAATCACATTAATATGCCACGTTACTTAGTGAGTTACTGTCCAATACTGGCAGTTAGCATAAATTAAATAATAATAACATACAGATTAAATCAGTCAGTGGCAGCAATAACAATTAAATAGACAACTCTATTACCTGAATGTAACACTCAGCTGATCTGGGTGCCACTAATGACCTCATGTCCCCACCTGAACCTACACTATCGGCCCTATCTACTACAGTAACCTCACATACTAACCTGACATACTAATTAACTCACAGCTGGGTGACACACTGACACAGTACTGTACATCACAGAGCTAATTGTGCACTCTCAGTTGGCAACAAAGATGTACGAAAGCTAACAAGTATATGACAACTCAACAACAAAGCGACTTGACAGCAAACGCCCAGATGGCAACATTCATTGTAAAACATGTCACTTCATATTATAAATCCTACTGTGTTAATGGTGAGATATTGTTATGTGAGCAGCCCTAAGAATTATTTCAGCGTCTGGTATGTGCAAAGCCTGGCAGGCTGGGCAATTGGAAAATGAGAAAAATTTCATGGTGAAAAAAATGTTAATGTTTGAATGGTAGAGTAACTGGAAGGTAAAGCACACGCTATCAAACAATTAGGATGATACATTTATGGAAGACACTTGCTATTTATTACATATTACTACTACTAGTAGTGTAGACACTGGAGCAAAACAAACAATCAGATGAAAATCTAAGTGTGCATGCCATGCTACTTCCCCTGTAACTAAAGACTGTTGCTCCTGGCCTTGTCAAGCAAACAGAGCAAATTTAAGATTGTATTCAAACTGCTCAGTATTGCTCTCAGCAGTCAGAAGGACTGAACAAGTCAAGCCAAAATATAGTGTTTGAACCACACAGAGGGCTAAAAATGATAATTTCCCCTTTGTTGTTTCAGGTTCGTTTGTCTATCATGAACTCCTGTGTGGTTCTTCAGTATGAAATTATGCCTTTGCTCCCATTAATGTTTTTTTAAACAAAATTTTGCTCAGGCGGTTTCTTTGCTCTCCTATGTTACTTGTGGATGAACTAAACTGATCAATGCAAAATTAACAGCGACACAATGCAATGAGCGGACACGCTGAGAAGCTCGAGCTGACATAAGTTAGTTGACATGCTGACAACACAGACCCTTACATAGAGCCCTTTGTAATAAAACATGGTGAGAAGATTCGACGACATCACACCATGAGGCAGCCGCTGGCAAACAACCCCCCTTGATTCTTGACATGCTCTCCTCCTCTTGCACTCTTTCATTCTGTCACCCTGACTCTCATTATCTCCTCTCCTCCTCCTCCTCCTCCTCCTCACACCCTCCCCACCTTCATCCTCTCCTTCACTCTACTTCCCTGTCTTTTATCTCCCCCTCTACCTTGGGTGCTTCTTTTTTTTGTCAGCGAGCTAGCCTAATTACAGCAGAACCCAGTTTTTCAGCTCTCCCTTGGGAGTGAAGGTCGTTGGGGAAAATGAAATGCTTGTCACGCGAAAATGTAGTCGACTATCAAAATCTTGGACCAAAGCTTATTCAAACGGTGACAAGTGTCACTATCTAATTTGTAGCTTCAGTGCGTTTAGTGGCATGTTGTCAACAATGATTTTCAAAAACCGATCCACAGCAGAATATAGACCCAGTTTATTTCTGCCTTGCATATTTTGCCTGCTCAGATGTCTTTGAAGTTTGGGTAAAAAAATGAGGCCAAAAAGAAAAATGGTAATATAGAGAGAAATCCACAATGTTAACAGAAGAGATGTTGGGATAGCTCATGTAGTCTTACAAGCTTTACCTTCCAGCAAAGTCTTGCAAGAAGGGATTTGATTCAGGGCTTTGCTTAAAGAATAGAACAATGGCTGTGCACTGTCATACTCCACCATACCACCATATTTCTACTTCAAAACACAGTGTAAAAGGCTATTCTCAGGCAATTTTAGCATACAATACACAAACTTTGCTGGTAATACATTTATTGAAAATTGATTGCACCATCATGCCCAGACCTCTGTGATTCATTATTTCACATTATTACATCCTGCTTGCAGCTTGAGCATTATGACCTGGGAGAGGAATGTGGGTGCAAAAAATTATGAAGGCAAATATCTTTTTTAATATATCCAACTGCTCATTTTATATTGTATAAATATAAATACATAAAAAATGAATTTCAACAAATTTTTGACCATCTTTCTCCCTTCATTAGGGCCAGATATTTACATTATCAATTAATCTGCCAAGTATTTTATCGATTCATTGATTTTATTTAACCAGGAAAGGGCCTCACTGAGCAGCACCACATAAGACATATAGCATACAGATTTCAAACATATAACACTGACTTACAGATGAAAATGGCAAAAAAATTGTGAAATTGCTCACACATAATTACCCAAAGCACAAGATAACATTCTCAAAGTGCTTGTTTTGTCGACCAACAGTCCAAAATCCAAAGAAACAAAGAAAAGCATCAAACCCTCACATTTCAGAAGCTTGAACCAGCAAATGTTTGGCATTTTTTGGCTGTAACAATTAATTGACTATTGAAATATTTGCTTACAAATGTTCTTTTTATCAACGATTCATTGACTAATTGTTTCAACACTCTTCGCATCTTTGTACAATTACAAACTACTTGTCCAGGAGTATAAGAACAGCATAACCAAACCATATCAGCAAACAGCAAACCTTGTGAATTCTCAGGTCTATGCTGGGCTTATTAGAGTGCATCTACTCATCAGTCTAATTAACAGCGCGCAGCACACACCTCTCTGTGCATAATAGGGTATACACTCCGATCAGCCTAATTACTTTTGACATATTGGAGGCTGTGATCGCAGTGTGCTCACCTCCCCCGCAGTGGTGCACCTCCTCAACCAATGCTACACCATTGAACGAAACCAAAGCCATTTTATGGCAGAGGAAACAGCAGGTAAATCTGTGAGATATTGTAGCAGTCAAAGAGGCTGTTAAATCCTTGTTGTGAACAACGAGGGAGAAATAAAAGTATTTCCATCACAGACGCTGATTTAGAAGTAATTTCACTGTTTTTCTGCCTCCTTCTCTCTCTCTCTCTGTGTGTGTGTGTGTGTGTGTGTGTGTGTGTGTGTGTGTGTGAAGTACAGGTGGTCAAATGGCAAGTGAGGTTGGTTCATCTTATGCTTATTAGCCTAGTGTGTTTTAACCAGATTAGTCTACTGTTCAAAGACAGCAAATTGTCTGATTTGTATGCCTCTGAATGTGTGTGTGTATACTATATACTGTATGTGCGTACGCCTCTGAGAGAAAGAAAGAAAGCACGCCTGGGAGCATCATACTCGTGGTTAGGGGAGCACACCAAAATAACATGCAGATGTGCACATACACACAAGCCAAACATACGCTAAAAGCCCTCCCGGAGTGAAAGACGTCATACCGCCCGCAGAGACAGTCGTTGACCAATCAGGGGTGACACAGCATCACGGAAGGACAACTCACTCAAGAGTACACACATTCAGACGCAGATGTGCACTTGCACAAATCAACTGTACATGTGTACACTCTCATACACACACATAAACATAAACTTGGCAGAGCAGTGTTTCTTTTAATAAAACCTCACATGCCCCCAAAATCAATTATGAAGACAATTATGAGGCAAGGCACATGGCTCTGGAATATCTAAACATCTCTTCCACACATGTAACCTGGGTGAACATTTACCTCTCCACAGGAAATGATGTAATTAGAATTAAACACTAGGATTAACAGCTATACAAGAAGCGGGCTTGGAGTTGAAGGAAAAAGAATGAAAGCGAGTATATCATCAGTCTTATAAAGTTTTAGCTCCTGTCAAATATGGTTTCCTGTATTAGGCCCACAGGAGCTCCAGTAGGCTCAGTATTATACTCAAGTGTCTCAAAACTGCTCTCATCTGCACGCAGTTCCCTTCAGCTACACTTTGGCTTGTACACAGCCTGCAAAGTCTCACCCGATAATTTCCACATTAGACATCAATCTGAAGTACTGGCTAATGGGCTGACCCTGTTGTCTTAAAAGAGTCTGCTCAGCAGTTTAAAAACACATTGTATCAGCAAAAAAATAGACATAACTATGCAACAACAGTAGATTTACACGAGGAGACATGGATATTGTGGACAGAATTGCATTTCTGCTACAATAGCATGACACCATCATGTCATAAATTAAAGAGATAGTTTGGGACATTGTCGTTTTTATCCACTTACCCAGAGTGGAAAAAACACAGGGATACTGTTTTAGGTGCAATTTGAAGATATACTAAACGGTGTATTACCCTCAGATTAATCAATTACTAGATGTCTATGGGATCAGTGGCAGCTCCACTTTAAAAGGTAGGGAAATACATTGGCTGAGATATCCTGATTTGTAGTCCCTATGGGTAAATCTCCAAAAAATAGCTCCTGCTTTTTCATTAATGCAGCCAATAGCATCTTTAGTGAGACTCTACCTGCCTGGTAAATGCCCATGTCTATCAAACTCCACACCCCCAGTTTATATTGCAGGCTTTGTGCTATACAGTACACTTATCATCAAGCCTAAATAACTAGAGCCCCACAAGACATCATACAACTCTTTTCACATGCTGAAAAGTACTCCCCATTACAAGTAAACTGACCTCTATGTGTCAAATTGGTGGAATGCCCATTTAAAACCTTGTCTTATTTGATTATTGATGATATTAATTATATTAAGGCATGCAAGTAGACATTTATGTCTGGTATAAGTTTAACTATTATTAATTCAAATTTGGTAGACACTGTTTAAAAGCATACAATGTCCAACTAACCAGTGCATTTCCAGCAACCATTGGTTCTGCTGTATCACATTTATCAGTCCCTCATCCTCTGCTAACTTTTTCTTCTAATACTGGTATTAATTTCCTTCTTGAATTTCTCCTCCTCTGTGTGCCTCGCAAAACAAATTAGACACATGGGGCTCTTGGTCCTAGTGTATTAATAGCTAATTTCTGTTTATTTGCTTTCACACACTGCAGGGACACTTGGGCATACCACCATATGTACCAGTTCCAGGAAAGGCCAACCTGCAGCCTGACAGTATATTAGTGTTGATGATGAAGACAAAGGACTCCAAGCCATTACTTGAACTTTTGGGGCAATTAAGATGTTCAAATAATAAATCTTATTAAAAATGATTCTACAGTATATTCCACAGTTCTTTACTGTAATGTCTTCCTCTATAATTTTATTTGATTACCTTAAAGACCTGTGTTGACAAATCTTACTGCTTCCTTATTGTAGTCTATTGGCTTTGTTCCCATTTTCCTTTTTACAAGAAGTGATGCTTTTTTCAATAAAGGCTTGTTTGTGTCAAGAGCACAATCTTGATGATAAAATATCCCTATGTCAAAGTTCCACTTGAGGTTGCTGAATTGCTCATTGTTGTGTGTTCAGCTTTTGCTCTCCGTTTTCTAGTTGCTAATTAGGTGCTATGCCTCTCAAAGTATTTTTGGTTTTAGCTACTGTCAGCTCCACTCTTATTCATGCACATTTAAACTCCTTTTACCAAGAGAGGTAATTCAAGAACCTCCATGCCTGCTCAAATAGCATACTATGGCACACAGATCCTTCAGAATAGAGCAGTTCAGGTGAACAATATGCAATACATTATGAAGTTACATAATAGTATTACAATAAAATATGCAAAAATTAGTTTGAAGACAGTCCTTAAATAACCGAATATGAGGAACAGAATATTCTGGTTCTTCTTGATTTTTAGCATCAGTCAATTGTTGTTAAATTGTTCGTATGATAGAAGTGGGCCTGCTGTATTATATCATATACTTGTTAAATATTACTGCTAATTTATCATGAGTGAATACTGTCTGAGTTCTGTCTGATCTGAATAACAAACTTTTTTAAAAACTTTATTTTAACTAAATTTATAAACAAATCAAGTAATGACACCTTGAGCCAGAAGTATCTTAGTTGGTTACCACAGAAAAGTTGCTAACACATTTTGGATGCAGTCAGATATAGCTGTACTTCTTATTTATGAACTATAAAGCTGTGGATTTAGATTACAATATGGAAGCCTGATACAATCTTTGAAGATAACACCTATTGCTTGAATAAGCTTGAATAAGGTCACTGTGCACTACCTGCCCTGCAACACACAACAGACAATGTTAGCGACTAGCTGGTGAACATAGTGGAGCATTTAGCCACCAGATATTTCCCTCAGGAGTTGGTGAAGACCAGAGAGAGCTAAAAGGAGATTGAATATTGTACTTACACCCATTGAGTGACCAGAACCATGGCTCTGATTGAATGCTAATGTTGCTCAGCATCTGCTAGATGAGTAAAAAGGCAGCTGTTTCGCTAACACACTCAACCTTATCTAACTTTATACGGTGATAATATATCATTGTTGTGTTTGCAGCCTGTTCAGCTCCCTCCAAGTGGCCTTAAAAATGTATTAATGCTGCTTTTTTTTAATATTATTTATATATCTTCCAAAACATTACATCCAACTTTGACTCTTCCATAACACCAACCCAAAGCACCAGCAGCTAGCATGAGCAAAAGACTACATGACAACAGGTAAACAGATAATACATGAGCTGCATGGACTCAGATTTAAAAGACATTCATCCATCCATCAGGGGGGAAACACACTGTAGAAGTTTTCAGGCCAAGTGTGCCCACAAAGCAGTGTGGTCTCACAGCAACAGATCTTTAGGATCAGATGTGTGCACAAGTGTAACCAATGCCTTGAGGTATCAGGTTGTTTTTTGTTATTGCTGACACGTCCTTGTTGTGAATGGAAGCTGGGAGAGGCGCAGGGCCGCTGAGTTAAAGGGAACAACCAAGCTGTCACACATGAACACTTATCTGTGTCACAGTTTCTTATTGAACAAGCATCCCACACAAAACACACACGCACACACTTTCGGTCTCAGACTTTGTGGGTCCCTGACGTTGTTTCGTTCTTTATCTTTTCCTTTATGTCGCTCCCTCACCCTCTGATTTCACCTCTCCTCTCATTCCCCTGTCACATCTGTTGTTAACAGCCTTGACCTAGAAAATTTGTGGTGTCATGATTTCACTTTATGAAAGCGAACATGCTCGTCAAAATAACATATCATTGCTTTCCTACAGAAACCTTCTATGTCAGGTTTTCAGAAACTGACAAAGGCCTTCTAAATCCCCCCGATACCTGTGCATTTTAACAATTTACAGCTGTCTCCATTGCTTGTGTGTTGCCAAACAAATCAAGGTTGAGAAATGCTGGTACATAGTTCCTATAATGTTGGATTTCTTTACAATAGTATAGGTAGATGACTTGTCACTAAGACATATTATATGTTAGATAATTCAATATGACACAGTAAAACAGGACAGACCTGTCAACAAAATACATAGTCTTTAAAGAAGCAGGGCAGGTTTGTGGTTTTAAAACACAGATGTATCGTGGTTCTTCAGCTTATGATTGCTTGTCACATGAGGCTTGTCACTATAAATATAACTGCAACATATTGAGTTTTTAGACAACAGGGTGTGCTAGTCACTGTAAAATAAATAAATAAATAACTTATTGTCTTTTAGAAAATAGGAACAGCACAACAATAAAACAAGAACATATTGGGTTCTTATTTTTAGAACTGAGCAGTGATGAAGCCTGTCTCTCTCTCTCTCTCTCTCTGGAAGAAAACTTGAAACTGCCACTACCACAAAAAGAAACGTGCACACACACACACACACACACACACACACACACACACATGCACATGCTCGCTCAGAGACACAAGCGCTGTGTGAAGCATCCAGTCTGTCACTGTGGCAGAATCCTTTGTGCCTTTGTGACTAACACAAGGGGAACAGGCCTCTAACTGACATGCTCTGTTTGAGAGAGTGACGCCTGTAGATGCCACATTAGACATCGTCACATGCCGGATCATTTGTTAAAGTGAATGTTCAGTGCTTTGATAGGGCAGATAATTCAGGGGGCTATATGAGTGGGCATGAGTGAGGATGATATAGCTTTCATATGCACAAATAATAGATTATGTGCTCAATGTGGAACATATGGTGAATAGGATGGGCAGCCATTTGTCCTCTTGTTAAATGGGAATATAAACAGATAAAATCAAAATCCAGGGAAGACAATGGATATATACTTTGTTAGTATGCATGATTTCTAGTGTCACAATTAAATAGTGTCTTCCATGTGCATGATGACTTATAGTGAGATGTCAGCTGGATGTGACTGATACAGATGTACATGGATTTGTAAATTACATTCAGTTTCAAACATGTCAGCATATATCTGGAGGCTCAGTGAGTGAAAACCAGGTGAGAGAGGAAACAGCTGTTGAACTCATAGACAGAGGACCATTTAGTAGATTGGGTATTGGCCAGATGTGATGTGTAAGTGCTTTACAATGAATGCATTTCAATGTGAAGACAGTGGTGGGCCTAAACAGCAGATAGCATGAGTTCAGGTATCGGGAGAGAAAAAGTTGGATCGGTGCCTCCCTAGTGGAAGCTTGTTGTTTGATGTTTATCTGCAGAATAATATTAACAATAGTGATTAACGCACCCCACTGCATGTGATATAGTGGGGTTGCGATAGGAGGTGAATGCGAGGTCAAATATAAAGTTAAATGGGTACCTCAGTGATTTAATGTTGTACTTCCATGAAGTCTGGGAATGGTCAATATTGAAGCAGCTGAGATATCCTGACTTTTAGTTCCTAGTATGGGTCAAGCCCCAAAAATGCTGGATCCTACATTTCACATAATATAACCAATATCATCTTTTCGTATCCTTCCTGTCCTGAACACACATCTTTTTTAACTCCATGTGCCCTGTTTGTAACACAGTCTTTCTGTTATAAATTTACAGTCTCCAAACCCAAACCACAATATACCTGATCACATTACTGGGGATTATTTTCGGTTATTTTCTCAGACTTGACAAAGCTCCTCCAGAGCAACAGAAGACATTATACACCTGTTTTTGTAGACTGAAGAGTACTAACCATAACGAGTAAACTGCCTTTGAAGTTTCCCTTTAAGAAGATATCACATCTTATCTTCTGCATTTAATTGGCTTGTAATATGATTATAATGCAGTAATGCACTTTAAGTGAATTTGTACTAGCATTTATTTGATGGTCAGAAACGTTCACTTTTAATATGACATCTAGAGTTCACTCTAAATGAGACTACAACTTCAACTCTCATAAAACTCACAAAACTACACGGCAAAAATCCAGTGGGGCTTTAAGAGTATCAAGAGATTTCCAATGTTTTCACTGCGTGAGTCTCAGAGCTGCCAGTCAGAAATGAAAGATGACGGGGACACAAAATCAGACGAGGCAGAACTGAAAGCTACACATTGAAGCATTACAGCTGCAAACGCCAACATTTAATCTCCAAGCCCCAACATCAAAGCCCTAATCCCCCATATTTTTCATCAAATCACTTTTAAGTAAATATACTTCCATTTCTTTTGCATTTTGAAATGTAAATTGACAATAATTTTGAAACCCACAGGAGTTTATCGAAGTGGGGCGTCAAAATAATTTTAAATGTGACTTTGATCAGAAAAGGCCTGATGGAAAAGGACTCAGTAGCTGAATAGAAGTCAGCTGAAAGGAAATGGGCCACACTGTGTATTGTGCATCTAAGTACATCTACACTGCATTTCAAATGGTGACAAGCTCACCCTATTCACAAAGAATACACCCACAGCAGCATTACAGCTTCTTAACTTTATATAAATGCATTGAGAAGGCAATGTGGTGACTGAAAAAGAAGTCCATCTCCAGCCTATTGAAGACTGCAACAAGCCAAAGATTTCAGCTGAGCCTACAATTATATATCTTTGTATGAAGAAACAGATCATTTAAATTGTTCTGAATATGATCCTGTTCTTCAAATAAAGATTTTTTTTAGCAAACATTAGACTTGGCCAAATAATGCATTTCAAAAAACACTAGGGCTGCACTGCTGATCAATCGGCCACTTATTTTCTCAGTTAATTGATAAATCATTTGGTCTATAAAACAAAAAAAAAAAAACATATTCAAATTGCCTTTATCCAACTAACAGTCCAAACAAGATATTCAGTTTATTATAATAGAAGAAAGAAAGGTATCTGGCAAAAATGACTAACAATTTTCCTATTTTTAAAATTGTTACCAATTACCAACTCTAATGCACATATACTGAATCTATTTTTCCCCCCATGTTTTTCTTCTTTTTCTACAATATGTGTTTGTTGAGTCCAGCCACAATGACACCACTACGCTGAAAATAATACCTTTTTATGTTGTCACTGTCATCCTATGTTGTCAAAGATAGCAGAGCATTAATGTAGTACTTTTTTATGCTGAAATCTTTTTCATCAGTTGACATGATTGACTCTTGCCCTGCCATACAGTACATGTCCATGGACCACCGTGGACCTATATAGCAAAAGCAAGAATGTTAATGTCAACGTTAATTAAAGCATCTTGTTTACTGCATAATGATAAGACTACTAAAAGAGGACAAACAATGACCTGTGAATGTATTTAAATAACAAAAAGCAAAAGCCTTTTTCCCAGCTGAAAATTGTTCTGTTAAAATGAACTGTCATTAATTTTCCTATGTCAATATCATCACTGTATTCTGACATCCTGACACTAACTGACAATAAAAACCACAATCAGACACTTTTCCTTTATTATTGCCTTTTGGGTTGCCAGGTTACATTGAAAACATATTATGGTTTGAAGGTATAACAATCTCATCTGGCAACTTCGCCTATCTATAAAACAAAGAGAGAGAGACTGAGTGATCTGTTTTTAAAACTTCCCTTAAGGTTCAGGGAATCTATGTACTGTAGATTTTCCAGAAGAAACAACAACAAGCAATTCTTGAATTCCAAGAAAAACTGAGGAGTTGGCAGGTGTGTTGTTGTTATCCAGCGGTATCAAGCAGACTGAAATGTTACTGACTAACAAGGTAATTTGAGCATAAATATATAATTTACTTTGCTGACATTGTACACCAGGACATGCGTGACCTGGCAAGCCAATCAATGTATCTGAAAATCAATGCATACGAATCTTACACCATCCCCCACCATACAGGTCGGATATAAGGAGACAATAAAAAACAAGCAGTTTAAGCATTGTTTAAGCATTATTTTTTGGAACTGGCTTTTCCTTCCTTGGCATAAAAGAGGTTGTCTAATCATCTAATTTGTATTCTATTAAGGCAGACCATTAGTCATAGATCTGTTTATCACATGTCAGCATGTGTCTCCGCTTGTCTCCCCAGCGACAGCTAGAGAAAGACAGAAATGAACAAAGAGAGAAAGAGAGCGATATCAGCTGACCACATGCCACCATGGCTCTGCTGTATCTCCCCTGACAGTCTCAATCTATCAGCAGGTCAATCTGTTGACAGATGTTCTGCCGAAACCAGCCTGGAAGACATCCGCTAGCTCAGGGGGACACCTTATGCTAACTCAGAATGTGCAACATGGCTAAGAGACACATGCTTACACAGTATGAAGCTTGGTAATGTCAGTGTGGAGCCGCACGCTACCAGACTCACTGTAGACCACAATGTGAAGATGGAGTGGCTGCTGGCACGACCCCTGAGAGGAAGAAACCTTTGCAGACCATGAGACAGGTGTTGTCTATATTACTATGTATTACTAATAAAAACAGAAAGTCTATTAGGTCGATCAGAATCTCATGCATAAACAATAAAGGGTCACTAAACTACAAGGAAAAACCCTCCCTTACACCTAGTAGTCTCTAGTCATCAGTGGGGGAAAGTAACTAAGTACATTTACGCAAGTACTGTACTCAAGTACAATTCTGAGGTACTTGTACTTTACTTTACATTTCAGAGAGAAATATTGTACTTTTCACTTTACTGCAATTATTTAAGAGCTATAACAATATGATCTGTTTTTAAAATATGATCCATTGTTACAAATTAAACTACCAAAAGTGTACAAAGTAGTTAAAATTAGCTCCACTTTGACCAACTGCAACATTTAAGTATTGCTTACATATTATTACATCAATAATAATGATCCAATAATTTAATAGTATAACACTGACAATAGCCACTCTGCACGGAGTACTTTTGATACTTTAAGTACATTTTGATGCTGATACTTCTGTACTTTTACTTAAGTGAAATTTTGAATGCAAGACTTTTACTATTTAATATTATGGTATTGCTATTTTTACTTAACTAAATGATTTGAATACATTAATTTTTCACTATTTTCTGACATTTTATAGACCAAACAATGATCAATTAATTGATAAATCAATTGGTAGTGAAAATAATCATTAGTTGCAGCCCTGCAACATCTGTTTTTGTTTATTTGAAAGTAATATATAAAATGAAAACTATATATAGCAAAATCATGAAAGATTTATGCTCTGCGGATCGATTTTGGCAAAGAATACCACCTTTAGAAACTTAACCTTTATCACCAGCAAATTAAAGGTTGTCACATTGCTGAGGAAACTGTTTGATTACTAACCAATCTTTGAATGGGGCACTCCTTTTATTGCGCCCAACCTTCTTACAATAGAGAGCCGAGGTCGTGCCTCTGTTCTACTAGCTTCTGTAACTCCAAGCAGTCTCTCATGTCGCATTTATTTCATCAGTCTTTCTGAGAAAATAAAGCATGTTTCTGGGGTATACCTACCATATTCTTAAACAAATTGGCATCCACTACAGAACTTGCTATTCAAAATTAAAATCGTGATTACAGTCGGCAGTAACAACAGACTATCAACTCGCTCATGGAGTTGCCACTTTTGGTGAGCTGTTTAACCGGCAAAATTATTTTAAATTAACTTGTAAATTAAATTAAGCATAGTCTGTGAAATTGGAGTTTCAAACAATTCCAAATTAAATTTGATTACTGTTCCAAACAGTGGGATGGACATTTTTGATTGCTGTATGAAGTGCTTTTACATGTACCATTTTAGCTCCCCTCTTACTTAATTAAATGCTGAGATTCCACTTTCACACATTTTGGAGAGGTGCTGGTGGAACAGACATGAAAAACTCTTCAAAATCCATTTCTCTGTTCAGAATCCCATCAGATTTGTGTCGCAGAGGTGAAGAGATCAGACTGAGACGAGCGGTGGCCGAGTCTGGCAAAAGGTCACATGTAGCGTGACCTGCCGCAGCTATTTTCTGAGTCAGTGAGGGTGGTTATGTAAATTCTGCATGCAAGCTAAGTTAAACCAAGCATCCCTAAACAATTTCAGCAATGTGAGAGATATGTTTGGCCCTGAGAGGGGGAGTTTTAAGTTTGTTGACCGCTTTGCTCCTTGAGATAGAAACCTGAGGAGGATCAGTTGTTCAGGGGGGGTTTGAGGAAGGACAGGGGGTGGAAGGAGAGGTGAGGGTTAAATTTGAGTTCAGTAAAACGCAGAGAAAAGACACAAAGAGAACTGTGTTAGTATACAGCTTCAGAAATGGCTCAGAGTTTACGTTGCTGTCTTTTTTTTCTCAACCATCAGCAGAGTTATCCATGTCACTTTGATGGGTACAGCGCTCATCAGCTGTGCTTTGAAGATGCTGTGTTTTTGTGTGTAAGTGCAAAGTGTATGTGTGTCAGGGTTGTGAAAGTCAAGTGTTGGTGTCTAGTCAACCGCACTGCTTCGCTTGAGTACATGTATACACACACACACACACACACACACACACAGTTTGACCTGCTGTCATAGAGATGTGCAGTGTCTCCTCCTGGATCGACCGTGAGGACTGCATCACAACAGCTGCATCCAACTCCACTTTTCCTCTGTGAGTCTCCGCTTTCCATCTCGACCTCTGCCCCTTTTCACTGCTGTCTTTTATTTTCTGCAGGGCTTGAAGCACAGTTTGTCAGTGTTCAAGTATAAATTGTATCCCCAACTGACGGTTACTCTTTGCTGTGGACTTCCTACAGTAAGTCCCGTCAATAAATAGGCTCAGAGAAGCAGTGAGGTGAAGTTGGACACTCATCTAACTGGTGTCATGTTTGAGAATTGAGAGAAAAATCCTGCGAAAATAATTTTTAAATATTTTATCAATGTCACCAGTCAGGGCAGGATTATGTTTGTTGGTCAGACCACTTATTTTTTAATCAAATGTATATTTAACTGAAAACAATGTGACATTATATTTGTTTAAATGAGCATTTCAGCAAAACTACTTGAAAGTGTTATTAAGAACAAACAAGAAGTATGAGCTGAGTCACTTAAAATGGAAAAACCAGTGTGATGTATTGCAGGGTAAAAAGTAGCCCTGCAATGCAGTTTGTCTCAAAATGTTCAGTGTTTGTTGAGAGTACTTCTTCTGTCCTTACTGTGTGTGTGTGTAGGTGCACAGCTATGCATGCTTCCAATAAAAGACAGGAGTTTGCTTTTGAAGTTTTTACTGGAAGCTATTTTGAAACTGTGAAAACACTAGGCCTACTGGTAATTCAGTACAGTAATTCAATGATATATCAATTATAAATTTAGAAAAAGATGAGATACCATAAACAATAGTTTAAGCAAATGCATTGTAAAAAAAAATGAATTAGTACAGTTAGTATCACCAGTGAAAGACCAACATTAAGCCCCCAGAGGAAGTACATAGTAATTATTCTACTAAATATATAAATAGTCCACAAGAGTAAAAAGTAAAAAGAGTAAATAACAGGTAGCTCAACAGTTAATTAACAGATACTTAAAATGTCAACTCGTGCAAAACTTATTTCTGCTGTGTGCAATGTGGTGGCTGAAAAAATAATAACATAAAGTGAAAACGTCCCTGACAAGGAATGTGCAGTGTTGTAATCACTTGGGTAAAAACTACATGGGCTTGCAGAGTACGCCAAAGAGGCTGGTGTTCCAGTGAAGGAGATTTCATTCAAACGATCAGGTATACTGTACGTTTGTGTGTGTACTCTGGATAATGCACCAGGGGTTCAGACCAGGACCCAAATAAAAACTTCCTTTTCTCACTCTAAGATGAAGAACTGTGTTAAAGCTCAGAAGTGTCCAGTTGGACCAGTGGCTTAAAGCACACAGTACATTGTATGTTTGCAGGGTGAATAACGATCCTGGCTCATGACCAACATGCTTGCCATCCCCTGTACCTACCATCTCTTCTCTCTGTTTTTACATGATCTAAGTCAATACCTTAAAGAATAATAACATAAAAGCGTAAGTATTTTGGTGGATGAACCAATAGTTTAAGACTGAAGGCTCACACAATTGTAGATGCCGATAGAAAGAGGTTGTTATATTTTGCTTACTTGTGTATACCTACGTATGTGTTTTCAGCTTTATGATTTAAATTCCACAGCAGTCAGAAATTGCCAGGCTGGATTATAAACCAGCTAACAGCCACTCAAATACTAAGAGCTTGTTAAAATGGCTCCCTAGTGGGAGGGACGTGACACTTATTGGCTCTCTGCTCCATATATCAAACTGCAGAAGGCTAACCACTGGGTTAATCCTCTCTGTCTATATGTCTTTTTTTCTTGCTTTAACTCATTTTCTATCTTCCTCCATCCCTCTTTTGCTCTCTCTATCTCTCAGGAGATTTGCTATCAAAACTGCTGTCACACAGAGTAAAACCGTCAAACTAAAATTGCTCCCGTCGCTCTCCTGCCTGTCTGCTCTGCCCTGGTTTTTGTTTTGCCCCCGTTGTGTTGAAAATTTAGTAGGGAGAACAAGAGGGAAATAAACACAAAAAAGCCTGAAATGTGGAGTCATGTACGTGCACAGTTCAAGTGTGTGACATTTTGCCAGACAAAAGTCGACACTCAGAGTACACGTGTCGGACCTGAACAATAATCTTTCTTTTTCCTGCGGTCAGTTTCCTTCTGTTCCTGTGCAGAGCCACTGAATGCCCCACTGCTCCAGCAGAGCAGTTTAGCCGCCAACAGAACAGAAGCCTGTGGCTGTAAAAGGCAGGTGTGGATGAAACCGAGCAAGTGTGAAGCAGAGTACTGCGATAAAAGAGCATAGACGCCTGGTCAACCTACCGTGAGTTGACAGAAGTTTAAACTGAAACAGGAACACAGAACTATAATAAAAATAATAAATAAAAAGAAAAATGCTTTTTAAACATTCAGAAATAATTCTTGGCCTTGTCAAAAAGCCCAAATAATTTCTGACAGCTGCTTAAAATGTGACAAGTACTTGATTAATTGATTACGATTTTAATCAACAGGGAATATATTGACAACAATTTTGATAATAAGTTCATCCTTTATGTCATTTACCAAGAAAAACGTCAGACATCTGCTGGTTCCAGCTTCTCAAATGTGAGGATTTTATGTTTTTCTCTGTTTTATCATCATGGTAATTATTTTGATGATAAAAGGATAGGTTCACAATTTTTCAAGTCCGTCTTAAAACTATAGTCAGGTGCCCATATGAACACTGAAAGAAGTTTAGCTTGTTACAATTATTTCTGCTGTTCATACTGAACATTAAAAGATCCCTTATTATTTTTTTAGACTCATATTATCTTCAGATAAACTTTTGAATACATTTTACACTGAACAAGGACTGTGGATTTTGTCCCCCATCACTTACACTGGAAGGGAATTAGGAGGGAATCTCTTAATGGTCAGTATCAACAGGAGGGATGATTATTGCAAGCAAAACCTCTTTCCTCATTCATATGGGCATTATTGTTTTAAAGCCACTGGAAATTTGGCTTGAAATAGTAAAAATGCATATATGAACATTCATAACTATTAGAAAACCTAGTTCAAAAAAACTGCACATTTAGCTGTTTAGACCATTTCTCAAGACTGTGTAGGTGTGGCAGATCACATTTTGATTGACATCTCCCTCGGTATGACTGACATCTCCCTTGCTCTGCCTATGTCAACAATCTTTCATGGCAACAGTCACTCACACCAATGGTGCAAGCGATAAGCAGCATAGTCCAGCCCTACATTTGAGCCGTCTAATTCAGAATCAGAGGACGAAGCAGAAGCCCTGCCATCTGAAAATGTTTCATTTCAGTTGGTCATTGAATGGCGAGTTACAAAATGCTTTGCTATCCATATTACTCCTGAGTAGAACAGTTAGCATACACATGCAAAGTTGGCTAAGATTCCCCTATTTGTTCTGAATGAATGAATGAATGCAATGCAAAATGATGGCTCTGTAGCATTAGCTGGTGCCATACAGCAGCTGACAATAGATGCTCTGTGGCCAGCGCTAAACCCCCGTGGCTGCCAATAATCACCCACGCACGATACTCATGTCGGGTGTAAATAGCACAAACAAGCAGGATGGGAGAAAGAGCGGAGAGGGAGAGAGAGCAAGAGAGAGAGAGAGAGAGAGAGAGAGAGAGAGAGAGAGAGAGAGAGGGAGGAGAGAGATCAAATACAGACTATATATGGTTAGCTAGCTAATTGCAAAAGAGTTGGCTCAGACTCAAAGAGGCAGATTGAGCGACAGCCGAGAGGTTTTGTTGCAACTCTTTTTGTGGGAAAACTGACGTGGGATTTTTAGGATTGTTTTACGGAATTAATTGTGTAATTTTTGTAATAAATATCAGAGCATAACCACGCCCAATTCACACCCAATATCAGGAAAGTTTACAAAAACTTAAATGGCAATATTTCGAATTTGGATCGAAACTAATTTCTAATACTTTTGAGATGCTTACTATTAAGTACATAAAACCATACATTACATAGTTAGAAAGCTATTGGAGATTTGGTTTTCCAGTGGCTTTAAGACAAATTGTGAACCTATCCTTTAATCCATTCATTGAAAAGGTAACTGAGACTGTAATCAATAAATCCTGTATCATTCTTCCCCAGATGCATTTTGAGATCTCAAGAACATATATACTGTTGAACATTTCTTTCAAATCTAAACTGATTTAAATTTCTGATGACACACTTTTCCCCCGCAACCTTTTCAAGGTGAGGTAAAATAACTGATGTGTGATGCCTCACCCATTATGTCCTCTTCCCCCATTTTCTTTTGCTCCAACAGTGACACAGTCCTTAATATCCAGCATGGCTATCTGTGAGACCATATGCCCACGGCAGGAACCCTGAAGAGGCTGGCAGAGGGCCCACTCTCAACCAGCAAATAAATAATGGGCCATTATGTTCAATCATATGCTGAGCTATAAAGGTCTAAAGCTCAGAGCTGCAGTATGCAGCATGCAGTGTGGAAGAATAGAATACAATGGAAGGGTGTACTTTTAATACAACTATACTACTATTTACTATAATAATTACTCAACAGCAAAGGTAATTAGTTACATTACTCGTTACATTACTCAACCCAGCTCCATCAAAGATGCTTTTAAAACCCTTTGAGACCCACCTTTCAGTTTTTGCATATCTTTGTGTTTAGCCTTATAAAGTTGTAATTTTTTACAGTATTATCAAGTTTCAACATTCCCAGAGTCAGCACAACCTCAGATATATATCACTCAATACAGACTTCTATTCACTATAATAGGGGATTTTAGTCCATAAAAAAACCAAAATAAATAAATAAACAGAACTTGAATTTTTACTTATTTTATTGAAAACAGCACTGAAAACCATAATAACAAAATAAAAACTCAACATAAAAAGTTGCAGACATTTGTTTGGGTTGTGCTAGAAGTGGTTTGAAGATTCTAGCTTTTTGTTTTTATGAGTTATGTCCATTTTTTGGGCAGTGTCCATAGGCGTTTTTTGGCCAGGAATTGTCATTGTTTTCCTTGCCAATGAATATCCCTAAATATGATATGCATCGTGGCAGTTCCTGTCCACGATCACACACAGGAGCATCTGGCATACTTTGCACCAGAATGGGGAATTATTCTTCCTGGTCCTGGAGGGGATATGTGATTGCTCAGGGGGAGACGGCCTTCTTCTTCTCCTCCTCCTCCTTCCACTCTGTTGGTGGCCCAACTTCCATCCACAATATACCATGTGAAAATAAATAAATAAAACTACTATTTCACTGGGTAATAATAATTTCTCAAAGCAGTGTTCAACACACCCTCCCCGGTTAGCTTAATTTCTGTAGTTTACCAGGGAAAAAATGGCATGGCTCTAGCTTAAACCGTTGAGGAGTAATGACACTCTAAGGACAACATGATATTTAGGAGCATATATGCCCCCAGTGGGTTTAAGAGGGTTTTAAACAACTTCAAAGCCTCACCCACACGTCACATCTTCTGTGTTTCACGCATGTATACATAGAAAACGAGATGTTGTGGTTTAACAGTTTGTCAGTCTAGGGTTTGGAGATTTTACTATTTACTAGCCGTCAACAGCTAGCTTATGTCACAGTCACAGGACATTTCACATTAGCCCCTGTGACCGCACACAGCAGTCCATTAAGCCTGTCCTTACAATGAAGCTACACCTTCCAAATGGGGCCAAGACCTGTGATTCCTAGTTCTAGGCTTACCAGTGGCTAGCTAGCCAGCTAGCGAAAAACAACATGTAAATAAGATAATTTTGGAGTTACCAGGAGAAGCATTTTTCCTCTTTTGGTGGAGGCAAACTACCTCCCCACACCTCCGGCCTCGGCGCTAAGCTGACACATTCCGGACCAGTCTGTCCACTGAACACTAAGAAAAACAAAACTGATATCAGCCCTCCATCAAACTGCCAGTGAACAAGCCGATTCTCAGAAATGTCAAAGTTGAGGAGAGTCACTGAGATTAGTAACTGTAATGTAATTACTGAATTTCAAACTGTAATCACATCACAACACCTTAAGGCATTATTCAGTAGTGCGTTACTGCCTAACACTGGTTATGTTGGCAATAAACTAGTAAACTGATAAAGTGTATTGCTGTTTATTGGCTTCTAAACTATAATTTGAGAGTAAAGAATGAAAACATTCCAAATACACATGTAATGAAAACTAGTGTTGAAATAACTACAGTCGATTAACTGATTAATCGATTCAACAGAAACAATTAAAGGACCACAATCATGAGCAATCGCTGCTTCCCTTTATGGCTAATATGCATTTAAAAGCAGTAAATGCATATTTCAAATTTTCTCATTCCTCCTGTTTTTTCTTCTCTACGGCCTGTAGGTAAGCAGTCAGTGAGAGGCCTGAGGTGGAGATAAATGAAGGCATATTTTATTGGTGAAGTCTATCGCAAGAGCGTAGAGAAATTATTTTGGCTTTGCCTGTAACAAAGGGTAATTGATGCTATTGCTTACCTTGCATGTTGAGAAGGAGAAGACAGAACAACTCAAAGAGCATGCCATTGACGTCTGTCTAACATAGCGGTGTATTGATGTGACTCTTTGAGCTGCAAATTAGTTGAAGTGACAGTATAATGGACCCAAGTGAAAGGAAGGGGAGAATTCTAGGTGAAAACAAATGATTCTTTCATTCTTTTTATGCCCACCAGTGCTCTGTTCTCTAGCGGTATCAATTATAGTTTCATATCAGGGAAATATAATCTATTTAGACTGGTTTGTTATGCAAATAACCTGAGGAGTTTGGGTGGTGAAGTGTTTTATAATGAGCAAGCCTTCTGCTTCACTCTGCAGCTAAAATCTATTTTATGCTTTTAAACATGTCAGCAATGGCAGCTGTGGAGGAGAAATAGTGATTGTAGTTAAATGTTTGTAATGAAGGTGGTTTAAATGCTGATTGACTGTTGTTGATATGAACGTTATATTCACTGAGCAGGTTGTATACAACAGGGATTACTTGTCTTGTACTGTTATTCACAGCACTTTCTAGATGCCTATATATTGTAAACCTATTGTGTCTCAGACGTTAGAAACCAGCACAGGTTTTCCATGTCAAGCTTAAAGCTACTATAAACAGAGAATTATCACACAATTCTGCAATTCCCATCAGTTCGACTGATAATTTTAGTGTTTTTCAGCTCATTGTTTTGGTCTTTTGGTTCACTCTCACCGCTATCAACCTCATTTCCAGCAGGCAACTGTTTTCAGCAAAAAAAGCCCTGATAAAACCAGCCGTACACTACCAGCCGAGCACCAAATGGCAGACAGACAAAGTTAGCAATCAATCAGCAAAAAACATTGTGGAGCATTTAGCAGTGTATTAATAGGCAACTATTTGCACACATGTTCACCATATCGACTTTGTAAGGTGGCAATATGTAAATGTTGTGTTTACAGCTTGTTCTGCTGCCCCGAAGTGGCCAAAACCATAGGTACCAACACTGATGCATTCTCTGCATTTTAGGATCAATTATAGGCTTTAGGAATCATATAGGATCTGAACCGGTAACCTCTATATAGGAATGCTGTCTATAGGCTTTAGCTCTAGTGCCATCTAATGGATTTTCTAGATCTTCTTGTCCTGGACTAAATTACAATACCGTGTGCACAAAAAGCCAAATAAGGTCTGTGTATATATGTATGCAGATGTATTTTAGATCATGTTGTTCAGATCTCATCCAAAGAGATGTCCATTGTGACCCAAACATTTGGTATAGAAATGCTGCCAAAAGTATGCATTAAAAAAAAAAAAAATCCAGTTTTGTTGTTGTGTGAAAATTCACAGCCAATGTGTGAATATTCATAGTTAAGGATATATTTTCACACTAATAAAACTTATTAATCACATCTCAGTAAACATTGAGCATGTTTTGTTAGAAATGACTTCCTGAACCACTGAAAACTGTGATATTGAAGTCTGATAGCCTGTGGATATAGAGAAGCATAGTGTCTAATACCAGAGTGACTGATATGAAATTGCCTCTTGATGCCCAATTCGCCGTGGGAAATACAGCACCAAAGCCCAGGACTCTGAGTCTCTCAGCAAAAGGTAAATAACCCCACAGGTTCCAAGTACCTTACGGAAGAAGAAAACCAAATTTATTCTGAAACAATTTGAATGCTATGTGGAAATAAATATTTAATACTGAAGGGAGACCCTGAGGAAAAATAGACTGGGAAACAATGGAGTAAAAGCCTCAGGACTGGTGCGGAGGATCTTCTTCCAAGCTCCTACTTTTCCCCAGTTCAACTATCTGTCTGTCACATTGATAACCTGTCACCAGATAAATATAGAAACCACATCTTTAAAACATGAGCTTGCAGAGCATGGTACAGGGTACAGTATGTGTATGTGTGATGGCAGTGCAGTGTGTCATCTGCATATTTCTTCGCAATAAGTGTGTGATAGGTTTCCCTGAGTAGATCATTTGTTCATCATTTGTTGCACACATACACACACACACACACACACACACATATACTCATACTGAACAAAGTCACAAATTGCAGCTTGTCATGTTAATACCAGCATCTAAAACAGGATCTACGATGTTTAACCTTTACCATTCCCACAAGATGGGGCACACATGCATGTGTTCAGGCTCCAGGGAAAATGACAGAAATAGTTTAGAAAGTATAGGAGCAGAAATAATATGTGCAGTGTAATCATATATATATACAGCACATTTTACATGTAGCCTTGCCTCTGTAGAAGGGAAATTCAGGATTTCTAAATTAGGCTCCAACTACAGTAGCAGCTCTTGCATGGCAAAGTCGAAAGAAATTAACTCCTCGACCCCTCGACACTCAACACTGACACAAATCAGCAATTTCAGTGACAGAGCCTGCTGCTGACTGGGCATTTGGTTCAGATACAGATGACTTTGTCACCCCTCCCAAGGCTTGTTTGTGGGATATGTAGCACTTATACCCACCAAGATCCGCTGGGTCAGGGTTTGCATTAACTTTCAAAATTACAGGGTCAAATGCCGGATTACTGTACTGCATTTTGGGCTCTCTGAAAAGGTGTAAATCCTGAGGGAACGTAAAGGTCATTGTATTAGTGCAGCAATTTCAGGCTACATAGATGACAGCAAACAGCCACTATAGCCACTATAGTATAGCTATAGCTATACTTTTGTTCACAATAAGAAACTTTTCTTGTATTTTGGCCTACATTTCAGCATCTCCACTCTTTCCCAAATACTGCCTGCAAAGACTGTCTGACTGATGATGGGTGCTTTTGTAAACAGCAGATATGATCAAGACAAAAACATTTAAAATCAAGCAAAGTACTCACTTCATACACAGCAATCAGCATGGTTGGGGCAAAAAGAAATTTCAAGAGAAACAGAAAAACACGGAGAAAACTTAAATAAAAAAATCGAATAATAAACTATATTGAAGTACAACTGAAATGATCGATCAACAGAAAATTAATCTGCAACTACATGATAACTGATTGTATAACAATTGATTTTCATTTTTCCAGCAAAAAAATGCTAAACTTTCTCTGGGTCCAGCTTTTCAGATATGAGGATTTGCTGCTTTACTTTGCTGTCATATATGATGGTAAACTGAATATCTTATGGTTTTAAAAGGATGGTCGGATAAAACAAGGAATACGAAGACTCTTCCTTTCTGGAAAGTTATAATGGGCATTTTTCACTATCTTCTGACATGTCAAGTCAATTTTATTTATATAGCCCAATTTCACAAATTTGCCTCAAGGGGCTTTACAATCTGTACAGCATACAACACCCTCTGTCCTTAGACCCTCGATTCGGATAAAGAAACCTCAGGAAGAGCAACAGAGGAGGGATCCCTCTCCCAGGATGGACAGACATGCGATAGATGTTGTGTGTACAGAAAAGACAACATAATAAAAACTACAGTATGGACAATCATGATGACAAAACTATGAATATGTTTTCAATTAATTGATTAACAATTTGTCTATAAAATGTCATCATTTTATAAACAAATTGTTAACCAATTAATTGAAAACAATAATGATAATGAAAATATTCATTAGTTGCAGTGCAATACTTTGCTATAATAAACATTAAATTAAGTTGTGTGTTTTGGACAAGCCTGTTTTAATGAATTTTTGATTAGATTTAAAACAGCCTGTCATGACTTATTCATCAGTATGTATTAATTTACTCTATTCCAGATATACTTTTTTGTTTCTTTCTATGCAATGAAAGCTACAGGGAAGCATATATACTCCATTATATACTGTATGTCAACAGATTAGAGCTGAAACAATTAGATTAATTGATTAGTAGGTGGAGAGAGAATTAATCAGCGACAATTTTGATAATCTGAATTTTCTAAGCAAAAATGACAAAGATTTGGTGGTTCTAGCTTCTCAAATGTAAAGGTGTAGCTTTTCTAAGCTGTAGGTCAGACAAAATAGCTATTTGAATACATCCAATTGCATTCTGGGAAATTGTAATGGGCTTTTTCCTGATATTTTATAGACCAAAATCCATTAATTGATCAATCAAAAAATTATTATTAGACTTATTGATAATAAAAAAAACTGTTAGCTGCATCCCTACAACAGATTAAACTCCAATCAAAAATGACTTTATATACAACATACCTTTGGTATTTACTGCTATTTCTTGTTACTTAAAGGCCAACATATATGCTGATACTGTTATACCTGTGAGAAGCTAATAGCCAATAATATCAGCCCAGTGCACGTATCTGTTGGGCTCTGGGAAATAAAGTCTGAAAGTTTATAGAAGAGAAGTGTAAACGTGTACACAGAGCAGAGATAATAGCAGTGACTTTGTCAGTAGTGGGTCTGTTTTACACCAGCAGACTCAGATCAGTTTATACATCAGTTCATTAGGCACCTACTTACCATGAAAAGGCCACCGTGACCACAAAACAACCCACCACCCACACTGTACCTGTCCTCTCTATCTATATCTATACCCCCCCCACATACACACACACACACAAAGTTATGTTTAATAAAAATAGACCTGCCCTTCAACACATTTACATGTCTCATATTGGGGGAGACTCACTACGGAGCCCATCATTACGCGCACCATTAAAACACAGCAGTAGACTAATCTAGCATTTCCGCAAGGGACAGCAGCAGCAACAGCAGGAGGAGCAGGAGGAGAAGCAGTAGAGGAATTGGGATGGAGCTTGATAGGGGATGCTGCAGGAGGACAGGAAGCAAAAGGAATGTGAAGAGGAGCAAGCTGGAGAGTTGGAGGACTTATTTGCAGACTGATAAAAAAAATGTAGGAGAATAAGGAGATGCTTGGGGATGAGTAGCAGGAAGAACAGAAAGGAGGTAGCATGGGTACCAGTTAGGTATGTTGGAGGGACTGTAGGAGTAAGGGATGCAGCAGGAGCAGTAGTTGAAGTGTAAGAAAGATCAGCAGGTGGGGCAAGAAGTGATGCTTGGGGAGGAGCAAAGGGAGAAACAGTAGGTGATGCTCAGAGAGGAGAAGAAAAAAGAGCAGGAGGTCATGCTTGAGGATGCGCAGCAAGAGAAGAATTTGATGCTGCTTGGTGAGGTGCAGTACCAGGAGGTGATGTTTGGGGATAATGACCAAGAACAACAATAAGTGATGCTTTGGAAGGAACACTAGAAGGAGCGGCAGAGGAGGAGCAGCACGACCGTCAGTAGGAGATGCTTGGTGAGGAGCAATGGGATAAGCAGTAAGTAATGCTTGGGGAGGTGTAGAAGAAGGACCAGGATGTCATGGTTGATGAGAAGGAAGAGGAGTAGGCAAATCTTAAGAAAGAGGAGCAACAGGAGAAGCAGGAGGTGAATCTTAGGAAGAGTAAGGACACAGTAATGCTTGGGGAGAAGGAGTGATAGGTAATGCTTGTAGCAACAGCAGCTACAGCAGTCAGAAAGGGAGCAGTTGGTAAGGGTTTGGGAGAAGTAGCAGGAGGTCATACTGCAGCAAGAGAAGCAGCAAAGGGAGAAGCAGTAAGTAATGCCTGGAGAGGGGTAGGAGAAGCATAAGAAAGCAGCAGGAGTAAAATTTGATGCTTGGAGAAGAGCAGTGGCAGTGGGAGATGCTTGTGGAGGAGCAGAAGCTTTAGTATATGATGCTCAGCAGGAGGTCATACTTGGAGAGGTGCAACAAAAGAGGCAGAAGGTGATGTTTGGAAAAGAGCAGGGGGAGATGATGCTTCGGGGGGAAACAGCAGGAGGATCATGAGGTGATGTTGGGGAAGAGTGGGAGGAGGAGAAGTAGGGGAGGTGGCAGCAACTACATGGAGTAACTGAGCACCTGTGAGGTATAATTATGCTTCACTTTGCTGCTCCAGGTGAGCAGCAGTGTGTGTGTTAATGGAGCTACAACAGTGCACTCAGGAGGGAGAAACACAGTAATGTGTAGGGTACATACATTCATATCTGGAACATTACGCACCTTTAAGTGCCATAAGATTACGGGCGAACACTTGATATAATTTAAGCCTCTAATAATATACAATGCTCTATGCTAAAAAAAGTCATGTTATTTCATTCTTGGTAGTATTTTGCATGTATCTTATGTCCCTCGAGATTATTAAAAGACAATTTTGATATGGAGAAAATTTTAGATAATTGTATGTAGAATAAACCACATTTTTAAGAATAGCATGGAAGAGCAGTAGCACACAAAGCCTACAGGTTATTTTTTTCTGTAAGTTCTTATATTTCATATGTGGACTGTGACACATGGGCAATGAGACAGTATCTTTAACCTCCAATGAGGAACAGTTGCATTCCTGTACTATACAAAATTCCACTGCTGAAAGGCAATAACCCTCATATTAAACACCAAACACGCCCAGCTCACCTGACGAACAAGAAAGCTTCTTTTGATAAATCCTATAGCAATATCACTTATATATGACAATGTAGGCTAAGTGTCTGTTGGAAAGCTATATAGAGAAGTTAAACTGTAAAGTCTATAAGAATATTACAAGATCATAACTATAATAATTCTAAATAAACAACAAAACAGGTTAGTTTACAGGGCAGCTTTGCTTTAACCACAGTTTGTGCATAAATTAATTCAAGCCTTCACCCTGCATCATCTGAACAGTGTAAAATGTCCCCTCTTCGCACACCTACCTTCCACTGTGCACACCGAAGTAATCACACAGAGAAGCACCGCAACCCAAGTGGCCGGGATGGCCAAAAGGACTCCCCGCCTGTCCTCTCCCATTATCCGGCTGACAGAAAAAAATCCCACAGAAACACGCTGTATTCCTCTGGTGAACAGTCACATCTCAGCCCTCAGTGTGTGCGTGTGTGTGTGTGTGTGTGTGTGTGTGTGTGCTGCACCGGCAGAGTCAGCGGAGACTGAAGCGGATAAACTGCTGGTGGATCTCCACACTCTCTCTCTCCTCCCAACCTTCTTCTTTCTCACACCTTTCTGTCCAATCAGGAGAGAGTATGGCGAATCGTAAACCAATCACCCGTTCTTTTCCACCTGACCCAAACTGAATGCCCAATGGTCAGGTCTAACCCGTACCGGCATGGTGGCTGTGTGACGGGACAGCGACGCCCAGCGGTCAAACTGCAGTACAGCAATTAAACTGTTATTTAAAGAAAGGCTGACACTGATCCCCCCCAGGGACACGTGCAGGTGTGTATGGCTCGTGCCTCATTATGATGGGATGGGAAAGGAGTTGTTGATCACATAGAGACTAAATATACAAAACAACATTACAGTACCAGCAAATATTTTATTTTGTAAAACTATTGGTATCTATGGTGATCTATAAGTCACATTATTAATCAATGGACTGTGTACTCTAGGAGGAAACCAGCAACAACCTCAGACATCAAAGTGATGAAGGCAAGATAGCCAGAAATGCATTGTGTGCTAGAAAAGAATTGTGTGACACTTGACCAATGGAAAATCACGACTTTACACCTCTTTATCTCTGCAAATGAATCAACAAGTGTTATCATAAGCCTGTTGCTCCAGATGATCACTATTATTGTACATAAAATGACTCTCTTGATTTTGCTATGTGCATACTCCCACAGGTGTTTTTCAGTTTTTTCGCTGTTTAGACCTCTGATCAGGTTGAAGGTGGGTGATGATAAAGTGACGTTAATAAAATGATAAAGGTGTACACATTCATGGTGTGAGCAGAACCATCTGCAGCTCAATGTGACAAAGTCTAAGGAGCTGATTGTGGATCTATGGAGGGCCAAGGCACCAGCGACCCCGGTTTCCATCCAGGGGGTCAGTGTGGACATTGTGGAGGACTACAAGTACCTGGGAGTACACTTGGATAACAAACTGGACTGGACCAAGAACACTCAAGCTGTTTACAGGAAGGGCCAGAGCCGCCTCTATTTTCTGAGGAGGCTGTCCTTCAACATCTGCCGGACAATGCTGAGGATGTTTTATGAGTCTGTGGTGGCCAGTGCTATCCTGTATGCTGTTGCATGCTGGAGCAGCAGGTTGAGGGTAGCGGACGCCAACAGACTGAACAAACTGATCCGTAAGGCCAGTGACATTGTGGGGGTGGAGCTGGACTCTCTGGCGGTGGTGTCAGAGAAGAGGATGCTGACCAAACTACACGCCAATCTTGGACAGCGTCTCCCACCTGCTCCATGACGTGCCGGTCAAGCAAAGGAGTACCTTCAGCGAAAGACTCGTCCCCCCAAAATGCACCACAGAGCACCACAGGAAGTCATTCCTGCCTGTGGCCATCAAACTCTTTAACTCCTCCCTCTAAGGGTTAGTCTGGATGACCCTAGGTCACTAAACTGGACATTGATCATTACATCTCTGCCATAATTGAATAATTGCGGAATATTCTGTGTACTACTCCCATGCAATATTAGTTTTCCCATGTTAGTTTTTCTTATTTATTGTTATTGATATTATATACCTCTATTACTCTCGACAGTACATGCACCTCTGCTTATTACTTATTTTATTACATTGTATTATTATACTGTATTATCATCATCAACCGGTAAACCCACTTGGTACTTCACACTTAGTTTATCTTATACTTATACCCACCAGATATTTAATTTATTTTCTGACCTGTTTTTAGAGTGTTTTATAGTGCATCATATTGTTTGCTAGTACTTTCTCCTGTGTGCACTGACGTAAAGGCGAGCTACTGTAACAAAGAGTTTCCCTACGGGGATCAATAAAGTATTTCTGATTCTGATTCTGATTCTGATTCTGACATTGTCCCACCCTAACAGGTCAAACAAAGCTAACAAGAGAGTGGGCCAATCAAATCTGTACGTGCCCACAAGGTCAAAAGAGGTCTAATCAAGCTAAATAAGTGAGAACACCTGTGCAGATGTATCATGGGTATGCAGGGCCTTTAAATGCTTGTTGAAGCAGAGTAGAACATGTCCTATATACTGCATATCATTGCAAGTATATTAAACTAAGACAAACCAGTAGCCATTCCCAAAGCCAGACACTGCAACATTGAACATCTCTAGATTACGTTCTCTGGATTTTTAGATTTTATTCTCTAGACTATGACTTTTAGCTACAAAAGTTCGACAATTAGGTCTCTTGTTTCAAGCTCTGGGTTATTGTTCATGTTCTCCCATCACCCACACAGATATTTTCATTTATTTTGACTACAAAGACTCCTCTCAGGACTGTGTGTGCAGGCTGTGTTTGATTGACTTTAATTGGTTTTGTAGTACCTGTTTGTGTGAGACAACCTTTATCATTCTTAGAGGCTTTTTTCACAGCAGACCTTTTGATATGTCATAGCAAGAAAACCATAGGTGTAACTAATAATAATAATAATGCCTCTGCCGTGATGCACAGTGGCTCACTGACATGGCTGATAGATATGCCTAAATGGAACAGAGCCATCTTTCATGGTTTAAATCACACCTGGGCATTTCCTATGGCTATGACAGAGTAAAATCAAAATGTCTGCTGTGAAAAGGCCCATTATGAACTTTGATGACCTCAGCACAGCTCCACCAAACTTCAACCCGAGAGGTCTAATCAGCCAGTATAAGTAAAAACACCTGTGTGGGTGTGCGGGGTATTTAATTAAGTAACCTATATGACCAACTTTAACCCTTTAACAACCATTCCCCTTTTGGAGTCTGTCCACTTAAATTAAAACAAATGAAACATTTTTGATCATGAAACCTTCGTGATAATTTTAGACATTAAGAATTTACTACACTATTGGACTGCCCTGGATCGGGAACTCTTTTTGAAAGTGACCACAATGACCAAAAAGTCTATCAATACACATAATACATGTTCATATTTAGGTAACTTTTCATACTCCTAGCAGATCACATTTCCGGCATGCCGCAGGCAGAGAAGTGGGTGGTGGTAAAAGGTTAATTACTTAAATGAAGCAGCATTTCCTCTCAGATGAATGTAGCAATTAGGGATGCACCGATCCGATACACTGGATTGGTATGAGCGCCGATACTGACTCAGCTTTTAGTTCCACAGCAATCCCTGGCTTCATGTTTGCTTACATAAAAAAAGATTTCATTGTGAGGTATACAGATTTTAAATTTGGGGAAAAGAGAGCATCTGTATCTGAGTACAGGTATTGAAATATCTCCTGATTTATTATCAGGAGAGAAAAAGTTGGATCGGTGCATCTCTAGTGGCAATATTATGGAGCAATAAGTGAACAGGAAGTACTAAAAAGTTTTTGGGGCCCTCTGCAACAGCTGTGGCAGCAATGACAACTGCAATATGAAAACTGATAACTTCACTCAGTGTTACTAGAAAATATAACTCTGGTACATTTCAGCCCCCGATGGCCTTGGATCAATATACTTTTGAAGTATCTGTACTGTCTCTCGTCTCCTTCATCTCCTGCAGCTTCCTGTCTCTTACACTGTCTATATAAAGGAAAGCTGCTCAACAACACAACAGTACAGAACATTGTGACATTTCATTTTTCAGCCCAGACAGTCCATTTGCAGTCTTTCAACATGACATTTCACTTGTCAACAGCTTTTAAGACACTACACCACATACCACTACAACAATCACCTTTATTCAGTGGCTACTGCATCCTGTACACATTGACCAGTATCTTAAAGAGTTGTGTACATGTCTTTGTGTAAGTGAGAGGCAGATACAGAGAGGGAGATGCTTCTTATCTTAAAGCCAGCAGTTGGAGGCATTTCAAATTGTTTAGAAAACGCATCAACACTGAGTCTGTTTCTTTTCAAACCACAGGTGGAGGCCCAAAAATCGATTATAGACCTGCTGGCTGCCACATGAGCAGAACAATTACATTTTAACTGTATCCAGAGTTAAGTTACATCTCTTAAATTTGTGCAGTGAGAGTTGTGGAACCTTTTGTTCAGAGGTTACTCTCACCTGGGGGACTCAAAATGGTGAGTAAACCTTGATAATGGACAGACAGTTCAGGCGTCGATAAATCTTCTTCATGTCTAGACACAGCCAAGTAAAACCAACAGTGTGGTACACTGTAGCTGCTACACGTGTCCTACCACATCTCAGTAAAATTCAGTTCAGATTCTTCCTTTACTTCCACATCATTCACAATTACAGGACAAGACACATTTCAGGAACGACACGTGATGTAGAAAAGGGGTAAATTCAGACAGACGGGATCAGACGAGATCACAGATAATGATGAGTAAATGAATGAGTTAACCATTCATTAACTCTAAACCCCCTGACTGGTGCAGGATTGTCATTCCTACACACACATGGCCCTGTTTTTCTGCAACAGGGTCACATGAGGCTTGTCAATGCCTTTTACCAAGATATACATGTTTATTTATAGCTGTAGTGCAGCTGGCAAGTTGAGCTTTTCTAGAAAAAGAGCAAAATCATCCTAGATTTGATGTTCTTATTTGGAGTGGGATGATGTCTGTGAGTGGTTGTGGTCTTGCTTGGCCCTGCAGTGGAAACTTAAAGGGGTACTCTACTGATTTAGTATTGCAATTCCATAAAGTTGGGGGACTCGCAAGAGACTTTTAAACAGGAGTCAACAGCCATGCTAGAGGCTCTGTGAGGCTGTAGTTTGGCACCGCGGTGCTTTGAGTTAAATGTTATTGTCAGCATACTGACATGGTTGCAATGATGATGCGAACTCATCCCCGCCTTGTTGCAGGGTGGATATCAGTGGACTGGGAGGCTGCTGCGGTCTTACTGGACTCGCTAATTGGACTTTATGCTTACATTTCCTTACCTTCTGGCACAGTGCAATGCATCTTTTTAATTACATCATTTGCACACCTTACTGCAAATTTGCACACCTGTATTCCCATGCTTAAAAGGGCATATTTTTTTACTTTTATGTTAGTACTTCAGTTTGACATTTGTTTTTGCCCTGTTCTTTGTGTGGTTCGTTCATGTACTGCTGCTGTAGCATGCAAAATTCCCCCTGGGGATAAATAAGGTATCTATCTATCTATTTAGCAGGTATAATGTTTACCATGTTCACCATTTTAGTTTAATCTGTTAGCATGCTAACAAAAAAACAGTCGTACAGCTGAGGCTGGTTAGAATAACATTAGTTTTGCATTTATTTGGCATAAACCAAAGTATAGGACAAATTAAAATTTTTACCTAACGATGGAGCTAGATGAAAAATTAACACATCACCAACGTGATTTGCATCCATGAATATCTGTACCAAATTTCATGGCAATCCAGCTAATAGTTGTTGAGATATTTCAGTTTGGATCAAAGTGGTGGACCAACAGACAAACTGACAGCCTGACAGTGTGGCTAAAAATGGTCAATTGGGAAGCCACAGAGGTAGAGATATCCTGATTTTTAGTCCTTAGTATTAATCAAGCTCCATGAACTCTGGATCCTACATTTGCCATAATGCAACTTAATTACATCATTTAGTTTGACCCTCCCTGCCTGGTAAAGAACCTCGATGCCCCTGGTTTGTAACGCAGGCTTACTGTTATAAATATTTAGCCTCCAAATCCAAGCTGATGAATATTCACTATTTCTCAAACTTTAGAAAGCTCCCTACAAAGCCACAGAAGACATTATACATTTTTTTTCACATTATACAATTTTTTTTAGTAGTACTCCTCATGATGAGTAAACTGACCTTTAAGTGTAAAATCGGTGGAGTGTCCCTTTAAATAAAGATGTAGCTTCTTCTTAATGGATACTAATCAATAATAATCAAATCAAAATGTACATGGCAAAATCCACTGCTACAATCAAACAGAGTTTAATGAATGAAATGTGTGATTAAATACACTGATGAATAAAAATCAGCTTAATACACAACCCCAGTGTGTGTCAATGCGTGTATGTGCGAGTATTTGTGTGAATCAGGAGTCCCATATGTACCAGTAAGAAAGGCATGCAGAGTAAATGATGTATCACCAGGCAAATGTATACATGTTGTCAATATTCTGCAAATATCCTGTACTGTATGTACAAAAAAGACAACTTTTCAGGAACTGAACTGAAAACCTTTGTTTCCTTTAAATGTTATGCAGTTACAAAACCTGGTGAAAGGGTTGTTACAAACGTTCAACGTACTTGGGGTAATGTCTGCTGTCAAAAAATGTAAAAAACGTGTACAGTGTAATAAGTGCTTTGGTTTGACCTACTGTGTTGCTTCTAAGACTTCATTTCAATCCGTTTGTTTGTGTTGCGTAATTTTACTACGTAAAGCACTTTGGGCTACATGTTTTTATGAAAGGTGCTATATAAATAAAGCTGAGTTGAGCTGAGTTGAGTTGAGTTGAGTTACTTAACGAAGGTGTGCGTTCAACAAGGAGTCCTCCCTAACATTACCTTGTCATAAAATGATGAGACAGCTTATTTCTTTACAAAGGTGATGTTGTTAAAAAAGCGGCCGATTCCTTTTTCTTTTGAAATGGTTGGGTATACAGTAAAAGTGAGGTAAAATCTTGCAATCACAACATCTCATACATTTCAGGAGTGTGATAATTTATCTGCAATATTTCAAACAAATCCTACTGAATGTATCTGTTTATGCCAACACACACCAACACATCTGGACGACTAAATCACAGATTATGGGGGGTTCATTCCAATATAGTATTATACTGTACATTCATGGCTCTATATGGTGCCAGTCTTTTTGCTAATGTACACAAACATTTACAACTCACACAATGTTTGTTAAGGTAGTCGACCTCGACTCAAGTTAGAAAATTAAATAAAACAAAAAAGCCTTGTTGAACGCACCACATATCGGGGCACTAAACCTTTTTTTTTACTGAGCTCTGCTGCCTGCTGACTGGAAACTGGAGCTAAATGGACCTGATAGAGTGTCAATAAATCATTATCAATATCCCCATCATTATCTTCATCATCATTCTCATCTTTGTCTTCTTAGTCTTCCACATCTCCATCTTCTTTCAACCATCCTCATCACAAGAATCCATTGAAACCAGCTCAACAAACTGAATCACACCCAAACATAAGACATTAAATCTGAGCAAAACAAAATTAAGAATATTGTCACTGTCAATTTTTGCTCTTCTTGATCAAAGAAAATGTTCTCCATTCATTCCCCAAAATGTCTGTTTCATTTTTTGGCAAAGTTACGTTCCAGTCTTCCCCCCCACCAAACCTCTTTTTGTCCATCCCATGGTTCAGCCCTACTCTAGACTTCAGTCTGATTGGAGGCAGCGGCGGTCCATCATCGCTGAAGCAGCAGGATGGCCAATGGGAGCAGAAGTAGAAGGCTACAGAGGCGGGTTTGATACGTAGCTGCTCCTCTGACTCGGTTGTTGTCTGGTGTGTAGGCGTATAATCCTGGTCTGTTCCGGGGACACTGACCACCTACGCACATCCCGCTTCCTGAGCCGCTGATGTCATCACCTAGGGAGGTCATTAGGGAGAGACAGAAAACTAATTTTTAATGGGAAATTATTTATTACTTTATTTTTAAAAAGTTATTATTTTTAAAGAGTTTTCTTTTTTTGTCAAGAAAGATGCCAACTTCAATTGCTCCTGATAAGCTCCCACTTTTCAGTTTGTAAGTGGTAATTACTGAGTTACGACCATTTGACCTTCATGAATGGAATCAATGTTTTAATTAAGTTTATTAGCCATTAGTTGAGAGTATTTGGTCCTCAGTTCCCAGATGTCATCAGTTCTGGTTTAACATAGGGAATCAGACCATTAAATAACTTTAATGGAGTGGTGTACGACGTGCATGTATGTGTGAGACTGCTGAGTTTGTGAAAGAGAGAACCCTAACCCTAACAGAATGGACAAGGTGTCTCATATATAAAATGTTATCACTGCAATATATTATCACTTTTTACAGTACAAATATTAGAAAGGGACCCACTTGCATCCTGGAAGTCCACGTCGTTGCCATCAAGTGCGTTTTTCAGCCTGTTGCTCATGATTTTGAGTTGCATGATCTGCTGCCGGATGGTCATGTCTGGCTTTGTGATATCAAGCTCCACTTCTGGGTTGTTGATTTGATTCGCCAAGCCATCACCCATTACCTCTGGAAGGTACCTGATTGGAGGAGAGAAAGGATACGGGAAGAATGTGTGTCAACATCATTAGGGCATAAAAAAATAAAAAACTTCAGTATGGGTTTACGGGAGAAGATCTTGTTAATGAAAGGGTAATTTTTTGAAGCACAGCTCTATTTGAATATTTCATTTACTTGAAAACACATGCCTGCACTCAGTCAGTAAATATGCCCTGCTCTGCTCAATTTTGTAAATTAGATGTGGCATTTTGTGCTGACAGTGTCTGGTCAGCAGATAGACTGAAGCAAAGGAATACAACTCACACAAGCAAACAAACACACACGTATGCTTCAGAGGACCCTCACTGACAAGAGTACTCCGCCGATTTTGCACTCCTGTAACATTGTTGGACTCACGATGGACAGTTTTTAAAAAAGGATCAACACTGATGCCGCAGAACCAGAAATATCGTCTTTTTTATTCCATGCATTCTTCTAGCCTGAAGCAGAGATGAAGAGCGGGCGGCAGAGGTCTGGTGAGCTCACTTCTTTCTAACTCCAGACCCCCAGATTTTTTTCATTTTCAAACTTGTAGTCTTCAGTGCCAACAGACACTGACTCAAGTGACATCACTTGAGGCAATTTATCAGATTTCACACAGCTCCCTCTAGAGCCACAAAAGGCTTTAAGCTATACAACTTTTCTGCCCCTTTAACCTAAAAACTACGTATTTAAGCCCAAATCATACCTTAGGGCTGGGCAATATGGCTAAAATCAATATCATCATATCAATAAGAATATTTATATCATATATATATTACTATATGTAAATGTATGCAAAATTACCCATGAAAACATGTTCTTTAAAATAAAAACATTCTATTGCTTGAAACTTAACTGTTATGTAGTATATCACATGAAACTCTTTACAAAATTGAAAACCCAAATGTCCCTTTTAAGAAGTGAGAAGTGAGATGTGAGGAGTCAAAATGTCCTCACTTTCAAAAAGTGCCTCAATTTAGGTTTAAAACGCTGTTATTGAAGCTGCTTAAAATTTTAAATAATCCTATTTAAACTCCATACTCCAACCCTATATTTCATCTTCCATGCTGAAAATGTATTAGAATTGAAATTTTGTGGGACATTTATTGAGCTCTCAAGAAATCCACGAGATGTCACTGTAGAGTTTCAAACAGTTCATCACACTTTGCCACATCGACACACAAATTTCATATTTCCTTAATCTGTCACACACAGTCAGCGATTCATCTATATTTCATGGCATTTCTCACATTTCTTTCTTTCTCTCTCCCTCACACTCTCTCTCTCTCTCTCTCTCACACACACACACACACACACCTATATTTCATGCCTTTTGACTGTCATATATTTCTGAGTGTTCTGCTCAGCATAAATCTCATCAGTTGGTTGTAATCCAACCATTTTAAAGAATGCGAGGTGTGTGTGTGTGTTTGTATATGTGGAGTGGGGTGAGATAACATGTATACATATCAACTTGGCATCAAATTGTTCTATAATCCATTTGCACATGGCTTAAGGGAGGCTGAAAGACGTGCAGGAGTGTGTAAGTGTGTGGCCATGAATGCTTGTGCTGCAGGATGTGAATCTCCACAGGCTTTTGAATCGCTGTATGTGGAAGAAATGTCAGTTCATAACACCCTAGAATAAATTTACAACTGTTTTGTCTGAAAAGAAATAGCTTGTTGCCTTGTTGTTATGATTCAAAGGATACACATGGCCTTCAACAAGAAGAGAACTGGTCTGTATCATAGCAACTTTATCAGAAGCTAGTCATCTCCTCTCGTTGCTTTATACTCTTCACCCCAGAAATCTCTTTTTGCTTTTAAGCGCTAAAGAACATGAGTTTCCTTTTTGTAATACATCTTGTTTCCATGCTGCATGAATAAAACTTGTGCTGAACAGACTCAGATCTTGAAAGTGTTTTATTCAACACTCTACAATCCAGTTTTCTGTTGGAAGATGGAGGAGTGGTTGTTTTAAAAGCTTGGTTGCAGGAACATCATCAGCATCATCATAGATTCAAGGACTGAAGTCAGAAATGTATAAAATCCAGGAATGAATACACACATGATGCATCAGGGATCCAGTCTCACAAAGCTCTTCTGAAGAGGACAGAAATGTAACTGAAAAATGAAAAGACTCTAAATGGGAATAAACTAAAGAAGAAATTGTCAAAATACTCCTAAATAGACAACATTGGGAGGAGTTCATTAGTTTGAAAATTCCAGCTTTGAAAAGGGAGAGCAAATCCTGTTTTGATGCAAACCAAATAAATGTTTTAATGTTTAGGTTAAATGTAATCTAGTCAAACCATATCAAGCCTGGGGAACAAATATGCTGGGGAACAAATATGCTGGATTTAGTTGGTGCTTGAAGTCACATTCAAATCTAAGCATGCTTGTGATTGGTCTGTCATGTTTTCCTGGAGCAGGTTTTCTTCCTCACCTGGCTTTGGTAATGCCATTCCAGCATTTATCCTGACCGGCGCCTCCTGCTGCCAATTTGCTGCAAAGTGCCACAGGGAGCTGGACCCAGTACTGCCGCATCTCCCTCAGCTTACTGGACAGGTCTGACACCTGAGAACAGAAACAATTTTTTTGTTTTCCATGTCACAGGTGAGTCTCAAGTCCCAAGTCACATTTAATACCCTTTCAAAATGTAAACAGCAACAGAAGAACATAAAATGTATGTAAAAGACTTGACAAAGGCACTTAAATACAACATATACAATAACAACCTGGGATGTAGTCTCCACATAAAAAAATAACTGGTAACCATAAATTCATCTGTTTTCCATGAAATAATACATATTTTCATACACAAAAAAATCAATGCTACAACTCATCCCACAATAACCCTTTCCTCTCATTTCACTCTCTACATCTATACCTTGAACACCAAAGAGAAATCCTGTTGTAGACTAAAATCATTAATGTAAAATCACATCTCTCTCCATTTACAGAGTTAGACCTACAGTATATACAGTATATGTACATGTACACACCTGCATCTCTAGTCTGAGTCCAGCGGTTGGAGAGGGTTTGTACTCTGATGCGGTCAGGGAGCCGCTCTTCTTCCTCTGTTCATGAAGGGTGGGACTTCCTGTTCCTGGTTCACCTGGAATTCCACATATCTGGTACACCTACACACAAAAAACACACACATCAACACAAACACATACTAGAAGCTGTGAACTGTGAAGTTTATCATCTAAAATCACAAAGGCTCTAGAAATGACTGGTTAGTCTGTATTGCAACATTTGTGAGAACTAAACATATCCACTAGATGTCGCCATAGACGAGTGTTTCAAACTGTGAGGATGTTTAGGCTGGTTGCCATGTATGGGTTGCCTAACCAGATTCATTTTCTAGTCCACGGCCTAAGTGTTCATAGCATTAATATTGCCTACGGTGATAAGTACTGAAGGTTTATATATATATGTTAAGGTTATTGTAAACAGACATAAACAGAGCTTGAAAATAAACTGCACTTAACAAAGTGTAAGAATAAAACAGCTTGGCTTCGAAAACAAGACCAAGACTGTTCATAGCTGCACTCACTGCTTGTCCAATAAACAGACATTGATATATGATCAAATTCAACCAACAATCTGATAAAGAGGTGAAGAGGTGATAATTCTAAGGGTGCAGCATCGCAGACATAAGTACGAGCTGGCATCTGACTGGAGACAAAAATGCTGCCAGGGAAATTAATAAGTGATGAGACAAAGTGAGACGTCTTACTTTTGCTGTGAATGTGTCCATGTTTTCCTGTAGGAAGAGAACTGCTTCATAGATTCGAGCCGGGATGGAGGAGAGAACCACATCGAGACTGGGCTCCGTGCTGAAACTAGAAACCACCTGGATCATGGTGTCTGATTGGAGGAAGAAGCAAAAGAGAAGAGAAGAATTTTTGATAAACTCAGCAAGTTTTTTGGGGCACAAAATTTGATTTGCTCCCAAGCCACTTAATCACAGTTTACCAGTACATTAACTGCAGTGCAGTATTTAAAAACTACGAGTGTTCTTTAACATTATCATAAGTAATTTTGAAAATCCATACTAGTGGTATACATGATTTTAGAGTTGTTGAAAGTTGTTGTGGTGGCAAAGAAGTTACTTTAGTCAGTGCAGTAATATTCATTGTTGCACAGTTGAAACAGTATATTTATCACTTTGACTTTTAGACTGTCTCAAAACTTTTTATAGATCATGTTATTCTTTACATTTAAACGCCCAACATTTAAATGCATATTTGGTTATTCAAGCAAAGACATATTAGTCTTTTCATCTGCAGTTGCATTCTTAACTTACACTCAGTGGACCTCATACATGAATTTTTTTGTATTCTAGCCTAAATCTCTCTTACTGTATTCTCCGATCGTATGAGTCAGATTTACCAAACTCTCTATTTACTGGACAAACTTTAGGCTATGTGAAGTCAGATGCTAAATAACATGTTTCTAAAGCAAAGCAGTCCATGACTAATATCAGAGGTGGTCATGAGACATTGGCTGAGATATAAGAAGGGATGATATTATAGCAACAGTAGGTGATGTTACACTGTTAGGTGCAACAGAGGATCATACTGGACAGCGACCTGCATAAAGACCTTCAGGCAGCTATTGGAGTGAGTGAGTTCAGTATGCTAAAATATGCCAAAAAAATCATGAAATCTAAATAACTTTGCAGTAAATGGGCAAGCAATGATGATCATGATATGGAGAATAGAATATTAGTTTTGCATTAAGTTTGTCTTAGTTCTATATTTTATTTTAGTTAATTTCTGTATCATATTTAAACTGTAAAATCATTCAGATTTAGCCATTATGATTTTTCCCTTGTGGAGAATCAAACAACCAGTCTGTTCATATGAGTGGTTCTTGCATGAGGCCCAATGTCTGTTCCAGGGATCCACGCATCCATTAATAAGAACATCTGGATTATCTCCAGCTCTACTCTACAATATATAATTTATGGCCTGAATCTTACCTATAAGGTTCTGCCACTCGGGGTCCAGGTCAGCTTGATTGGCCAGGCAGCCCTTCATGACATTGGAACAGTAGTTGGAGCAGGGTTTGACGGAGGCCACGCCGCGACAGTGGGGGCAGTAAACCAGCTTCATCAGGGCCTTCGTACACTCTGGACTCAGAGAAACCTAGGGAGGTTCGACAAGTCAGTCAGCCCCGCAAACCTCAGAGCCAGTAGTGAAAGAAGAACATTTATATCCAGAGTCACTTACTTATGATGATTGGGAGAGTATATTTATACTAGGTGTTTCTTTATTTCAATGTTGTGGTGTCCCAATTAAAAATTTTGTTCTGTGAAGTGGCTGTTTAGCTCTTCTCCTCTCCTTTCAACAGGGAATTTTATCTCCATGGGGGCTATGTATAACAGAGAACAAATAGCCCAGGAAAAATACCCAGTAGAGGGCGTTATTGCAACATTATAGGGGACACAACCTGAACAAATAAGCAATGATCGCCCTCCTTGTCTGCCTTCATGCAGTGCATAGTTTCTGTTACACTGTCAGCTTCTGATTATGTATGCAAGTCATGAAAGGTGTGCAGTTCCACAGTGGAGTTATTTTACCACTACCCCGCACAGATGTGATGGAGGGACACTCAAAACCAAAAGCAACTCCAAAATGAGGGCAGGTAGTTAAGGGACCGCACCAGTATGTTTAAACTACATTTTTGCAAACTGTTTTCAATTGTATGCTATATGGTTTTAGATATTTGGATGCATTTTCCTACTGGCCTTCACACATTTATTTTTGTGCAGTATGAAAATTGGTCCACAGACTCATCATCACTGTCATCAACATCAAGTCTGCATTCATTTGTGTCAATGTTTCATTATCATTGTGTGGTAATGTGGTTTAAGTGCTGCCTGATTTAAAAAGTCTGCACTCAATAACAATTATGTAGCTTTGACAAAAATGAATGCAGACATGAGGTTCACTGTGATAGACTACACAACTCAAGTTAGTTTCAAGAATGCGCTCTGATTATTACATCCTATGGAAATGAATAGAAACTAATGGATGCCTGTAACTGTAAGGAAAAATACATTAACATTTCTCAAACAAAGCAGAATGTTGTGCAAAATGAATAGCTGTGTGTAACTGAATACTGTAAATATGCGAGTTGTGTAAAAGAGGTTAAAACATGAAAAATCACTGGTAAGGTCCTGGCAGAATTGAGACTCATACAGTAAATCTAGCATATTTACTTTACATTAACAATTGCCTTTTCACAACAATACACACAGAAGAAAACAATCAGATAGTCACATCAGACACTGCATGTCTGAGCATTGGGAAAAAACTGCATTGAGAGCTGAAAAACATCATCACACCCATAATTTGACAACAGTGTTGTCATACCTCCAAATGAGAGCTTTGTTCTGATGGCAGAGTCTGACACTTAATTTTTGATGATCTTTGTGTTTTCCGATTTTTAGGGTGGAGACATTTTCTCTGGCAGTTAGGGTGTGACGACCACACATCCATCATATCTGCTTTCCTGGGACTCAGCCCAGCAGGCCTTAGTCTCACACACACACACACAATTTTCTCTCACAAAGACACAAACACTGACTCTCAGTTTCTCTCACACTGGCTCATCCTGTCTCTCTCTGTCCACCTCACTGTCTCTCCCTACGTCTCATGTACACACACACACACACACACACACTCACCTGTGAGACCTTCCTGACCACCTCTCCGCTGACTATCAGCCCCTGGACAAACGACCTGGCTGTGACAAAAGCCCGGATCACCTTCGCCTTCATGTCCCGGGGGATGTCTCCAAATGGCCGCAGTGTCTCCTGTTGCTTAGCAACACATTCAAGGTAGTCCTCTGACAGGTTGACCTACCAGACAGAGGTGACAGGGGGAAAATGTAGGAGACGTATGTTATTGTTTTTAAGTTTTTTTTTTGGCCATTTTTGCCTTTATTAGATAGCATGCAGTACAGAGCTGACAGTAAATAGGGGGAGGGAGAGATGGGGAATGTCTTGTAGATCATCTGCTAGACACTGATCTTGACTTTCTGTGTTTACAAGAGCTGCGACTCAAAAGCAGCACAGATATGGCTGTTAGTTTCTGTGATCTCTATCTGTGCAGATAACGCTGACATTTTCTTTAAAAATCATGATGTAGTTATTATCAAACAAAGGGATATTATACTGGGTAGACTTCTCCTGATCAATTGTTTTTATTCTGGACAAAGATTTTGGATTATTAATGTCTATACTGCACCTGAGAGAACGAGAACAAGGAACGTACTTAATGTTGGGTTTAACATAATATTATGTGGGTGTTTTTATACTGTCACTGATGATAAAGATAGAATTGCTGCCACTCCTTTCCAAATTACACACAAAGGAAAATTATTAGATCAAATCTGTAAAAAATCTTCTCTTTGTGATCTGCACAGAGTTCTAAATCAGCAAATCTTCACCTGTTTTGATGCTAAAACAAAAACTAGAACAGACAGAATACATCTATCTTCTCAGGTTTGATCTCTTCAGTATGACACAGTACACACAGTTGTAATGACCAGAAAGGCTTCTGGAAACTCAATGTTAAATGTCTGAGTAATGTTGATTTATTAAGTATATTCAAAAGGGAAATTAGAAAAATAAATAAATAAAAAGAGATGGGGGATGACATACAAGAAAGGTCCCAGGCCAGACTCGAGTTCAGGACATTGTGATTACATGATCAGCCTCTTAAACCACAGGGCACCCTGGATAAGTATGTAATTAAGAGAGATTTAAAAAAGTTTCTCCTCCATATCGGTAGAACACAAATCAGCTTATGGTTATGCATTTAAGTGTAATAATAGATGAAAAACATTGCCGTAAAAGTGATGTATCTAAAAATGGAAATTTTATCAGCTTTTCACATTGTGCAAATGTTTATCACATTCACTTTATGAGCCAGAACAGAAACAGGGGCTGAAGAAGAGGCAGTTCAGTTAGCAGCTGAATGGATCAGGAGAACTAGTTCACCAAATCCTTCAATTGTGTCGATTCAAATTTCAAGTATTTCCATTCAAATAACTTTCATGTATAATTCATATGATTGTTATTATTAAACATCAAAAATATGACTGAGACTGCCATATTGTGACCTAGGTGTGACCTCTCCCCTTTCATCTCAGTTATCCAATCAGTGCTGTGGTTTATGCTTTACTATCGCACCTTTTTTTAGTCATAAGATTGCTTTTTTCATCATTCTGTACACCAGTCTTGCATTCAAAATGTGGCAAAGTCTCCTGGTTGAACTTGTATCTTTACTCACATCGGTGGGAGTGGAGATTTTAAAGGTGCGCTCCAGGAGGCGGGACCAGAACTCAGATAGCGTCTCGTCCAGGTTGAGAGCGGAGCCCCGGTAGTAAAGTCTCAGGTCTGTGTAGAGATCCCCATAGAGACGAGTGTTCTGGGAGTACAGAGGGCCGAGTGGAGACAGCACCTCCTGGAGAGAGCGCTCAGAATGACTGTGCAGCTCAGTGAAATAGGCTGGGGACGGAAAAAAGACGGTAGGCGGAAAAGGAAGGACAATAGACAAAGAAAGGTAGAAGGTGAAGAAGAGTTGACAAGCAGAGAAATAAGAGGAAAAGATGACAGAGGAAGAAAACAACAACGACAGAGATGAACTGAGTAGTAAATTATGACAACTTGAATTAGAAAAGGTGAATTGAAACTGCAATATTTGATAACACAAGCAGCACAAATCTGTTTTTTTGGCCACTTGGAGGAAGAACTCCACAACAAGCTGAACATACACATGCTTTTGACATATCATGGCCTTGTAAAGTTGATATAGCTAACATGATAGCAAACAGTTGCCAATTTACACATCCAGCAGACGCAGAGAAACATTAGTATTTAATTGGAGTCGTGTTTCTGTCCACCTGATTAATGTAAGTCCAATGTCACTATCTTTTTAGCTGTGTTTTGGTCTTCACTAACTACTAAGAAAAATATTTTGTTCTTTAGCTGCTAAATGCTCCACTATGTTCACCAGCTAGTCGCTAACTTTGTTTATGCACTGTTTGGTGCTGGCGCTGGTTGTTTACAGGGGGTTTATCAGATCTTTTTCACTGAAAACAGCTGCCTGTTGCCTCTGTAAATGTCACTAATGAGAGCAAAGAGACTGAAACAAAACAATCAAGCCATAAAACCAAAATAATGAGCTGAAAGATACTAAAATGCTCTGTAGAGCTGAAAGTAACTGCAGCGTTGGGTGATAATCCTCTGTGGGTTTGTCACTATGAGCGACATTACACACAGTCATTTGATCCATTGTTTATTTAGAAATATTGATTAGTGCAGCTTTAATTGTCATTTTATTTTAAAGAAAAAATATTCAGTAAATAGCAATTTAAATACTTATGGTTAATAAAGAATGAATAAGGAATTAAATTGGTCCTCGGGCCAGTCATATCAATGAACAATGGTTTTGGATGTACTGACACTGACTGAATTTCTGCCCATTGTGATCTCCCCAATATTTTTTAAGGTTAAGGTTAAGGTTTCTCTGAAAATGTCTTTGCAGCCAGATGGATCCAAAGCCATAGGGAGGTCAAACTGAAAGAATAAAGGAGTCAGCTAGCTGTCTCTGCAGTATACTGGTCTGGGCTTTTCCCTCATGCTTCAAAGGCTGTGGACCAGTGCCAGCCTGTTCTAACCACAACCAGATGGGTGGCCACGTTACTGCTACTGAGGTGGCCTGCTGCCTTGAGACTAATAATACTGTCCTCCTCCCCCTCCTCTGACTAGTCCTCCTCCTGCTCTCTGTTTCTCTTCATTATTTTTTTCTTCTTCTATTTTCCATTTTTTATTTGACTCACTGTTTCTACTCAGTATTAATGACACATTTCTCACTTGCTGCATTTGTCTATCTCCCTATTGTTGGTGACACTTCTCAGTCTTTCATTCTTTTCTTCCTCCCTCCATCCCCCCATTTCTCTGATGTGCAGTGATCTGCAGACTCGGCTCCTCAGTGGGTCAACTGCTCATTAGCTGAACCAGCCACTGCCCCAGGGGACACCCCTCTGTTTGTGTGTGTGCCCCTTTGAGATCAGGGGATCGGCTTATCACATTTCATTGTGTCTGGCTGACTCCGCTCTCATTATAACACCCAGTCAGGGGTCCCCTTGACGCACAGGATACAAACACATTCTGCCTCACACACACACACACACACACACACACACACACACCATTACTACTGAAGCTGCAATATTGAGAACTGAGCACAGTCAGAGCTTGTACCAAACACAAATTCACAAATACACAACATTCAAATGTCACTCTCCTCTGGGCCCAGAGCTGAAGCTTTGGTATTGAGCTAAGCCAGTAATGTCTATCCTGCAAACACGCACACACATCCTACTTACTGTCGAAGCTCCTGTGGAGAGCGTTGAAGGCAGCCTGCAGCGACCTGCCAGCCTCTCTGATCAGTCCTTCTGTCTCTCGGGTGCTCAGACCGCCAAGGTTCTCCTCCATGGTGCTGGTACAACAGGTTGGACCCTGAGGACACACCCTCAGATGTTCACCTGGAAAAGTGGGGAAGACACAGAGTTAATTAATTTAATTGCTTTATTAAATTATTTTACATAATTTAATCAGCCGGGGATCTTACATGTTATCCCTCATTTAATCTCCAGTGGTGGAAGAAAGTATTGAGCGTAGCAATACCACATTATAAAAATACTCCATTACATGGACAAGTCATGCAGTCAAAATTTCACTGAAGTAAAAGTACAGAAGTACTGGAAGCAAAATGTACTTAATAGGCTATATTAAGTAAAGTAGCTTTTTCAATGTGTGGTTATGTGTCAGCTTACAGGACAAACTGTTTGTTTGGACAGAAGTGCAACACAGAAACTGCTGAAAATAATAAAATAGTTCTTTACTGACTCTTCCTTCCCTCTAGCCAATAACTAAACCCTGATCATGACACGCCCAACCTAAACCTGTTTTTTTCTATTCTTATGAGGGATACTCCCACAGGAGAGAATAAAAATAAAGATCTTTTCCACACACACACACACACATATAGACATACTTGTACACACACACACTGAGTCTGCCAGACAGCCTAGAAAGCAGTCTGCAGCATCAGTCTCTTGACACCCTGGATATGTGTGTGTGTGTGTGTGTGTGTGTGTGTGTGTGTGTGTGTGTGTGTGTGTGTGTGTGTGTGCGTGTGTGTGTGCGTGTGTGTGTGTGGGCCCACGTCTGGGAAGGTTAAGGGTGAGTAAGTACCCCACAGCTGTGTGCATCACTGCTCTCTTTCTTCTTAACAGGTCCTGGGTTGGTGTGTCTGCGTATGTGTATGTGTGCATATGTAAGTGTGTGTGTTCGCGCGTGTGTGTGTACGTGTGCGTGGGTTGGGGGCAGAATTTGTCCACCAGGGTAAATGGAGCAGAAGAGGAGACGCCTTCATCATCACTGCACCATGAATCTTTCATTGGCACTGGCTGGTGTACTTGTACTTGCTACATAGTGAGGACTGAAACACATTTTGTACTTACAGAGTGAGGACTTTTTTGGAAAGTGAGGACATTTTGGCCAGTCCTTACAACTTCAAAGGACTGTTTGAAGGTTAAAATTTGGTTTTACGGGTCAGGTTAGAATTAGGTTATGGTTAGGGTGAGGGTTAGGCATTTAGTTGTGATGGTTAAGGTTAGGGTAAGGGGCTAGGGAATGCATTATGTCAATGACGGTTCTCACATAGATAGAAGTACAAGGATGTGTGTGTGTGTGTGTGTGTGTGCATGTGTGTATATGTGTGAGAGAGAGAAACTGGCAGCCATAGTAAAGGTAAGAGCACCTCATGTACCACCTTGCCTTCTTTTCTCACATCCCTTTTGGGGATTTTTTAAGATTTTGTGCACAGTCGCACACTCACTCCACAGATCAACCCAGACACTCATGTAATATTCTCATTTTTTATTTGGTCAAAACTGTAATTACCAAAAATACTTGTATGTATGATAGCCCCCCTACATTAGTGTCTTCCAGGGGATGGAAAATTTTGGTACTGACTAACAAAGTTAGTGCTGTTATTATGATTTGTAGTGGTGGAGGAAAATATCGATTCACATAAGAATTGCAATTTTTATCTTCTATGATTCACAGAATCCAAAAATCTATTTTTGTGCATTGTTAATGACTTTATTTTGGATGATCAAAAAAGGCGGAACTCACTTGTGAGGGCACAGTGCAGCACCTGGACAGTATACAGCATGCACACCCCAGAGTCATCTTGTAGTTCAGCTTTAAAATTTGAGCCCATTTTGGATTTAATAACTTAATAATTAGCTTTAAAAGACGAAGGTCAAGTATTTTGTAAATATAGGCAGAGTACTTTATTCATCCCAAAGTGGAAGTGCAGCGTTAGAGAGGCCAAACCACACATAAGAATCACAATACAAACAACTTAAGAACTCAAATACGAAGATAATAAATAAGTAATATAAACAAAAATATCTACAATCTTAACTAGAAACTGAACTAACACTAAAAAGTAGGATCATACTCTAAATCTATCTCTATACATATATTTGTGGTGAATATGCACCATGTCAATTTTGACACAGGGCCGCTCTATAAAGCAGGTAGACAAGACAGGACCCGACTCAAGGCCAAATAAATTATTAATTATAATAATCAATATAAAATAATCAATATCCAACTGACAATGAATATGGGGCCCTAAGGGTCTGCCCTAAGGGTCTGGGGGCCTGCGGCCTGTTTGTTAATACAGTCTTAGTGCTTCTCCAGCCCTAAAATGTCAGTCAACCGCTGCCATGGAAAGCCTACCCAGAAGCCTGAAGCTTAGACGCTATTTCCACAAATAAGTCAAAAACGGCTTGAACAATAGCTTATATTTCCAATTTGAGTTTGACTTAAAATCAACACTCAATACATTCTCCACAAACATTGGAACATTATAAGCTAAAGAAGAGGGGAGAGGAGAGGTGTGACACAGCTGAGCTATCAGTCAATGTAAGTGTCAACATTTTCTTTGATCAGGTCACCTTTCTAAAAACATCTAAGAGGACTTAGTTGGGCAGAATAAGGACAGATTCCTCTGCTGGGGTTTAAAACCACACCATCAGTGTTACTTATGTGGTTCCGAGACATCAGACATGGGTGCTCATGTGCTGCAGCTAATGTTAGCATTTTGTTGTTGGTTTGCTTACCAACCTAGATGATGCAGGGCATTTACCACAGACACATGTGCTTTACTGAATTCCTGGGTTGCTGGGTAATGGAAGCATCCTGCTATAAAAACTTAATTTACTAGGAAGACAGAATTGAGCACAGCAGTGACACACTAACACATATACAAAAAGCAAGCTTGCAAACATGCCAATACATGCAGGTCCAACATAGTGCAGGTTATCTCATCTGGGAATAAGTGCCTTGCTCAAAGGCTTTTTGATGGGAAATTGAAAGCCTTTGGGCAACTATCTGCAAATAGTGAGAGAGTGAGAATATGAAAATGGTGGAAACTTCTTTTAAGTGCTGCTGGGAAAAGGGGTGTAAACAAGGAGAGGGAAAGGAGAGGAGAGGAGAGGAGAGGAAAGGAAATCAAAGGAGAGGAAGAAATGAGAGAGCAGAGGAAAGGAAAGGAGAGGAGAGGAAAGGGGGAGGGGAGAGAGGAGAGGAAGAAACAAGAGAGAGGAGAGGAAATGAAAGGAGGGGAGGAGAAGAGGAGGAGAGGAGAGGAGAGGAGAGGAGAGGAGAAGAAAGGAAAAGAAAGGAAACAAAAGGAAAGGAGAGGAGAGGAGGAAAGGAAAGGAGAGATTAGCTGTGAGAAGAGATTTGAGGCAGTTTCTATAGGTGATTTGGTTGCTCACACTGTTTCTGCCCTCAAGCTTCAGAATATATTTAGTTAAGTCCACATCCTGAGACACACACACACACAGGTTTGTACTACACTTGTGGGGACCAACTGCAATAAAAAAATTAGGCTCAAATAAAAATTGGTTTTCCAGGATTGTTTGTTGCCTGTTGCATTTTGACAGGTAGTCTAAAAGTTTAGATATTTTCTGCTTATTTCATATAGCATCACAACCAATCTTTCAAAATACTCTCCTACCTTAAACCTAAAGACCAGAGTATGCTTAAATCAAACGTGTTTGTACAGTGCTGTCCGACCGTGTCTAAAGGCATACATGTACAGTATATAGCTGTTCAGAATGGACACACTTGAAGGTGGTGCGAAGAGCTTGTCAGCATAGAGAGGGGGGAGATACGATGAATCCTTCAAAGGGGAGAGGGGGTTTCAGATGCAGTTTTACGGTCCGACGAGCAGTTCTTTTGTACCATACGGACATCTTAACCCTCACAACTATAGCTAACTCTAACCCTAACCCTAAAACCTGAAGGTTTACCCTGACCTCAAACATTTCTACTTGGACACCTAACCCAAACCATCTTTGTGGAGCATATATGGATCGTATCCCACTGACCAACTGTTTGCCCTCATCTCACCCATCTCATCCTAAATGCCTGACCCCATTTTGTAGTAAAGCTGCCTTTATTCTTCTCTTTTCCATTGGGTTTCACTGGGATGGGAGAGTCTTGAGTGCCTGAACATTGCCCTTGGTGCCCTATTTCTAATACGTGACATGGGGGAGGCAGAGAGGAACCATTACTTAACCCTACTCTAAATCTAATTCTGACCTTAAACCAAGTTTTAACCTTCAAAGAGGCCTTCAAAGAAGTGACGACTTGAAAAAAAACTGTTCTCCCTCTCACGGTCTAAGACAAATCACAAAGATGCAGTAGAAGTATAAGAGCACAGAAACACACACACACAGAGTTATAAATAAGCAGAGCACCGGTTTCCACCTAGCAGTGATAAGATAAGCTCCCTCTGGGCTATCAACAAGAAGTGTGATAGTGTGGGTCTAGTTTTTTCAAGTATGATTTTGATCTTATTTATACAGTTTCAAATGGCCAGTTGTGAAGAAAAAAGGGCATGCCACCAAGACTCTTTATGTTTTTACTCCGGTGCTGCTCCTGCTTATATTTGTCAGCTACTCATCGTGATGAACAGTTCAGATGAGCCCCCTCTTTGGTGCATATATGCATAATCCAAAGTTGTTGGTCCAAAAAACAAAATTGTAAAAGATGGAGTAAATAGAGTTCAATGGAAACTAAACATCTCCAGCGAAGGTGAGAAGATTTTTAACTACCTTTTATTGCTTTCTAAAGGGGACCTGATCAACAGAAATTTCCTGCAGCTCGGTAAACCTCTGACTGATATGAATTTGCTGCTCCTGGCAGTAAAAATGTAACATAAAGAACTCATCTAATTTATAAACCTCGTGTATAATCATTGCCCACTCAGATTTTAAACATTTATGTATCCAGGAAAGGTCACCTGGGCATGCCTGCTCCTGTCCAGTAAAATTCTGCTTTAAATTGTCATAATCATCATCACAATCAACCCTGAGTGCTCCTTAGTTCAATCACAGCCTTCTATTTTTGGCCAGTGCTCACCCACTTTCTCCTCTTACATTTTACCAGCAGCTTGGGGGCTCAAACCAACAACCTTATGGCCTCAATCTGGTTTCTGTAAACTCTAAATTAAAGATGTAGTCAAGGCAAAATCTATTCAAACTCAGATTACCCCGCTTATTATTTGAGGAATAGTTTATTCACCTCGTTAGACTGACATGAATCCTGATGAGGTAAATTCTTTAGTATTAATTATGTGGAAACGTCTGATGTAATATTTATGGGTATAAATTAATTTAATGATGGATATTTCGCCAAGTAGAGACCACAGTTTCCCTCAGCCCTCATGGAGCTAAGTGCTGCATATGAAAAACTGCAGAACCTCGTTCTGCTGCAGGGTATTTTGCACTTAATCATTAGTGAATCATTTAATTCAGAACTTGTTTTTGGTTTTTCCTGCAGATGTATAACAGCTTACACTCGTCGCAATGGAGACCACATCAAGACAACATTGCTTAGCTATTCATTTCCTTTTCCCATCAAAAGCATCTGGCTTTCACTTTCTTCTCTCTGTCACACCCTTAAACTCTGTCTCCCTTTTTTCCCTACATTCCTTGTGGCAGCCCAAACATACCTGAGCCCGTCTCAACAAGTGAGCCAACCTCAGCACGTGTGCCAAGCAGGTAAACACATATCCTGCACCACACTGCAGGCTGACAGGAAGTCATCCAGCCAGGAAGCAAAGAGCTGAAACCACTCAGTAACAGGAACTGTGGCGTTATGGACACTTCAGAGGTGACGTGCTTTCTGCCTGTTGTTGGAAAGAACCATCTATAATCCAAAACTAAGCTTGGTCACCATTAACTAAAGCAGGACTAAACTGAAACCCAAATTAAACTCCCATCAAGCCAAACTTTCATTAATCAAGCCAAATACTTGACTGAATAGTTTTGGCAACACCCAGATTTAATCAAGATAGGACGTTGCTGATACAACAATATATTTAAATACTTGACAGCCTCTGTCTGTTTACCTCTGTTTGATGCTTAGAATTAATTAATTTATCTTGATTGTTATTCTTTTAATGCCATGCTGCTGGCTTGTATGTCAGACACAGTAATAGTTATTGGTTTGGCTTCTGGCTGCAAACAGATAATTGGTATTTCCCCTCTGGTAAAATGCATTTTTAATGTTCATGGGAATATTCTTTGCTCACAAGTTGTTTAACTCTGCTACATGACTTGGCAAGTTGATTATACTGATTTTGATCCAGCATTTATCAGTAACTGGAATTTGTTTCCAAATATATCACACATTTTAGAGATATATTAGTTGTAGTGCCCAAATGGGGCTAATTTGAGACCTCCTGTAGCTGAGCTCAAGTGGAGAGTGCAATGAACTGACCTGATCAGCACTGATCTTAGATTAACTGTGACAAATTGCCTTTTTAAATTCCCTATTTAAATTAAAGTCCTAATCAAACTAGATTATTTCTACTGAGATCCCGTAACTGTAATTATTATCAATACCATCTGTATTTTTAATCCACTATTAATCTGTTAATAGGAATGGTTTGACATTTTGAGAAATACGCTTATTCTCTTTCTTTGCCAAAGTTAGATGAGAAGATCGAAACCACTCTCATGTCTTTGCATTTAGTACAGAGTTGGAGCCAAGAGTCAATTAGCTTGTTTAGCATTAAGACTGGAAGCAGGGGAAAACAGCGAACTTGGCTCCCTGTTAAAACCACAAATTGTCAGTTTTACATTACTGTTTATGTGCGGATTAAACAAATGGGATATGTTGTGTTAATTAGTGAGCTTCAGGTGTGCTGAAAGGCAGATTTTGGAACTTTGGACAGAGATAGGTTAGCTGTTTCCCCCTGTTTTCAGTCTTTATGCTAAGCTAGGCTAATCACCCCCTGGCTCCATACGGTACTTAACCCATGAGACATGAGAGTAGTAGCAATCTTCTTATCTACCCTCTAAAGAAAGTGAATAATCATATTTCTCAAAATGTTGAACTGTTTCTTAAAAATCAGGGGAAACAAATAATCCTACTTTTTAGTTCAGTGGAATTACTATTTATTGACACAAACATTAAAACAGCATGGCCACAGAAAATACTTTTTCCTGATTAGCTGGCTGTGTTAGTTAAAATTATACCTCAGGACACCTCGAACATGAGCAGGTATTTTGCTTCCTCCTTTTTTAATTACGTTAATGACTTTGTGGTTTTTGGTTTGTACCCTCAACATCTTGCAGTGGTTGAGTGCAGTCAGTTTATCTCTTAATTGAATCAAAAACCACTATATATGCAACATAACAATGCATCTATACAGAGTAAGACTAATACTACTAAATTCAAAAAGGCCCATTTCCATCACTGCTTGGGAGCTTATGAGAACACACACACACACACACACACACCTCTCCTTGTGGCCTTGATTAGGTGGATCAGGGTCACCAGACATACAATTAAGAAGATCAGCTCACTGTATTTCATAACACACGCACACCAGTTATTAACATTATATGTATAAGCTTTTATCCATTTACACACATAGATTCACAAACACATATCACAAACACACATCATAAAGGCCCATTTCCATCACTGCTTGGGAGCTTATGAGACACACACACACACACACACACACACACACACACACACACACATATACACACACAAAGGTAGGGAGACATTTAATGTTACTTACACAGACATAATACCCTGAGGCTGTAGGTTATGCTAAATGAATGTACACACAAGATAATCTCTTATCTATAACACACACACACACACACACACATTAACGGACTACCTCACACACACCACAGCTTTTAATACGTGCTATAAAGATATTAACACTTGCAGTAGCAGCTCAGTTTTTTGATGTTTCAGAAACTGCGGAACACTGCTGCTAAAACAAATAAACATCCTAAATTATCCCAGATGTTTTGAATCAAGACAAAAAAGAAACAGCCAGACTTTGCAATTATAACTTTAATCATAATTAAGTATCTAAATGGCTGAACTTTGTTGAACTGGTTAAAAGTTGTTTTGGTTGTACTTTCTTTAATTGTAAGTAATTAAAGATGATGAAAAATATAAGAACAATTTTGTTTTATTTGAGAAACTAAAGTGATGTTTCCAATATCTGAGATTGTTGAGGCATGTAGCAGGTTAAATGAGACGTGTAAATCCAATTACACTTTCAGCCACAGTAGAAGCTCCATCACGCATCTAACCTGCACCAACACTGCAAGCTAATCTTTCTCAGAGGTCGGGCAGTATACACCGTAGCTGAATCAGCACACTGTAAAGCATAACTCAAGTATCTCAAATGACTAGTTTCCAGATGTTAGACTGTTGCTCAACCTGCTTTAGCTGCTGACAAAGGAAAATTGGAGTTTGACAAACAGCTCTCAGGGTGGAGCATCACTGTTGTCCATTTAAAAGATTGAAACAATTACTTAAGTACCATGTTTCCTGTAGCTGCTAAAGTACTTTATAATCACTTCCCAGCATTTTAAATGGTAATTCCAGTTTATTACAATATGAGTCATACCTTCATGTACTTTCAAACTTTCCATACTGTTTTGGCCATCATTTCTATCAGTAATGCTAACATTGTGTTCAGCAAGTTAACTGCAGTGATGTGGAAACGTGGCGACATCACTAGTCAGACTGACCAAAAAAAAACAAGCAGTCAGATGTTCAGAAAAATTTTAAACAAATCTCCACGTTAGCCAAACTGATTTGGAAGAAATAACCAAGGTGATTGGTAAAATTATTAACCAAACTATCTGTTGTAAACATCCATCACAGTTTACAGAATTACGTCCTGGTTCAACTCTGACCTATAGTACTTGCCGTAGTTGTACGCCCAAAGAGTTTATATACAATGAAGGATTATTGCAGCCGTTTAGTTCCACCGTCAAATGAAGAGGTTTATATCATTTGGCTAAAGGGTAGGCTTGTTTATAACCAGTTTCCTGCCCTTTTGGACTACGATATAGCAATGTTGCTGCGTTTTCAGATCTCAGCAATTACTTTGGTTCACCATCTTAGTTTAGTATGCTAACATGCTAACTGATTATGGTGCTAGATGAAATAGGTAGGGGATAGCAAAGTTATTAGAATTCATCCCGAAGGGGACATGGATATCTGCACCAAATTTCTACCAGTCCAATAGTTATTGAGACATTTCCCTAAAAGACAAAAATCTACCTGCCTTGATGCTACAGGAAAAGTCATGGATTCACCAAAGTCAGTAGGATTCATCCTCTGGTGGTCATGAATGCCTGTACAAAATTTCATGGCAATCCAACCAATAGTTGTTGAGATATTTCAATCTTGAACAACATGGTGGATCAACCAATAGACCAACATCGTCCTCACTACAGCCACACCGCTAGCTGGCTAAAAACTCGACTGTTATAATGGAATGAGTGTTTGAGTCTGAAATACATTGTTGGTCATAATTATCATTAAAGTCGTCCATGTTCATTCAACATCCCATAAAATGGACTATAACTAAACAGACTCACAGACAGACTACCACCACAACAAGCCACCTTTACTGTTTCTTTCCATTTTTCTCTCTTTCAGGTTTCTTTTATCAATCCAGTCTTGTCTTATCCTGTCCTCCCTTAAATATCTCCTCCATCCATTCTGCCTTACTTTTAATTCTTCTTCTCAAATCAGTTTCTATGACTTCTTCTTCCTTCCCCCCATGTCCTCTAATGTCACTGCCTCATTTCTTTCATCCACACAACATTCCTTTTATTTTTTCTTCCCTCTCTCTCCTGCTGTGATGAAAGTTTATCATAGGAAGTGACCTCGCACTGTGTTATCGCGGTAACAGTCTGTCTCATAGTACCTGATTTGACCTCTAACCCTTGAAGCTGTAAAGGACAGACACGTACACACAATATCACAAAATCACACATTATACTGTGTACAGTGATCACATTACAAGTAAAATGCAAAATCAGTGTTGGAGGACATAACTACCACTCTGACACACACACACATACACACTCACAGGCCCTGAGTCTGCCCTAGCTCTGCCATCACACACCACATCAAAGCGGCTTATTGCTGAGCAGTAAAAGTGGCGCGGTGGTTTGAATTTATTCCCTTCAGTCAGACGTTTATTCGCTGCTTCCCTTGCTTAATGAGCGTCTTACAATAACCCTGTCACTTACTGCGGCAAATTACTGCTACCTAAATGAGGGGCTGATGGTATGTCTGTGTGCATGTATGTGTGTAAGTGTGTGTGTGTTTCCATCTCACACTCTCTTCACCATTTAAGGGCACCTGTATGTGATTTAACGTTCCACACAGCCTTCCTCCCAAAGTACACTTATACCTTTTTACTATCCACCGAAAAGCACGGGGGTGAGAAGGCAATAAAATGGAAATGTAAGAAAAGGGAGAGGTGTGGGAGGATAGAGGAGTGAAAGATCATGAGTGGAGACAGAAGCAGAAGCAGATAGAGAGAAAAAGGAGAAATGGAGTAATCTACTTCTGTGAAGTGTCTAATACATTTCTAGTTTATATCTTTTCTGTATGATTTTGTGTGAGTTTGAAGTCACATTACTCTTTGTTTTGCTGGTATATTCACAGTTTTTCACAAAACTGCAAGACTGCATAATTGATTGACACAAAAATTACTTCCACTGCAGTTTTGTGACAGTTCTTCACACATTTTCCACAGCAAGCAGAGCTATTCAAAGCTCTGGTCAACATGCAAATCAATGAGGCTGCTTGTCTTGCAGCTTATATTAATATTTGCATGTTTGCTGCAAGGGTAAAAAATGGTGCAAAATCCTCTTGTAACTGCAGATTGCACTCAAATTAAAGGTGAGATGATTAGTCAATTAATCGATTAGTCGATATTTTGATGGTTTATTAATAATGTTTACCATACTGACCACCTTAGTTTAGCGTGTAAGCATGCTAACATTTTCTACACAGCTGAGGCTGATGGGAATGTCATTCGTTTTGCAGGTATTTAGTCGTAAACCAAACATTGGACAATAAAAAATTTGACCTGATGATGGCACAAGAGTAAAAGTCAGGGAATGTTATTACAATTCATCCTGAGGGGAACATGAATGTATGTATGAAATTTCATGGCAATCTATGCGATAGTTATAGAGATATTTCAGTTTGAACCAAAGTGGTGGACCAACCGACTGACATTGCCATTCCGTGGCTAAAAATCAAGCTATTTCGGATAGAAGAAGAGGGAGGTGTAGGCAAACAGCATTTTGGGTGAACCTTTCCTTATTTTATACTATTACTGAACCAAAAATACCCCACCACCCTACAGTCCAGCCCTGTCTGCTGCCCAGCAAGTGTGTGTGTGTATGCACATGGCACCAACTTCACGGTATAATACCATAATTCTATGTCATTTCTGGGGGTAGTTAAAGGCTCTTAAACTAACTACTACTTTTACTCCCTTTCACTCAGTCTGTAAAAAAGCACAACACGTGCCAACTGGTATGTGCCACGCTGATGAGAGTCACTGCCTGACTATGCACATTTGTGCAAGTATGTAGATAATTCTGGTAAAGGCAGCTATCTATGACTGTTGGGATTAGCAAGTATTTACAGTTGACTGTAAATAGGAGTTTGTGTTGCCCTGTGACAAATCAAAAGCAGATATCCTGAGAAATAATGCTAGTTTCTGCAAGTTTTAACATGCTGAATGAGAGCAAGGGTCAAACAGACAGAAACAAGAAACAGAGTGTGTGTTTTCCATCAGTGGCAAGGTCAGTGTGTTAGCCGTCATGCTGTGAGCTAAGTACTGCTAGCACATAGATTAACAGGCCAGGATTAGCATGAGATTAGACATCAACCCCTAATCCAACAGCACAGTGCAGTGTTGGTGGTGGTGATGGGAAGGTGGCAAACGACAAGTGGGTATATATGAATGTGTGTGTGTGTGTGGGGGGGGTGCATTAGGTCACAGCCTGAGGTCGGCCATTTCCAGGTCAAGTCTTCAGTGTCAGAACAGTGGAGAAACTGAATGAATGCTGGGAGAACAGCTGCGTGGTTTTGGACTGAATCATCAAGCGAGCTGGAAGTTTGACTAAAGCAATAACAGACTTCTGTACTCATTTCTGATTCAGCTTCTGATGTATGATCTTCTACCAAAGTATTAATACACACACATATATATATATATACTAAGTTTTTAAATTTACAATGTGAAGTGAGCTCCTGTTCATGAACGCAATCAATGCTTTGAAACACTATCAATATATACTATCACTATCAGATATGCAATTCAATCAGTTGCTTTCAGCTATCTCACCTAACTGGAAACAGAAACTAAAAAAGAGTGGATACAGACAGCAGATCTGTGCACCTATTACAAGATGACAGAAATGGCTATCCAAAACAAACATAAATATAAATATAATAATTTATAATTTCATTTTACAGAGAAGGGGCCTTACTGCTTTCCCGCATATAGTCTGTTCCTTTTGGGAAGATGAATTTAAGATTTTAGTACCTTGGAAACAATTTTTTCAAAACAACAATTGATTCCTACTCCATAATCTTTTAGCTGAAGATATTCTACAAAATGACTGCTACTAAAAAAACAACTTCACAGGGTTAACATTGAACAATCCTCATTATGTAGATTCTGTAATGAGGAAGAAGAAGACAAGTTGCATTTGTTTTTCTATTGTCCATATGTTGCAAGTTTGTGGACCAATATCCAAAATTGGCTAAGGCCACTCAACATTTATGTTAAACTTACACCTTTAAACATTTCTGGATGAAAACTATCCCCAGATAATAAACAATTATTCTGTTGTATTTAAAGGTCAATCAAGATCTAATGTGAATCTAAGCTTTTTAAAAAATACATTGCAAAGGCTATTTCTTTTGGAAAAAATAATTGCAATAATTTTTGTCCTATTGTTTTTTTTTTCTATCACTATGCTGTAGCTCCCATGCAGTTGTTAAAAATGGGTTATTATAGAAAACAACAATTGTCTAGTTGGTATTCCAGGCGACTCAAATAGGCCTGGTGTTGTCCTTGGTGACGACTGTTAGAAAATCAACCGAGACAATCAGAGTTTTGTAGGATGAAGAATGAGGATGTCATCTTTCTGTGCCAGAGCCAGAAACATGGCTACAGAAAAAACTGCCACAAAAATGCTGAAAAGCCTGGATGAAATCTAGCAGCTTTACAGGTTGTTGTAAGTTGATTTAGGCAGAAATTACAAATCACTTTGCTGCTTCTAATCATCCCATTCAGTCCAGTTTGAAGAACATCACTATTCAAATACACTTTAGTATGTAACAGTAAGTGAACGCATCACCGTCATAACGCTGTGTCATTAAAGTGCAGTCTTCAGTTCAGTAGTAGGTTCAGTATGTTGCCAGTTCAAGCTGTCACATTCAGGTCAAGACAAAACCAGGCACATACATGAACTCTTTCTAAGGTTAATAGGTCAGCAGCCAACTATCTGCGACAGTTATTTTGATCGTCAGTCACATTAGGATTGTTTTTGTGGCTCTTCTTGTCTTTTAATAGGCTTTTAACCAGGCACTAACATACTGTATGTTACAGCCAACGTGACAATGGTGCTTTCAATCACCAGTGAGGGAAGCTTCACTGCCAGAAGCTACTGATTTGTTGGGTGACAATGGTGATTTAGTACAGTCAGTTTGCTTTGAAGATATGGTGTTGAAGATTCTTTCGAACATGTATTTATAACACCTCTGTGAAAAACATTAACTGCTCCTTGCAACTGATACTGTGTATTCTGTGTCGTCTAAAATGCCAGACTGAATAATGAAATGAACAAAATACTGCAATACAGTCATTTTTTTAAGGCTTGGTACTCCTCAGTAGTACCAATACAACCAACCATGTGCTTCGTAGAAATAAAATAGTCATAGCAATTTGTCACAAACATGGGGTTTGTCAATGCCAGGGAAGAATCAAAATGTTTACCAGTAATCAGTGTTTGCTCAACTGCTGTATAACATGGTGACTGGTGGAAAAGTGAGGAAAATGCAAAGCAGCTATTTAAATTTCATAGGGAGCACTCCTTCCTCTGCTTGGAAGTCTATTCACAGAAATTCATTATTATGTCTCCCATGGTGCCTTTGGGCAAGTATCTGTAAGCACTGTGCAGGAGCTGCTGCACAAAGTGTGGAACATTTCGAAAACTCATATGGATACCCTGGTGTATCGTCAGGATATGACGCACACTGTGTCTTAAAAATGTTATGAGCCAAGGAGCCTCTTTTATGCAGTTCGCCACCTCTATCAAATAAACTTCTCTGTCACTCCTGACGGCAAACTATCTAATAAAGCTGAAATGCCATAAAAATAACAATAAAAAAATAACATGAAATAGCCTCTGAGCCAACACCCAGGAGGTTAAAATGATAAACAGTCCGAGAAAGACTGGCTGTATGGAGCACAGTCAGGCTCATAGAAACACAAATGCAATAGGCGTGCACAGAGTTTGGATTTTTACAGCAACATGTCTAATTATAGGCCTCTGTCTGAGCCTCACGTGCACACACAGAAACACGTGGAAACACACGCTGTGATGGATTCTTTCTTCAGATGCAGCATTTGGTCTCAGGTTCTCCATTAACTAACCACAAGTCTCATGATATCCCAGGGGGGTGACAAGCATTTGTGAGTGTGTGTGTGTGTGTGTGTGTGTTTGTGTTAAATTTCAATAAATCACCAACTTGCTCTTTCCATGAAACAGAGCTAACACTTGGATTCAGGTAAAAGCTACAGCACGATCCCTTATTGATCTGCCCTTTTAATTCCACTCCTCAACATTAAAATCAATCATCTTTTCACTCTACTAACATGTAATGTATCAAAGATGATCATTGCCCTGGTTGCTATTGGAAACCGGTGTCAGGTCTGTTTGTTTTACCTTGTAGAGCCGTGACAGATACACCTGCCACAGACACCCAGTCACACTCAGTGAAATCTGCCTCTGATAATACTCTCCACTGGTGATCCTATCAGCGCTCTGGCCTAACTGACCTCTCAGTTAGGACACTGAGTGGCTTTTACACAAATAGAAATATCCTCTATTGTACAAAAGCATTTGCTTTATATTTTCTTCTAAAGAGACCATTCAAGCTATAAAACAGATAAAAACCCTGCTGGGGTTTGAGGAAAATACTTACAAACTATGTGATTAGCTGTAATTATGTAATGTCTCCCCTGGTGACTGTACAGAACAAATGTACAGCCACTCATTCAACATGCTGAGTCTAATTTGACAGTTAAATATTTTTGGCTGCAAACTAGATTCAGAAGAATACTCAGAAGAATACATTATGTCTTTTGGTAATTTTCATGTTTTTACTTGACAAAGTACCAACAAAAGTCTTGGGGATAAATGTCCACATTTATGAGGAGGTCATGTAGCCTGACACTACCACATCCACTGAAGGTACTGGACTAAAAAGACGATATTCGGAGCAAAGTTACCTACAGTGTTACTTTCAACTACCTGACTTTGTGTTGTCGCAGCAGCTTGATGCTTCTATAAAAAATTCAAAGCAGTGATGCTTAACTTAAACCAGCTGACTTTTGCTTTGTTGATCTGGAAGCTGGAAAACGAAAACATAACTTTTGATCCCCCTTATATGACATATGATATACACTTAGCTGCCACTGTATTAGGTATACCTAGCTAAAACTAATGCAGTCTAATACAACAGTCCTGCAATAAATCGTACTTCCATGTAGGTTATAATGTTCAGTTTTTGTTTGTATGGTTAATTTGGAGGTTGCAGTTTGTGGTACTGTTGATTTGTATTGTATTATACTGATGGGTGTTTTGGTTATTTTGTCCATTTATATCAATGAGGTCAGGCTAAATAACAGAAACACCCCTCTGTGTCCTGCAATAAATCCTTCATGAAAGTAGGATTTATTGCAGGACCGTTGTGTTAGACTGCACTAGTTTTAGCTAGGCGCACCTAATAAACTGGCAACTGAGTGTGTATTATATTAATAATACAACTGAGAATAATCAGTTAATTACACAATGATATTTCCATGTCATGGAAAACTGGACTGGATCTTGTTTATATCTGATCGACTGACACTCATACAAGTGATGGTATGAAAATGAGCCTTCTCTTAAGTGTGGGAAAGGTTTTGTTTGCTCATATAACTTTCTGATATGCATCCATATTAGAGCCATATGAAAACAATGCGTAACGTAATAGTGTATGTTACATTCCCCCATAGGTGAATGTGTAACTGAAATGTGTTACTCCAGTATGTGCTGTGTTGCTCCTCAGACTGTGTGAGCCTTAGCTTTAGTTCCTCCTAACCTCTCCCCTCCCCTTGTCACAACCTCGCTCAAAGCTGGACAAAGGAGGGGAGACCACACAAATTAATCCTTGTAATTAATAAAAATCAGGCGTTCAGAGAAAGCAGTTCTGCGCTCGAGTGAAGGACTGCAAAAGTTAGCGCTAGAGCATTGTAATGCCTCACTGTACATTCTCTAATAGGTCTGTCTGTAGATAACCCACTGAGGAGACTGCACTCGTGTCCTTCCCTGAAATTACAAACCATAGTGCATGACGGTTAATATGCAGAGCTGCGAGCTGTGGGCTGAAACGCAGGGTGAGCGCACTAAGCCGACACATCTCATCCACTCCTGTCGTCTCTATTCACTGTCATAAGAAGTTATTAAAAATGCTTCAACTTCAGTTGAAGCGCAAGTGAAGGCTTGTGAATGCACAGTAAGTTACTACACATCTATATGTAGTGTTGTACTATATTACTTCTGGACACTCACTTTATTATTTTTCTTTATCAGATGAAGACAGTGAACGTATCAAAATGCGCAAGGAAAATGACAATGCTGCATTGTTTTAACTCTTTGCCGAACATGAATTAATCAGTAATAAATTAATGTAAGGCTGCAAATAATATTATCATTATAAAATATTCTGCTGAATGTTTTTCTCGAAGAAAACCAGCAAATGTTCACATTTTAGAAGTTGGAACCTAATTTTCTGTCAAATGACTAATCAATTTATCAACTAATCGTTTCAGCTCTAATTGAACATGCTATTTGATTACATTGTTCTGTAGTCTCTTAATGTAACTGAAGAATCAGCTCAGACACCACCAGTATAACCAGTTCTGCACCAGTTCATTTCACGATGTAAATGCATGTTATACCAATAAATCTCCATCCCTTCAGTCCAGACACACACACACACACACACACACACAGTGTATAGGGCCCAATGGAGCATATGCATGAAGAGCTTGGATTCATAAAGCAACTGAGCAACCACCGAGTCCACCACATCAGACAAACAGCTCATCTTTTCATTTGGAAAACAGATGGATGCTCGACTCCCAGAGAGGGGGGAAAGATGAGAGGAGGGCTGGGAGGAGGAGGAGGAGAAAGTAAAAATAGCGACTGATAAGAAGGAGGAAGTAAACATGAAAGGGAAGAGAGAGAACAAGGAGAAGAGGTGTGAACTGGAGCGAGAGGGAAGAGAGTGGGAGGAATGCAGAGGAAAAGAAAGACAGTTTTTTGAGAAACGATACTGGTTTGTCCCACATTGATTTTAGGTGCAAAGATTGATGTTAAGGCATCGAGCGGTTTGTACTTCTGCTCCTCAGTTCCTCACCCCCCCACCTACCACTCCTATTTTACGTGATCATCATAGGGATGCAGGAGGGCTTTATGACTCTTACCCTTGCAGTCATCAGTTTTACTCGATTATTTGTTGGCAATGGAAGAATTTAATCTATTGGGCCTTTACCCACAGTCATTCTGGATAATAGCTATGGGTTCATATGTGGAATGTAAATCTGCATTATTAATGTGGCTGCATTACATAAATCAACAAGCTTCAACACTATAAAGAGGACCCTTGCTATGAAAATTCTTTTTTTCTGCAAGTTTACTGGCATTTTATGGAAGAAATCCATGCTAATTGCCCAACCGCCTTAAATTACTGTTGTCAAGCTTTATGTTCTCGTATGGCACATACAATTTACAATTACAATGGTGGCAAATACCACTCATAATGTTTTATGAAACAACTGGTCATTGATTTTCAGACAGAAGTAACATATTTCTAGCAAGCAACTGTCGATTTTGCCGTATATGACAACTGTCAATCTTATCAGGCCTAGCTAGCTAATCTAACATTAGCTGCATGAGTTGGTTGAAAACACCGCTCCGGTTAACATTTTAATATTTCAAACAAGAAATGGTTTCATGTTTAGTGTAACAAGAAAGAGCTTTTAAGATGAAGACTAACCGATGTGTTTGGCAAATGTAACACTAGGGTTGCTGGAACGTAAACTTTCCCAAATCCAATAAAGAGCAGGACGTAACGTTAGCCTAAACTCTGATAGCATCCAGGACCAGCTTCCACACAATATGGAAACATTACACAGTAGATGTGCTAGTTGTGAACAGGGCTTTTTTTAATGTAACCTGTAACCCCATAAACTAATTAAGCTTAGCATAAGTTCAATCAGGAAGACTATCCTTATGTACTCATTAATTCTCATTCCTCTCTCTCTCTTCTCATGCTTCCTCATATCAGCTGATTAGGGGCATTACTCTTTCAGTTAAACCAATCAGATTTTGCCACGTTCTCTATCAGCCAATCATATCTTAGCTGTCAAACTTTAAATCTGTTTTCCACTCTGTTGCTGTCAGCTGTCATTTCAGTGCGAATCATGGCGACACTCCTCCACCCCATTCACTTCCAGTCATCATATCCAGTGCCCAGGTTGAGCTCATCAGAGTCCACTCCCTATCACATCCAGATCTTCAGCCATTCTCTTCATCCCATCATCACCACCACCACCAGTGTCTAGACTCCATCAGGGGGGTATCCTACACTACTCACGGCTTCAATACCCCCTTTAAAATATGATGACGTCCCAATGGGATCTAATTGCCAAAGACTTTTCACATTTCACAATAAATAATCTTTTCTTTGAATGAAGTCTCTCCTGAGTGAAATGTTTGCAGCTCATGTTAGAGCAGATAAACACATTTAATCCATTTGTTACACTTTTGCTCTTGTGTTTCTGGTTTAGGAAAGGCAAAAAAAAAAACCCACCATGCTCAAAACACTTAAAATGCTAAGTATTGTTCTTACTGCAGCCCCATGCACACTGCTAGGTATGTTAAGAAATCCAAAGCTTGACAGACTAAGCTATGATTGGAGAATCGCTGTACGGTAAAGGGGTTTATTAGTGAACGGGCAGTTCCACCATCCTTACAAATATTTCTTGTTGCCTGTAAAACCACATATTTTTAAGCATTTAATAAAAAGCATCACAAATTGATCAAATATGGAGCACAGGAGCCAGGAACAGTATCAAACCAGTTGTAGCGACACCCATCCCATGTCTATGAAGGGAGGATGAAGGCGAGAAAACAAGAAAGGCAACCGGGACAGAGCCTCCCTCTCATTTTCCTTCTGGTCTCCTCTCCTCTTATCATCACCTCTATCTCTGCCTGTCTCTCTCTCATGACACTGCATCAGACATCATGAAAGATTCACAGCTCTGCTTTTAACAGATCTTGCATACCAAACCCCCCTTCTCTCTCACACACACAGACACAACCATGCTCTCATAGATCTGAGCCTGTCTAGAAAAACAATGCAGAGATGAAAGCAAGAATAAGACAGACAACAAGGGAAAGGAAAATAAAGGAATACAAAAGTTATAGAAGAGTATACAGAGATTGTGTTTGTGTGTATGTGTGTGGACTGGGTATTCAGCGTTCCACTTGGTGGTGTGTGCTGTGAGCGCCTGAATGAGCATGTGATGTGTGACAGATGACGGACAGTATCAATTTCCTCTCTCACATACATACATAACCGCTCACACACACGCTCACATACACACGCACAAGGGTTTCACAGACACTGTGGGCATATATGAGCCAACATCACCAGATGCGCAGCAGGTAAACTGTAAAATATTGATGCTGGCTTAAATTCACATATATTTTTGTTTCTTGAGCTTTCTAGTATGGCAGTATTCTCATAGTTAATGTAAACTTAAAAATACATGCAAAAGAAATGTTCTTCAGGCACTGTTAGGCAGAGCAAGGAGTATTCAGCCTTTATTTATCACAGGGTCTTCATCAGGGCAGAAATAGTAAAAAGAAAACAAAGGGTGCCTGTTTGCTTTTCTGTGACCAGTTTTTCACCTTTAAGAGCACAATATGGTTCCCTGGACTTACTGTGTGTGAAACTGGCCATGCACTTGGACTATCCATACATGTTTCAGTTTGCAAAATGCAACTTAAGCAGTGACATTACAAAATGCTGCAAATAATTTCTCTCTATATTTACATAATTGTAAGGCTGCAGCTACTGATAAGTTTCCTCATGAATTAATCTATCAATTATTTTAGTCAAATTATTATTATTATTACCGTGTAATTAATAAAAAGTTCCTAGAGCCCAAACTGACATCTTCATATTGCTTGTGTTGTCTAGACCAGCAGTCCAAACCCAAAGATATTAAATCCTCTCTTTTGAGAATCTGGGACCACAGAGTGTTTGTCATTGTCATTTTACTAATTAATCGACTGGCTAAATTGTTGGTGATTAACTTTCTATGAATCGACTACCAGTCATTCATTTGTGAAACAGAACCAGAAGGTCATGTAATCCCAATATGATTCCACTGCGCCTCCAGAAATTAGAGAAGAAAAAACACAAAAAAGTTTTTACACTTGGCTGAAATGGAAAAGTTAGTGAATCGATAAAAACAAAACATGACAAAGTGCAATGGAAACAGACTTAATCATGACCAGAGGTGGAAATTACATTTACTCCACTACATTTATCTGAGAACTTTAGTTACTAGTTACTTTCCAGATTCAAAGGTACTGACTGGTAACCAAACCTGTAATGTATCCTAATCTACAGGTAATCTGACCTAAAACACGGTGTATCATGTTAAACTCTGTCATTCGAACACACATTCTCCCCTATGTTCTTTCAAACAGGCAACAACGTGACAAATAATATGTAGGCTACATAACACACACACAAACACACACAGGCGTCAAAACTCAATATATCTAAATACAGAATATGAGGCATGCAAGATCTCTCTCTGTTTCTGTGTGTCATACGATCACATGGGTGTGTGCTGCTCTACACAGACAATGCATGTGTGAATGAATCTAAGTGTCTTTGCCTGGAGAAGGTTTTGGCTTTCACTGACTTTTAAACACACACAGACTCACGCACACACACGCACACACACACACACACACACTAAAAGGACAAGCTAGTCTTTAACTATTGACCAGGTAAAGGGTACAATGTGTGTGAGTTAAAAATGCTCGCAGGCACAAAGAGACAGGCGGACAGCAGGAAAGACAACTTCCATTCACATGGTGTTAAACCTATAGGACAATAGGTGTGAGAAGAATAGGGGCTTTTTTTAAACTCTGGGCAGGAATTAAGAGCATCTGTTGATCAAATTACACACCATTTACTTTGGAATTATGATATTTATCATATCCACTAACAAATACAGGTCTCACACCCTGTTTCTACCTGGCAATAACACAGATTTCATATCTAGATGGTCCTCTAGATCTCATATCCACCTGGCATTATTTTGTGTTTCAGGTGTGTGTTTCAAATTAAAATCCTTTCTTTCCCTTGCAGATTGGCATACTGTTTATTCAGATTATACACTTCCCTTTTGAATCTGCAAGCAAATTTCTAAACTCTGTCCCATTAAAAATAAAGTGAAAACGCTGAGCTCCTATGTTGGTTTGGAAAAAACAGAAGAGACTTAAAATACTTTTCCTCATGCAACAACTACTTACATGTCAGTTATGTTTGACTAGTTGGTAGGAGTAGTTGCCAGAATTCACTTGCAAAATTCTGAATTTATGTTTATTAGAAGAAAAAATGCCAGCACTCACAATAACAGCATTCCTGCCCACAATTTTGTAGTTTTTACTAATTTTAAATGCACTTTTGTGTTGACACTGTATCACTTACTCATGGGGCTGTTTGAATGTTGTGTTTGCCAAACTGTGCCATAGATGTCTGACTGACCTCAGAAGTACAAATAGAGAGTAAAGGGCTACGTATTAAACCTAAATAGAACAAAATGTGTAAGTAAGTATCAAAAGCTGACATTTAATGCGTGGTTTTTATTAGGTGGGGTAAGCGATTCTAATACACTTTTTGTCAAATTCAGCGAATATCTCCTCACGGTCCACTAGCTGTCCGTTCAGTGTGTGTGCCCTGGCTCTGTAAATGGGAAACTAACAACGTGGAGCCACAAAACACTACTCCAGCCAATTCAGGTGGCATTTGTGCTTGTGCACAGGACAGGGGACAGTGCGAGCTAGAGGGACAGTAAATCTGGCACATGCTAAAGTGTAATCGCAATGTCAAGATTGAGAGATGGCTGATAGAAAGCCAAAGAGGAGAAGGTCAGAATAACAAAAATTGAATGTTTGTGATATGTGTGTCAGGTAACGTTAAATGACTTGCCTATGGACATTCAGCTTCCTTTCTAGTTTGCCAAGATATGCTGTTGTTGTGATGTTAGCTATAGTAGCAGGAGAGTTGTGAATATCGCTGTCTGGATCTGGTGTGCTGGCTCTGGGAAACTGTCTCGTCCTCTCTGGCTGTTAGCTTTGCAGCAGCAACTGTAGCGATAGTTTGCTAACCCACAACCTAGCTAATGTTAGTTACATTACTTGCTGTGTCATTGTTCGCTCTATATCATGGTATTTGTCTGTATGAAGGTGGTGAAGGGTTTTATAGCCACGAAGACCTAAAAGTTTGGTAGCACAGTGGGATTATTTGGATTGATGCGGAATTCGAAATGCTATGCTAGGTAACGTTACCTTCCTTGTTAGCTTAGCTACAAACCTATGGCTCTGCGGTCACTGTTGTTTTGTAAAAACAATCTAAACAACTAACTCTTGCTAGTTTTTACTCCGTTGTGTTTTGGATGCTGTGTTTGTGTGCTTGCATGTCATTTGTTTGACGTTTTATATTACGATGCTTGTTTTGCTACCCTCGGGCAGTAGACACTCTGGATTCCGCCATATTGCCCGGCTGTTAGTGTCGTTGTCCATGAATTTGTGGGGTAGAGCTTCTAAAGGAGCACTGAAGGGAGGGGTGTATTTGTTTGGCTGTTGAGTTCAAATGTCAACAATCTTTCTCCAGAATTGCTTACCCCACCTTTAAACACTGTACTGAGAAGTTTGTCACATTTGTTTATGAAAGGATTTAGTAGAAAAATGTGTGTGTGTGTGTGTGGGGGGGTTCAGCTACAGTATTGAAGGAAGTATTGTTTTGGTACTGTAAAGCAGGTATTGCATTTAGCAATGGTACCCATCTCTAACCAGGAGTACTATATATTTATTTATATTTAGGTATTTGTCACTCCGTGATGTCAGTAAACTGAAGTAACCTTCTCTACTACTACTGTGTTCTGCAGATAATGCTAATCATGAACTGCTCGTGACTGGCAACAGCTGGGTGTTCTCCCAAATCATTAGGACACTGTTTGTTCCTCCAGATGTGAGCGTGCATGAACAGGAAAGCCACAGGGCTGAAACATCTATGCACATGTTTACTGCACTGGGTGATAACAGGAACATTTAGAAATCAAACAATGGTGTGCTTTAACTTTAACTTAAATGTTTGCTTCTGATGTGGATGTTTTGCTCATTTAGTTTTCAAGTTTAAATTTTATTAATACATAACTTCATTATAACCTTTATAATGAGGTAAGATCCCCTTTGATTCCAAATTGTATTTACAAGGGAGAGCTGTCCAATGTATCAGCATCAATATGTAGTTACAGACAGGACACATTAAAATAAAGTAAACTTAAATGAGTTTAGTGATGATTTTGTAATTAGACTAATTATTCTAACCACAGAGTCTTATATTTGGAAAAAAGACAGATTCCAGTTCTCTGATCCTTAAAATTATTTTATATTCATCCATATGAATGTACCGTATAAATGCATCTCAGCATCAACAAGGTCTTTCCAGGTGCAAACATGATTACCTCATGCACCAAAAGTTGGTTTATATGAGGAATTTCACCTTGGTCGACACTAACATCCTCCAGAGTGACACTGACACAGGAGGGGGAGTCTGTCGCTCCCTAAGCGGAAAAATCTAAATTTACCAACCTTGGGTTTCCAAGATGAGAAATTTTGAAGAGCCCCTGTTCTGGGGAATTCTGCTGCCTGTCGCCATCTTTCTGTTCCTATCTGGTTGTCAGTTTTAATGGGATCTGGGAAGGAAGAGCTCGTCTTAAATAACTAGAGCAGATCAAGGTCCAAGTGACTGAAGCATTATGTTTTTCATCTGTCAATAAAAGATGAGTTTTTAATGGAAAGGGAGGGAGAGTGTTGTGTCGGGTCTCTTCGTCTGTCGTCCATGAAGCACCGACAGAGACCTCGAGTGACTCACTTGTTCTGTCTCTGTCAACCCACCTCACTGTCTGTCTCTCTTTTATCTTTTTCTGCTTGTTTGTTTGCCTGTATTTCACTCACACACCCACACCCACACACACATCCAATATTAATAACTCACCTTCCCATACAAGACTATTTTCATTGACACACCATGAAATGACCTTCAGATCACACACACTGAACACATATGCACACCTCAATCTCGCCTCTCTTTCATCTCCTCCTTTGCGAGGCCACTGCTTTCTGTACATCTTTAGGTGAAATACGGGGAGAGACAGATGATTGCCTTACAGGGGAAAATAACTCAATTTCACAATCCCCATCTGCACTTTTCTCAAGGCCAAGACAGTTTAATCAGCATTGGTGAAGAGTGGAGACCAGAGAGACGAGATACAGAGACTTTGATGTGTGATGTCTGGTTGACTGACTGGTTGACTGACTGAGTGTCGCGCTGATTGATTAATTGACTGGCTGGGTAATTGACTGATTGATTAAATGCATGATTGCTTGAATGGTTGGATGGCTGACTGATGGGTACCAGGATGAAACAAAAGAATAGAATAAAATAACCATCCCAAATCTTACTCTCTGTTCAACTCAACTTTGTTACAGCAGCATATGCTGTGAGCTTTCTGAGCTTTCCTTGTAATTGGACATTGCCCCAGCCTAGCCTAAATTATTAGTTCATGTAAATGACCAAACAGGCCATTTCAGCATCTATTGAGTCACACACACACACACACACACACACCCCACACCCCACACCTGCAGTCCAGAGCAGAGCAGACAATGAAAAATGCCCCAGAACACATCAGCGCACTACTGCTATTCAGCATGGAGTTACAGCAGCCACGAGCAGAAAGCAAATCTATATTTTCCCCTGTAGTTTATATTAAGCGCTGTTTACACCTGTAGTGCAAACATCAGCAAACAACCATAAATGCCCTGAAGAGTCCATAATAGCTCCACAAGACACATGGCTTACACCCACCTGTGATTCTGCCCTCAGCAGACAATGAAAAGGCCCCAGAAAGGACTATAGTAGAGATGTGCAGGAGAGTCTATAGACTGGGAAACACTTTAGTTAGGATGGGTGCATTGCTCAGTGAGGGAAATGGAACATAGGAGCGTATAGAGAGGCTAGAGAATTGCACAGTAAGACACATAAACTGAGATGTAGTCTAATATAAGAACACCTGCCTGTGGAACAATAAAACAGTAAAACAAAGTGAATGCAACTTAAAACTTGGTCAAACAGGCTTTAGGTGCATGTTTATTAACATGAATGGTAGCCTCATTCAAACCAATCACAATGTACTAACCAAGCATTTCATGAAAAAGAATAATCTTAAATATGATAGGAATATTGCAATAGAAATATTACACACTGTAAATTCCCATTGCCATAGGAGATAAGAGAAATATAATTATAAAAACGGACTTAATAAGTGCTGTGAGGTGCATGAAATTGTGTTTTTTCCCCTGAAATATTCCCCAAAAACTCACCGGAGATCTCTGTCAGTGGAACCCCTACTAGAGTGAACCCTTTCCCGGTGTAGAACTGCCGCAGATCGGTGCAGCTTCGGTCCGCCCCGGCCACCGGGCCCGGTGCTGCACACAGACACACCAACACACAGAGAAGCACCGGGAGACGCATCTTCTGAAGTGTAGTCGTTTTTCTTACGGTCAGTCAGAAAATCCTGAAGATTTCCGTTCCGAGTGAATCAAACAGTTCTTAGAAGATCCCTGTCTTCAGTGTTTTGTTGCAATTTCTTTATTTTTTTAGGAGTTTTCCGTCTGTCAGCAGAAGCAGTGATCCCCGTTCAAACAGAGCTCCGGTTAACTAACACACCAGGAGAGAGAGACGGAGGCAGTCCTGGGTGTTTCTGCGGGAGACGAGAGCTGCTACGCGCGGCTGTAGGTGTCAGGTACACCCCGCTCCTCCTCCTCCTCTCCAGCGCTGCTGGCTGCGAGCTGCAGAGATGTGAGAGACAAAAGAGAGGGAAGGAGAGAGAGTGTGTATGTGTGTGAGAGAGAGTGAGAGAGCAGGTGTCGCTCAGTCAAAGCCGAAGAAGATCCACGCTCACTCTATCGGTGCATGATTGATGGAAATCAGCCGGTTTAAAGGCAACAAAAGAGCAAAATTCGTTATTTTAAATGAGGTTTCAGTGTGTTTGAGAGTGTTGATGCTCGCTCTTTTTCTCTCTCTTTGTGTGTGTGGATATGAGTGCTGCTGCAAGGACCAGGGGCTAAACAGTGCCACCTGCAGGTCCTAATAGTGGGGAAAAGCGCAGAAGAATGATATTCCAGGGATTTCCCATCAAAAATGTATAGTATTTACCCTCATTAATTGAAAGTGACAATGTACACAAAGGAAAGACTGTATTGGTTTCATTATCCCTGCACACAATCCTCAACATAAAGGCTTAAAATGATAATAAATCACAAATAAAGAAAAAGTCCTTTGCATAAAATCAAATGGGGGTCCATGTTTTGAATCCTAAATATCTCTGGTATTCTTTGCATGAAAAGGTTTGCCAAAAGCTACTTGTAGTTTTCAGCCAGAACTCTGTGTACAAAAGCAAGCAAAAAATCAACAGAAAACCTTTCTGATTATTTGTGTGCATTATATACATTTATTTTTACAAAAACAGCATGTTGTGTTGACCTTAAAATCACGAGAAGCTCGAAAATCAGGTGCCTATTCTGTTATATGTTATGTTATTTAAAACATATCTTCAATCAATTCAAATGATTAACTCTTTTTTTATGCAGCATCTTTAAAACAAAGTTACGAAGTGCTTTACTTGAGAAAATCATTTCAGCAATGCTAAATAAAGGCAAATAAAAGTACAGAGAATGAAAGAGAATAAAATATGATGAAAAGCGTGAAATAAGCAAATAAAATAGATAATACCTATTAGAAAAAATGCATCTTACTGTAGTAACATTGATAAAAGTATTTTTTTAACAATAAGTTCTGAGAAGTGATTTAACAGATTATTGATTACTGTTATTGATTCTGCAAGCCTAAGATCGTCAGGCAGGGAGTTTCAAAAGGCTCCTGACTGAATTATTCTTCTTCCACACAGTGTTCAGCCTTGGAACATCAGTTGAGTATTTCACCACAGACACTTAAACAATGGTATCGAGGGCAGGATTTTCGGTTCAAGGGTACATTTTCTTCTGCAAGTAAATAAATTAAATGGGTCGTGCAAATTAAAGAAATTAGCCTGTCTGAAAACAAAACCTGACACACAAAGCTGTAGACACGCTATGTATCCCTTCAGGGAGATTCAGTGGCTGGTAGGGATTCAGCGCTTTCCTCCGGCTCAATTTGGCTGGGTTGGTGGACGTGACCAATGAGCTGTCAGACGCTCTCTAATCTTCACATCCTACATCCTCCCCAACAGCAGTGCTGGTTGGCCAGGAAAGGTCACTGGCAGCGCTGAAAACTGACTGACACCTCGGAAATGCAGCTGAAATTAAATCAAATTGTAGGTGAAGTTAAAGCCACAAAAGGTTTAAATATGCTCTAATTACTTTTAAATTGGATGTGGCAGAGGAGTGTGAAGGTGACATGTTTATAACAGTGTGAGTACTGTTAATGCTACACAGGTCGGCCTCAGGGTTAATAATAGGGATTAATAATAATGCGTGCCGTGCATTAGCAGTTTATATAAAGATTAAAAACTCAGTGTACTGTACCTCAGTCTCTATTCTTTGTAACAGTATTCTCGTCACAAACTCTGAACACAGTTTGATTTTTTAATGGTGTATGAGGAATGATGTAATGCTCAACACATTAAAACACCACTGTCCCTTCACCAAACATACATGACCAGTTCATGGCAAGTCCCATCACCCAGGGCTCCGGCCCAGACGGAAATTGCCAGGGCCGAATTTTTCTCCCAGTCTGACCCTGGCCTCTTAGTTCCAATTAATGCTACAGCATAATATGATATTTTAGATAACAGTGTGCTTCCAACTTTGTGGTAACAGTTTGGGGAAGTTCATTTTAACAAAGCCAGGTCCATAAAGAAATGGTTTTCCCAATTTGGTTTAGAAAGAACTTGACTGGCCTGTACAGAGCCCTGACCTCAACTCCATCCAACACCTTTGGCAAGAACTGGAATGTGAGCCAGGCTTTATCGGCCAACATCAGTGTTGGACCTAACTAATGGTCTTTGGCTTAATGGGAAAAAAATCTTGTGGAAAGCCTTTTCAGAAGAGTAGAGGACATTACAGCAGGATATTAACATCCATAGTTTTAGAAAAATTAAAAAATCACATGTGGGTGTAATGTTAAGGTGTCCCGGGTGTCTGAGTGGCCTAGGGGTTAGAGCACTGACCATAAACAGCAACGTCCCACGGTCTGACTCTGGCTGGAGCCCTTTGTGGCATGTCGTTTCCCATCTCTTTGTTCCCTCATTTCCTGTTATCTCACTACTGTTGGCTTGAAAATACAGCCATAAAAAATTCCCCTATTACAAAACCCTTGTTGTAGTCATGTGTATTGTTGCACAGGTATATACTTTAAAATAGAATAGGGAAAAGTGGGGTTAAGGTTGAATACGCTTCAGAACAGAGCTGTTATAGATTGACGAGGCTTGTCTGATCACAAAGCCTCCAAGAAATGCAGCCAAAAAATGACACCTTCTTTTGCTAAAAGTTGTATCCTTCCTTTGCTGCCCTCAGTCTCCTGAAATCCCCCTGCACATTGGTCATTAAGACTTTTTCCACAGCTGACATTTTGACCTTTCATAGTAGGAAAAGCAAAGGTAGCAATGACTATTGGATTCAAGTGTCCCACTAAGCCACAACCGTGTGACAGTGAGCATGCAAAATACCAGGACCGTGAAACTGAAGCAGCTAAACGGAATTCAAACATCATTCATTTTATTATTTACACCTGTGCTTTTCCTACTGTGATATGTCACAATGTCTTGTGTTAAAAAGGCCTACGGTGCTCTCAGCTGGTCCTAATCAACACGGAAAGTCAGGAATCATCACGTGACCACGCTGTATTCACCTGGTATTTGGTTCAGGTGGTCATTAATCACTGGTATATGAATTAGAAAGTAGCTTAGGTATAAACTCTTCTGTTTGTTCTTGTCAGCGGCCTGAACATGTAGAAGCACAGGCCTTTACAGAGAAAAGAATCTGAAAGTATTTTCACCAACCCAGCATATTTTTGCCTGTCATCCATCATGAATTGAAGTTAAATGTCACAACCTTTACTATAAAATGGGTTATCATGTAATTTACCTGAGTTAACAACTGGTATTTACCACTTTGTTGGCTGTTTGAGGACAACTTCTAATTTTAGAATAAAAGGTTCAGTCTCACATTCAGGTCAACCGAAGGACACACCTTCATTGGCCACCTCATTCAAAGGAAAAATTTGAGCTACACTTTCACATAATCCCCCACACACACCCACACACACACATGCTTAGCTCCATACACACCTATAGTGTAAAGCCAGGGCAAGTGTTAATCCAGCCAATGATTTATTGCCTTGCCATTAGGATTAATGTGTTAAAAGCGATTGGCAAATACCAGCCACTTTAGCCCTCTGGGGGAAAGATGTTGTTGTATACCAGTTAACAGAGAGAGAGAAAGCGATGATGAACATGTCAAATACCATCTTTTTTTCCGATCCAGTAGAAGAATGGCATCTTCCTGTTTTGGAATGTTTTAGATGCAAACAGATTTCAGGTGAGAATCTTGTTTAAAACTGCTGACCATTGAAAAATAAAAACATCAATATAATCCACCATGCATTCAAGGAAAAGATAACTGAGTTCCACGTCAACAATAACTGAAGGGGTGATATATTAGATGTCAGATTAAATCACCACTGGAAACTGGTTTGAACTGATATCAGACAAATATTTAGGTCGTTAATTCATGTAACAATGTGAAGACTGTAGATGAGTACAAGTGTCATCTCAACTTTCTTTTTGGCACCTCATTTGTGCAGGATTTTATTCTGACTTAATTCAGTCCTGTTATACTCCTGTTAGACCTTGCAAGAACATTCCCTACAAACTGAGTCTCTATCGTGTTTTGAACCTCTGAGATCTTTGCTTAAGACATAATATCAAGCCAGGTCAGATACACACACCTGAATTAACCACAGGATTGAACCAGTTTCATCATCTTAGCCCAGTTCTTGAACTCTTCAGCCTAGTCTTGTTTTCTTCTATTTTCTCCTCGTCTGAACTTCCTGTCCTGTTTTATCTGACCTTAACAAAGCCCACACACTCTAGAGTCGAAAGCTTTAATACTTTAATACTCACCATTTTTCAATCTATTCCCTGTATACTATCCTTTACACCTTGTTCTCTCTCTCTGACACACACACACACACACACACACACACACACACACACACACACACACACACACACACCCAGATACATCTTAGGGCTCTGTATTTCCAATTGCATGCTTGTGATGCATCAGAGCATGAAGATGTCAGGGAGAAAAATAATGAAAGACAAAGCAGCTTAGCCTGCTTTGACCTACAGTGTGTTGGTGTAGTATTTTCCTGTTCTATCCTGTCAGAAGTCAAAGTGACAGCTATTTCCTTCTCAGCAGATTTAAACTCACACGTCAGTCATTCTTGGTAGCATCTGCAGTAGCAGGACAGACCCACGGCATGATGAACATCAGTGGAAAACTGTTGTAGACACAGCATACACTCTCTTATGTGTCTATCACAAAGCATACCTACACACCAGTACCTGTTACATACTGTACACACACCTACAAACAATAAATCACACAGAGGATGAAAATGTAATAGCTTACCTGCCACCCTTTATCCAAACTATCTGTCGTTCAAGATAAGATCTCTGAGCCGCAGCCAGTAAACATTGACATAATGGCATGGGAGTGAATGACTGGCATCCAGGTCGATGTGAACCTGCTTCAACCTGAAAACAGCATGAAGTTAATGCTGAAGGCCAAAGTCAGTTAGTTTAGTGAGATAACAGACGAGGGGATCGGTCCCTTGATCGGCCCACTGCTTTGGACCAGACAGAAATATCGCAACTACATGTACGAACAAATCTTTAATACAGAATCCTCCAACTGAACAATACTGAATCACCATTGTCACTGAACAAATCGGTCACTGAGAGCGCCATTAGTTCACAGTACGTTACTTCCCTGTTAAAAGCTTCCCGAAAGACTGTGAAAGCCACAAAAACAAATCTTTGAACTGAACTGAATGAAACAATTCGAATCAGCAAAGTGAGTTGTGATTTGCACCTTTATGATAAATCCTACTGACTTTAGTAATCCCCTACTTTTCCTCTGGCGACACCATGAGGTTGACATTTGTGGTTTTAAGTGAAATGTCTCAGCAACTTGAATGGACTGCTGTGAAGTTTGGTACACATATCCATGTCACCCTCAGGATGTAGTGTAATAACTTTGGTGATCCTTAACTGTCCAAATAGCATATTCTTCAGGTCAAAATTTTTATTTGTCCAATACTTTGGTTCATGACCAAATAGTAATAAATAATAAAACTAATGACATTTCTATCAGCCTCAGCTGTACTTTGTGTTGCTGACATGCCAAACTAAGACACTGAACATGGTATACCTACTAAACATCAGAATGTTAGCATTGTCATTGTGAGCATGTTAGCATGCTGATGTATTTAGCTCAAAGCACCACATGCCTCAGTACTGTTGGCTGTTAGTCTTGTTGGTTCTACAATGAATCGGCTACAATACAATAACAATGGTTCTTATGAGTATGTAATGTGAAAGGGGTCACTCAATCATCACAGGACTCTGCAGTTCCCCTGAGATCTACAGAGATTTATTGCGTCTTTCAGCTCGTTGTTTTGGTTTTCTGGCCCATAACTTCACTGTTTTCGTTCACTATTACTGCTGTCATTGCATTGTTTTCTGCTCAGCACCAAACGGCAGACAGCCAAAGTTATAGACTAGTGAACTTAGTGCAGCATTTAGCAGCTAAAGAGCCAGATCTCTCCCTCAGGACAAAAACATTTAAAAGGAGAGTGAATATTGGACTTACATTTGCCAGGTGGCCAGAAACACAACTCCAAATGAATGTATGTACTGGATGTGTAAAGAGGCAACTGTTTGCTAACTTAATATGACGGTGTTCGCTGCTTGTTTCAGATGCCCCCAAGTGGCCAAAAAATCAGTAATTGTAGATTTACCAGAAACAATTAGTGGTTTAGAGCATTGAAGAGATGGTTTGGATAACATGGGTGTGTTAAGGTCAATTAGATGATTCAGCGCTCTCCTTTCACACAGAAAGTGATGTTAAAGTGCCCTTCAGCAAGACACTTAATCCCTGGTTGCTTCAGTAGAGCTGTTCTATGTTGGCATTATAGACTGTAGATAAGGAGGCTGCCAACCACTGTGAAGTTGGTCAGCTTTCAGGGTTAAATGAGTCCTCAACACCCAATCCAAATTTAGACTGGTGCCACACCACTGCAATATAGATTCCATCAGCAGTCATTGATGTTCAAGGATCTTTTATACACCCAGAAGCATTAGGAAACAACAGACTTTTCACATCCACAGCTCCAGTTAGAGTAACTGAAAGATTTGAGGGATAAGAGATGCAAAAGATCCAATGTTGGTCAGTCCAGCTTATTCTGGATGGAGTACTTACTGCTGAGAGGGAAAATAGCTTGTTCTTCATTCTTAGGTTGCAGTTCTTCAGTATAGAGAAGTATTTACACATAACACTAGAACTTGATTTGGGCAAATCAAATCAAAGGGTCCCTTTTCAGATAAATAGACCCAGATTTACAAATAAATGCTTTTCAGTACAGGGCATGCATTTCATAATTTGACCTTTATAGTTGTGTCATAGCGCCTTGTAAATCAATTATAAATCCAGTTGTGTTGTTTTATGTCTATATGGCAGGCAGGTGTGCTTCCTGGGTGATCCTTATAACCACATGACTCTCAATACCTAGAAAGCCTCTAGTCATATTTTTTATAGCCATAACAGCTATAAAATCATAGGGAGCTGCAACATGTACAGTCAGTAATCTGATATAATGTGTATCTTGAAGGCTGCAAATACTGGCGAGGATGGTAACATAAATATGATTCAAATAGCACAGACCTCAATCATAACCCTTGGACAGGGTTAAAATAATCAGCTCTCTGATTTCATTAGTGCTGGCACAGAGGAAGGCTATATTATTCAGCAGAGCAACCTCACCAGCTTGTTGAAACAACATCCTGCAAATCCCTTTTCTGGCTCCTTCTCTCTGTCATGAACTCTGATTCATCCTAGTTTCTTCTTCACCTCTCACCCTGTCTGCTGCTTGCTTTTCTGTCTCTCTGTTATGTTCAGGGATAGGCAGAGTATATTGGCCCTTTACCCTCTTTGCCCGCTGAAGTGCATCAGAAGTTTGCTCCTAGGTAATTAATTAAAGCAGCACTCTGCATCGTCCGGGTAAAAACAGACATTTCCCGTTTATTAAAAGAAAATGATAAATCAACAACAATTAATAAACAGCTATGAATTTTAAGACATCTTGAAACAACGATCTTAGACTGAAACAGAATATATGGGTGGGACTACATTGCGCCAACATCCGTAAACACTCCCAGTCTTTCTCCTTCATGCCCCCTCTCTCTCTGTGGCAATTTGCATTCAATGATGTCTTTATTTCCCATCATCCCCTGGCAGTTTCCAGTGCCAACCAAGCAATTTGTGCCAACTTCCTGACCATGCCAATCCAATCACAGTAATCTCTCAAAGGGCCAGAGGCCAGAGAGCTGCAGCTGTGTTCCCATATATGTATGTACACATAGATCTGCGATGGTTCCAAACTCCTATTTGTTTAAACCCATTTTAGCAGGACCGATATGGAGGATGCTCTGATGGTAAAATACACTGCTCAACAAAAACAACCAAAATATGTTTCTAAATTAGGTCTTTATTTTATGTTTAGATGGCAGAAATTCCACAACCATATGCCATACCATAACTGTATGAAAGTGCCCAGCTACAATTGCAGCTCAAAATATTCATTTTAACTACATTTCAAACTCTGCACTCAGGTAGTCATGTGTAAATAGATGACCACCACTCTGTGCCATATCTTCTTCCTACCATATACATTTTTTAGTGTCTAATTATAATTATTTATATTTACAAATAATTACTCACAAATCATGATATTTTACACCTTAATTCAGAGACACAATATACATAAGACAAAGTACAATATGTATTTGAAAACAGTTTATTAGTGAGGATATTAAGCTGAAGATTAATGACACAACAGAGCAGCAGGACACAGTGTATTACAGTAGGTTTATTTACATTTCACATGAGAGTCACTGGTTTAGTTTTTTAAAATTAGCACAGTAGTGTTCAGTGTGGTGAGTACTGTTGCTTACTGACTGTTTGTTGCATCCTGGTGTTCCTGCATGCTGCTACATTACTACAACAACATTTTTTATTTCTAAACAAAAAGATCTGTTAAACCTTGATTAAGTACATTTAATCATTTTATACAACAATGACACAGCACAGCTCACTCCATGGCACACCAGTGTGCCTCAACACACATGCTGAGAACCATTATGACAACACAGCGCTAGAGGAACAACAGGAAGTAATTTCTATGCTTGATATAATATTGCTCGAACTCATATACAAATATGCACTAACAAGATTCACACTTCATTCACTACAAAGATTTGTCAACATTTCAACTTGTATCCACAGATGGCAGTTTGTAGCTCACACATGAAGGTGAGCATCCACAGAATGACGACTTGTAACACCAAATAAACAATTTCATCTTCACTTTGAATGATTTAATTTGAATTATTACACAAGAGAGCTGTAAATGCTCATTATTTTATGTTTTATACAGTTTATAAGCAGATAAAATATATGAAATATTTATTTTTTACATTTTCAAAATATCCAAAATTGCTGTCAATATCCCACTGTGGTCTTATTCCAGGGTGAGAAACAATAAAATAGTGTGTATCCATCCATTTTATATATCCACTTATCTGTATGTGCATTGGTTGATGTAGGTCGCTTAGCAAGGGCTGTGAAAGGTGGAAGGGTTGGCTTGAATCCAAAATCTTAACTCATTTGGGTATAACGTTTACATTTGTTTGAAAAGATTATGTTGTAAAAGCATCCCGCTAGCTAACATGGTATTTGGGCTCACTGTCCAAATAACTCACACATTTTGGCTCTTAATGGTATTTCTTAAATTGTCTCATCTGTCAGTCACATTCCTTGATAAATATACTGTCTCGGGTGATGAAAGAAGACACATTTATATGGGAATTTTGCTATTGTCAAATGCCTATATGGGACAAAATGGTGATAAGTCTGAGAAGAAAGTCAAGTCACACACTGACAGAAATGCACACAGCGTCCTTCAGCTGGTTAATTTGCTCCGTATTGAATTTATTTAATCAGTATTCCAGTTGTCTGTCCTGCTGTTGTGTGCAGTTTGGGTGGTTTGAGACTCAACAGAGAGCCGGGAGGACTTGATAGTCCTAATTAATATGAATTACATTTAATTCACATGTTTGGGTCTGGGCTCAGCTGTACTCTGATCACACTTGATACTCCATCTCTTGTCTTCACTGGATACGGAGACAAGCTAATAACACATGTATCAGAGTTAGAAAAAAGCCGTAACTATATAGTATTTGGTGGGCTTTCTTATATATTATCTCACAGGATATTGCAGTTTTAATGAATACATTCGGAGACAACCCAGCCTTTGAAATCACTGTGACAGTTCAGTGTTTGCATATGAAAAGGCAGATGGTTGGGTCTTGCTCCTAAATATGGTCCATATTTAGTCTTTTCTTGTATTAGGTGCTTTTTACTGTTTAAGATACTCTCATTTTTAACAGCGCTTTTTGTCGAGGATGGCTGTGGCAGCTTACAAGTGAAATTGAAGTTGAAATGGAAACTGTTACATTCCTCCCTGTTGTGCTTTTACAACTCTGCACACTGTACACCTTGAGAAGAGAATAGTCTTAACAAATTTTTCCCACAACTACCAAGACTATAAAATGTAATATGCCTAGAAATGACACACTACCAGAGGACACATCTTCTTGGGAGAGACCTCTGATATTAAAGAGTCATTTCTGGAGGAATAAAAATTTTAAGCAAGTGTTACAGTTAAAACTCTCAGCATACTTGCTGCGGAAATACAAAAAAATCACCTAGCATGAAGAAGAGAGCATTTGTGTGAAAGAAAATTGCCAGATGGGCTTCAGTCTGTGAAGGCTTACAGGCCAAACTGTAATTCTTCATTATGCTGCATGACCATCTGTAAATAGTCTGAAGTATCCCATAATTGGTTGTTTTGCCTATCGGGAAAACCAGCCTATGTTCAGCTCTCTGTACAGAGTTCTCTTCAACATTAATAAGTCCTCACACGTGTGTCTTCATTGTAAGTACACTGCTGCTACAGTGAAGGCCTTCAGCTTGAACTATAGCTGTCATGGATCTTAATCTCTGTGGGGGATACATGATGTAAAGGTCAAACCAAACCAAACACCCCTTAACGTCTAAGTCAATATGCTCTGTTCTATATTAATCTCTATTTACACATCAAGCCATAGTTATCTATAGAATTTCTTTATATAAATATAATGTATATATATATATGTATATATATATATATTTGTATTTACATCTCTCTTCAAAAAAGTCAGTAGTGCTGGGCAACCTATCCGATCAGAGTTAAATACAAATAAACAAACAGAGGTCAGTACAGGTAACATAAAAATGCATACTGTGCACCTGCAACTGTGATGAATCAACAGCTTGTCCCACCAGCCGGGCCACCCAAATACTCAACTTCACCACAAAACATATGTGGTGGTCTCTCTGTCTTTTTGTCTCTGTCAGTCTCAGGGACCATCTTTGCATAATCAGCGGTGTTCCCATGGCGACAGCAGTAGGAGCAGCAGGGTCACCAGGGTCAAAGGTAACGGTTCAACAGACAACGTGTAGGCTGAGCCTCGAACAGCCACCTGACAGAGAATATAGCATAAGATCCAAAATTATATAAGAATGGACCGGGCAGTACAATCTACAGACGAGAGGAATAGAGGAAGGACAGGATGGATGTGAAAGGATAAGTAGCCATGACTTACCTGTGGAGGTGAGAGGTGATGAGGAGGGACGGGGCGAGGAGGCAGAGGAGGAGCCTTGTCATTTGTTGCTGGAGTACGACCACTGGATGTATCACCTGTCTCATCACCTGAGAAAGAAAGAAGCAAAAATATTAGTACATAAATTATAGCAGTGGTCCTGTACCCCTTTAACAACACCACCCGTCCTGGATGGATATTATTTAACACTATTAAAAATAAAAAGTGTATTGTGTTATTTAAGTGTTTTCATACAAGACACAGTGATCCTGGAATTATCCATGTTAGGCTTGGTCTCTTTTTTTAAACCTTTTTTGTCATTACTGTAGGTTTGATCAAATTTGCATTCATCCTACCACAGCTGGACTTTTCAACCATTTATCCATTATTTTTATCCACCAATTTTGACTTGCTAACTAGTTTTCACACATTCTTAATCACAACACGTGGCGTTAAGCAGTGTGTGAACTACACCATGGCTTTCGGGGGAGCTCACTTTTTTAGGGGGGGGGTGCTTTCGGGGACTGACTGTGATTCATAGCAGCAAGCATGAAGGCCTACTTGCTTTGTGTGATCTGATATATAATAATCAATCACATCAAACCTCCACAAGGGTATCAAAATCAATACAATACGGCCAACTATAGCAGGACACAGTAAACTCTGCAGAGTGATGTACTTTAAACACCGGTTAAAATTGCCCATCACATACAGATGAACACAATCATTTCTCGGTACATTTAAGACATCAAATGCGAGGGTCAGGTATCAACAAACCAGCCTATAACAACACACACATGCATGAGCATTGTAAATACCAACAAAAATAGTCCAGGCAGCCTACAAGGGATCCAGTCCTCATCAACACCCATCACATACAATAGGTTACTGTGCTAACAGTGAATAATACAGTTAATTGGGAATAGCCCTAACTTTAAAACAGAAGTGACCACTGTTTTCATTCCTGATCTTTGAGTTAAAGTGAGTGAAGTATATGATTATCAAAACACTTTGAAATGACTGCAGACTGTACATAACTCAACTGCTAGGCTTTTAACCAGGACCAAGAGGTACGATCACATCACACCTGTTTTTGAGCCTCTTTACATTGGCTCCCTGTTTGTTTTAGGATGGTTTTTAAGATCTCATTGATTACTTTTAAGGCTCTTCATGGTCTGGCTCCAAATTATATTTTAGACCTTTTAAGCCCTTATGAACCTTTACGTAGTTGAGATCTTCGGGAAAGGGTGTCCTGTCTCTTCCTGAGTCCAGGATGGAAACTAAGGGGGACAGAGCTTTAGCCATCAGGGCCCTGAGGCTCTGGAACAACTTGCCCTAAGAAATTAGGTTGTCTGAGTCAGTGTCTTCTTTTAAGTCTCTTCTCAAAACAAATTTTTATTTTACCTGAGCTGTCTGTTTATTTTATTGTTTTTCATGTATTTTATCATTCACTGTGGTATTTTATTTCTCTCTCTATGAAGCACTTTGTACTTTGTTTTGATAAGTGCTCTATAAATAAAGTTTATTATTTATTATTATTATATTGCGCCGCCACGCTTCAATGGTGTTGACAAGAATAGCATGAATGCTGGTATAATCACCCTCATGCAATCATACATCAATAGCCTAATTTTATGCATGATCCATGATTAAGAAGATGCAGAAAAACAGAAATGCATGGTAAAAACAGCATATTCTCACTATTTTAGAGACCCTCCAAAATTTCACAAATCAAATCGTGTTTTCAGGGGAGCTCATGTCTTACTAAGGGGAGCCAAGCTCCCCTGTTATACAGAAGATGTGAAGTATACGATCATATAGTATTTAATCTCAAGATCATATAGTACATATTGTTAAATGCCATTTTTAAAATTTTATTTTGCTGGAATCTTTATTTCTTTTCTTTTCTTTTCTTTTATTTTTAATCTGGTCAGGTCCAGTATAATTTATTTACTTTTCCCATGTTCTTTTATTATTTTTGGTTTTTCATATATTGCCGTGTGTGAATCACTTTAAAACTTGTTTTCCGTGTGCTCTATAAATACAGATCTATTATCCAGTATTAAGTATGTCTTATATTATCCAGTATAAAGTATGATATGATAATAATCTTGAACATGGGAAAGACAGTACTTCATTAATCAAGTTTTACAAGCAATGAGCCCACATTTGAGAGACTTTAAGTGTCTGAAAAGATGAACCAAACCAAGTTCAGGCCTTAGCAATCATTTTGAGAAATCAAGTTTAAAAATATCTTCATAAATAAACAAGTCCATAAATTAACATTCTGAGTCAAGATTTGTGGAAGTCATTTCTGGTTCTGTTTTTAGTCTCATGATTGCACAAAATCTTGCATTAGTTATGGCTTGTTGTTGTTTAGGCCTGAAAGATTTATAGATTTCACCCCACTCACCCACGGCTTTGCACAAATGTGATTACTGTTACCTTACACACACGCACATACATACACAAACACAAATGTGTCAAATCTTTCTTCATTTAATGGGAATACGGCTGGACTTCACCAGCTGCTTTAACGCTTTCATATGCATGTATGTAGGTGTGTGTGTGTGTGTGTGTGTGTGTGTTGGCACGACTCCAGGTCCCTCATGGGAGGAACTCAGGTAAATTAGTGGATTAGGACAGAAGGGAGCCAGACTGTGCCGCCAGCTAAACGCACACACACACACACACACACACACACACACACACACACAGGCATATCAGACAGAGACATACTCACCACCGCCGTCATGCTCTATCCTGGCACACAGACACACACACACACCTGCTTGGGCAGAAATCTGATTCTGTCTCTTACAATACACATTGTCCTGCAGTACAATAGACAAAGAGGCTCTTTCAGACGCTGAGGAATGAGGTGAGTTGTTAATGTTCACACACTTACACAAATTTTATATCTCATAATAACAGAAACAGAAAAAAACAGGAAAACACCCAGATAAATGTACACATAAACATAAGCAGGCGCACACAAAATGAATTTCAAAACGTAGACATAGGCACTCTCCTGCAAAAACCTGTATGACAGACACATGATGTGTTTTTGTGTCTGTGTTGATAATTCAGATGATTTACTGACAGCAGAGTGTACCAATTAGGAATTTATCCTTTTTTGTGTGCTCTCTTCACAAATAGCTGCATGGAGCAATATGGGACCCTGGGCTCATGGCTGTGCAAATGTGTGTGGTCTATTTTGTGTCAATCTGTTCCCATCAGAACCTTGTGTCTGGTGTGAACCTGTTTAGGGAACAGAATTGCAGTATGTTATTATTGCTTTTCCACCACATCAAGTATAGTATGACAAATTCATGTTTTGATCTTAGCACAATATTTAAGCAAAAAACTGGCCTTCTTTTGCTCTTACAGTGAGCTGGTTTAAATGAAAAAAATGGCAAGTTAATTTGTTTTGTGCCTTTAACTAAGCCAAAAGGAACACCAGACAACGCCTATTTTTTATTATTTGTTTATACTGAAGAGCATAAGCAAGGTTACACTCATATTTGAAGGTAAATTAGGCAGCAAAATTATGATTTTAGAGTATTAAAGGAAAAATAATAAAACTTGTGTCACAATAGCTGCTGGATATGTAAAGGTATAATACACATTTTGGAGTAACAAGAGATTAATAACATATTACTTTTTTAAGATATAAGTCAACTGTTGTTGAAGAAGGATAACCCAGGTCTGAGTTGTATACACGAAAACAGTAAATGCATTGGTGGAATGTAACTAAGTATATTTACTCAAGTACTATAGTTAAGTACAACTTTGAGGTACTTGTACTTTACTTGAGTATTACCAATATATGCTACTTTATACCTATATTCCACTATACTTCAAAGGGAAACATTACACTTTTTACTCCACTATATCTGACAGCTACAGTTACTAGTTATTTTGTACATTACAATTTAACATAAAATAGGGTTTTAATAGATTAACTATCAGTATATAAAGTAAGGGACTTAAAATTATCTCCACCTCAACCAACCACAATAAAATGCAACTTACACATTAAAGCGTCTTATCATCGTCTTATATTAAATAATAAATCACAAACTTTTCTACATAATGGGTATTTTTACTTTTGATACTTTACATACATTTTGCCAATGATACTTCTGTCTTTTTACTTTTTACAAAGTACTTTATACTCTGGTATTGCTTAAGTTAAAGATTTTGTGATTCCAGTACCACAGTATTACATAGTACAATGAGGTTCATAATTTGACTGAATGTCTTAAATCACTCCAACTTTGAAAGGCTGCTTTGCATGTGCATAATTCATGTTCATGTGTGTGTGTGTTCTGAAGCGGGTGGCAACACGCAGTCTCCTCCTACATGCCCTTCGGCATGTTTGTCTCTTAGCAACAATCCACAACATGTCCCATATGGCAGATTGGCTAGAAATATGTGCAGGCGCACACACACACACACACACACACACTCTGCCAGAGATGAGTGGTGAACAATGCCACTGGTCATACTCATAGGGTAGTTTAACCTTTACTGCAATGAGTAATGAGTGAGTGTGTGTGTTTGTGTGTGTGTGTGTGTGTGTGTGTGTGTGTGTGTGTGTGTGTGTGTGTGTGTGTGTGATAATCAGAATGCAGGAATGACATTTGAAGGATCCCATCAGTGAGCTGCTGTAATAGATTTCAGAGTCCAGGTCAGTGCAATTGCAGATCAGCCAAAGCCTTCTTTGGCGTCCATCATATGAACAGCTTACACCTCAATTTATGTTTGCATCCCAAGAGGAGTTGAACTGACAGTTTAAAAATGGTATCCATGTATTGTAATGGCAGAAGAGGAGAGATGGTGAAAACATGTGATACATCATCCCAAGCAAATAAGTGTGTCCTCTTCACTACTGACTTGTAATTTAGATGTGTTTCCAAAATAATAAGATAAAAATGGAATTGGATTCAAGGAAAGTGTTTGCCCTGGGGTGACACTAAGGATCCCAAGCAGGTGGGGCAGGGCCATAAATCAGAGCTGTGGTGACCCACAGGAAACAGACTGGCTTAGTACAAAAAGAGAAAAAGAGATAGACATGCCTTATAGTTGCAAAATGAACATTGTAAATGGCTGAAATTATTCTGGCAACTGGCAGGATTAACAAACTGTAACTAAGTATGTGTTATAATGTCATGTGGAAAAAAAATCGAGATAAAATACATTAATATGATTGTTATTGGACTAATAAACAGTTACCAAAACCAGACAGATGACTAAGAAAAATACATTAAAACAGAATGTAATACACTGAATTCAGTCACAAATTTTCTGTCTTTTATTAAAGCAAATTTGGCAAGACTTTTTCTTTCTTTTTACATATTCAGATATTTTGCTTGTTTCTTAAAAAAATCTCAACTGACAACATGCTAAAGCTAAAATCTGTGATAGTTTTAATAATATATTGTTCACTGTATACAGGAGCAAATATGTAACTGCTGACAAACTCATGATCTTTTTAAAAAAGGTGACTGATTTAATTTGGTATGGCTTCCCTATTTTATTGAATAAAACTTTGATTAGGCTAAATAAATAAATGTTCATCTGTGTCAAATATAAATGACAGTAGTAACAAAATGCCCCAAGCTATTGTTGATGAGAATCAGCATGTCTTTGGTAAATATGTATTTGCCCAGTTGAATACAATTTTTGTATTTTAGAAGCAAAACGTTCTACCTCCAAATGACCATCCAGCCAATATCACTATTTGCACCTGTGGTGCCTTGATCCATTGTAATGTTCAGACAGCATCGCTGCCTGATCTGTAACAAGCATCCCCAAAGCATCCATTCCAGAGAAGCCAATACCCAAAAGTCAGCATTACTGTGTTTAACTCTCTTTCATGCATTCCCCCAGTCTGCCATCTGAAACAAAACCCAACTGACAACACAGCATATTCCTAATAACAGCAGACAATATTGTGTGTGTGTCCATAAACACAGTGTGTGTCACAGAAACATGTTAGTTATGCTTTGATCAGGCAGATCTGTGTGTAAAGCGGAACTGAATGAATGCATTTGTGTTGAACAAGGAAGAGGTGCATTTGTGCTGTCTTGTCTTCCCTCAGAAGGTAACCTAGGTAAGCAGTTCAAATATATGTGTTTGTGTTTATGTTCGATATACAGTATGTGTGCTTGTGTGTGTTTGTCCATGTGGATGGAGTGATGGAAGGATGTCAAAGATGCATGATCTGATAAATGTGAAAGTTGAAAAGTGAACTGACAGCAAATGTGAATATGTGTGTGTGTGTGCGTGTGTGTACATGTGTGTATGAAATAGACGAAGGACGGAGTTAATGATCATGTCTGATATCAGATGCCTGTGGTGTATTGTACAGAACTGTTAATTTAGGCCCCAACTGTGCCCAATCTTGTTGCCCCTCAATTTGTATGTATACAACAGACATTCATTCTTTCTCTCTCTTACACACACACGCACGCGCGTGCCGCACACACACGCAAATGAGGTGACCTTGAAAAGCTGGTGTGTGTGTGTGTGTAGACGTGTAAATGTATCCCTAGCATTTCCAGCTGAATCAGTAATGAGCATTTCATTACTTCAGCCTCAGTTCCCCAGGGAGGAAAACACACACACACACACACACACACACACACACACACACCCACACAGAGCAGGAAGAGCATGGTAAAAGGTAGCTGTGGATTATACTCTCAGCAAGTACTTATCAGAATCTAATTATAAAATGATAGCAAAATAAAAAATGCTGATAGAGAAAGAAAAAAAGAAAAGAAAGAACAGTAGGCTATGGACTGTGAACATCACAGTAAATGAGTGGTGGTAATATATCTCAACGCCAGGGACAATAGCTATTTTCTGAACACACAATATATGTTCAACGTGGTGATGAAAGTAATGATATCCTGCCAACACAATGTACTGTATCTCTTAATATTCTTTGCTGCTGTCATCTTGTTTTGTTTTTTTAACTTAAAGAAAGAGTATTATGAAATTGGCCTGCTGGTCAACTTACTTACTTACTTCCTTGGTGGGTAATTTGCCATAATGTTGTCAAGCATTTTAGTAAGCTTATACTGTACTATACTGAGTGATAGTGAGGCTCCTTATTTCAGAAGGAAGGAATGAGAACTTTTAGCAGCTCTAAGGCTGCTGTACATAATAACTTATTTTGAAGGGACTATACTTAGAGATGTTCAATCAATGTTAAATTTACATAAAATAGCACATGAAGAGTTGGATTTTACTTTGACAGGCTCCACGTCAAAGGGTGTTTCTACAAAAAGAGTAAGCCTCACAGACTTGGATCAAACCCGGAATGTGTAAATACTAGAAGAAACTCAGAGAATTTAATGATTCTGGTTTGTCCATTAGACAAAACATTTTTGAAATTTACAAAATAATGTTAACTGTCATGACATGTTACAAGCAAGCACATTTGGTTTTAGCTACCAACTGGTTATCCATAGTCAGCTGGCCTGATTACTGATTACTGGGCCATCTTGGAAACAATTAGGTCAGTTTCAGGTGAAACTAGCTAATTAACAGATACTCAGGTAGATTCCTTCCTGAGGGCAGGGCTTATGTAACACAGAGTAGCTTAAATTTCTAGTTCCCGTCCCATTTTTTCACTATTGAGAATGACTTCCGGATGGGAGACGAAATGTCTTGATTCTGAAAACAGTGTCCATATGACTACGACTGAAACCTTTTCTACGATTTCTTCAAAAATCTCTTAATTTCTTACTTTGGGTTGGTAGAAAAGCAGGCAGGTGGTGACACATTATTTACAATGAAAGATCAATCAATACATGGTTGCTCACCTAAAATATGAAAGTACAGTTTTGATAAACCTGACTGATGGATTCACTTTTAAAATGTAATTTAATCTACAGAATATTTTATTTACAGTATGTTACTGAAAAGTCTGCTTACTTTGTATACTGCTTACTATTACTTAACATACTGCATTTTAAAGGGTTTTAATGGAGTGAAAGATTTACAGTATGTTGGGATGTCTATGTCATCACTTCATAATCAAGTTAATCAATTGACTAATCCCCCAAAAACTTGTATATTTAATGAACAATTGTGGACAACAGCCTGGTCAGATGATCTAGTTTGCATCTCCATCACCTGCTCCACTGGTCCCAAATTAACTGTGTGGTAACATAGTCTAAAAAGTAATATCCAGATTAATGGCTAGTGCTTGTTTTCAAATGATTACAATAACAGTAACGGTTCGACTTGCAGTGAAGCATCTTCCCAAGGTCACACTAACCGAGGTTAAGCATAGCCTCCAGTGGAATCATAAAACCTTTGGAGGAAACACGTAGAAAAAGCTGAAGACTGCAGCGTGGATGCAGCGACGGACTGACTGTGATTGGAGGCGGATGAAAGGATGAACACGGCACAGTGATTGGTTGAAGGTTGTACATCAACAGCACAGGCCAGTGGGGGCATTGTCTGCTGTGTGTGCGGTGTGTGAATGCTCATTTGAATACATGAGGAATGAAGCTGGTGGTGCAGCTAGAGAAAGCAAGACAAAGCAAGGGCAACAGCCTACTTTCAAAAGGTCAAGTATGGGAATAACAGCATCACTGCGGAAAGGAGGACTAATAAACAGATGATGTCTAATCAGATTTGCATGAACAAACTCACTCAGGTGTAAAGACAAACAGGAAGTCAGGCAGAAAGACAGGCAAGCAGAAAATAGACAGGCGGGTTGATAGACAGGCAGACAGAGAGAGAGCAGGACATGACAGCTAATATAGGAGATGCTTGATAGAGGTTACAAGTATGTTGATAGCTTGAGTGCAGGGAGTCAACTGTGCACATAGTTATTCAGTAGATATTCTGCAAGGTGCAGCATATTATGTAAAGTTCAATTCTTTTATCTCTCTCAGGGTGTGTTGAACAAAACAGAGAGTTGCTTTGAATGAGAGAGACAGTGAGAGCAAAGAGAATGTGTAATTATTTAATGAGCTGTATCTTCTACCCTGAGGATCTATCATTTTAACACTACTGCCTATTAACCATTGCCACATGCAGAACACACACACACACACACACACACACAGCATGTAAGCTCTATAATTTATGATTTCCCTTTCTCTCTGCACCCACTGTTAAACACACACACACCCATCGTCCTCTCCTGTATCTACCTCCTCCCCCCCCCCAACCCCCACCCCCACCCCCACCCTGTGTGTGTGTGTGTGTGTGTGTGTGTGTTTATGTGGGTGTATGTGCTGTGTATGTGTGTGTACCAGTTCTAGTCAATATACCCCAAGCTGTGTGACTTAGGCAACATAAACAAAATATAACCAAAGAACTGAGGACAGACAAAGAGGAACATTTAAAAGAGAAAAAATAGCCTCATTATAATAACACAGAAATCTCAATGATCGTACAAATGTAATTCATATGCTATTAATTTGCTTTGTCAAATGCATTTTGGAGGAAGCATAATTACTGCCTAGATGACCTTCAATGGCAAAAAAATACCAAAACCAACAATGCGTTAGTCCATCTATCAATACTTTCTGATTTCCATAACCTGTCAGCTCCAAGCCCATTTGTTACTGAAGATGTAAATCGTTAAAAACAGGTAACGATTATATACTTAATTTAAAAAAAGGCTATACAAATTCCTAAAGCAGCTAGGCATTGTCGTTTTTAGCAAATGTTACTCAAACAGGTGTAAGTAGCGTATTTGTTGGGGACTATTTTCAGCCGTAGTGTGCTAGTACTAGTATAAGTATTTATGTTGGATTGACTCAAAATAAACGACAGTGCCTATGTTCATCTTAAAAAAAGGAACATGTCATAACAGTGTGGCTCACTGATGTGTTTTTAATAGTTTTTGGACAACAACGGAGGTCTAAGGAGCAGAGGAATAAGATAGATCAGGCTTTTGCTACACAGACAATACATATTAGTAGGTTTGTTGTTTTTTTTCTGTTAGTGGGATTAAAATATAGAATTTCTCCACACTTATTCTTTAAGTTAAGGGAAAGATAGTGGTCTCAGTTAGATATTGAAAAATTGAACCTATCTCGTCTCCTGCTTCAAATCAGCACTGACCTTTTCAGTGTTAAAGTAAGACCACCATGCTTTAGCTGCCAGGAGCAGATATTGTAAGGAAAACAAATACAATGTGTTGATAGTGAACATTTTGCTGATATATTTAGTATGGACATTTTATGTTGTGAACAGCTGACAGATCTGTTTACAGTAAACATTTCCTCTTTGTGTTAATAAAAACAAAAACAAAAATCAAGGCAGCTTTACATTTCCTACAAAATGTATTTACTAATGCATATCCCTCATTAGCTGTGTATGAGTATAATTCTTAGGAGAAAGGCTTGCTCTGCTGTTGTTGCAACAGACTACTGACTACATGCGAAAATAAAGCATGAAAGGAATTAAATGCTTCAGTCGGGATTTACAGAGTAAAGCTGCTGTATCAGTAGGAGACTGACTGCATTCATCGCATGTTTTACACCCTAATGTTCTCCAGTGCATGCATGAACAAATAGTAGCAGTAATAGCAATAGCAGTTTCATTTTATAGCACTGATCAATCCGATCCAAAAGCTCGCTCTGGGAACTTTTATAGTCATGGGAGCAGATTAGGAGCCTCGCCAGACTTTTTATTGTTCTTTCTAGCTCTCTTTAGACAGATGCTTACGAATGCAGATCAAACTGTCCTCAGGCAGAGGGGTAACATGGCCTTTCTCTTTAAGATGAAATAACTTCTAAATGCTTTGTGAATCTGGCCCCAGGGAAGTGGGGGAGAAGCCAGAGGAGCAACACAGAGATGATGGAGGGAAGATAAACAGAAGCAGGACAATAAATAGCAATGTACAATATCGTGCTGTATGTCTGTTATTTAGTGCAGGATTATGATAAGAACCAAATACAGACAGAGTTTTAACTACAAATTAAATTATGATTAACCAGATTCCAAGGTAACACAAAGGATGTAACAAGATTACAGAAAGCACAGTGCAAAATACATTGTTACTTGGCCAAGAGAGAGATCGCACAAAATCTGCCACACCTCCTCTTGTTTCTATCTCTCCTTCTCTTTCTTCATTGTCATCAAATCGGGACCCATAGCAGGACAGACCACCTGGTAACCATGGTTACAGGGATTGAGTGCCCCTCGTGAGTACACATTCACACATTCTCTTACATACATACACAACACACACACACACACACACACACACACACACACACACACATATATATCTTGTACTTGGTAAAGATACAAAGAGTTCCTGAATATATATGTTATATTAAGTATGTGAGGAGTGGAATGGAGTTTAGCAGCTCGTTAGGACTACATGAAGCTGTGAGACATTTAGTCATGGTAGGGATTTTTAAATAGCTTTAAACTGATGTGTTATATATAAAAGTAAGGCCTCTTAATCGAAAAGGGTCGGTGCTTTCAAGACTATACTGACATTAGAGGTTGCAATGTGACTCATGGATACCCGGAGGTTATAGTATCCACCACCTCTGTATCCACCACCACATCACAGTTTAAAGCATGGCAATTATGGTGACACAGCATTTCATTTGTTACACAGAAGAGAAGAGAAAAGAAAAGAAAAGAAAAGAAGCTGTGATTACATTTACATTATTGACACTATAGGACCTGGATATGTCTGGGGAGATCGGAGAAGGAGCAGCTGAAGAAGGTATTGTGCTGGTTTGAGGAGAAAAAAATCAATCAGTTTAATCTTTGTAAATTCAAGGGGATGGGAGGAAGAGAGATGACTAAAAGAAGAAAGAAGACTAGTAAAAGAGAAAGAAAAACTCTGTAACAGACTGTTTAAGGACATCTGTGACATGCATTTGTGAGATTATTATCTCATCATGTTAAAAGAGATAGCTAATAATAATAAATAGCTAATAAAGTTAAGTATGAATGGTGTTCTAATTGCTGACAGTAATGCAGAACTCCATAGCAACTTTAGCATGAATTAGCATGACTCTTTTAATGGTAAGACCTAAAGTTGTGTGTCTATAGGCATGTATCAATGTATTCTATTAACATACAGCATAGTAAATAAAATATACTCTTTTGAATGTACCTAACCTTCAGGATACCATCGATTTCAAAACAACAAATGACTACAATGTAAGAGAAGAAACAACAGTATAAGCTTTTCTGGTTGGATTTCACTTTTAAAAAAAACCTTTATAACATGGCACAAATAGCGCTAACTTAAGCTCTCTGCTTTTAACTGCTCATATGTTGAGGCGCCTGCCTTTTTTCTTTGCTTTGATCTGTGAACAATGTTTGCCAAGTGATTCTTCCTCCCTGGCTGAGATCAACTTGTAAATGGACTTAAATCAAATAATAACAGGCTGTGTACTGTCTCAGCACGACTAAAATAACTTCTCACTGTTAAATGGCCCACATAAATAAAACACAGGCTTGGCATTGAGATGTTGAAGTTTTCAGGTTTGATTTCAGCTCCTGGCTAATATCGCCTGGCACCCCACCCCCACCTCTCATCCTCCACTTCTCTTGTACCTCTTGAGTATTCAACAAAGCCCAAATGTCATGAGAATTAATTACAGGACAGGAACAATATTTTCTACATTTTATTCATTCCTGTTCATATCGGCAACCCAAGGAGAGAGAGAGAGAACTTAAGCTCAGTCATGTGTGTGTTAAAGAAAACAACGGGTCGATATTGAGAAAGACATAAGTCAAGAAGCAGCACACTACTGGATCTGTTTCAGCCAGTCAGACAGAGAACTGGGCCATCCATAAAACATACTGGAGTACACACAAAGACATTGCGGCAACAGATGTACCGTCTACATACAGACAAACACACTTAAATCGTACACATAAAGCATATGTCGGGCACGCACGCACAAACACGAGGCCATAAACATGAATCTGTGCATGCACATCCACACCTCTTTCTCACACAAGCACAGTTTTGTTTCTATGCTCTTCCTTTCCTGTGAAATAATAAGCTCCACATTTCAGCGATTCAGATTTAGAGAAGTGGTTTGTAGGCTGAATTTTAAAGAGAGAGCGAGTCAGAGAGCGTCGACAGGCAGATTTAGTGGCAGATTTATCAGAAAAAATTTTTATCAGAGCGGCCTGTATTTATTCATTTGATGGTTTGTTATTCGTACATTAACTCAGAACTACTGATTTAATGTACAGTGCAGGCATAAAAAGTAAATGAGCCTCTGTGATTTGTGTGGTCTGGTTAATACTGCATCACTCTTTCAGCTTCAGTGCGCATGAGGCTTGTTTATATGCATAGAGCTGCCATCAAGCGGGGAGAAAATCCCCTTTTGTCACTTATTGTGATTCTTTCTCCAGGAATTCATTGTGGCTTGAGAGACACGATCCCCACACGCTGCCACCAGCTCGGTAAATCATAACCAGCAATTTTCTCTGTAAATAGCCAATGTGCCAGTTTCAGGCCCAGCGGGAGGCGTGAGTTTCCACAGATCTGACACATCAAGGTTAGTCTAAAGGGTATGACAAATGTACCAACAAATACCATACTTTTTGAGCTGTAAAATAAGGTGGTGATGCAGTATAAGAAAACAAACATTTAAGGTGGCATAAATTTTATATCTTGTCTTCCATTGACTATATATCACACCATATCAACTGTGTTTGCATGTTTTAAAAATAATGTTTTTTAAATCTTTAATATGAATTATGTGTATAAACCAAACTATAAATTACTATCTCCTGTCATTTGCAATGAAATATTGTGGTTTATAATTCTCTGAATTTAACTGTCACAAAAGGTTTACAGTGTGAGATCTTAAATACAGTTTTGTTCTTGTAAAACACACACACACACAAATCCCCCATTTGACTCAATGGTCTTATTTTGGATACTTTTGTAAATGTTGTAACTTTGATACAGAGATGATGCTTGGATTTTTATTGTGAGATAACTTTTCTCAGTCGGCCCACTGCTCCATCAAATCCCTTCAATCCCTTCAATAGCAATCTTTACCAGTACAAACCGACAGCAGAGGTTCTCAACCTTTTTTAAACCACAAAACATTTTTATAATCACAAGGTTTTCGTGGACCATCTGACGGTACAGCACAACGACTGGAATAATTGTTAAGCACATGTAGGACATTTTAGGATACATGTGTTGGGACTTTTATCTCTCCTACCTGCTAAAAAGAAACTCTCAAGCTCTCTCTCAAGGCTTTTTTTGTTGCTTGGTAGTTGGAACAGTAACAGTTGGAACACCCCACTAGAGTTCTGCAGAGGCCTAAAATTGAGAATCAAACCCAGCCCGCAACCACTTCTTTGCAACCCAACCCAACTGAACCCGACTCAAAACACATCCCAAAACATATATTTTTGCTGTATTTAATCCATTATATGTAACCTTTATTTAATCTGGCAAGCTCATCGAGATCAAGATCTCTTTTGCAAGAGAGACCTTAGTATAGTAGACAAAAAGAAACAAACATTATTGACTGAACTGGCTAAATCAAAGAGTAAAAGTGATACATTTATTAATAAATTACATTTGAAAATACGTAAACCTGAACCTGTCCTGAGCCCAAAACTTTGTAAGGACCCATCGGGTTTGGGTCTTGTAGTGGACTGATTAGGGACTGATTACCCTGCTTACTGATGGCCTACTTTAGTTTTAAAAGAGTATTTTCATGTAGCCTCAACAAGAAGAAATGAATAAAGTTCAAGTACCTACAGTTCAGTATCATAAAGGACTAACAAGCTACACTCGTGCTTTACGTCACTGTTGGGATACACACTCATGACTCCAGTAATGACAAGGACAGTGCAGGGATAATTAATGTGACAATGACCTTTGACCCTATTACATCCTGCCCTCAGGGACAGATATCCCACCACCTGACCACCATGGTGTTGTGATCATCAGAATCAGAAATACTTTATTGATCCCCGAGGTGACACAACCTCTGGTCATGACTAACAAGGGGATGATGCAGAAGAATTAGCCCTGGATTAGTAAATTATGAAAACCAATCCTGTGAAGCAAAAACACCACCCACAATGTAACTTCTATTATTTTATTTTCTATTCCAGCACAATTTCCCTTATATACAGTAGAAAATACACCACCAACAAACTCTGTTATGATGTCATTGGTTTGACCTGAAAATAAATGGCCTGGGTCATCACCAATATGACCATACAAACTCCAGCAGTCACAAACCACTTGGGTGTCATGGAAAGTTCCGTCACCTCAAAGGTGGCCAGGGTCTTCTCATATGTTGACCAGTTAATCAACTTATGTGTTTTTCCAGCTAAAGATAGACAGTAAAGCTTTCCGTAGCATATAGAGGAGCTGCGGTATGTGAGCAGCCTTTGAGGACTGTTTGTCCTTCAGGCCTTTGGTTAGAGATGACATTGATATCTGACAAAATACTGGATCCGTTCGCTCTTATTATGTGGGAACACAGACTTGTTTGAAAGAAGGTTGCTACAATATGTAAAATAATCTGTGTAAACCATCTGTTGAGTCTGATAAAACTAGTTTGTGAACCTTTCTGAATTAGCTTCTTACTATAAGCAATGGGATCATACATGAACACACTGCCACAGTGAAATGATGCTGGTCAGTTTACATAATGTCTGTTATGTGTTTAACAGACAGGGATTTGGGGACCTGAACTGTAATTACCATTTCACAATTTAAAGAAGACCTTAATACCCTCTGAAAATCCTGTTTTTTCTGACCTCCAGTGGTTTCACTTCTCCTGCTGCAGTGATGTATAAGCGTTCTCCGGGGTGTTTCAGTACACTGTGACATCACTGTTGGGTGTGGTTACAGCTGCAACAGAGCACATGTCTTACCACACCCGTCAGTGTTGCTAGGTATGGGCAACAAACTTTCAACCAGAAAGGACAGTGAACACTGCTTTTCAGTCTGTTAAGTTACTTTTTAAAGTGAAACATTTTTTTAGACTTGGTGCTTATGATTTTGAATATTTTCAAAATTAAGAAATACATTAACAACTTTGAAATGAATAAAAACTAACAACAAAAGATACAGAGTTGTATTGATTAAAAATAAGACGGTGTAGTCCCTCATTCGTCCAGGAGTGTTCTATCGTAGAAAAGGTTTCAGTCGTAGTCATCTGGACACTGTTTTCAGAATCAAGACGTTTCGGCTCCCATCCGGAAGTCATTCTCAATTGACAAAACGTCTTGATTCTGAAAACAGTGTCCAGATGACTACGACTGAAACCTTTTCTACGATTGATTAAAAATGGAAAAATATCCAAATTTATAGACTTTTTTTAGGTCTGTATCTGCGAGCATATCGCTTCTTCTAAAATTGTGGCTACACCCGGTCACGTATTTCTTCACGCCAATAAGAAATGAGCTATATTAGAATTACTGGCAGATCTGATTGACAAAGTCATAATGAAGCTAATTAGTTTTTGAGTGTTTAACTTTTTCACTTTGTTGCTTTATTAAGAGTCTTTAAATTTAGAAAGAAATACTTCAGATTTGAAACCAAGTGCTTCGGTGGTATAGGTTACAATTCAAATTCCTCTCATATTTTACAAACCTCGACAATGCATAGATATTTTGTTAATTCCACCTAAATAAAACTGTCCACATAGATATAAGTTATTTATTTATTCGTCCCTTTCAAAAATCAAAGTGACAGCTGATTGTTGAAGCTATTTCACTGAGCAACATTGCTGGCCCATTCCCTCTTCCCCAGGGTTAGAGGATTTGACTTTCTTACAATGCTTGGAGCTTTATATTTGAAAAATCCCAAGACTATACAGTGCTCCAACAGACTTCTCACATTGAAAGGGGTAGTACAATTAAAGAACCCACTTATTTTTTGGCTAAATCCTCCCCTTACTTCATAGTAAGAAGGGGGATCTACAACAATTTAAATTATAGCAAATTGTATCTACATTCACTCTGTGGGATTGCCTCAAGGCTCCTAGGGGTCCCCAGATCTCCCTGTGACATCCATGTATTATGTATAAGCATCAGCATGATGAATAAGTCAAGAAATAAATGAATAATTACAGTTTATTTTTGTTTTTGGGGTGGCCTGGTTGTTAGTGCATCCTTTATCAAAGCCAAGGAGGAAATAAACTGCTGAGACCAGCAGAAAGAGAGATGGAAAAAGGCAGAGAGGGAGAGAGAGAGAAAGAGAATCCATCTCTCAGTGCTATCCTTCCCTCTGGGCATTTCCCTGCTGGCACAAGATATGTGGAGGCTTCAGCATTTTAAAACCTCCGCCATGTCAGTGAACTGTGTGTGTGTATGTGTGTGTTGTCTTTTATGTATGATGTGTGTGTATATATGCTGATGTGTTATGTATGAATCAGAACCCCTATATTTGCACAAGCACAAGACGAGCTTGGAAGTATACATCAGTTCATGTGTGTATATGAGTGGGTGTATGTTTGCTAATGTTTGTTCCTCTATTTTTGCATGCATGCTTGTCTGGATGCGTGTGTGTATGACTCACCGTTCTCCTCACCAGATGCTTCACAGCCATCTTCATCATCACAGTCGTCTCCACTGCCTCTCTCTGTCTGTGCACTCCCTCCCTCCTCTTCCTCCACTTTTCCTCTGGTTTTGCTCGCCCAGCCGAGCTCCACTAACAGCTCCTAAATAAAACACACACACACATACAAATGTCCATACACATTACACATACACATCCAACTTCCACTTCCTCAGGATAAACTGTTATCACTTTGGTGATCCACTGACTTCTCATCAGGTCAAAATTGCAATTTGTCTAATTACTTTGGTTTATAACTAAATACCTGCAAAACTAATGACATTCCCTTCAGCCTCAGCTGTACTTTGTGTTTAGTGCTAATTAGCTAATTTTAGCACACTAAAAGGCTTAAATGAGATGGTGAATGTGGTAAATATTACACGTGACACATCAGCACGTCACTGTGAGCATGTTAGCATGCTGATGTTAGCATTTAGCTCAAAGCACCTTTAGCAGCCTGAGTATAGCCTTACAGAGCTGCATGGCTGTGGACTTTTTTTGACATTTTAGGCATTTAGCTGACAAGAGAATAGGTTACAGTGAGTGCAAAGGAGAATACGCTTCAACTCACTATCACAAAAATTACAAACAGCTAATAGTAATGAGGTCAAAGGTCACCAATATAGCATGCTCTAAAAATACTTCAATGATCATAATACTAATGATCAATAAAAGACAAATGCTAAAGCTAAAAGAAAAAAATACTGTAATATTTTGCCTCCTAAAGGCACCAAATGGCCACAAAACATCTTTGCACAAACACAGAAACATGTACAAAAACACTAAAGAACAAGACAAACTACACAAACACACACAGGGCAGAGAGCAGACTAAAGGGTAATAGAGGTCATGCTGTCTCTGCATGAATCCATATTCTATACTGCTCAGTTAAGTCACAGCGTGGATGCTGTGGTATGTTAAATAATTGTGATGCCGGAGGAAAACCTCACATCTCCTAAAGCTCAAAAAAATGCTGGATTGAAAAAATATCCACTTTTTAAGTCAAATATAGGGTTTTGACTTAGTTTCAATCAATGGTTGTGGAGTTTGATTAGCTCATAAAGGACAACACAAACTTTTCGTCCAAGTAAGAAACACCAAAATTGGAGTTATTAGGATTTCACACATACGACAGGAACATATAATGGGTTCACAGTATGATGAATGTGTATTGTGTATTGAGTCAAAGTGGGTAATATATGAATTCCAGCTGAGGACAGAGATAAGGCAAAGAGCCACCAGTTTAATAAAAGAAAAACATATATTGTGCTGACATCTTATTTTATTTTCCCCTAAGATAGCATTACTATATATAAAAGCAAAGCTGATGTCACCAAGATTGTAACATCTATCATAATGATTTATATTACCTAACACTGGTGAAATCTGGTTGGCAAATTAAATACTACAAAGGTCAAAGTGAGAGTCAACTGTTTTGGATTTTATAATTACATAATTTTTTTAGGACTTCATTGTCATGCAGGGTAAGAGTAGTTATAACAATGCTTCCCTGCCTAAGCTGCTTGTTGCTAGACAGCCAAAATCCATTCTACTTTCCAGTATTTAAAGATGGCTTACCTCTGCCTTGCAAATAATAATCCATTTAACACAAGAACATATGGTATAAGCTGTTACTATATATTGTGGTGCACAAGGCACACATACTGACTGAGTAGGCAAATAGTATATTTGCCTACGGATTTGTATTTTGTGTGACCCTGAAAATGTGCAGCAATAGACCTACACATAATTATACTGCACTATACATGTATGTGTTTGACTGGAACAAGGAGAAACCCAGTTATATGGAGTAGAATAATACTATGCTTAAACAGGGCTATAACTACTTTTATTAAATGCGCATGAAATTTAAACCTACACTGATGCTTCATATTTTGAGTAAGCAACCAAAAAAAAAAAAAAAAGCAATTGGTGATATTCTCTACTTATCTTTTAGGATGAGTTTCCCTGCTGGATGGATGCAGGTTGGATAAATAAGGAGGGACATCTGGCCTCTGCTGTACATTAGGCATGGGGCAGCAGTGGAAACAAAGGAACCAAGGTTATGATATGACAGCATGTCCGAAGGGACATGGAGACAGACTAGACTCTGTGTAGTGATTCACCATCATGTCATCGGACTGCAAATGAGGGCTGAGGGAAGATAAAAATACATTACAGCAATGTTTCCACCAGGACTGTTTTTCTTAGTCATGTGGAAAGACTAGAATTTAAACAGAATTTAGGTCATGTGGCAATGAAACTCTCCAGTGAAACCAATAGGCCTACAAGTAAAATTATTCAATGGTGGCAGCTCCAGAGTGGTCTGCCATGTCCAATTAATGACAGGGAAAAACTACAGTCCTTTGGTCTTATCTTGTTTTTTTGTTTGCATACTACAAAAATACAAGATAGACAGGACTACATTAATTCAAAATAATGAGGGATGGAACACCAATTATAATATTACTTCTCATTCCAATTATCCAACAATCAACACTTAATTGGTAAGGTTCCATTGTTTGGTAGATATTTTCTGAAAGTAAACAAAGGTGATGAATGGTGGGCAGTACGTTTACCACTTAACTGGAACTTATCAGCGAACACAATGAATGATGTAGTTTGTTGTTAGCGAAATGTCGAATCTGTCGAAAAATCTAGATTACATCCAATGACAAAGTTTTTGGATGCCAATGTTTCTTAAATTTAATATAAAATATCCACGCATCTACATAAGTCACTTAATAAGACTGTACCTACTACAGTCATTAAGTGACTTCCTGGAGTCTTGCCGTCACCATGAGGTGACCAGACTCAAACCATAACTTGTTATTTTTAAACTCAGTTTTGAACGAATTAAACAAATGAGATATAACGTGTCAATTAGTGATCTTTAGAGATGCTGGTCGGCAGATTTTGTTACCTTTGGACAGAGTCAGGCTAGTTGTTTCACCCTGTTTTTAGTCTTTATACTAAGCTAAGCCCATTGGATGTAGCTTAATATTTAACAGACAGATATGAGAGTGGTATTTATCTTCTAACTGTCAACAAGAAAGTGAATAACCATATTTCCCAAAATGTCAACTATTCCTTCAAACAAAGCAAATATTAACTGCAGGTCTGTGATGAAACAGGAACTCTGGTCTCCTGAATGAAATACAGACACGCCAAACCCCCTACTTTCTGTACTGGCACTGAATGTTGTCATTGGATGTAAATTGCATACTGCATAATCACCCAATATAAACGTAATTCCTGGAGATACTGGGTGAGACCAAGACACAGCAGGAAGAGCAGAAATTGAAACAGTCTCTTAATGAAGCCATCCTTGGCAGTGTTGCCATCTGCTGTCACTTAATAAAGTGGATGAGGAGTGGTGGGACCACTGCCCTTTTCCTACACAGGGGCAGCCCTCACAGGGTTGATTAGGCTCATCCTGACTGGCTGAGCATGTACATACAATTTTAATTGCGAGGAAAAGCGAGTGGTTACACAAATAGAATCCTATTAGAGGGCGAAGCCTGTGTGACATAGCCCAGTGCTGCTAAGGTCTAATTAACATGTAATACAAAATTGGGACAGAGAGATAAGAAGAGACTGAAGGAAAGACAGAAAGAAAGACAGAACTCCAAAACACAGCTGATGAATTAATTAAAATTCCAAGGATGCTTCTTTGTCCTGTTTCATATTTTGTTCCTCTTCTCATCCTAGCTGTGAGGGTGTGTAAATGGAACGCATGACAGACATGAATAATTACAATAACGTCCATTAATATGTGTGCCTCAGATAAATGGCTTCCCCCCTAGAGAAAACAATGGGGCAGCTAGCATGAGAGAAGGACAGCCCAGGCCCTGGATTTCCAAAGGTGACTCTAAACTTGTTCAAAGGACAATAACAGCTCACCGTGTGTACTTGTTTGTGTGCACAGACTTGAATTCTCTCAATGTATCAAACAGATAGGCAGACTGCACACCCTTTGGAAGTGAAACTAGTTTGCAATGTGTTATATTTGACATTTCCCTTTAGTTCATGTTGTGGCCTGTTAGCATTTTCCACCATTCATCCATGGGGCATGTATTACAAGTCCAAAAACATTGATCTAACTTTTCTGATCATAGCCTTATCATAGTGTTTGAGTGTGTGTTAGTGTGCATGTGTTCATGTTAGAGGATTAACAGAAGATTCAATGTTATTTAAATCATTCTAACAGGACTTGTACGGGTACATAGAATGAATAGGTCTAACATAAAGGATTACATGGTGCATGTGCGGTGTGTGTTCGTGTATATGGCAGGGGGTGGGTGCTGACTTGGCATTTCCTCCATGTAAATGCCACATGATTAATGTACTCACCACCAAAATTAGACGGCACACAGAAAAAGCTTCAACAGCAAAAAGAGAAAAATAAACCTTAGCATGTCCCATCCCATGATTTTCCATGAATATTCCATAACCACCAACAACACTTAATGTTAACAGAATTTATCAGGTTTTCTTGGCAAACTACAATTTCCATTCTTGACCTTATGATTACGCAGTCAGTCCCGCTGGTGTAGGTTTTGATTTATAGTTCAATGTCACACAGCAACAATACACTGATGTATCGTACATGATCGGGCTGTATTGTGCTTTAATTATATTGCGAGCAGAAGGTTTGCAGTGTAAATGCCTTGCTATGTGTGTGTTATTGAAAAGGAGAAGATAACTGAGCCTTTTTACACCTCATTTCATGTTGTCTTCACTCTCAACAATCTCCACCAGCATCAGAAACTTAACACAAGCAGAGCCCATGCTGACCAATCACAGTTCTTTCAATCCCCATGCGTATCTCCGTAGCTGCAGCCTCGACATGTAGTTACATTTTTGAGGAGGGAGCCTATGTATGCAGCCTCAGTACATCGTAACCCTTTAAGGCAGTAGTATCAATCCATCTTAAAAGCAATCACTCCAATCTAATCTCTGTCTTCATCAGTTTCATGGTTATGGCTAATACCTGCTGATACTGTTATCAACAAATCCCATGAAAAGACAGAAACCAACAATGAATTGATCTTCCTATGTAGCCAAACCCTGATATATCTTATTTATCTGTGCCAAAGACCTCCATTATTGCCCAAAAACCATTAAAAAACCATAAATGAGCCACACTGCTGCACTGGGTGACATGTTCAGCAATATAGAATGTGGCCAGCCTTATCCTTTAAAGGCTGACCTACTATATTTTTCTCTGTTGACTTCTTCGCTTGTTTGTTTGGTCTTTCTCCCAGTATGTGTTTACTTGTCTGGCTTCCTGTTTGTCTGTCTGTCTGGTTGTCTCTTAAGTTTCTTCAAGTGTCCCAAACATAGCCTCATAGTCTTTGGTGCAAACAATGAATCATCATTATGAAAACCCTTGATGTATAATTTTATGGGATCATATTTATGTGGTTTTCTGAATCATCCATGCAAATCATATCACCATATTACCATACTGTCCAGAGCTTTGAAAGTGCTGCATAAATCCAGTTTAATTGTTGAATTAATTAATTTATTATTGCATGTTATTATCTACATTCTCTTTAGAGTGCTGACATTTAAGTTTATTGGATTATGTGCTTCACACATGAGGTGATAACGGATGATTGAGAGCCAGGTGAAGATGAGGACACATCACACTAACACACACACACACACACACACACACACACACACACACACACACATACACGCATATCCCAGGCCCCTGCAGCTACTGTGTATCACACCTACATCACACTTTGAAGAAACACCAAGAGGTGACTAATATTAAGTTCAACTTAATATTTCACTATAATAACAGCCAAAGTTCAAACTAACAATGGCATCATTGTTTAAGTATGGATATGAATATCTCCATCCATTAAGGGCAGGTAGCAACATTCCTGCAGAATGCTAACCACCTTTATACATCATGGTTTCATGGCCAAGGTGACAACCGGAGATATTAATACTCTATGGAAAAGTTAGGAAATCACCCACAGATCCTCTTGCTTACTCTGACTTATGAAAGTTGTATATAATGCAATAAAACAGTGATAAGTTGCACACTCCAAAGGTCTACAAAGTCACAAATTCATTGAACTAGGCTGATAAAAATACAACTATTTACTGCTGTTTATAGATGTTGGAGGGAGCTGACTTCACCGTGTGGGCCCTGGTAAGAGCATTATGTGAACTAGAAAACTCAATATCGATGTCCATGTCAGATATGTGTATGCTGGAATGCCTAAAAGATTATGAGGTATGTTACAAGGTTAATGCCAATGTAAAGTTGACATTTTGGCCTGATGATGATGCTACAAGAAAGAAGCTCATGTGTCCAAAATGGAAAAAAGTGTCTCTGGGGGAAAGGGGTGAATCCAGTAAATTTCATGACAATCTGCCCATTAGATTTCCTGTACAAAAGGACATTTTTGCTTGATGGTGGTGCTAGAAGAAAGGTAAGGATGTCTCCAAAAACAATGGGAGCCATCTTCTGGGAAACTCATAGGCAGGATATTACATACATAAATAGGGATATTCAAGATATACACCTTGTCATGGGCCAAAGGTGAAATTCTGAACAAATGGTGGCACTAGATGAAAGGTCATGAGGTCACCAAAGTAATCAACACCTCCACACCTGGGGACCACAAATATCTATATCAGTGTTATACAATCAAAACAATAAAGATGGCTTGCTCTGGATAAAAGTGTTGGACCAGCAAATAAATATTACTGAACATAAACTTTGGAATGGCTGATCTGACTGAAAGCAAGTGAAATTATTTCAAAGTTTGTTGAGAATACGAAATTGTGAGAATGGTGTGTGCCAACATTTACCTAACCCACTATTTTTTTTTTTATTTAAGTGAGCAGTGTGTACCTGTGTTAGCTGCTCCAGCCTCTGTTTCGCCCCCTTCAGGACAGGATCTGTATTACGGATGGTCATCTCTGGGTTCTCCCTCTGGGCTTTTAAACTGCTGCCAACCACACGACCTGCATAACTACAGAAAGACAGAACAAGAGAGACATACAGTACTTTCTGTTCCAGTTCTGAGTGTGTGTGGGTGTGTGAGATGCTCTCCTGCCCCAGTTTTACCACAGTCCCTATACTAATGTGTTCAGTCAGAGTGTAGTGATTCACTTCATGTGCAGGGACGCACACATGCACGTTCTCACAAACACACACACACACACACACACACACACACACACACACACACACACACACATTGTAAAATGTCTTTACTCCTGGCAAAAAAAACAAAGAAACACAGACTTTTATTCAAGCAGAGGAGTCACTTGAGACATTCAACTATGGTAACATGAGCTAATCTTCTGCCAGACTGATCTTAATCTTAATCACCTTGTTGAAGTCATAGAGATTTGATTAATTCCATGTAAAAGAAATGATGAGATGAGATGAGAACACACTGAAGGTGGAAAATATCGTAACTAAGTAAATACCGTAGGTACTTAATTTAAATATGGTTATTTATTTACATTTGGTGAGGCTTTATACTTTTACTCCATTGCATTTCAGAGGAAAATACTGTATATTTTACTCCACTGCATAAATCAAACACAGTAGTTGCTGATGATTTTGTAAATTGAGCTTTCACATGCAATATGCAACCATAAAACACGATGTGCTGCTGTAGTTTAAATCACTATTGTATGACAACTTACTGTTTGACCAGTAAAGAAATAATAATTCAACTCAATGAACTTTCTCAGAATGAGCATATTTAATTTTAAAAATTAACTTTATTCATACTATACTCATACTTCTTGACTTTTACTCAGTACAATTTCAAAGACAGTATTTTTAATGGAGCTATGTGGTATTTATACATACATTTTAGGAATGGATTTGAATGGTGTAAATTTAAATAATCATTGTTACTGGTCTCCCAGCACCCTCTACATAATGAGTCTATTTTACTTTCATAAGGGCAGAGGTTTTCCCTCCTTACAGGTGGCTCTAAGCTATGGACTTTTTAGACAAAGTGTACTTTGGCCTGTTACCAGCTGGGTTGGGGCTATCCCCTGGTTTATGACTTCTTCTCATTGCTTATTCTAGATGGTTTCTTCCACTCTACTTTTCTGCAGATATGTGCTTGTAAGAACTTCATACTGAACTTGTTTAAATGACAAAGTGGGTAAAGTGGTCTGAATGTGGTAAATGAACGTCAACACTGAGTTTGATCCTTGATCATCTTACATACTGATGTTTCTTTCTGTAGTGGGATATAAGCATAAGTATCACATCATTTTGTCTGTGTGGGGGGTTGCAGTGGGTGGATCAAAAGGAAGATGAAGTGAGAGAAAAGCAAAAGAGAAGAAAACAACAGTTCATGAGTCATATTTTTCCAAAGTCTCCAAGTTCCAAACCAGCTTTCCTAGCTAATACAATCAGCCACCAACTCAGTAACCACTCCACACCCTCAAAAACACAAACACACTCTGGCTATGGCAACAAGGGAAAAGGATTGTGGGAACCAGAGAGGAGACGCATGGTGGATGTCAACCGAATCTAAAAAAACGACTTGACTAATGCTAATGGTGGTGAAGACCCCAGCCTCTGGAGCCATGCTAACCCTGCTGGTCTGGAATCAGATCCCACCAGAAACTTTAGTCTGATACATCTCTAATTAAGTTAAATTAAGTCTCAAATCTTTGTTTTATTCTCACACAGATTGTGTATATATGCATACATTTTTCCTGATAAAGGTCAAATCCTGGTAAACGTCTTATTCAAGTCCTGAGGCAAGCTTTGAGCAAGTTTACATTAAATATGCAGCCAATCGCACACAACATCATCAAGATCAAGAGCTGCATGTTTAATTTAAGAGACGATAAGACTACAGATCCTCATGGGAAAATTAGGTCATTAGAGAGGCAAAAATAATATGATGCAGTGGGAAATAAGAATGCAGCACACAACTATAATAAATATAATCAATAGAAATGGAACTAAGTAAAATTAATTAAACATTATACTGCTGAAACTTTCAACATATTTAGCCTAGAGTGGGTATGGGAAAAAAATACTACTACCAGTTTTCCTCTCATGATGAGATGTATTATTACAGTTCTGGTGTTTCTGCTGCCAATGCAAAGAGGATTACTGGAGAACAACTGCATTGCAAATGATTAAACATAATGGCTACAGGAAAATAGCAATTGATGAGGGTCTGTGTGACTGTAACACTGAGTACATAAATTAGTGGGAGCTACTTTTCAGTGTGCAAATACTATTCACATTTTTAAAGCTGGATTTATGGTTGACACAGGGGTTTAACAGACATGCCGCCTTAGGTATCTGCCACATAGATTTGATTTATAGTTCAGGGTCAGACACGCAATGCTAGACAGATGTACCATATGTGATCAGGCCGTATTGTGCTTTCATTATATAACCCAAAGTACCTGTGTTTCCATTCTTTGATTTACTTTGTGATACAACCCATGGTGTGAACGTCCACCTTGTTTCTTTACTCAATGTGAGACTATAGTTAAATTTTTGAGGAGGCGCACATCAGCTGCTGTAGCCTACGAGGAAGCTACAGCAGCTATGTGTGTAGGTTTTGTATGGGCAAAGCATTACACTTGAAAAGATTTTCTATTCACCTCATATTCTGAAGTGCTTGACAAGTTTGCAATAGGCTACACTGAACCAACCACTGATGTAAATACTGTGAAATACTCTGACATCTGAGTATCGTCACCTTTCTATGTATTTTGCATAACTGGTCCTGCAACAAACACTGTGTGTAAGTTGGAGCAGTGAGTTGATTTGTTAGTGGGTGGGCCATTTACATATTTTATCAAATCCTTTGATCTTAACATGCTCCAGAGGAAGTTAGCCACGTTGCAATAAACAAAGTGAGCAAGCCTGATAAATCCAGAAAGTCTAAAGTTAGCTGGCTAACCCACTAATCTTACTTTATGAGACAGACCATATCTCATGGAACTCTTTTGTATTGCTACATAAACAAAAGGAACATTTCAAACACTATCACCATGGAAACTGCTTACATTGATTACAAAGATGCACCAGTGAACAGCAAAAGATCATAAGGTGCATCCCATCTAATCTCTGTAAGAATTAAATCTGCTTTTACTGTAAGTCTGAGATGAGATAATAAGGTTGATAAAAACAGGATATGATGCTACATGTACCGACATGCAAAAGAGAATGACTGAGCATCCTATGTAATAACAGGATATTGGGCTACATGTAAATGTATTAACACATGTGATGAAAGGTTCAGCAACCCACCCCCAACTGATTTAAAAAATAGAATATGAGAGGAAAGAGGAGGTAAAAAAGGACAGGAAAGAAGAAGGTTGAGGTTGAGGAGGGAGGATGAAAAAAAGCTCAATAAAAAACCACAGACTGTGCCCCTGGGGGAAATCCGAAGATTCCTCAGACTCCAGCAAAGATTTTGGGGATCACTGTCAACACCACACATCCAATGAATCCGCCACACACAAGAGTGTCAACACCTCACAAATATTCTGGCATATTCATGTTTTCCTTTATCTTCATTAAAGCTAGGAATGTGTGTCTTCATTAGTAACAATTAAGCCATGAGTGACAGGCAATTGATTTGACCTTTATTTATACAAGGTTGGCTGAGCATTGTTGCTCTTTTACCACAACACACTGTTTACAGTTACACTTAAAACTAACTAATATAAATAGACAGACACAAACCGAAGAAAGTAGATAGGAAATAATTAACATAAATAGTTAAAGTTTTACAGGCAGGTATGAGGCCATTATTATGTATGGCTTTGGAGTTACAGAGGGGTATAAAGTGTTTGGGTTTTTAAGTTGCTTTGCAGATCCTTTCATATAACCAGTGCACCAACAATACAGCAGTCCTTCCAGAGCATTAAAAGATACATAGCATACATACATAACACCATTATTATTATTTAAATAAACACCATTATTATTTTTTTATTATTGTGTCTCTCAGTAAAGGAAGACCAACTGACCTAATCATGAAAAATGCAGTGGTGGGTATTGTAATTATCTCCAGTAATGAAGAGTTTAATGGTAAACTGAGTCTAGGGGCCTAAAGGCAGAGGCAGGAGCTCGTCTATAGATATCAGAGAGAATCAGGAACTGAGAGGAAAACAACTTTCACAATTCTTTTCCTATAACTCAGAGGGAAACTGTTAAAAAAAAGTACATTTCTCATTGGGACAGATACTGAGGTATTTATATTCTGTGAACTTCTCAATAGTGAAACCAGTTGCAGTGGAGATATGCATATTACAGTAAAATATATATCTCTGGACATTGAGTACAGTATGAATTTTGTTGTATTTGCATTAAGTACCTTTATGGGTAATTAGTATCTAACAGTTAATTAAAGAGGAGTTGTAATTTCTCTATAACAAAAGAATTAGCAACACAGTCCAATAGTGTATCGTTCGCATAAAGATGAAAGAATCAAGCATGAAAGAAATGTAATTTACATAAATGTCCTAAATGTACAGTTTTCAGATTGGACTGTCCCTACGCCGGCACACTGACGTAAATATCATAGATCACTCTGAAACTATTTATAGGCATCCTTTCTGACTCCAAATAAGAATAAACTTTGTAACAGTAAACAATACTCAATTGTATCAAAAGCTTTTGATAAATCTATAAATATACTGGACAATATTCCTATTGTCTAAATCATTTGCAACTAAAGATCTAAGGTGGGGCTGGGATTGGTCCTAAAAGCAGACTAACGTGGAGTATTCCAAGAGGAATGCGTCCAGCTGTTATTGATTAGCAATTTCAGGATTCCAAGTGTCAGGTAAGACAACTTGGAAATTGGACAATAGTTATTATGGTCACTGCAATCTCCACTGAAAATGCATAAGGACCACATGAGCCAATTTCCATGACTATGACTATGCAAGATGTAATGGAAAGATCAATTATTAATGGCTATGACCTGTAATGATTGGTGCAATAGAAGGAAGAAGAAAGAATCCATGTTGTTTCACTCATCAGCTGGTGGCGAAAAGCTATTCACTGATAGAAACCCAGAGTTGGCTGTATGCATCTATTTGTTATTTGCAGCAGAAGACATTCTTACAACACCCTGCCAGCAACATCTGTTGAAAGCTGAACAGATATCATTCTCACTCAATGCTTAACAGCCGTCAGATTTACTAAGGCTGGAGGTGAAGAGGTGGTGGCTTTATTTGTTTTAATTGGACTGCCTTTCAGTATTGTTAAATTCATTTAAAATGTGTAAGTTCAAGCATAACGAGCAAATAAATGTAATAGTCACTGTCGTTTACTGGACTCACAGACATCAGATCGTTTGCCTCTTTCATCAGTTTGGTATCTTGACAGATGGTGGGGCTGATAAACATGAGCAATCTGTGCAAAGGTTACTGATGTTACAGGAAAGAAATCTGTTCGATAACCTGTAATTAATCTTTGGCAAATGTACAAATCTTCTTGATCAGTTTCAGTAATAAACCACACCTTGTGGATTTATATTCAAGTGGAGGTAGATGACGAAGGTATCAACCACATTTTCTCATGTCCAATACCTGCTGTGCATGTATTATATGTAATGTATTGGAAACGGTCAGTGCTGTGAATGAGTTATTGGCCAGATTACAGACTGTCTGTTTGACACCAGATGATAATATTGCAGTGTGTGCTACAGATGAGACAGAGAGGTGTGACTGTGAGTGACAATTAATATGATCTGAAGAACGACATAAATCACCGGCACCGTAATGACAAAGCTGCTTTGCTGTTGCCCTCAGTTACTGCATGGCTGTTAATGGTAACACACACAGAGATCCATTCTTCTGTCTCAACCTTGCAGCAAACGGTTAAAGCGTCTGTGGCATGCACGGAAACACACACACACACGCTCACAAAAAACACAGTGAAAATGAAATTACCTGAGATAGTGATCTGATCTGAGAGAGGCGTGTAATTATAAGAGTCACAACCTCAATTGTAAATCTAGCTGCATTCCTGTGGAGTAATTTATATAGCTCTCTCACACACATACACACACACACACACCTGAGGCTTATACCTGTACCTCTTGTACCAGATGTGGAAGCGATATGCTGTGGTTTGGATAGGTTTGGAAAAACTGCACTTAGTCTCACTTTCTCTATCTTTCATATTCCTCTTCACCCCGGACAATTCTTTCGCTGTGTTTTAACAGCATTTCCCTGACTCTGTGAAGCATTAATGCCTGATGTAAAACAGATTTTAATGCATTGAAAATGCACACAATACATCAAAACATGGGGTGTGGCATGTCTTCAGTGGAGGAAACAGAGTTAATGTCTTGTTACATAGGATGGTGATAAGATGCTTCCCTCTTCTGGAGTAAATCAGCTATTACAGCTCTAACTGGCTACATAAAGAGAACAGTTAAGTCAGTCTAAATAGCTGCAAAACACATATATTTAAAAATGTTTAACTGTAACTGTTTAACTGTAATTATTACAGCACAGTTACGCAATATCAATTCATTCTCATACCGCCATACTCAAGGGTTCAGAGACATAATCAACGCTCCACTGCATATCACACACTCTGGATTTAATTTGTACCATTTGCCCCCCCTGCTTGATTTAAATCATTCATAAGGGGAGAAATGGCTGCTGTAAATTAGCTACAGATGGAGGCTGTGACATTAAGCGAGAAAGGATGGATAGGAAGCTGCTCAGTACAGCTGTGACTGAGCTGTGAATGATTAAATGTCATTGTATGATGTCAATTTCTTTTTATATTATGTAGAACAGGTATATTGAGTTTGAGAGCTATTGTGTCTATACTGTGATGGAAAAGCACACACAATGTTGAAGATGGTGATGTTTGGATGATGTGCTTGTAATACAAGTGTGGATTGTATTTGTAGTGTGATGTATATGGCCTGATGTCCTATTGAGATTATTTTTGTATGTGATTTTCGCTGACAAAATAAAAGCCTTGTACCTACCACATGATGTGATTTTAATGGTTATTCTAATAACAGTTTTACCTGAATGTGTATATCATAATGACCCACTTTCATCTTACTCTGTGCTCTGCTCTGTGTGTACTTGAGTGTCCCATTAGTGTAGGTGGATATGGTAGATTGGCCAGGAGTGACTGGAGGGCAGTCTGCTGCCAATTGGGTCCTGCCATCGCCTCAGTTTATATATGGCCTAGTCTGAGTTGGCAGTGGATAGCAGTGTTTACTCATGGGTCTCCAAATTGTTCAAGGTTACTCACTGGAGACTATGACCTCAAGTTGTTGAATGTTGTAAATATTGCAAACAGATTGTAGTTGTAAAGTGTTCTTATATTTCCTTGGAAGCAGCAGTAGTGGACTGCGTTTTTCTTTTGTACACCTTTCTCCTGTTTCTTTTGGCATGAAATGTAAGAGGTATTTTAGTTCTTTCACCTTAAAATAATTTTTTTGTTTGTTTGTTTGTTTCAGCACGAGTGCATTCTGATGATAAAATATCCTGAAAGATGCTATTTAAGATGCCCTTAGGAATAACTGTTTCAGCTACAGTATTCTATTGTGGCGTGGCTTGACTTGGGGACTGGAGAGGAAATGACCCCTACAGTTACACATGCTGGACCCTTCTTCCCCTAAACAGGGGCCTAACCATCTTCAGCGTCATGCTAGCTCATAACCTAGAAGAGAGAAGAGAGCTAATAATCTGCTCTCCTCTACTTTATCATGCACTCTCAGACTTTTTCATTATTCTGTGTTTTGCCGTCTATCTCTCTTTTTCTCACATGCACACACTCTCACCAACACAGACATTTGTAAGTGAAGTGGGTCAGAGGGCGGAGGAGATGAATGGAGGTCTGAATAGAAGGATGGAGAGATGAATGGATGGCTGAATTAATGAATGAATGGGTGGATGGATAGATGCAAGAGAGAAGAAGATGTAAAGAGTAAAGAGGTCAGAGAGGCACAGACTGGCTGAACTCCAACACAGGCAGAGTGTTACACCTCTTCTGTTCCTCTAAGTAAAACTTCACCCTAGAACACACTTCACAGATAATGACAGTCTGAGGATTTCTGAATATTTTACTTACAGTCTTGTTATTGTTCACAAACCTGTCACAGACAACATTACAAGGAAAGAAGGTTTGGGGTGGATTGGGCCAGGTAAAATGGCCTGAATGTAGGTAGGGAAGGAAATCAAAATTGTAATTACATGACCTGTATTAATTCTATGTAATACAAAATGTTTAAAACATAATGACAAACATTAAAGCTTTTTTTTGGATGTTTAAGATGTAACATGCAGGTTTTCTCAAAGGTTTTGCTACTACATATGATCAAAGATGTGGCTTTAACATTAGAAGAAAGATGAGAGGGCAAGAGCAGGTATTTTGTCAAGAATGTTCATTCCGCAACTTTTACGACAAGTGACCTACTACTTTGAAACACAACATTGCACTTCTACGTAAAAGACTATACTTTTCTTTAGAAACTGATCTGGCACATCAGGCCACTTGTTATGTTAGCTAAACTACAGCTTTTCTTTATTGCAAAGACAATCCCTTGTTTAATACATACTGTCACTTGACAATACCATCTCATTAACAATTTAATCCACAATCACAAGTCATTTCTCAATAATATCCCTTCTGGTTCTTTAAGGCTCCGATTTTATCCAGTTTTTCCAGTTTAAGTACCTTAATTCTTTGACTTAAGGCAAAGTTTACTACAAGACAGTCATTTTAGTTGAGTAATGTTCAGGAAAAATGTTCACTATTCTTTGTGTGGCAATTACGGTAATCACAGTTCAGTGATACTTAAAATAATTAATCAAATAATAAAATAATTCTGATGGCTGTTGAAACATATTATACTGAATGCTGCTATATTCTGCCATTATGTCAGCCACACTATAAGATGTTAATTAATTTATTTAATCAACTAGAATAATTGAGACATCATACAGGGTGTAATAATCTGCATTTCTTAAACGCAAAATAATATACATTAGTATATACATTTATACATTAGAAACTCTGGTAATATACATTAGTGTATATAACAAAATGTATAACTGTAATGGCCAATGAATGTTTGATGAATGCCAATGATGAATGTTTTTTTTACAATTAAATATTTTTAATCCTAAATTGGTCCTTTTGAACTAAACCATATATTTAAAGGGGGTCCTGTCCCCCTCTTCTTAAAATATAGGCAGAGACAAAGAAATGGCAGAGCCATTAAATACAAGATTTACTGGCCTTCACTGTAGCACTGATGGTGACAAAGCAAAGCAAAGTATTTGTGTGTGTGTGTGTGTGTGTGTATGTGTGTGTGTGTTTGTTTGTGTAGGATGTCCTTGCAAGGCTACATGGCCTGTTTCATATGGTTGAAAGACCATTAATGAAAAAATTTCATCAACCTCCATCACAGCAACTGATTCCCTACTGAGATGGATAGAACTTAATGTGTGTGTGTGTGTGTGTGTGTGTGTGTGTGTGTGTTTGTACAGCTATCTTTGTGAGGACCACCTAGAGTTATTAACCTTTGGAGTGAGGACCATTTTGCAAAGTGAGGACATTTAGGCCGGTCCTCACTTTATTTTCACTGTAATGGCCTCCAGAGGCCGTTTATGTGTTTCTCTCAAAGTTTCAGAGAGGTCCTCAGAAAAGTGCCAAACTGAGAATAAATGTCTATCTACACGTGTGTGTACATAATCTGAATACACACACGTTTTGCTCTCTATCGCCCCTATTGACATTGCTGATTTATTGCACCGAGCAACTTAAACTACAGAAAGACTAGAAAAAAGGCAGTCACAAGGTTTTATTAGTTAAAATGAAATACAGTATATGAAATTTTATTCTGGTTAATTTAATCTACTTTTGTGTTATACTTTTAAGATATTTAACAAAGTTATAATTTGTTTTAATCACTCATAACATTACATTTACAGTGGAAAGGGTTCTTAGACCCTACCTGAAAACTAATTTAAATGTAAACTGCTCAAGTTTTTAAATTCCAAATTGACTTTTTCTTCATGTTTAGCTACTTGTGAGTAATGTGTGTTGTGTAATGGCCTGTCAGACCACAGTTTTAACACTCTGCATACAGTATTTGGATGGTTTAAATTCCAATAGCAAGTAACTACTGATTTTGTCAGATGAAACTGGGTGTTAGTAAATTTTACACATTCAAAGCATCTGTCTGCTAAGATAAAGATAACTAAAGCTCTCCAAACTATTTACTTTTGAGTGTATGTACACATGCATACTGACAGCATAAATGATGCAAACACTGGAAGCAAATTTCCAGAAGAAAACCAATTGATGATATATTGAATTATTACAGAGACTTAGTTCCAGCTGAATACCTCAACATTTATGTAGGTAAACTACTTATTTCCTGGTGCACAGAAGTTTCATCACTTAATGTGGTGGTGGTTTAGAGATTACAAAGGAAGCTAAGGTAGCTAAGTTAACTTAAGTGCTAGCTGCACACACACAAGCTAAAATGACTTTCTGCCTTTTCCTCCTCAGTTTAGGCCTGCTATTGTTAGCTACACTAGCAGCGTAGCTCTAGGGATGGCAGTGTCAGTCAGTGGGTCGACCACTTTGGTCCAGACTGAAATATCTCAAAAACTATTGGATGGATTGTGATGAATTGTGGTTCATTTCATGTTTCCCTCAGGGTGAATTGTAATTACATTATGATCCTCTGACTTTTCATCTAGTGCCATAATGCCATAATAATAAATGTCATAACTGAATAAATGACAATAATTTGTGTTTAGGGCTAATTAGCAAATGTTAATGCTAAATGTAAATGCTAATTAGCACACTAACATGGAAAACTAAGATGTTGAACATGGTAAACATTACACTTGCTAAACATCAGCAAGTTAGCATTGTCATTATGAACATGATAGCATGCTGATGTTAGCATAGCCTAAGTCTTAATCTTGTTATCTGATACTAAATGTGTTACATAAGATGTTTTCCCTACCATGTTTTTGAATAGTGCTTTCACAGATATTGTTGCTGTGTTTAAAAAATAAATTTTGCTATCTTCTGATAACCTATTATTGATTAAAACACACATACAATGCATGATGAAAGCACATGCAGCTTTACTTCTCACAGTAGCTACAGTATAGCTACATTGTTCTGTATCTACAGATACAGAACAATGTTTGATGGGTCTGATGTTCAGGAGGCCGCTGGAGTGAGTGGAAACTCAACCTGTAGTTGGACAGTTGTGGCATCACTTTGGACAGCCAGTCACAGACCTTGCCTCCAGGGTGCCTCACTGTCCTGCCTGGTGTTCCTGGCTAGGCTACTGAATGGGGCTAGCTAGCAGGCCTCAGACTCTGACAAACTGTGGCAGCCACTGAGCCCCCTCCACAGCTATATCATGTGGCTGGATAGCTTCGTCACATGAACATGGCAACTTTCTGTCTGCCATATGGATGTTAGACACTTTGAGGAAGAGCCACTCCCTGGTTAAGTGTTAACTGAAGGTAGTGTAGTGTTGGGATGCCTACACAGTCACCAAAGTAAAATTAAATTCATATCACTTTGCTATTTAGCTAACTCAGTGAGCTCATGTAATAGGATCCTTACTACTAATTTCTAAACACTTCAAAGCTGCATTAGCAAACAAAGAACACAAGAAAAATGAATATCATGTGTTTTGTGTTATCACTTCATCCTTATTGTCAACAGCAACGTTAAATGAGTAAGTAAACTCAAATCTGTAGAACTGAGGGTCAGCATGTGATTAAGAATACTGTGGAAGATTTAGAAAAAAGGCTAGTGAACAGAGAATCATAACACTTTAATTAAGTATTCATTCGAATATAAAGCATCAAAGTTAGTCATCCATTTTTACTCACCTTTTATTATTATTATTATTTCATTTTAACTGTAATTTTTTGAAGCTGTCGCAGTGAACTGGACTGCATACACTGAAGGGTGTTAATGTTTGGTCCCTCATGTTTGATATACATCTGTGGTGGCAAATAACTAGTTACATTTAATCAAATACTGTACCTAGGTACAATTTTGAGGTACTTTAATTGAGTATTTCAATTTGTACTTTAATGTACTACATTACATTTCAGAGGGGAATATTGTTTTTACTCCACTAAATTTTCTTTGATAACCCTGTTACTTTGCAAATTCAGATTAATGATACCAAATATAATCACCAAATAAATTATGATGCATTATTACAGGTTAATATAAGTCTTTATTGATCCTTCAGGGCAGCAAATAATGTAATCTAAAAGAGCTCCACCTTTACCAGCAACATTAAAGTGATGAACACATTAATGCATAATTACAATCCAATAATTTAATATAGATTATTCTGAAATGGGCCATTTTACTCCTTTTATTTTTAAGGTGTACTTTTACTTTTGGTACTTTAAATAAATTCTGATACTTGTATTTTTACTTAAGTAAAAACTTTTGATTTTAAGCACTGTAGTAGTACTGTAGTAGTACTTGTACTGATAAATGTGGTAATTGCTTTATTTTCAACATTCTAGCCTGTAAAACAGGCCTGTGTGTGAGTTGAGAAGTGGAGAATATTGTGGTGCACTGGCAGCCTTCAGCTCAGGCTTAATTGATGGCCCATCAAGGGGAGGGGCTCCCCCCCCTCACCTGCACTTGCTCTGCTGCCTACAGAGCGTGTTACGTGCCCTTCCCCCACCTTTCAATTCAGAGCGACCTGCAGTCTGGAGTTTTGGACAAACGCGGCAGGACCCTGAGAGATTTAGAAGAAGAATTGAGAGACTCAAACTTCACCATAGCAGATGCGAAAGGAGGCTTTTCCAGACAGCTTCAGTGCAGGTAAGATTTTATGATGTCTTGCTCTTGAGTTTTGCTTCCACATGTCAGCTAACTGTACAATATTATTTTGCCAGGATGAAACTTATTACACTACAGTAATTGTCAAATAAAGCCAAGTTATAGTATATTTTAGGTAGAAATTGTGTATTTTTGTATATGTGAACTTAATTCTGACCGTAGGAGTTCCTAACAAGCGAATTAACTCGTGCGCCACTAATGATAGACGCATTAAGATTCCACCAGCTTCTCTGAAAATATAGCAGGTGGCCAAATGTAAGTTATAACCTTCATTTAAAGATAACCATTTTAAGCATTTTTAAACGTAGACTGTAACCATTTTTCTCAGTTTGTGGAAATAACTTTAAATGCCTGTGTTTTTGTGGTGTTTTCATGTTGTTTCCTTAAGTATCCCTTTTAATAATGTGTGTGAAATTTTGGGACATTTCACTGTGTATTGATAACTGTGGAAAAGAGTTAGAATGCAACGATTGTGGCAGTAAAGTTTAGCTTCAACTGTGAACTAAACACTTAAGTTGAAATGCAGTTTAAAGATGCCATCAGCCTGAGAAAAGTCACTGAAATAGATGTAATCTATTACTAAGTAACTAGTAACAGTACTTTTTTTAATTTGATCCCAAAACAGCTCTGCTCTCATGGCTTGCTGCGTGAATAATTCATAATTTATCAGCTACTGTTAAATAGATTTTTTTTTTTTTTACCATTCCTGTTGCTTCTCTCACTCCCACCTCTGTGACTGTCCACCCAGTTAACACAGTTGACAGGATATTTTAAAGGGAAACTGGCATCCTGGCACAGAGATGACCAACAGTTGCCAGCATTAAAAAACAAAACAAAACACTTGAACACTTTTTTGGGTACACATAATACAATACAACTGTGCTGCCATAAAGTCGCTTCTGTATAAATATGTTTCTTTTTTAACACTGTCAAAAATGTGTTAACTAAATTATATGTTGTAGCACTGAGCATAGTTAGTGATGGTGTTGTACTGGACATGTTTCTGGTTTTTAATATTCTTACCCCCTTTGTAGTAGGGAGGACAAAAACAAACACTTCTCAATATAATGCAGTCCAATACAACATCACCTTTTAACTATGATTTCAGTGATAAACAAGAATTGAATTGACAGACTATGACAAGAACAACTTAACATGAGCTTTGTAAAGGTAGAGTTTATGGCATGGTTGTGCTAAACTACATTAGACTGCACAGGTGTAATACAGTGGCTGCTGAGTGTATATATCAGTATCTGGAAACAAAGCACAAATAGCACATTGCCTGGTGGGAGACTTGAGATGTCTGGGAATGCATGTTATTAATACAGACCAAACTCACTAAATGCAAATATACAGACTCCAGTGTGTGGACTGTAACTTCATGTACTTATGACAGGGTGCCCAATTCAGTTTTTAACATTGTCTTTTATACATTAGATATATGAATGCCCTTTTAAATGTACTATATAAGTAATATATGAAATGTCTTCTCACTTGAAAAGATGAAAGCAGCACTAAAGCATCACTGTCCAGCTGTACTTGACTGGAATTTTTTTGTTGAAACTGTTTCAGACAATAACAGGAAATAATCTTCCATCTTCTCTTTCATGTTAGGTCCAGAAGGCGATGGCTGTGATGCCAACACAGGTATGTTACAGAATCTTTCCTCTATCCTGATACAGACTTTTCACTTTCCTGGAATAGTTGGCAGTAGTTGTAATTCAATGTTAAAGGAGGAATTCTAATATAAAACTAATAACGTAAACTGAGGACATATAATACACACAAGGTTCTACATCTTGAGTCCTTTAGAAGTTTAGAGATGACAAAAAGAATCAATTCTTATCCATCATGATTCTCTTTAGAAATGTGACTCTCTGTAGAAAGTACTTAATCTGATCGTAGAAAAGGTTTCAGTCGTAGTCATCTGGACACTGTTTTCAGAATCAAGACATTTCGGCTCCCATCCGGAAGTCATTCTCAATTGTGAAAAAATGGGACGGGAACTAGAAATGAATCTTGATTCTGAAAACAGTATCCAGATGACTACGACTGAAACCTTTTCTACGATAGAACACTCCTGGACGAATGAGGGACTACACCGTCTTACTTAATCTGATTTATGTTGTTTTCTGAAGTTCAGGCTGCTAGTTAAATAGACTGATATCATGTCAGGTCAGCTACAGTTATGTAATCTACAGTGGATGTTGTTGTTATACTGAGCATGAAACTTTTGCATGAGTTTCTTATCAGTGTCTGCTCGTTGTGTACTCACAGAGAGTAGCTGATTAAATCAAATTCATATTAAAGTAGAGTCCCGAGCAGTATCTGCAACTTTTTTGACTGTGCCGAGGCCAAGGTGTCAGCGGGACTGTAGCCAGTCTGTTGCTGGGTCTTGTCTAATTGCATACATGTAGAGATGATGCATTACTTCGTCTCTCAGAGGCATTTAAGGTGTGAAAATAAGTGGATTCTGTTCAAAGATGTCAGCTGCCACCGATTTATTAGTCTAGAGGGTGCAAATTTACCTTTTTTGTCCACTGGCCAAATGGCTAAGGAATGTTAAAATTTTGCCAGTCACTCAATAGATTACCATTGTTTTTTGGCTGGTAAGGGAAGCAAATCTACCAGCCATTTGCATGTTTTATCAGCATTTGGCTGGTGCTAATTTTGTGCCCCGTTAAGTCAAGATTCAATTAAACTCTTTACCAGGATAATCCACTCTGCATCAGTACTGTATATATTATAAACAAACATATTATCAGAACAAAAGACTAATTTGTCTTATTGAATTTTAGAAGTAAACATGCCATGCTTTGTCAGTGTCAGTTTGTGTATTTCGGCGTATTAAGTCAAATGGAAATTATGAATGTAGTCTTACATAAAGTAAAAGTATGGAAATCAAAAAAGTATCACACTGTTTTATTATAATACACTTTTACAATAGTGTAGTCCATCTATAAGATAATGATGGTAAAGTGACTCTTTAAAGTTGTACGTGATTGTTGATGTGATGACTGGAAATTGCCTGAAAGCGCTCATGCTATTTTACTTTCACACGATTTTTCTAATGATGATTATGCTTTTTGCTTACAGTTGGACTATATCCATGAGGAGCCAGAGTGGGATTCCTTTGGATCCGAATTATATAGCCATACAGGATCGGACCTAGAGTACAAGCCAACTCACACTGCATCATCATCCAGTGATGAGGAAGATTTGAAAAGCCGAGACAAACACAAGAACCTCAGAACTTATGTGAAAAGACAAAAAAAACAAAAGACGAACAAAACAAAATCAACTGTGACCATAAAAACTTGTACAAAAGGGAAGATGGCAAACGAGCACGCGACAAAAGACATTATTGTCTCTACTGTGGCCAGTCAGACTTAAAGATGGCGAGACATTTGCAGAGAAATCATATGGAGATCCAGGATGTAGCATATGCCTTTAGCTTTCCTTCAGGATCAAAAGACAGAAAAGTTCTTTTGGAACAACTGCGAAATAAAGGAGATTTCAAGCACAATACCAAAGTCCTGGAAAAGGCAGAGGACAAATAGTGACATGGAGGCAGCCCTCTGATGAAGTTTCTGTTAAGGATTATTTGCCTTGCCAATATTGCTATGGAATGTTTGCTAAAAAGGTTTTGAGAAAACATCATTGCACATGCAGAAGTAAAACATCATGTGTAACAGAAGACAAAAAGACAAGAAAAAGAGTACAAAGTCTTGCTGCACGCGTGCTTCCAATAGCATCTAACGCCAGTGGACGTCAGGATGTCATTACCAAAAATGTGATGGCTCTGTGGAACCATCTCAGGATGGTGGAAGATAAAGCAAAGGGGGAACTGACACAACAGATTTTAACAGCATACAGGGAGTTAAACGAGACAGTTCTGGTGCAGGTCATTGTCTTTAACAAGCGGCATGAAAGGCAAGCATCACGCTTGACTCTTGAGACGTATGAGAAAGCAAGCACAAATCATGTAAATGAGGACATTTATGAAACCCTGTCACCATTAGAGAGAGAGCTGAGCAAGCTACTAACCCGCATAGAGGTCTGGAGAAAAAGAGGTGGGAAGGTAGCTGTTTTCTTGACTGAGAGAATGAAGGAATCAATCAATTTGTTGATTGAAAGGAGAGAGGAAGCTGGAATACCTGCTGAAAATCCTTATCTCTTTGCAAGACCTGGTGCGATGACAAAGTTACGGGGATGTGATTGTCTGCGGAAATATGCAGAGGAAAGCAAAGCAGAAAACCCTGAACTCCTGAGATCAACCAAATTAAGAAAACAGGTTGCCACATGCTGCCAACTCCTGGATCTCAGCGAACAAGAGCTGGAACAAGTTACAAGGTTCATGGGACATGACATCAGAGTTCACCTTGACTTTTACCGACAGACTTACAAAACCTTTCAAATTGCCAAGATAAGTAAACTTCTGTTTGCAATGGAGCGAGGCCTCAACCTCAACACAATTGATCTTTCTGTCTGTGGTATGTACGCACTGTAACTGACCTTGTTTTGTCCTGTTCTGTTTCATTGTCGTTGCATAAACAGTATTCTCCTAAGTGTAGTCAAACATCCAAGCATTTCCATGGAGAAAGCCATTTACTTTTTATCTGTACAATCTATTATAGCTGGACAATATCAATCTCATTTAATAGAAATTCGCTTTCAGGCAAACCATAGAGACGTACAGTCACACCTTTTACAAAATTAGCGTTAGTGTTACTGTTACACCTCATACTGCTAACTGAAGTAGGATATTTTTAGAAAATGTTTCTGACTCTAGTAAATGAGGTGAAATATGCTAAACAACAAAAAGAAAATAAAGAAATTTAAAGGAAAGTAAATGCTTGCATGAGCAAAGAAGGGCTTGGCTGTGTAATTTATGCATAGTATGGTGAAAATAGTGTTAGGTTAACAACTGATCCATACTGTCCAGTGACATGAACAGATCAAGAGAGGATTTGTACAATCTTTTTTATGGAGCTCTTTTAATCAGCAGTAGTCTTTGTACTTGAGGATATTTTGACCACTGAGTACTAATATTTGATCATTGTTATCTTTACAGCTGAAAGTCACACGTGGACTTCTGTGACTGTCCCACAGAGGGAAAGGAAACGCGGCAGAGAGGTTGTTGAAGGTGCGTATTTAAGAATTAGGATGCTGTCTGTGTTAAACCTGTCAATATTATAGCTGCAATTATTAGTCGATTCAACATTTAATCTGCAGCCATTTTGATATAATTTAATCTTTTAGTGATTCTTAAAGCAAAAATGCTTTACACATTTGCTGATTCCAGCTACTTAAATGTGATGATTGGGTGCTCTTTTTTATGCAGTTGTAAACTGAATATCTTTGAGTTATAATCTACACTCCTGCACTGCATAGTATGAGGTGTCACTTTTTGTTTGCTATTGTTTTTCAGATGGAGGTTCTGACCTCTTCTCCCCGAAAAACAGATATGACCAGGGCAGTGAGGATGGGGACTCAGATATGGAGGGTAAGTTAGGGACTGTACGAAAATTATTGGGTTAGGAAGGATATTTAATTGTATTAAAAAGGTTGTCCTGGGAACCTTTTGTCTTAAAAAGAATCAATACCTTTCCTAGTATCTCAAAATAATAGGCTCATTTAATGCCAAACTTATCAAAATGCTGAATATTCCATCCAAAACTAAACTAACGTCCAGACTAAATAAATAGTTATTACAGCGTCTGAATGAGTGCACTAAGCACAGGTGGCTTTGTGGCAGCTGATAGATGTAGATGATAGTTTTGTGCACAGTCAGTTTGGTTTCAGTTATCTTATGATGTAAATACAGTCCAGAGTGCTGCTACAGGCAAGTGAAAAGTGTTGCTCGACTGGAGAGATGCCGTCACCAATACCTATAGAGAACCGTGTCTAATCGGTTTCTAGAAACTGACATATTAGTCATACCAACGAGGAAAATTACACGATGAAGAGAGGTTTGCTGTCCTCTGCATATGGCCAAATGCTCCTTTATGACCTGGGCGCACAAAAGCCATTTTTTAAATGGCTATGATAAACCTAGCAATGTCCTCAAAAATGTGTAGTGAACTTTCCAAACTTCCAGTCTTGCCTCATCTCATACCAGTAATGCCAAGTCGGTCTACTACTGGGTCCATACAATCTCTATTTCCATTTATCAGTGATTAAAAAAAAAGAAAAAAAAGAAAAGCCAACTACTAACTAAAAGCAGGGCAAGAAGACGCAAAATTCAATCAAACTGCTGAAACTCTGACAGCCGGTCAAAATAACACTGCTATCTTATAATCTTCACGTGTGGCGTTGGCCTATAGTTTATGTTTCACCATGGCAACAGGTATAAAAAGGCAGAGTCTCCATTTTAATCCAGTGGACGTAGAGATATTAATGCATGTATATGCAGACTGTGCACGTTTAGCTTTAAAAAAAAGTCATCCTGAGTCAGAGCGGGAAAAGTGTCAGTAATTTAACACAATAAAGTTTTATTCAGTGTTGTCCATTAATTCATCGTTTACCAGACTTAGGTTTCCTTAATGGTGATGAAGTGGTGGAATCTGACTGTGCGTTGTGCTGTAGTCTACTTTACATTTTAAATATATTAGTTCAGCTTTAATCTTATGGGGACAGAGTACAGGGGCCAGCAGCTGAAAAATAGAGTTGAGGATTTAAATAATATATTGCTCAAAGACAGAGAGACAAGACTGTCAGCTCACCATCTGATCCAGTAAAAAAGGGTTTGGTGGCTCTTGAAAAGGCATTGATGTTAAAATACAGTAGATTTACAGTTTTTGAAATCTTCTTGGATCAACAGCATTCAGCTTTATTTCAGCTACTTCAACAAATGTAGTGAATTTAAACAGTCAGTGAAATACTGTTAAACACGTTCAGACTAAACGCAGCCTGTTTAAAAAATAAACTCACTTTCTACCTACATCCTGCAGCTGGGGATGGGACTTCAGATATGGATGGTGAGTTAAATGGCTTTCATGAGGACAGTTTATTGTACAGTGCAAAGTCAAGCTGTACACAACCCCTGCCTTTTGCTAAAAGATCCTACTAGTTGTTTTTCCTACTTCCGCACATATAAAAGACACATAGGTTTGAGGTTACACTGACTAACAGGAATTAATATTTGTCTGTTACTGTTGTAGATCAGAGCGCAGGACCAAGCCTGGCCAAAAGGCTTCCACAGAAGAAAAGAGGCAAAAAGAAGGCAAGCGGTGAAAGACAGAGGTAAGTTCTTTAAAATTGGGCGAAAAATGCATAGACTTCAAAGCTAAAGTTAGGTGCTTTCTGTGACTGTGTGCCAGCTATGCATGAGCTGAGTCAAGAAATCTACATTGTGGTCTAAGTACTGAATGTTAAAGAATCTACATTTTTTCTGTCATCTGTAGAGGCCATGGAGTGAAGCAGAGAGGACTGCTGTCAGCAAACAGTTGGGAAAGTTTATGGCATTACGGCGGGTTCCAGGTAAAGAGAACTGCATCAAATGCATAACACAAGAGAAACACTTGGATCAAAGATCCTGGAAGGATGTTAAAAACTTTTCATATAACAAAATTGTGACTCTTAATCGAAGATCGCTGTCACGGAAACTTCAGTTCTGAAGACGTCATTTTGCATTATAATTCAATGTTCTATTTTTAATGTCTGGTTGAGCCAGTTGTTGGCATGTTTGAACGTTGTTAGTTTTCTAATGCTGTTTGGTTGTGGAATGTAACTAAGCACATATGCTCTAGTACTGTACTTGCTGATATAGTTTAAATTCAAGGTACTTTTCAAGGTATTTTATGCAAATTTATACTTCGACACCATAGACAAATCTAGTGAAGTAAAAAGTACAATATTTGCCTGACAGCTTTAGCTACTGTGCAGATTACAATTTGTTATGTGTTGATTTTGAATGAATTTTTCTGATAAACTGGAGGATAAAGCGTTTTTCTGAGCAGCAGTAGTAGTAGCAGCAGCAGCAGTAACTAACAATTACCATAACCATTTTTCTTCAGAATGAGTACTTTTACCTTTGATACATTACGTACATTTTGCTTATAATATTTACATTTACTTAACGTTTTGAATGAAATGTGATATTAGTACTTTTTCTTAAGTTTTAAGGATCTGAATACTTCTTCCACCATTGTTGGTTTGTGCAGATCGTGAGTTGTGTCTCAGTTAACAAATCAAAATAAATCTAGTTGTGTACACTGGAGATGGCATTCATTGCAGCTTTATTGGAAGTTGTATGATACTGATGTTTATTGCTAAAGTTTGGTTCACTTTGGTAAAGCAGTAATTGTGTTTTAAAAGTACTGTATCTGTATTTTTGTACAGCAGTCTAATCAATGGTCACAACATTAATTTTAGAACACTTCAAGAATGATTTATTAAATTATTTGTCTGTACTAAAACATAAAATTGTAGGAAAGAATAACTACAAGCTAAAGACAGAAGGTAGTTAAACTAGTCTATTCTGAAACGAACCCAATAGCGCCCGTGTGTGTGTGTGTGTGTGTGTGTGTGTGTGTGTGTGTGTGTTTGTGTGTGTTGAGATAGGGCTGTGTGCAGTGAGATGTCAGATGAGCACAATCATCCCATATTTTGTGTGTATTGCAGGGTGTGTGTTGGTTTATGTGTAAGTTGGCATGTGTGTAGAAATGTGTGTGTTGGAGTGGGTTTGTGAGTGCGTCTGTGAATGTGTGTATGTTGGTACGTGTGTGTGTGTGTGTGTGTGTGTGTGTGTGTGTGTGTGTGTGTGTGTGTGTGTCCATTTGTCTTGTTACCAGTTTAAGCTGCCAATGTAATCACCATGAGAAAGACTCTGGAAACGAACTCTCTAACCTTCACAACCCCGTCAACCCCCCACCCTGGCAACTATTAGGAGCCACACACACACATTCTCATATGCTGCACTTTTGTCCCCTTTTTTAAATTTTTAAATCATTCTGACTAAAAATTAGACACAGTCATGGATGACTTCCAGAGTGAAGCACTCATTACTGGCATTTAATATTCATAATGTTCTGTTTCAGATAAATGTAGAAAATACAAACTCACTAATGGAAGGTGAACTTCTCAACATCAACTCAGGAGATTTCGCATTGATATCAGGCTTACCTAAAGTAACAAAAATGTGATTTACACCAGTGAAGTACAGTTGAGTTGACATAAAATCCAAGGGTGCACTTAACATCTTTCTCTCACACCTACTGGATTGTCACTTAACACTGAATTGTGACTGGATGCTGCAGTACATTGGGTCAAATATACCCACTACTGTACATCAATATTGCTGCAATATACAGTAGCTTCCGGCCACGTGGGAGCACAGAGAGCAATGCTGAATTTTGTAGCAGCACTCCAGTCATCGAGGGACAAATTGACTATGCACCAACTTGGATTTTACATGGCCTCTTGAGTACTGCACAGGCCTGAAATTTCAGCCCGAGGCTGACCCAGGCCTGACAGGTGACAAAATGTTTGCGCACAAACCTGGCCCAAAGTCCAAAGCCAATATTTTTACATCAAAACTCTCTCTCTCCATGTACTTCTCTTGCTCATACACACATTCAGTGCAGCATTTGAATAGTGAACCTTTTTCTGTTGCTTTAGTTTTGTACTCCAGCATATGAAACAACTAAATGTTGCATTCTCTCCAGTGGAGTTGCATTTTCATCAATAGCCATTATGGAACTACTGTATATGAGCAGATATGGGTGCCTCACTCGAGTAGTCATCCAGGACCACATATTGTGTCAGAGCAACTGCATGCTTGGTGTTTGGTAGGTCCTTCCTTTGCTACAAAGTAATGCACGTAATGCAACACACAGACCTCTCTACGACGTCTTTGCCACTCCAGCATGTGTGCTGCTCAACCTCCATCTCACTTTCACAAAGCATTTCTGGCAACTCTGAGAAAAACCACTGGTACCGCTGGATAGAGCCCTCAAACTCCCTGAAAGAAAGAGAGAGAGAGAGAGAGAGAGAGAGAGAGAGAGAGAGAGAGAGAGAGAGAGAGAGAGTTGAGCACAGTTGAATGCTTGGGTTGTTGTTAGTAAGAGTAGGACCAATGTACCATATGCTTTTATTTGTTCCAATTTAGACTCGTCATGTCCAATTCCCTGTGAAATCCCTTCTAATAGACTCTCAACATGGGGAAGGGAAACAAGCTCATAGCACTTTTGATAATGACTGCATAATGCAAATCTGATATGAAGGTTTTCATTTAATGAGTTGTCTGATCTCAGGTTATATTTTCTCCAAGTCCCAGCTTTAGTTAAACTGATATATCATTTAGGAGGAATGACACATACAAGGAAGAGATTATATTAGTCAAATGCAACTAAAGCTACAGAGAATTAAAAGTTCACTGACTGTAATTACTAGTTACTGGAGGGGACAGCTGCGTTGCACTTTATTGGCCTAATATTTGCGCTGGATCATTCTCACAGATGTTTTCAATGATTGTAAAATACATATCCTAAGTCCAGGGGAAAAAAACTCTGTTAACTAATAAGGTTTCTTTGACTCTGGCTCTTCTTTAAGGGCTAATGAATAGACAGAATGGAGTAAATGACTACTGAAAAAAAACACAAGCAGACATTAACAGGTGATGAGATGTCTGTCATTTTATTTCTTGATTATGGACAAATACCCCTTTGATGACAATTCAGAGTGCAACTGATGGAGACGAATTTACCTTGATAGTTTTTTCAGGCTGCGACTCTTGTCTCCTCTGGAACCTTTGAGAAGGAATGACCTGGTGGGAGACATAAACAAAACAAGCACAGAAAAAATGTTTGATGAAATTATTAGATTTTCTCCTGCTATGACTGAAGGTCAAATGTAAAAAGAACCTCTACTCTGTCTCTTCACAGATTTAATTCACCTATTGTGGATAAATTCTAACTTGCGCCAGATATTCTGACCTCTGACAGGAACTCGTACATTTCATCAGATGTGTGTAACTCACCTCCGGGATTGTAGCTGCAGACGCTGATGACCCACTGAAGGAGGCGATGTCACAGGTGAGCTCTGTGAGGTTACTGATGTAGCAGGGCTCACAGAGGCTGTAACATCCGAGGTGGTGGGATTTGCACTTGGCATCAAGGGACCAGCTGCCTGGGATCCACACACCTTCTCTACCTGAGGAAGAGATAGTTTGCAGGGTAGTGTTTTGGAGAGGCTAATCATGTGGCTGCTTTTCAGAGGAATGCAAAGTGATTCATATGGAGTATCTAGAACAGTGGTTTCAAACCTTTTTAGTCTCACATACCCCCACAGCTCATCAGATGAGCTCAAGTACCCCTTCATCGACACCACCCATCAAGTCCCAAATGTGTTCTTTTGAAGAGATTTTATACAAGACATAGTGATCCTGGCATTGTCGATGTTTAGGCTTGGTCTCTTTTTGTGTTTTTTTCCCCATTAAATTCAGTTTGCATTACCACTTGGAGAGGCAGAAACTGGATGTTTCAACCATCTATCAATAGCTGTTTCGACTTCTCTGCTTGCCTGTTATCTAGTTTTTACTAACTCTCAATTGCAGAATGTGGTGTTAGAGTTTTACAACTGACTCAGGTTACTGGGAGGCTTGTCCTGTGCAGTCTGCCTTTCATAGCTGGTTTTAGTTTAGCTGGACCATTAGTTTATTGGTCATTGTGGCAATAAATATGCTATAAATATACTAGATCACCCTCACACCAATTTGTAATCCTGTTAGTGTGTTTATTTTCCTCTGAAACACAAATTATGGAGATATATAGAGTATACATCGTAGAAAAGGTTTCAGTCGTAGTCATCTGGACACTGTTTTCAGAATCAAGACGTTTTGGCTCCCATAAACTCGTTTACATAAATTACTGCTGTCTTAAAATGTATTTTGCAATCATCTATTAACTTTAAATGATGCACATAACACATATACTGTACACTGTTAAAGGGTTCGGGGTTAGCCTTTGGTGATGTGTCTAATGAATAAGAAGCTTGATCAAATATTCAATTAAGTGGTATTTTCTTATTAGCCGCAATTAGCAGTGCGATTATGCTTGTGTGTGTTTGTTTACCTCTCAGGAATCTACTCTACTAAGTCCACAATGTTCTCTCAAAGTTGGATGGCTACTCTATTTCTTCCTCCAACAGTGTGTGCATGCATGCATGTGTTTGTGTGTCGTCTGTTTGTCCAGAGATTAGCCACAGAAACTTTCTCATCACTCAGAACCAAGCTGCATTCTGGGTATCGGTTGTCCCGCCAACCACAGTCTTTGTCTGGCACTGGATCTGTATTCACACTTGCATACATACTCGCACACACACAGACTGAGGGGAACCCCAGATTCTCTGAAGAATGAGGCTGTTTTTAGCCCATCTAGGTACAAGGCTTTTGTGAGGAGATCCAACTGCCAGGCTGAAAGAAAACCCACGGCCTTCCTCGCTCTGTGTCCAAAATTCAAATGACTTTATTATTGGGGCATATGAGTAACGATGGTTTAGCAATCTGTTACTGATCCCTTTTCAGTGATTATATTATACAGGGGCACATTTTAGGGGCACAATTACCTTAGTATTCAAACCTTTTTCATTAGACTGCCAGCAATAACCAGAATCCAAAAAGTATTTTATGTAACAATTTAAAGTATAGAGAGTAAAAAGCAAACCACTTGTATACATCTTCCCCTCCATCCCATCATCCCCTCTGCTTACTGTGGCTGTAATGCGTGGCCCGTGCAGCTGAGCGTGCAGTATAGCATCATTCACATGATTTCGGACTGCCAACAGAGCCAACTCCATGCTGTTGTGGTTGCTGCTGGTTGCTAAAGTAGCAGCTAACCGTTCGAGCAACACCACCAAACTCCCCCAGGGGGTGCCAAGCTCTGATACACCCACCTAGAATAGAGAGGATGGACAGGAAAAGAGGAGAAATAGGAAGAGTGAATTTAGATATGGGAGGAAGAGGAGAGGAGGAGGAGAAAGGGAGTGCATAGATGACAAATGTGGAAAGAAGAAGAGTAGAAAGAGAACAAGGACATGTTTTAATGTTACATTTACATTTAAGTTTCTTTAAAGCTGCTTATATCATACTTCAAAATCAGTCTATCAGTGACAAATTGATTGTGATACGTTACTATAATTAGAAAAACAAATGGATGGATGGAAATGAGCCAACGACTGGCAGTTTCTATCTCTTGACAGTAAAGCCAAGACCACATTTTCCATAAACCAAGTTGCCTTCTGTCACAGAGAGGCTAGTTCCTACTTGTTCCTCTGCCTCTCCTTGACTTGCTGTATGTGTTTTTCTTTCCTTTCCTTTACTGAAGAGGATAAACATGATGGGAGTCGTTTTTCCATCACACTTTCTTTGCTTCCAAGAAACTCTCAAGCAGGATGAACAGTGCCATCTTCCAGCTTTGTGCTATAAAGAAGTCTCTCTCTGCTGTTAAAGATGTCCAGAGGCAGCCCAGTAAGATGTACGGAAGACACTGCCAATTCTCCTGGCAATGCTCTTGTTATTTGTCAGTCTAAAACTTAATGTGGGAACGGTTAATTGATGATAAAATGCTGTGAAGGACTGATTCAGCAATGTGAGAGATGGGAGCATGACTACATGTTGTTACTTGTCTCTCCAGAGGCAAAGGGAGACAAATAGTCTGAGGCCTCCCACGCATCTAAAACAATATCAGCTACAATACACACACACGACCTGGAAAGAATAACATTAGTTGGACTTTTGCTATTCTCCAAATTCTAAATCCGGAATGAGCAAAACATTGCTGATATGATATATCGAAAATAATTTACTTTGGAAGTGGTGGGAGGTTTAAGTTTTTAAAGGAATAGTTTTGAGGAACATTTTGAGAAATGCGCTTGTATGCTTTCTTTATTTTCGTAAGTCCCAGAAAAACCACAAATTGTCGTTTTTACATTTTTGTTTGTGTACGGATTAAATAAACGAGATCAAATGTGGCAATTGGTCAAATTGAGAGGTGCTAGTATAGGCGTATTTTTGAACTTTGGACAGAGCCAGGATAACTGTTTCCCCCTGCCTCCAGACTTTGTGCTAACCTAAGCTAATTGCCTCCTTACCAGACATCCTCTCATAATGTTGACACACAGTCCGGTACAGGGCCGTATTAGTGTCAGCCCTCTGCAGTGGGAACAGTACTGCATCCTCACTAAGCCTCGCCCACACTCTCTGGATAACGTCGCCTTCTCGGTCGCATTCACAACCTCTCCAGCCAGTCTCAGCAGTCGGCTCAGTGCTCGGCCCGCCCCGAGTGCACGGGACAAGCTGCTGACCAGGAGGTGAGGATGGGGTCCGAACGGGCTGACATCCTGCCGCGTCATCCGGAGGCAGTCGTCATGATTGGGGAAGGGGGAGGAATGGGACTGGGGTGACATGTGGCCGATCCCAGGGTTGAGCAGGCGGCGGTAGACCAGCGGGAAAAGATCATTGTAGAACTGACGCACAGTGTTGTCCAATGAGGAATTAGAGTCTCCAGAAAGGTGCCGTTTGATGTTGCTGAACAGCTGAAACACAAGGGGCCGACAGTCGGACGCCAGAGCAGAGTAGGCGCTGTCGAACAGAGTGCTGGTCAGGTTAGATGTGAAGGACACGAGCGACTCGAAGGTCTCTGGAACAAGTGAGAAGACAGAGAGAAAGGGAGCGAGACAAACATGCATTTTATTGTAACATGAGCAATACTGACAAACATCCATGATAATTAGTCACAAAGTTAGCTCATTTCTGAGTCTAATGACCCCTCATCATGCTGGAATAGGAACAGCTAGTGTACCAAGCATCCCTGTGCACTAGTATGCTTGGCTATTATGATTTCTACTTTGATAACTAGTTACTCAATTTTATTATTGTTGCTAGATGAACGTTTTTAATTTCCTAACCTCAATCCTGTTATCATATTAACATTTTTATCTGTATGCTTGGGATTCTGCCCTTTTATACGTGTGTATGTATTTTTACACGTGAAGTCTCATAGTTGTGTGCCTGATGTTATACTTTAACCCATAAAGAGTGGAGTGCAATTTAAATCAACTGAAGGTGAAGTTGACAAAGTGAAATTTTGACCTTATGATGGCCCTAGATAAAAAGAGGTTGTTACACATATGGTCATATATGAAGCAAACATATACAGTGTGTTATGTAACTTACATAAAGTAAGTCTATATAAAGTTGTTCCAATTTCAAATGGAGGCATAACTGACATAGACACATGTCATTCCCACATGTAAGATGTGGCATTTCCATAACAGTGCATATATTAGTTTTCCTTGTTACACAGTTTCTGTCTCACTAACCTTGGACTGACTTTATCCTGCCGCATACGAGCGGAAATAGCACACAACTTAATTCATCCCTGAGCTCGTTTTAACTACTGTGTTATCTTTAGTCAGGTGATAATGAGAGGCCCAATCTCAGGATCCACTGTGTTTCCTATGTCCGACACGGTCTAATAAAGTGGACAGCACCCTTAACAAAGGCTGTATGCCCGTGATGTGTGACAGTGTATTTGTTTGAAACTTGCCAAGTAAAAAGGGTGATGTCAATCTGATGGCATCCTGACACACACACACATACACACATGCACACACGTGCACACACACAAACTGGGAGTAAAAGAAAGAGAAAGGGAAAGCTATTTATCTGTGACTTTCACTAAGTGATTCAGTCAGTCAAGGTGCATGTTTGTGTGTGTGTGTGTGTGTGTGTGTGTGTGTGTGTGTGTGTGTGTGTGTGTGTGTGTGTGTGTGTGTGTGTTTTAACAGCTTTGTATTTCACCATCACAGCTGCAGCCACCTGACTCTCCAAGTGACAGCAATTTATTATGGAATTTATTAAATAACTCACATATTTACTAAATAAGGAAATAATTATCACTCTCCGGCAGAGTTTACACAAGAGCGCCATGGTATTTGTTTCACTTCTGTACATTCATACTCATTTTCACACAGATTAAATGAAATGAAGTGACTTTGATGGTAGTCGGGGGATGAGGAGGTAGAGCAGCAGTGGCAGGGCTCACTTACCTAAAGTACTGAGTGAGAATGTCTCACTTTTATGTGTTTGCATACCCATGTCCTGGCAATAGCAACACAAAAACAGACGGCATCGAGTGACATGGCAAAGTCTACTCTGGGGTCACGTGATTAGCTCTTTACCCTCTGTGATTGGATGGCAGCTGCAACATGAAGAGGGCACAGGGGTCTTGCAGTGCCAGAAACACATGCAAGCATGCAGACACATATTCACGCACGCACACACACACACACACACATACTAAAGTAATCCACAGGGTGTAAATAGAGCCTGACTACAACCGCTCTGGGCATGTCTCAGTTTCTCTAGTGGGTTTTAATCACTGCGCTTTGGAGAGGGGATCCTTTGAGATTCAGCTCAGCTGTTGAAGACCACTGCTGTTGTGCAAAATTAATTTCATGCATTAAAGGGTTGGTTCGCCCAAAACACAAAAGAGCATATTTTCTTACTTGCCACAAAATAATTTAGTTTTAATTCAATAATTTTTGTTTTATTTGTCCAAGTTTTGTGATACATGGAATTACATTCTTGCAAAGAAATAGCCATTATCCAAACTAAATAAATGCTTTTAACATTACTTAGCCTTGCTCTGCCTAAGGAATATTTTCTTTTCTGCAATTTTTCAATGTTTTGAGCAGCACAATACAAATCCCATTTACCTCCATTGTACTAAGGTGGCTGCAGTATTTACAGAGAAGGATATCTATCACAAAACTTTAGCACATAAAACTATCTGCATGGGTAGATATCTCTTGGGGTTAATGAGAAAACGTGTTTTTTTGTGATCTGGGTGGACTGACTCTTTAAATGTTTAAATCATATTGCTTAAAGCTGTTAAATTTCAAGTAAATGCAGCAAATTCTAAACTTGTCTCTTCGTACTTGCTGCAGTTTGGGCCTTATTCAGCCCTTCCTTGTGTATGGGTGTTTTGCATTAATTTTACCCATGGATGGTTGTAGCCATCCACTGGGCATAAACAGCCGCTGAAACTGAGCCTGAGTGCATTCAGATGTAGCAGGGGAGGAGAGAGTGAGAGATAGAGGCAGAAAAAATAAAACAGAGAGGTACACGTTTGCCATGTCTGTCTGCTGGGTTTCATCAACTCTATCCCTCTCATCTCTGGAATACATGCGCACGCACACATACACACATTCATGCAGGCAAACACACACAAGCTCTTTCTATCACACACACACACACACCACACCACACACATGCTCACATAGACTGGTGAATAGCGTTGAGAGACAAGTGGACAAGCAGAGTATTCTTCCTCCTATTCAGAGCAGCCCGTTAGAGACCGGCTGTTGCCCACGGCAACAACACTTTGCTGCGGATACGTACTGAATGTAAACATTCTCCGTCCCTCGCTCTCTCATTGGTCAAGAACAAAACCTGATTATCGCAGCGACAGAGACAGACAGACAGAGAAAGAGAGCGGAGAGTTGTAACAAAGTTTTCCGCTGCTCCCTCTGAGAGTTTGCTCTCTCAAAGACTCAATCAAACATCAGTTGTTTGTTTGGCTAGCCACTGTGGCGCCTCACAAAATAAACTGGCCTCACACCACCACCCTGACACAAACTAGCTATTTCATGATGAACACACAAAGTGAGAATAACAGGGGGGCTCCAGGCACTTGACAGAACTGTTAAAACACCAAAATCACCACTGCTATTAAAGTCACTTTGATTTAGACTCTTGAATCAACCACAGACATTAGTAATGCTTGTTAGTCATAATAAATCCATAAGGAAAGATTTTAATGCAGCATACAGTAGCTGAAATAGAAACACGAATTTTATTGTTTCAATTAGGGCTGAAACTAATGATTATTTTCATTATCAATTAATCTTGGAAAATACAGTTGACTGAGGAATTTAAAAAATCAGCCTTCATGTACATTGTATGTGTACATTGCTCTCTCTCCACACCTTCACCCCTCAACAGACCATTTTTTAAGATTTGCTGAACAATTAAAAAATGTGTTTTTCAATTATCCAACATGCTTTTCTCTTCAATACTGGATGAAATGAAAAGAAAATGTACGTATTGTATTCTCTAGTCTACACCCCTTCCTTCCTCTGTAGATCCATTTCTCTCCCTCACCTTGGTAGGCCTTGGTGTGTCCAGCGATCAGGTACTTAAGTTCAAAGCTGTAGGACCGCATCTTCTGCTGCGTCTCACTGCGAACAGCCGCCATGTAGCTGTCCTCCATCTTACTGGTACAGCAGCTAGGCCCAGGGTGCTCACACACTCGGAGAGACTCATCTGAAAGACAGAGGGAGAAGACATAGCTTCAGGCCTGGTCATATTCACTGTAGAGCCACAGAGAGGTTAAATCTCATCCATCACAGAATAGTGGGTGGAAAGAATTATTTTGTGAAGTCTGCATAGGTTTCTAGTCACCTTTACTCTGACCTTGGTTGAAAATGTAGGTGTACTCACCAAGTTTCTCATAACTAATAGAAGCAATGAAATGTCTGATAAATGTTTCATATTTTTCTAGAATAAAGGCTCAGAATGAATCCCACCAATACACTTGTTTTACTTTGGGCTACTCAAAAGGTACTCAGATCTACATATTTGTTCCTAGAGGTTGTTTTAAGATGAATCTAATTAATTAACTAACTAACCAATAAGAATCCATCTTGTTAATCATCAATCAAGTTAGTTAATCCATTTAGGGACCAGTAATCTAAAAGCATTTAGTGCACAAGACTTTATGACTTCACAAAAATAATTCTACAATGAGCCTGCTGGGACCTGACATGATGACATGCACAGTGGGTGACGCGTCACCACTCACACCAAAGTGTGTGTGTGTGTGTGTGTCTGTGTGGGGCAGTCTGACTCTGGTAGACTGCTGTAAGCCCAGCTGTCAAGTAGCTGACTGTGATCAAGGGATAGAGAGGGAGAGAGAGAGAGAGAGAGAGAGAAATGAGAGGAATGGACCGTTCAACTATGTCTGACCTGACACACACACACACACCAGACCTGTGTCAAACTTTCAGCTATTCATATTAGCACTGGCTGACCATGAAATACATTACTGAGATAGTTACTATTTATTGGTAATGCTATGTTGCATTTTCCTCGTTTGCAATTAGCAGGTTGGTTGGAAGGCAGACTACAGGTCACGAGCTGACGTTTTGCAACAAGATTTAAGTCTGGAAACAACCTGTGTCGCCTCCGTTCTTATCTCAAGATTATTCATTAAACTAGTTTGAAACATCTTAGCACAAGGTCTACTTACTGGACATTTTCCAGAGCTTTCACTTGCACCACATGGCCTTCATCAGCAGATGGCGTTTGCTCAGTTGTCATAGAGATGGTTCTATTGTTATCACATGATACATGTATAGAATTTCGGTCACATGATAACAGATGGTCATACAGTATAAGGGAAGAGATTGTAATCCCTGTCTGTCAGGATGAAAGCTCCACAGGATATCCAGTAAGTGGACCTTGTGTTAAGAATTTTTTTGTGAAAGGTCAGTAGTGAAGCCTCAAGCTCAAAATTTCATGAACTAATTTTATTGGGTAGTTTAGGAGAATTTTGACAACGTTTTCAGAACAACCGCTTCGTTTTTTCAGCTTGAATATTATAAGCAAAGACCAATGACAGGGAGTGGTGCATTTGTTGAAAGCGTTCGTGTGGATACATTTGTCAAGGAGAGTACTATTCATCTGTTATACAGCCTACTTAAAATGACATCACTCTCAGTATGGGTGTTATCTACTGACGTCTGGCATCCTTGCGTCTGCTGATTATAGCTAGACAATTAACAGCTCATTCTTATGCATTTTCATGAACTGTATAATTATGAAAAGGAGAAAATGATCCCTTATATTTGGAATTTGGCCCTGCATTTCTAAAGCTGTGGGTTTAAACCCTGCATAGGCTTCAAGTCACAGCAATGTTTTAAGTATTAAACATCTCATTGGAGGAGAGATGTTAAGTTTAAGTTTGATTTAACACTACATGGAGTTTGTTCACTTTCATTTCAGTCATTTAAGAGAACTTATGGAAAATATAGCAATGATTTAAAATTATTTTCAGCACAGGAAGGTTGCTGAGCTTAGCCTGACTATATTAATTGAATCTCAAAGTGTGTGATACTCAATAGCAAGTTTACACTCAATTATATATTTAATCTATAGAGATATTACTGTGGTTAGTAGAGATCTTATATATTTTCAGTGGTGAAGGAAGTTACTTAAGTTAGGAATACTTTGGAAAATATACTCGTCCTTCAATCAAAATCTTACAAGAATTATCAGTAAAATGTTCTTAAAGTAACAAATGTAAAAGCAGTCATTATGTAGCAGAACGGCCCTATCAGTGTTAGGATATATTATAGTTAGTATTATTATACTGTATATATTAGTAGAAAATATATATACACACATTTTTAATTTATGTGTAATTTATAAACTCGTCCGTTTTGTATTTAAAATATCAAGTAATAGCTGTCAAATAAATGTGTAGTGAAGGTATAAAGTAGCACAAAAATGGAAATACTCATGTAAAGTTCGACTACCTCAAAATATACTCAAGTAAAGTGCTTCAGTAAATGTACTGAGTTACATTCCACCTCTGTGTATTTCATGCTCCTTTTTTAATATCATATAGAGTTTCTGTGATATTTCCAAAGGGTCTGACTGACCTGTTCCCGGCCTGTCTGGCACCAGCTCCACCGGGCCTATTTGGCGCATCATGTAGGCTGTCTTCACCTCATGACAGCTGTCCACATCGGCTGATCTGCAGCCAGTCTCCGGTAGAACAACAAAATAAAACAAAATCAGCCAAAACAAGTCCACGATTTGTGAGGCTGCACGGAACATCGCAACATCTCAGTCAGGAGATAGAGAGTCCTGATGGTTAATATGAATTCCTAAAGAGCCCCACGGTGCAGTGTGACTGAAAACTTCATCTGCAGCCACTAACGTTATAAGTCTGTCTGGAGCCAACTGTCAGACACAGCGCCCTCCTCTCTCTCTGACTCTCTCACTCACTTCAGCTCAATTACTTAATTGACATGTGCACTCAAAATACTTTCAAAATACTAGGTCATTTCGTTTGAGAATGCGAGTCTGCTATACAGCAACTATCGTAATGTTAATAATAACTTATTACAGTCAAGGAACTGACAACACAATAAGACCATAACTGTCATAACAATCATAAGGAATAAAGGCAATTTACTCGCAATTCTCTAAGTTATGTGTGTGCCATAAGCCAGCTATTTATTTATTTGTTTTTTTTTTATTATTTATTTTTGTTATAGCTCTCTCACACATAGTTTACAACTGCTGCTTCTGCATATAAGATCCATTCAAATTGACTGATTGCAGTGAGTGAAGTGGAATCAGAGGAAAGTACGGTTCGAAAGTGGAACATGGGCGCCACCCGCTGGTCACTTTGGGTCATAGCAGATTCATTTTTAACAGCTCCTGAATACATAAAAAAACTACTATATTCATATAATGTACAGACTTCTCGCATAATTATATGGACTTAAAGAATTATTGTGATGTGTTATATGATTTACACTAATTAATTAAATAATACTCATCTAGGTTAGCTACAACAACTTGGTAGCAGCGGTTAGCTGTGGCAGAAAATCCATACGTTAGTGCCCGTGCCATCAGTATCAGAAGTTTACCCTTTCTTTTGTTAACAATTTGACAAAAAGAAGATTTTCTTCGACGTTACTTCTACCAAGAGGCTTTATTAAACTACCGTTCAGGTTGACCAAGAAGCCAATGCTATTTGCAACTGATTAACGTTATTTGTCTAGATAGGTAATTTAACGTAGCCATGACCTGTCAAATCTTTGGAACTTGATGACTAAATGGTGGACAACCTTAAAATGTGCAACTCTTATGCGAGGACATTGCAGGTGTAATATCTTGCTTCCCTGTTTTCACCATGTATAAATGTAACGACACTGCCAAGCAGGATGGAAAAAACATATGCCCCGTGTGAGGCTCGAACTCACGACCTTCAGATTATGAGACTGACGCGCTGCCTACTGCGCCAACGAGGCTCTGCAATTCCATTAACAAAAATATCTTCATATAGTATGAAACACATATTTTTGTCTGCTAGTGATAAAGTCTGATTATGAAAGGTTATAATCTGGTTCAGGACGGCAATCCCTAGATCCGCACCATTACCACGCCGAGGTACGTCTCTGGTGCGCCGAGTAGGTGGAGTCTGCACACCATTTAAATGGCGTCTCAGCCTGCGCTTCGCCGGATGCCCCGCTCAATTCAAGCGGAAAGCGTCTTGTATACCGCTATTGTGGACATTACTGTCCATGCTGACAATTATTTGTCAACTAGGAGAGCTACCATGGCTTTTATCGTGTAGGCCGACATTGTTGTTTGTTTGTCAGCTGACAATTACGTGGTTGCTGCCTGACTGACAGATTACACTCAATTTAAACAGTTTTCCCAGCCCTGGCATGGATGTATTATTATACATCGATGGACATGCTAAGCGGTGCACCGGCGCACTGAAGTGGAGCAGACACTTGTCACCTGTCGGTCAAGCAAATCCATCATGTGAGAGCCAATCGCGTTGCCCTTCGAGCTAGCCAATCACAGCACAATAGGGTGGGACTTGACGCAAAACGGGTGGGGAAATAACGCTGCTGCGGCCCCTTTAACTCCAATCTCCCGCGTTCGAAGCTAAGCGGAAATAGAAAGCCTTCTTTTCTCTATTTAAGCGCGCCAACAAAGACTGTCACAGGACGTTTATCTACTTCGTTCACCGCACCGGCTCTACTATCATACTGAAAAAAAGAAAAGAAAATGCCAGAGGAAACGTCCGCCGCGTCAAGCTCTGGAAGGTAAGACTCGCTTATAATTTGTCACTGTATAACGAACGATGGGAAAACCACTGGTGCAAATACAGCTAGCTAGCCTTTAGCTAGGTATTGCAGCTAACGTTGACGGCATTGCGTGATTATTACTGGTCAAAGTTTTTCATACTTAGAATTACAGTGATTATGAAAGTAACCGGATGGTTCGCTAGCTGTACCTGGCGGTGGCTGCAGGCGCTACTAACAAACATCACGATCACCCCCTCAGTGGTAGGCTAGTTGGCTAACAACCATACGGTGCTAACAATAATAAGGTGTTGTTAACAGCTTAAACTATGAGTCAACAGTAAAAGTTAAGTGTGTCGGCTCCGGGTGATCTTAAGAATCAGGTCAGGTGGCTTGTATTGGCATTGACTAAACTCAAGTTTGAACTGCGCTGACTCTTGCAGTGTGGAAGAGAAGCCGTGCTCATCAGCAGCAGCAGCTGCTGCTGCAGACAGGTGAGTATCAATACAGAAAACTCCGCTGCATCTGTTCTCATTTTTAGTCAACATTGCCCTAATATGCAAGTGTTTTGTTTGTTTGCTTTTTCCTCCTGCAGCTCTGTTGACGTCATGGAGGAGGCAAAGAAACTGATTGGATCAGGGAACAGGCATCTAGTGATGGGAGATGTTGTTTCTGCTGTCAGTGTCTTCCAGGACGCCTGCAGCATGCTGTGAGTGGGGAAAGCGTTGTCACTGATTGGACACGCAAAACAATTTTTTCACTGTCAATATTAATGTTTTTTTTGTTGTTTTTTTTAATAAAGACAGTTGGTGTAACTTTGTTATCAATCTGTAACATTCACTAACTTTCTGTGGTTATGTGTGTGAGAAATGGAAAATTATTAGATTCAACTTTATTGTCACTACACATGTACAAGGCAACAAAATGCAGTTTAGGTCTAACAGAAGTGCAATAAGCAAGTGCAGGATATAAAGTGTATGCATAAATGCAGGATAGAGCAGAGTTATGAAAATATTTTACAAGTGGTACTATGGACATTATATACAGATGGCATTATGATAAACATAAGTATACTGATAAATATGCACAATAATTAAATTGATTTACCAACTTCACTTCATGCTTTTCAAGTTTGAGTGTCAAATGCATATTGAAATATAGTTTGAACCGTACCTCAGCTTGTAACTGCATTCCTAAACTTGTTCCACTCGACACTTGTGCTGTCTTGTCTGCCAGGGCTGCAAAGTATGGGGACACAGCAGATGAGTGTGGTGAGGCCTTCTTCCTATGTGGGAAGTCCCTACTGGAGCTTGCCAGGTTGGTTAACTAATTGCTCTCATTAAACTTATTTATACTGTATCTTAGGTGGTGTTACTGTAAGGTAAAGATACAGAGTTGAGTAATGTTGCATCACTATATGATGATGTGGGTTGTTTTTTATTTTTATTATTTTATCAAAGTTCTTGCATTGGCTGTACAAGGGCAAAGTGAGTGCTGACTGGACAATTGTTAAATTGGGTTCAGCAAATGGCTCTTTATTTACTTCACCCTCCTGTCCTTGCTCTTTTAACAGTACCTCCTGTTTACTTTGGATAACCTGATGGTCTTCCTTTTTGTGTTTTGGTGAAGGATGGAGAACAGTGTCCTTGGTAATGCCCTGGAGGGAGTCCCAGAAGAATCTGAGGAAGAGGAGCAGCCTAACAACTCAAATATTGAGAGTGCCGACAATCTTGATGGTCAGTATCAAGTATTTTTATATATATTATAAAGGTTTGCCTGCTTAAGGAAACAGGGTCAGAAGTGATTTCAAATGGATGTAGACTGATATTTAGTCTAGAAAAATAATGCTATAGTATATAGTGTAATAATGATGTTTGATTATGTTTCGCCAAAAGGAAATGTCTCGTGTGCTTTCGGGTATATTTTCTTAAATCCCAGTTCTAGTAAAACGCCAGACTTTAATTTTCAGCATGGCACTTGTTCATCAGCTGCCATGTAAATACAGTAACAAGTTACATTAGTACAAGTTTTTGGCACATGTAAGAAGCAAAACAACAATTTACTGTTTGTTTTCTCATCATGATGGCTTAAATGCAAAGAGGTTGTTGAGTTTCCCTCCTCCCATGTCCAGTCATGACCAAACGGCATTTGAATAGATTTTTTTCTTCTCCCAAAATTAGTTGTGCTTTTTCTGGCAAGTGTCATAGAACTGACCATGGTATTTTAAAAACTGATCTAATGTGAAACTATTTTTCACATGCCACTCTGGTTCAGAAAAAACTAGAGATGAGCTGCGAATGCAGGTGTATAATGCAATGGCAGAGGAGGAAAAGACTGGGACAGTTAACACCAAGCTGGAGTCTGAGGCTGGAAAGAGCAACACCGAGGTGAAAAAGGAAAATGGCGAGTCCCCAGTTGAGCATGTGACTGGATCAGAGGAACCCTCAAGTTCCCCTGTGAATGGAAAAGAAGAGAGTTCAGTCCAGAAAGCTAAGGTGAATGGTGTTGAGAAGAGCCCAGTTGCTCCTGTGAACGGTGTGGGGCAACAGAACGGCAAGGAGACCGAGGCCAAGCCAGAGGAAGGAAAAGATGAGGAATCTAAGCCAGAGGAAGGAAAAGATGAGGAATCTAAGTCTGAGGATTCTAAGTCAGAGGTTGAACAGGACAATGAGGAACCAGAGGGCAGTAGATCTTTGGATACAGAGCACTATTGTTGTGGATGGGTGGCGCACAAGCTTGGTATTTCTTAATATAAAACCACATTAACAGGTGTTACAAAAGGTGAAGGGAAACTTACTGGAGCAAAGTTTACTGGGAAACAGTTGTCAGCATTTTTTAGCCTTCAGTTTCTTAAGTTGCACTGTAGAAAACTTATGATCTATCAATCTAATTATCCTCCTGTTGCTTCAAAAGATGATGAAGATGACGAGGATGATGATGAGGATGGAGAGAGAAATGGACAAGATAAAGTGAGTTCCCATACATGGCAGTCTCTTGGACATAATTGTGGATATTTGATTTTTGACATATGCCTTCCCCACCTTTTCAGGAAGAGGACGAAGTTGGGAATTTACAGTTGGCATGGGAAATGCTGGAGGTAGCTAAAGTCATCTACAAAAGGTAAAGGCAACATTGCAAGATGGAAGTTAATATTAAAATAAGAAGCGGCACAATCAAGTCCATCGACATTTAAGAAATGATTAGAAAGATTTATACTGAACACGTGAGTTCAAGGTCTCTTCAAAAGTCTGGTCCGCTCACGCAAATCCAGGCTTGATACTGTTAAGGGCCCTGCTTGAGGATGTGAGACAATGAGGTAAACTTGTCTGCAGTTAATTTCTTATTCGTCTCCACAGAAAGGAAAGCAAAGACGACCAGCTGATGGCAGCCCAGACGTATCTGAAACTCGGTGAAGTCAGTGCTGAATCAGGTATGCTTTATGCAGCAGACTGAATTTCTAGGATGGACTTGTTACTTTCACCTGGTGGCCCACCTTTCCCCTCCTGTCAAAGACTAGTTTGATCTCAACTACACCCTTACTTTATTCTGCCATGGCCTTTTGTGGAATCTTGGATTGGCACCTCACATAACATTGAGTGATTTTTGATTCTGTTAATCACCCCTCTAAATAGTTATGTCTGGGGCCTTCAGTGTTTTGCGGTTTCTTTAGTTTTTCTCAATAATTGCTGTGAGTAGGATGTAATGTTTGTGTGTAGGGGCTGAAAACAACTACATGCACAGCTTAAACTCAACAGACCAGTGACATGAACATAAGTGTTGCAAATTGACCCTGTCTATCATAGAACATATTTAATTCTTTCTTTCACCACCAGAGTGACCACTAGTACCACTGCTGTGTTTTTTTATTTATTTTTTATTTTTTTATTAAAAATGCTACAGTTTAGCAGCGCTAAATGCGATCCTATTGTCCAAAATCGGAGTCACACTTGTTCCCTTCCTTAGGTAACTATCCCCAGGCGCTAGAAGACTTCCAGGAGTGTCTTACCCTGCAGCTGAAGCACTTGCCTCCACACAGTCGTCTGCTGGCTGAGACCCACTACCATGTCGCCACTACTCTGTGTTACATGGATCAGTACAGCCAGGCCATCCAGCACTACAACAGCTCCATAAAAGTCATCGAGACCCGACTGGGTAAGAGTTTTCTTTCTCTCGAGATGAGCATGTTCAGAACTGTTGCAATGATGTGCACTTAGGCGCTTCTTAAGTGTGGTCTCATTTGTAGATGAGCATAAATTAACTGGCAGAGTGTAGGGAGTGTATCATGTCTTCAAAAACTATAATGCTCTTCTCAAAAGTTGAACATCAGATCATGCCAGCTGAGGGACTGCACTGATCCATTTTTTTTTTTTTTTTTTTTTTTGTTGGACTGATCAGTCATTGTCTGTGTATAGCCATGTTGCAGGAGGTCATAGCTGCAGCAGATGGGGCAGCAGAAGAGAAGAATGAGATGGAGGAGCTGAAGCAGCTTCTGCCTGACATCAGGGAAAAGGTTGAGGATGCCAAGGAAAGCCAGAAAACAGCTAGCGCTGCCTCCCAGGCTATCCAGCAGACACTAGTGGGTACACAGGACAACAAGGAACAATATACACTGTGTAAAGGGTGAAAACCACCCAGGTTTGGAACTATTCTCTTTAAACATGACAGTGCATTTTTGTATATCTTGGCTGGCAAGACTTGGTGTTGTTTCCAGTCTACAAATCCACCTGGAAGTTAATGGCGTGCAGTATAGATGTACAAAAGCTATCAAAAATGGCAGCTTCAGCTCCTGGCTAAATCACTAACCTCTTGCAGGGCGGAGCCTCAACCTCATCAGCATTCCTATGTGAAAATGGGGGCCCTTCATCGTCTTCAGCATTTGCAGAAGCCAGCCAGGTAAGGACGTTGTATTAGTGCACCTCTTAAAACTCTTTAATGCCCTGCTTACTATGTAACATAAATGAATGCCTTTTCTAAGCAAACAAACCAAACTTGTCTATTTCAGATCCCTGTTAAACCATCCAGCAGCGCATCGTCTTCCAAAGCAGCCTCAGACATCTCCCACCTCGTCAGGAAAAAGGTGAGGCTCCCTAATCTCTTCCTGCCAGTTTCCACAATTTGTGTTTATGGGAGTATGTGATTGCAGACAATTTCATACCATGACAGATCAGAGGCCAGTCAAAATGTGGTGATTTTGCAGTTATTCTTTGGCTTTATTCTGCTCATTGAAAAACAATCCTTTTTTAATAATTAAAGAATAAAAACCTTCACAGCTGACTCCATACTGGAGCTATAATCTGTATATTGAAACTGGCCATGTACGCTCACTTTATGTTGCAAGGTCTGTGTTCTTTCCTGCTTTGGTTGTCGGATGGTATACTGTTCTGAGACTGTCATACTGTAGTTTGGTTTGTTTGACTTCTGTTAGTTCCCTCACTGTAGTTGTGGCATGTGTATGTCAGTGGTTGCGTTGTGGTACTGCTTATTGCTATAAATTAAGCTTTGATACCGGATTTGTGTGCATAATACATTAGCTTATGTGTGTGTGACCTTGACATAACTAATTAGTGACAGGTCCCTTGGTGTCTGCATTTGGTTTCCGTCTTCTAAATGTCAACTTTATTTTAAAAAGGCTGCTTGCATTGAATACCATCATGTACAGAAGTTTTCAGTCTTCTCTTTCCTCTCCCTTTGTCCTGGTTTTATGTTTCTACACAGAGGAAACCAGAGGAGGAGAGCCCAGTAAAGGACACTGATGCTAAACAAGTGAAACAAGAAGCCACAGTTAATGGCAGTGGTGACTCTAGTGCCAGCAACGGCAATGGAGTCCAGGATGGAAAATCACAGGAGGCGAGTGATAGGCTTATGTCTTATGCACTAGATGTAGTTAGTTCGAGGGGATATCCATAGCCAAATCTTGTGCAATGATGGTTTAACTCATTTGAGTTGCTTAACATGATGCGATTGTGTCTGGAACTTATTTTTATTTGTTTAGTTGCAAGTGTAGGCACAAGGCAAAGGTAACTAGACTTTACAGCTTCTCGTTTTCATAATCACTTATCCATAATGCCTCCTTGAAGTGGCTTTCATCCATATAGACGCAAACAATACTGGTCATTCAGAGCTTCTAACTAGATATGCAGCATCAGCTGAAGATTTTCTCTTGGTGAGATAGGCAGGCAGAACGCTGAATCCTTAATGTTTGTGTGAGCCTTTAAATTATTATTTATTTTTTTCTCCCTTCTGTTTCCTCTAGTCTGCCAACCAGTCATCCTCCGTCGGGTCTTCAGCGTGACTACTCTCATCTCTTTCCTGATCTTCGAAACCAGCACAGCATGCCTGTCTAGCCCCTCCACCTCCAACACTTTTGTTTCTGTAAATAAGATCCATTTTCACAGATTTGTCTGTCCAGTTTTGTATACTTGAAGTAAAAGAATAAAACATTTGCAGATGTAATTTTGTATCACCAAATTCTTTAGCCCTTCAGGGAACGTGAAACTGCACACACTTGTGGCAAGGACAAACTCACTATATGCTGACTGCAGTTCCTGTTTAGAAGAAATGAAACGTGCACTGATGAGCTCAGTGTCATAGAAGACATTGTTGGTTGATCAAAACAAAACCATTTGAAAACACAACCATAGGTTCTGGGAAGTTGTGACGGTTTATTAAAACATCAGTGAACAGTGGAAAATGCCCAATTGTGAGAAACTCACTATAGTCATCATTTAAGGGTTAGTTGCAGCTGTAAAATTTCAAAAAACTTGAGGTACTTTTGTCAAATGCACTGATTGATTTATTTTAACTCTGGACACTGTTAAAATCATCCCTGTGCTGCTACACATTCATGTAAGACCAGTCTTGGAAAACAAAACTGCAACAATAAGGAAAGTAAATACCTTCATAATCTAAGAAGAAAAGGGGAGAGAGGAGCCTCCGCTTACAGTTCAACAAACTAATCAAAGTTTGGAAGAGCATAATTGCTCAGGTATCTTGTTACATCCTGATTGTAGAGATGTTTTCAACTCTGACTGGCCTCTGTGGGTGGAGGGTCTTGGTGATCAGTGAAGGACAAAAGGGAAGAGAGCTGCTCCACTCCTGTGGGCTGTGGAGCTGATACTGGCTGAGGTGCATTTCCGTGGATAGTCGCAGAATGTGACACCTGTATTGAGAGGCAAGGTAAACCAACAGCACCGCATTCAAGCATTTTATTATTTTTTTTTTTTTATGAAAGACAAGTAGCAGACACTCAAATGCCTTCAATGCAAGAACAAACAAAACATCCTTAGGTGATACTTTTCAATGTTCTACAGTGTAAAATTCACTCGTCCTTATGGTTTTCTGCCCGTACTGCCAACTTTACAGTATTCGCCATGGATTATATTTTCAGTATTAACAGTCAGACATTTTTTGCCTAAAATGACAAAGCATCTTTGATAGTCACAACTGGATTAAGGTTAAGCTTAGAGCCTTGTGCATAACTAATAACATAATTCCATTGCAATGAGTACTCTCAACAAATGAGATTTTTCTGTAATTTAATTTTTTTCTCTCCCTGATACACCTTTAAGTCCCTGTTCTGCATCTTACCACAGATGGATATTTATAGTGGCCGGTGCTGGTTGGGTCAGGCTTTGCCAGAGTCTGAACGTCTCCATCCCGTCCGTTGACCAAACGTACACACAGCTCCATGTTGCCCACCTTAAGTTTCCAGAAACATACATGCAGTCAGGTGTGTCAATTACTGCCTTGCGTCACCCTCTACCAAAAAGGTGCATCAGCCTCAATCCCCCATTTAGATTTCTGCCTAATTAGAACATCTGATAACTTAAGCAGATAATGGTTAGTACTGTTTATGTAGCAACTGCTGCATACAGGTATTTACTCAAAATAACTCTTGGGGTCTTTATACCTGGGGTACTGAGTTGAGCTGGGCAAGGCTTAATGATCTAATAGGCAGGCTGCGCACTGGCAGCCTCCAGTGGCCACTATGGAGCTGTTGGTGGAGAGAAAATATTAAAATGTTATGACATATACCATAAACCAGATTATTTGATAATGGGTTAATTAGACACATGGTTAATGTAAGCAAAAATAGCAGATGGCAATTTTAGACTTGTATGATAATCTGATAGATGAATGCTAAACTCTGCCAGATGGTGCAATCAATCTATTAATTACATTTTATCTTGAAATTATTAAAACTTGGGTAAAGTTACCATTTAGTCGCACAGCCTTTATACACCACTGGTTTTTGATTAATAGAAATCAACAGCATGATATTAACCGAGCTGAGGCCTGACTCTGTCATCTCTCTTTACTGAATAACAGTCAACAGTTAAAAACACCGGGCATTACAAGGGCATCACAAATTTCTAATTAGTATAGAATTAATTTCCACTTTTTTTTTTTCAGCAGTATACCGCATGTAATTATACATTTTTATACCTGGTTGTATTGGTCAAAGAGATCCATTCGTGTCCAGCCGCAGGACAGCAGTTTGAAGACATCCTGGTTGTGAACATCCAGATCTCTTGCTGTCTGCACCTCTACCACTAGAGAGAGGGAGGGTGATGGCTGGATCCTACAGGGGGGAAGGTTTGCGTATACATACTTTTTTAGATTTTCTTTGTGATAATGAAATGACCCTCCCCCGCATAATAACCCTTACTTGAATGTTTCTACTCCTTCATATCATTTTATTTTTATATATTTATATTTTTGCTGATTTTTTTTTTAATTGTTTGTAATTAGTCAATTTTATTGGGGCCATACCCTCCATTATTTACCAAGCCTAGTACTGAAGTCTTCTTCTCTAGGTGCTGCTCTTACCTTGGTGCAGGCTGTTTGACTGACAGGAGGGCATAGTTTCTAGGGGTGAGGCTGTGGGTGTAAGGCAGGGACACTCCCGGCAGGCACTGGACAGGGGGCAGTGGAGTCGGTGGTCCTACCTCCTGACTTTCTGAGTAGAGAGCTGCCACAAGGCGCAGCGCCCTCTGAGAGACATCAACTCCCAGCACCAGGTCATAGAAAACCACAAAACCAGCTCTGAAACACCAGAGGAGATTTTTTTAAATTCAATTTAATTTCAAGAAAGGTAAGTGGGCTGAAACATTGACAGTTCAGTAGGTGATTTAATGCGATTTGTAGACATTTTGTTACTTATTTGTGACTATGGGCTATTTGAGAGGATTTAAATGTACAAATAACTGCATGATGTGTACTCAGTGTGTAGCTAAACTCAAGTTTGATTCAGACATGTAAATTGTCTGATATACTGTGGATGATGTGGAGAATTAAACTGACGCAGGGTCGTATGGGGCCGGACCCAGAGAGTCCAGGGAGTCCAATGTGCATGTTCCCAGTGGAGAGGAGAAGGATCTGGCCTGGAACTGAGGGACACACATAGGTACAGTATCTGAATCAATGTCACAGACACTATCAATGATTAAGGATTCAGAAATCAATCATCAAACGACATGATTAAAGGCAACTGGAGGCAAATTACTTCGAAAATCAGCTAAAATCTGTCCAAAATATAAAAACAGCCATGTTCTTTTGGAGAGTCGTGTGAATATTTCTGACTACAACTGTAAATTATGTACCAGTGAAAGAGGTGCATGAATGTGAGTCTTGGGTTGGAGTGGGAGTGGAGGAGGTGGAGGAGGCTGTCTCCTGGGCCTGGGAGCTTCTTTGCTTCTCTCCATCTCTGCCTGTAAACTGGCAATCTGCAGGAGGTTCTCCCCCTGAACCAGCTCAAGCTCAGTCCTCACTGCTGCTGGAGAACACACAAACACAAGATGTCCTCTGTGAAGACAACCACCCTAACCTGTGGGACTACTACTGTTCCACATATTCTTGGTGTCAATGACAATGTTCAAGCAAGTCCAGGGCCTTTCACACATTTAATCAGTCTAAAAATCACTCCACTTTAATGACCACACAAGCTGAGTCGGTGGAATTTTGTTTTTGGTACAGCATGGAAAAAAAATGCTCAGTACACAATTTCAGCAGCATAGCATATAAGCAACATATTACACAATAAATAATAAAATAATCACAATATTCCTAGACAATGAATTCAACTCCTAGAGCTACATGTATCACAATGCAAGGTGCAAAGATTAGAAATTAAGAGACAGAATTCAGTCCTGCACTACCAAACTGTTACAGATGTAATAAGGATACTTTCAATGATGGCTGTATAAAAATGTAGGATGATTCTGTTTCACTTTTACATTTCTTACATTTCTTAAATGTACCTGTAAGACCTAAAATGTCTTTAATTACTGAAATTGCTTGAAATTGGGACTGTACTACTTAATTTTAGCTAATTCCATACAGCTAACTTTTTTTTTAAGAGCTTTGTCTTTTATTTGTGAGAACTCTCCAACCTTCATAGTTATGGTGTTGCCTCCTGGCCAGCTGTATCCTGAGGATCTCCTCCTCCAGTTTCTGGTTCTCCTGCTGCACAGCCAGCAGCTCCCAACTTGGACCCTGCCAAGGAGGCTTCACCTCTGGACACGAGGACAACAATGATGTGGCTCAGGTCCAAAAGGTAATTTACCCACGGTTTTATGCCATAAGTGTGGAGCGTGTACCAAAAATTAGAATCATCTTGTTGCTGCTGGACACAATGCTCCAATTTGGGATGTGTGTTTTGCATTCAGTATGTTTTGTTTGCTATAACTGATCATGTGAAAAGAAATGTTGGACCAGAATCTAATAACCATGGACTTAGTAGAGGAAATCAGTTTTTAGAGTGGAAAAATCAAGCTGAGTAAACTTAATAAAGGCTTCACTGAGCACAGCTGTGTTGACAAAGAGATATACACTGACAAGCACTACATATTTTCTTACTCGTACTCTTGCCAGCTGCCACTGGTTGGTTCTTCTCCAGACTTTGGGCTTCTGCCTGCAGGTCAATCATTCGTACCACAATGGCTGGATCTGACCCACCTGACTGGATGTATGCCTGCCGCAGGGCTCTGCAACAAAGAGACCTGATTTACCCTCATCTAACCAGGCAGCTCAGTAGAACTAATTCACATGTAAACAACCTGATTTTCTTAATGGCAACCAGACAAATGTGTGTGTGTGTGGAGGGGGGGGGATCTGCACTCCATCTTGTTTTTCCTGCCAGTAGAGTGTTTTTAAAATAAATAACCATTGAAGGATGTAGGTACATACTTTATCTGGGTAGAGAGAGGCCCATCCGCACAAGAAATTAACTCGTAGCTGTTATGATGCATCTTTTTATTCTCCTCTGGATCTGGCTGAGCAGCAGGTACAGAGACCTCTCGCACACTAAAAAGAAAAAGAAAACAAAAACACAGTACATCATCTAAATTAGATAATATTGTGACATCTGTGGTAAGTTTTGCAGCCATGATCCATCCTACAATGGGAAATACAATTTGTTCTACCACAAATGTTGCAACCCAGGCATAATGAAATACATAATCGATGCTCTAAGTCATCCATCAGCTAGGGGAAAAAAACATTTCACTAAATATTCATCTTAGAGGCAGAGCACCACAGAAGCCATAAGTTCTTTTTGTATGTATCTGTGCCGATATAATTTACCCTAACGTACACGTACACATTAAATAAACTCTTTGTTGTCTCCATGCCTGCTCTGGCAGCACAGTTAGTGGTTACAGACTGAAATGGTGCAGGTTTGATCCCAATTCACCAGTCAGTGCTGAAGTCTCAGCTGTCATGTATGCTGTTAATGTGTCTTTGAGCAACACACTTAAACACTAAATGCTCTATCACTCTTAGCAGTGGTGGAAAGTACATTTACCCAAGTACGGCACTTACGTACAATTTAAGGTACTTGTACTTTCCCTAAAGAATAAGATGGTGCTATTTTATATTTTTTCTTATTGTCAACAAATCCTCTCTCAAAAGACCAAAACCAAACAATGTGTTAGTCCGTCTCTCAATACATTGACTCCCGTACCCTGACTGTGGCTCTCATCTGCAAACCCCTTTCATTCTTAACGATGATGTAAATCTTTTAAAAACAGCTTTCATTTTTAGAAACAGCTGAGTAATTTCCTTAAACAGCTCGACACTGTAGTTTATGGTGAACGTCACTCAAATTTTCAGCCGCGGATTAATACGTGCCGTTAAAAAAATCACGCTACCAGGACAGTATATCTGAGACATTTTCAAACTGAAAATGTGAACAGCTTATAAATTATGATGCATTGTTAAAGGTTAAACTACCCAACAGTATAAGCCCATAAAGTAGTTAAAATCAGCTTAACCTTGAGCTGCAATATCAAAATGCTGTTAACACACCACTGCATTAGTTATCATAATAATACTCCACTAATATAATTTATATATATAAAACCGTAACACTCTGAAAGTGTCCATTCTGCATAATAAGTACTTAGTATTTACTGCTAATACTTCTGCACTCTTACTTTTAAGGATGTAAACTCTTGATAAGAACATCTAAAAGCCTGACATATACACATATGCGTATACACACTTACTGTAATGCATGGAGATGTTCAGTGAGTTGTTGCAGTGTTTCCTCGTTTCTCTCCTCCTGCTCTCTGAGCTCCATCAGCAGACTCTCCAGGTGAGTTGTGTTGCTCTGCTCAGACAAGACACTTACCTGATGGGCCAGCTCTGGCACACACACAGATTCGCACTGTCAAAGAGCAATCTTTCACAACAGCATTGAGTGTCTTACAAGGACTCAAGCGGTTTATTGTATTTGTTCCTCACCGTCTCTCTGCTGCTCCAGCTGCTGGTTGTGAGCATGTATCAGGGCCAGTTGGCGCTCGTGGAGCGTTGCCATTTCCCTCATCTCCTTTAGTCTCTCACTGTGACCCAGTGGACACCCACTCACCTTAAACCCATGTTTAAAAATGAGTAGATTCATGCACAGCATTGGCTCTTAAACATGTTGCACCCTGGAGCAAAATGATTCATTTCTTTTGTCACCCCAAGACCCAGAGTCATAAAAATGTACTCTTGTACCCATCTTGACCTGTTGACTCATTCTGACACCACTAGCTGATGACTTAATCCATTATTTAAGAGACACACTCATAGCACCTTGACATACTTTAAAGTGCTCACCAAGTACCATCGGCTGAAAGGCTCAGAAGAGTAAGAAGGAAAAGGTGAGGAAAAAAGGCAAATTAACATAAACATAGAGTCCACCTCAGTATCTGTGGTTCTTTTTGACCGGTTTGGCAGATTTTCTTCAATGGACATCCTCAACTTGTGAAACTGAAAGTCAGAAGAGAGAAACTGTTTTTTATTCCATATTTATTTTTACACTTAAAATGGAGCTTTGATAAGAATTAGTTTAAAATACTTGCATTTGTATATATGTATGTCTGTATACTATAACACTTAATCTAATTTGACTGAGATAATGAAATCCAAACATGCATTTTTAATCAAAGACCATGAAATGCCTGCAATGCTTGGTAAAATGACAACTAAAATGAACATGTATACACAAAATGTTGCCCTGACAGCTTCACCTGTTGGTTTCTTATGAATTAGCTTATAAATCTCAGGTAAAACAATAATGGCTCACTTGGAATTAACAAGAGGATAAATGCTTCTTGTTTTGTCATTGTGTTTAAGATGTTGCCATTGCTGTAGTGCAGGATAGATGGAGTCTGGTTGGCTGGTGCTGTGGTTCAGTTTTACCTCATCTGTGAGATCTTGCAGAGCAGCACTCTCTGTCTGACTGGTTGCTGGTATGTCCTCTGCTTTTGCTGAATTTGGTTTGGCATCAACACTCCTCCACTTGGTGATGTTCCTTCGTTGACCTCTCAGCTGCACACACAAAGACACATGTAGTGATTTCCATTGCATCTGTTTCTCTGTGGTGGAATGTAACTAAGTACTCAAGTACTGTACTTAAGTACAAATTTGAGGTACTTGCACTTTACTTACTTTACTATTTCCATTTAATGCTACTTTATACTTTTACTCCACTACATGTCAGAGGCAAATATTGTAGTTTTTACTACACTACATATGTCTGACAGCTTTAGTCACTAGTTACTTTGCAGATGACACTTTCTGTCCATTGAAAGCCATGTCAACAACCATAAACATCTACAGCAGTAAAATGCAACATACACATTAATTCACCAGTAATATTAATCCAAAAACATCATGTATAATGGTAAAAACACAGACAAGGGCGATTGTTATGCATAATGAGTACTTTTGATACTTTAAGTAAATGTTGCTGATAATACTTACATACTTTTACTTAAGTAACGTTTTGAATGCAGGACTTTTACTTGCAGTGGAGTACACCACAGTGTGGTTAACTAGTACATTTAGTTAAGTAAAGGATCTGAATACTTCTTCCAGCACTGCTGATTCTTAATCTCAATGACATGAGTTGCCCCATAAATCAGCTAGTTTCTACCCTAGTACAGTGATAAAGAAAGCATCCACCCATAAACAGAATTCACTTCTATCATTTCTATCTTGGCCAGTGACAAATTTAACTAACTACACTGTTATATCAGTTTATTAGTTAGACCCATACAATCTATGCAGTCCAACAGCTGCAAAAATTGTGCAAAAATATGTCTGAAATACCAATTTGTTGTGCAAACACACTGTAGTTCATTTATTTTTCATTTTCCCCTCATTCCCCCCCCTTAATTTCCACTGCATTTTTTGACCTATCAACATGGCAAGCAGATCCTGCTACAACAACAATTCTCAACTTTATAGGAAGCTCATGTCTTCATTATTATAAAGCCTTTAACAAATATAGAAATAACATTTCATGTGCATCTCCTGCAAGAATCATGCCACATTCCCCGTGTGCTCACAGGTAAATGCACTCCTCCACTTCGATCACATAAATTGCTTCTCTGGTTTCCTACAATGAAGGGGTTGTTCACCTAATCCACCTGCTCAGACCTTGCTCTCCTTTACTAGATAAGTATGACTCACTTACCTGAACAAGGTCAGGGGTTCTTGTCTGTTTAGGGTCAACACATCCAGTTTGGTCTCTCATGAGAAGTTCAGAGCTGTGTCTTTGAACCCGAAGGTGTCCTGCCATGCTCCCAATGCAGAACAGTGCTTTGTGTTTCTCAAGCAGCCCAGTGGAGCGAAACACCATGTTGCAGTCTCCACAGATCAATTCCCTCTCCATCTGGTATCAGAGCTGGTGTTTATCAAGAATGAAAAAAGTCCACAGGGAGCTGAACTAAAGTATGGTTAAATATTTTATTAATAGCCTTCACATAAACTGAAATACTGTAGGAATAACACACTTAAAAGTAGTAGAGAAAACAATGTTAGGTCCCCAAAAAGTGGATGCAAAGCAGATTCTCCAAACAAAAACACAAACTCTCCTCTTATTAATCTAAATTAAATAGAAGGATTGTTTCACTTAAAGGTTGTAAAACATTTTGTTCCTTAACTACTGTATGAGCTACTGTATGAGCTACTGGCTTGTATGTTTGTTGGTAACCATGTCAGTGATTCTGTTGTAAGGGTGTGGTGAGTTCTTCTGAACATATCACCCATTACCCCTGCCTATTTTATAAGTAGTGTCATTTTATATTGTATTTGAATGTGTGAAAAGTGCTTATTTTACAGAAAAAAGTTCTCAGTTTCTGTACTTTCTACTCCGACCACATTAAGCTAACACTGGCCATATGTTTTCTTCTAACCATTTGAATATTCATAACACGCCTTTTTTTAAATTTCAGACTGCCTGATGTTGTCTCACCCTCGAGTGAGCACTCTGGGAGGCGTACTGCAGCTGTGCAGTGGAAGTCTGGCTCCAAAGCATCAACAGAAGAGTATATTCCGACAACTCTGTGCAAAATACAGACAATAATCTGACCTTAGTGACAAAAAAACAACAACACCTACATGATAAAACTCACCAGATAACAATAGTCATCAAACAATGTTCTGGTCTAGTCTTGACTACTTTTGAATGTTCAGACAACACCCATTCTCTGTCCCATTGTCTGACAATATGTATTCCATCATGTAGTATACTGCAGACTGTGTAATGGAAAGTCTGTACAGGTTTTTAGAACAGGACTCTACAAGGACAATTCCTAGCAGGTCAGTTCCTTTGAGAGGACTTTCTCCCATCTAGCTGTTTCACAGACAGTCTTCTTAAATGTGCTCAGATCTGGAAGGAAAACTTGTGTCTCCCACAAGCCATTCACATCACGAAACTATGACACAATCAGCTCATCGACATTGCAACATGTAAATGTGATATCTGATTTCAGCATTAAACAAACTGAAGAGGCATATAACAATACTAGGTATATTAAATGTGGGTCTGTTTCTACGTCAGGCAAATTCAGCTCAATTTTAAAGTTACTTCTGCTTATATCTGGTCAGCTTGTGTTGAACACACAACTCCCAAATATCAATAATCTCTTTTGGGTTGAACACAATATACACACTTCATACACACTATTGTTTCACTGAATACATCTGAGAAAGTCTTGTGGTGAGTTTAACTGAGAAAAAAAAAATCTTTTTGGACCTTCAAAACTTTCTTGTACCTCTTCAGTTTTCTCCCTTACGCTATTCAGTGAAAATGTTGCAACCTTCTGACAGCCGTGTGTACAACTTTACTGTTATACTGAGGATTGTAGCAACTTCAGCACTGCAAACTTATTTTTGTCTCCAGTTGTCTTTATTAAATACTCCTGTGTGCAGTGTAACTTCTAACATGCATCTCAGAGTTCTCTACAGAATTGAAACTATAGAGATGTACTTGATATGTAAAAGTTTAATCTAATTATTGAGTCAGGATAGATCAGACCAGTGAAAGTGCAGGAGAGAGGGGTTGAGAGGGATTAAATCAAGAGTTAGGGGTTCCTTTTGGAGTTTTGCAGGCAGACATGAAAATAACATTTGGCTATTATTGCTCCCCCCCCCTCTCTCTCTTTCTCTCTCGGGTTATATCATTGTGTGCAGGTGTGGTTACAGGTTTATGTACTTAGGCTAGTGGTGATGATGGATCTTTCAAGCAGACAGAGCAGTTGGAAAATAGGTTACTATTGCTCAGTTTGAGCTTTATTGGCAATGGAGCAGATGTGATGTCAGCACAGTCTCTTCTGTACTCATGGTGCTTCCTATGCATTGTGTTTGAAAATACAGTTATTACCATGTTGGCAGGTTCCTTTCATATGTGGCTTTATCTTCTATGTCCTCTAAATTAATTTGCATTCCGGTGTTGTTATGTGAATTTATGCCCCTTAAAAATTTGGGGTGAAGCAGACTCTTTAACTCTTTTTCAAGAAAAGTGGCAGCAGTGTAGAAGCTAGTGTAGAAGTGAGTGAATAAGTGAGTATCATCACATCAAAATCTCTAAACAAATATAGAGTATTTACCTTAATATAAAGTCAGACATTACTGAGCTATGAAAACTGATTTAGTGAAGTTTTAAAATAATCCCCCCAAAGTCTTTAAATATATGTAAAATTACAACGTTATTTTCTTTTTCTTTTTTCTGGGGAAGGACCCCATATCCCTCTTTCTAATTGTGCCCCTCCAGAAGTTTGGCTTACATGATGCCCCTGCTTTCACCTTTCTTTCAAGCACCTCTTTCATTTCAAGGTGTACTGAGGTGATGTGTATTTTGTGGAATGTCCTATCTTTCCCTATTAACTTTCTCTGCATTTAACTGCCTATAGCAGGTTGTTCTGAAGCAACAACAGGGTCCATAAGATAGACTGCTGCTGCTGAGAGCTGAAATATTCAACATCCATCCACACCTCTGACAGACAGACAGACAGACAGAGAGAGAGAGAGAGAGAGAGAGAGAGTTGAGGACTTGAACTCCTTTCTTTCTCCCACATCTCTCCTCCTGCTTTGCAACACATACTCACACATGCCATGTCTGTTGCTAAGCAACTGTAAAATAAAGCGGTAGGCTCTGAAGTCAGAGAGAGACTGAGAGGAGAGAAAGAGAGTTCACAAGTACCGCAATCCACTACTGTTTGTTTGGCTCTGTACATGATCCCACCACAGCTCTTGATATACCATCTGTGGATCTGCAAGGACTTGTGACTTCTGGTTCTCTGTCAGGCCGACCAATCAGCACTGGCTGGGGGGGCGGGCCCAGTGGTTCCCTAGGTTACCTGTATGATTGACGTTCAGCCTCCTGCAGCGGAGCGCGCGGCAGTGTATCACTGATGCTCCTGCTTCCCCCCGGAGACTGTGGAGAAACCTGGAAGAGAGGAGAGACAGAGAGAAAACACAAGAGCAAGAGGAATGCTGATTACTTAAAGTCCTTCGCTCTCTTCCCTCTGCTCTCGTTACTGGAAAGATGAAAGCTGGAAGAAGCCGGGTGAAGGGAGAGGAAAGGAAGGATTCCTGAAGAAGGGGGATTTGTTGGTAAGAAAAGCCCCACACCACTTTTCTCTGTCTGTCTAGGCTTTACCACTCACCTGTCCTTGCCTGCACTGTGAATTATGGGATAGCAGGTAAACAGGGTTTTTTTGGGGGGCTGTATGTTATGTGTGTGCGTGGGTGAGACAGAGAGAAAGACAGATTCTCTGCATGCTGCGTGGCTGTAGTGTGGCTTTGGTGTTACTGTATGAAACCTACATTACAGTGGATGCCTGTTTTACAGTATCATTTATGCAAAGGCTTTAACTGAGTCAAGAGCTGCTGGTCTATATGGGACTACAGGAGCCAGAGTGATTAAAATGACACTGTACCGAGCTGTATCAGTCATTTCAGAGCTACAGTTACAGCTGAGGCCAGGATTTCTAGGCTTGACTACTGTATCTGCATAGGAGGAGGAGTATTAATTACATAACGCTCCATCTATACTCCTGTATCAGGGCTGTGCAGCATCATACTGTCCCACAAGTCCAGAAAACCTTCACTGCTACAATCATTTGGCGGAGTGTGTCTGATTTCTACTGTAACCTAGAAAGACATAGAGTGCTGTTTTTAGTGGGATAGTCTGAACTTTAAGGGAATTTTTGTGTGGACAAATCATCTGTATGCATGTCTGAGTAGCACCCTGATATCGTTGAGGAGGATTTACAGTGCTTAATTAGTGTGGACAGATGTGTGAGTTAACAAGTGGGCAGGTGTAAAAGCTCTTGATCCCCATTACAATTTGGAAAGATCATAAAAAGAGAAAGTGAGAAACAGGTCATGCATTGGATTCAATTCTCTGTAAGTGCACGGCATTTGTACCAACCCTCTGTGCCACCAGGTTCCCTAAAACATCCATTAGTCACCTCGGGTCAGGCGACAGCTGGCTCCTCCGTGCCCTCAGGACTCAGCTGTGCACAATCAGGGACTTGGCTTCCTGCTCGGCTGCTCTCTTGCCGGGAGTCCTCTGCCTGACCACCTGAGAATGTCTCAAACACTTTTAGGCTGTTTTAGATCAGGTGTGAAAACTTTTATCTGCAGTAAGGCTGTGTTTGTTTCTTTTTTTTTAATGAATGTTTTTGTCCTTCTGTTGGGTTTTATGTGATTGGGGTTGGACTGCGGAGAGCAAAACTGACCTGGTATAGACAATTTTCCCAAAACCCAATATCTAAAAATTTCATTCAGTGACAAAGAGATTTTGACAACTGAGTTACCCTGTTGGGACCACATTTTATTATTTGGCTTTTGCTTTGAGGCCTCCCTGCTGTCAGACAGATGCAAACCTACAGATGTGCAATGGGAGTTTCTTATACGCACATGTTTTTGTACATTTGTGAAAATAAAATTTTCTGTGTTTTAAATAATATCACAAGTTTAGGAAGGCACAAAAGACATTTAATCCAAAATGTAATTAGTTTTGGATTATTCTTGCATCTCTTTATTGTCAGTGTTGTTGATACATGCACTTAACACATACATGTAGAACTGAAACGATTAGTTGATTATTTCATCATCAGAAAATTAATTGCCAACTATTTTGATAAATAATTGTTTCAGGCATTTTTTAAGTGCTTCTCAAATTTGAGGAATTGCTGCTTTTTTGTCATATTTGACAGTGAACTGAATATATTTGGGCTTTAGACTGTTGGTTGGATAAAACAAGCAATTTGAAAATTGTAATGGGTATTTTTCAGTGTTTTCTGACATTTTATACACAAAACGATCAATTGATTTATCGAGAAAATAATTAGCAGATAGATAATGATAAGAACTGTTAGTTGCTGTCCTACAGACATACAACATTTCATCATCCATATAACAGATCTTTGCCTTGCTTTAGATCCTTTGTATTAATGTTAACAGTCTCTAAAATACTAAAACTTAAAAATACTCAAAATCTCATATTTTATTAAATATATAGATCATTTTAAAAATGCATTGAATAAATACTCAATATATGGAGCTGACTTTTTTATAATAGGTTTTTTGAAGAAGATTTAGCTGACTCTGTCCATGATCGCATACTCCTCCTCCTGAATGGAGACATTTTTGTTCCAACCATCTTGATGTTAACTGACTCACTCTACTCATAAAACTCTGCTCCATCTTGTAAACTGGAAGAGAACTGACTAACATGGCAGCCCAACAGCTTTTTCGATTTGTCATAGGTAACCTAAAGCAATTCTGTAACCAGTCGGAGCCAAATAATTTTATGAAGCTGTATTCTATTATTTTTATGACTACAGGTCTGAAATCATTCCACACAATGAATTCAGATCCTCACTGCAGATAAAAAGATCTATCAGCTTAGCCAACAGCTTAGATGGAGGCTGCAGGCTTCCTGTTTGCTATCAGTGAGAGGTAATCAGATATTACATTACAGTAGCTACCATTGGAGGTGTTTGGCTCTCTTGAACTACTGCCTGTCTGCCTGCCTGCGTAGGAGGAAACATCTCATCTTCACAGCTCTGTCTACTGCAGACATAATGCTTTGGGATTCGTTCTTGCTTCATTAGACTGTATGCAGAGCAGTGGCAGGGAAGATGACAGAGCGAGAAAGGGGAGGATGAGACCGGCCAGGAGCCAGATTTGAGCCCACAACATCACAAGTACATGGTATTCACCTTAACCCACGGATTCACTGGGATGCCCCACAGCTGAGAGATTCTTCTAACCAAGTATACAGTAACATCAGTAGTTCTGTGATTACAGCACTGAGTCCTAGTAAGCCTCAAATCTCTCCTGACTGGGGCCGACTGGTAAAGGTTTAGTTGAAATCAATCATGTTTTAACACAGCCTGTAAGATCACAGGATGACAGTGTATCAGTGACAGTTTCAGTGACAATGTGTCAACAGGAGGTGCAAAACTGTAATTAATGCCAAATTCTTTTGTAAAATTATACTGAAATGACTTGTTTTAAAACTAGGATTAAAAATCTTAAAATTGAACCAACGTTGTATTAATAGTGCACTCATACTGGTACTATGTGTCTAAAATAATGTTTGTCCACTAATCATATTACAAAATTAAATAGAAAGTTGCCATCTTATTCACATTACACTCATGAATACATCCACACACATATTTGTACTTGTGAGAGCCGTTACTGACCCAATGCATTTCTAATCCCCTAGTTTAGCCTAACATTAGCCATCACCGCTACATACCTAATCCTTTCTTGCCGATAGTTAGATGAGAAGATAGATACAACTTTTATGTCTGCATGCTAAATATGAAGCTACAGCCAGGAGACGATTAGCAGGGGAAAACAACTAGCCAAAATGTAAAAATGACAAGTTGTGGCAGGCTAGCTGTTTCCCCCTGCTTCCAGTCTTTATGCTAAGCTAAGCTAATCACCTGCTGGATATATATTAATCTTTGAACCTGCAATAACTGACTTTTTGGCCACTTTGAGGCAGCGGAAACAAGTTGTAAACACAACATTGACATATCATCACCTTTTAAGTTCATACTGCAAACTTGTTAGCAAACAGTTTCTCATTTACACATCCAGCAGTCAAGGAGCAACATTATCCTTCATGCCCCCAAGTCGCCAAAAAATTCAGTTATTGCAGGTTTAGGTTCTAGTGGAGACTGGAGTATGTATTAACTTTGGTGGTGAAAACCCCACTTTATTGTGAAAACTGTATATTTTGGCCTTAATCTGGAGCATCAAACAATACTTGCACAATACACTTGCAAATAGAAGAGTTAAAAAATGAACAATTGCATATGAAACCAGCAGCCAATATGTTTAAAAATAAAATGCATGTGTCCATGAATGAATAAGATATGTGATAATGTGGCTTTAGACCAATGAAACTGCAGAACTGACTGAATCATATGAGGGGTTTTACTGCTGTAGGATGATGCTGACAGTGTTTGGTCTATGCTCAGGAGAGGTGCATCATGGAGAGTTGCTTGTGCATCATTTTATACACCTACACATGTATAAAATGATACACAAGACATCTAGAATATTAATATTTTTTGATTAGCATGGTGCAGCCAAAAAAAAGCTTCATTACTGGAACAAGCAGATACAGAAAATACTGTATGTATTCAGGAGAAATTTAAGGAGAAAATCAAGAGTTTAAGAAGTTAAACTAATGTGAGGCTCCAGTGTGGCACCTGTTCCATACTGTGGTATAGATATATGGATTCCCTCTCAGCTGACAGATTCCTGTGTGGAGGATTTGAATGGTTTAATTCTGTGTCCGACTGGTGTCACTGTCTGTGTGTATATTTTTACACCCAAATGATTATCCTGTCTGGTTTCAAGGTTACACAGTCTTTCTGAAGGCGATTTGGCCATGATGACACCCTTGTGGACCCAACTGTATCACACTCATGCAGCACTGTGGCGTTCAATTTTAACATCCCACAAACAAATGTACTTGCTAAGAAAGATCATCCAAGACTCAGCATGAAGGCTTCAACTGTATTTGTTGCATGGCAACGTTTGCTTATTGTACGTCCTCATGGAGTTTCAGCAGTTTGATTGCTAATGGGAGACACTGGTGACACTCTGGCCTGTGTCAAAGTCTGAAACTGTAATATTTGGACTACTTAGCTGAGGGGAGTTTGATTTGATCTGTCTGGCTGAGGAAGAAGTGTGTAGATGTTGAAACACTGCTGTTAATTGTCACTAAAAGGGATTTTGGTGCTTTTTTTTTTTTTTTTTTTTTTTACTTCCTGGGTTGTGCACATTGATTTAATCTGCACATAAAAACAACAAAGTTCCACATGACAACATCTCCTGATTTTTAAAAACATTAAGATTGTTGCAACAACTATACGATATAGCAAGATGTAAATTACGAAAAAGAATGCGAGCGGCATTTTACACGTTATGAAGACACCAACTTCTGTGTAATCTTTACTATACTGATGCCTCCAAGTTCCCATTAAGTCCTGTGCAACCGGTACTCCTATGCTGGATAATACTTGATTTGTGTTGTGGATAATTGGGTTATGTGCCACCATGTGAGCACAATACAAACTAAAATAACAGAGATCTTAAACCTACATTTTGACACAGGGTCCAATTATAAGACAGGACCAATATATACAATAATACACTATGGACCCGTCACCCGTGCACAGTCCTTAAGTCATTTATCAAATGACCAAAAATTGACATGCAGTAAACCTGGGACTTTTGGGGCCTGCCCATGTTGCCCTGTTGGTCATGCAGCCTTGATTTGGGGAAGGAGATGTCACCCCAGATACCATCTTTGTTTGGATTAGGAGTTGCAATTTGAGAAACAGGTAAAATTTTGGGGGGGGTTCTAGAAATACCTTCAAACAGCAGTAAGTGTTGATAAACAACCTAATTGGCTTTAGAGAGAAAAACAGATGCTCTATGATTGTAATGTAATGATAAGACATGAGAGGCATAAACTGAGGCTACAGCTTCATTGACTCTGCTGTTGCTCCTGTTAGGGCGGGACAATATACACATTTATGGATGTTTTACGTTTATGGAGATTGGTTACATCAGCAAACTGCCAGCATAGGTATACCCTGAAGAGAGGTCTAACCAGCCAGAATAACAGAAAACATTTGTAAACCAATCAAATTAAAGTAGGTCCAGTTACAACTGGAGCACCCTGACCTACATATACAGACAGACAGGTTAAAAAACAGACATCATACAAGACAAACAGACAGAGACAAAAACTGTTAAAAAAAGATGAGGTTTTCTGTTTGTGAATGAACTCAGAAAAAGTGTAGATGAAATATTTCCTCAGTAGTCTGGTTTCAGAAAGACTGCCCGTGTGTGTTTTGTGTTTGCTTGTCTGTCTGTATAGTTACTGTATGGTTGCATCATTCTCAGTACGAGTTTGAAATGGTGAGAAATGAGCAGAGTGGAAAGAGCGAGAGACAAAGGAGGAGAAAAACTGGGAGAGACAGATTAGAGAAACAAAGCTCACCAGGTTTCCACAGATTTGTTTTTTACATATTAATGGCAATATTTAAAGATATTTAAATAATCTGTCACAAATCAAGAAAACAGCATGAAGAAATGATGACACAACTAGAGAGAGTGACTTAGTCAAATGACGAGCTTTGAAGTGTTTCCATTATTAATACAAAGGAATGTTAATCTGTGATCAACTAACAGCCCATAATCAATGTCTCTGATTGTCCTGCAGCTTCCGATAACCAGTGTCTGTCAGATTCAATGTTGTTAGAATAAGGAATCAGAATCGGTACATTCATGTGAGAATCCTTGTGTTTTTGATGTTGTTATGTTTTGCTATGACATTTCAGACGCAATTAATCTCACACATGTGAAATCATTTTGGCCTGTTCATCCCTGCCTCTCTCAAATTCTTTTGTTCTTTCTTTTTTAGTATCTCCAGTGGTGGAAGAAGTATTCAGTACTTAAGAGTACTTAAGTAAAGTACTCGATTAAAAGTAAAAGTCCTGCATTCAAAATCCCACTCAAGTAAAAGTACAGATGTATTATCAGCAAAATTTACATAAAGCATTGAAAGTAAAAGTACTCATTACAGAAGCATCAATGTGTAAGCAGCATTTTACTGTTGTAGCTTGAGGTGGGTCACAAGATAAATCTGAGGGGGTCGTGAGATGATTTATGCGGTATGAAAGAAGAAAAAACTAAGTTCTGCTGGACAAATTTCTAATATTTTTTACCTCTTTGTGCCTCAAACAGTTATTTAAATGAAACCAGCTGAGAGGTTTAGAGGGAAAATGTCTCGTTGGTGGAACTGCTAACAACTTACAGACAAGTTGACAAGGGGCCCCAACACTGTTTTTTTTTGTTTTTTGTAAGGGGTCATAAGCCAAAAAGGTTGGGAACTACTGATTCTTTAACAAGGCATTATATTTTATAAGATTATGTTTTTTAATGTAAAATGTCCATTTAAAAAGTAACTAGTAACTACAACTGTCAGATAAATGTAGTGGAGTAAAAAGAACAATATTTGCATCTGAAACGTAACGGAGTAAAAGAATAAAGTACCATAAATTGGAAAAACTCAAATACAGTAAAACTACCTCAAAATTGTACTTAGATACAGTACTTGAGTAAATGTACTCAGTTATTTTCCACCACTTATTATCTCTGCACAGATTTGTTTCCCTTACATTTTCAAACTGGTTTTGTATGCCAGTGCAGGTATAGTATAACAAACATTCACAGGTGCAGGGAGGCTTTTATTTCTTTTTTTCTGCCATATAAACGTAAGAACATGGTGCCTCTCCATCAGGGGCAGTGCCAGCGGGGTGGGCTACTGGGTATAGACCCAGGGAGACGACACAGAGAGACGAAAAAACAACTACAAACAACTGAAAATTACCACAAAGAGACACAAAATGACTACAAAGAGATGCACAACATCTACAGTGAGACAAAAAACGACCACAAAGAGACAGAAAAGTCTGCCACACCCCTATTCAAGAGTGTCGAAACTCGTCCCTGCTCTCTATGCCAGGTTTTGGCTTTAGTAGATGGCCAACAAAGGCCTCACCTTATTTCATGAGGCTGAATCGTGTTGAGATTAATCTTTTTCAAGCAATGGAACAAAGGACAGTTACATTTACAGCCTTGCAGGTTCTTTGTTTATATCATCAACTGTCACAACAACAAACAAAACATTTGTTATACAGGAAAAAAAAAAATCAAACAGTTTCCACCAGACTTAAACTGAAATGTTGGAAAGCTAAGACTAGGAGACTGTTCTCCATGTCCATCCACCACGGATGATTAAAAGGAAGAAAAAACTCCTAAATTCGTTTATTGTGGTCACTATGGTTGTTTTTATTTTAGTTATTGTTAATTTAATGTTATTTATTATATATTTTACAGCAAATCACTAATTATCAGCATAAAAACCACAATTACACTGATTCTTATGCTTTATTCTAGGGACATACTGATTATTGTTTTATTTATTATTTGTGTATAAAATAAATGTTCTTGTTTTGATACAGCATATAAGCATTCATTACTTTGTGATATAAAAATCATGACATATTTTATTCATGTGAGACTTCCATTACAGTTTTTCAGTCATTCCCTTTAGAAGACTAATTAGAAAAGTGTTAGCAAAAAACTTTTTTGATTCCACATGAACATTGTCTTAATTGCTCATCATATTTTACAGTATACAAATTGAATACAATTCAAAAACAAAATCAGAGAGAATTAAACTAGTTATAGCTAGTTACTAATATGTAGTGGCAGATATTTTGCTATCAGAGATTAAATTCTAAATAATGAGGATAGGTGTTGATATTGAATCCTATTACACTATCTTTATTACCTTGTATTGGAGTGGGTTTTTTGTATTTTTTTTTTTTTTTTACAACCAAAGATAAATCAGGCAACGTGCATAAACTCTAAAATATTTGTTTTAATTGAGCGATGGAAATTGTCTCCTCTACCTCACAGCAAAAATCCAGAAAAGAAAAGATACTAATAGATATGCATGGCGTGTTCAGTCTCTTTTGTGGCACAGCTAATAAGCTATTTTTTGCCTGTGATTATGATTAGTTAAATGCTTGTTCCTTCTGTTGACAGTGGAGACAATTAAACGCTGTCTGTTAAGAATCAATACATTTTAGATCAGGACAAGCCATCAAAACACTTCACTGAAGATCTAAAAATATAGCTGCAGGGGTGGAAGTCCACCTGACGTGTGTGTGCGCCTCTTCATCTAATATCATCTGCCAACAAAAACACAAAACCCACTTAAAATGACTAAACTTTGATGACTGATTACATATTTGATCAGTGTGATAATTCATGGTCAATATCTCATAGAACAGTGGTCCTTTATCGCTCCATGTCGCCCATTTTTGTCCCATGTTTGTCCCAAGTGATTTTTGCTTGATTTTTCCATTATGATAATAATACGTACAGTATCAGACGAAGACTCCATGACTGAAAAGGACTAAAGAGTCTACAGCCATGCTAGCAGCTCTGTGAGGCTGTACTGAGGCACAGCAGTGCTTTGAGCTAAATGCGAACATCCTTACAATAACAATGCTAACATGCTGATGTTAAGCAGGTATAATATTTACCATGTTCACCATATTAGTTTAGCCTGTTAGCATCCTAACATTTACTAATTAGCCCTACACGCAAAGTACAGCGGAAGTTGATAGGAATGTCAATAGTTTTGCAGGTATTCATAAACCAACCATAAACCAAAGTACTGAACAAATAAATATTTTGACCTGATGATGGCGCTAGATGAAAAGTCAGGGGATCACCAACTGACAGGCTGACATCACCATCCCTAGAGCCACGCCGCTAGCATGGCTAAAATATATGGAAATAAATCAACACTCAAGGATATTAGGAGCTCTATACAAGTCATACAAGTGATGTCTTCAAATTTAAGTCTTTTAAAACACAAAGGATCTTAGCTATCTATCATCTTCATCACCTTTTTAATTTCAGATAAGATTTGCGAAACCTGCAGAAATCCTGACTCCTCTCCTCTCTTCTCTCTTTCCTTTTCTCACCTTCCCTTTCCTTTTGTTTCCTTTCTTTTCTTCTCATTTCCTCTTCTCCTTTCCTTTTTTCCTCACTCCTTTCTGCTCCTCCCCTTTTCTTTCCTTTAATCTCCTCTCCTCTATCCTCTCCTCTCTCAAATCTTCCTCTCCTCTCCTCTCCTCTCTTCTCTTGTTTCCTCCTCTCCTCTCCTATGATTAGCTGCAGCTCTGTAGGTTACCATAGCACCCGTGAGATAAAAAGTCAACCCACACAGAGTCTCCTGCCTACCACTTTTCCTCTCTCTCATTCTAGTCTGCCATTGTGTCTTTCCTCTTGCTCTCTCTGTCTACCTCATCTCTCTTGCTGTCCTTCCTGGCTCCTGCTGTTCACCTCAGCACGACACTATTATCGTTTTTTTATATAATTTACATCTCATGGTGAATTTTGTACATCTGTGTTCACCTGAGTGTGTGTATGTAGGTTTGTTTGTGTGTGTAGGCTTTTTTGCATAAATGTTTGATTATGAATATGCAGAAATGTTCTGCCCAACATGACAACTCAGCCTCACTGTCCGCCCACACACACAGGATGCCCATGGACACACACACACACAAACACAGATCCACAGGAGAGAGTGGGCTCCGAATTGACCCTCCAGACTCTCCAAAGTTGTTGACAGTAGTCAGCTAGAACAGGCCACTAATGTGTGTGATGTCTTCTGTTTTGTTTGTTTGTTGTTAGTTCTTTCTGACTAGTTAAGTGGCAGTAACTGCTTCTGTGTAAATGCTAACAGAGTATTATTTGAAATTTGTGTGCGTCATTGTTTGTAAAGTTTGTGTGTATTTGAGAGAGTGAGTCATCTGAGAGCCTTCCCAACCATTAGCCAATTAGATGGGGCAGTTTGGTTTTGCCAGTGGACGACAGCCTGCGGTTATCACGTTAAGGTTGGTTTACATGGTATGTAGTGTCCATGGTTTTGTGTGCATGAATGACAGAAACACAAATTTAACTCCACCTATTTTAAGTCTGTTTACAGGTCTTAGGGAGTACTTCTGCATAAGTGGAAAAAAGTTGTATAAAGCCTTTTGTGGCTCCAGAGGGAACTGCGCAAAGTCTGATAAATTGCCTCAAATGATGTCACTTGAGTCAGTGTCGGTTACTACAAGTTTGAAAATGGAAAAAAATCTGGGGGTGTGGAGTCAGAAAAAAGTGAGTTTACCTAACCTCTGTAGCTCGCTTCTCATCTTTGCTTGAGGCTACAGTAGCTGCTATAGCATAACACTCCTGAATCTCAGACAGAACTGTCGGCAGTCCTGTTGCACTGTGGGTAATGTAGGCGTCCAGTTTTGACAAGGAAGAAGAATGTGTGGAAGAAACAAGATGATATCTTCGGTTCTGCTGCATCAACGTTAACTTTCCATCATGGGTCCGGCGGTCGGTGGAATACTCTTTTAAGATAATAAAAATCTACAAAAATAAAACAGTTAGAAACCTCAGGAAGAGGAACAGAGGAGGGATCTGGCTTTTAGAATGGACAGAAATGTCATACTGTATATAAATAGTATAGTAACAGTAGTAAAATTTCAAAATGAGAAAGTAACAAGTCCTCCAAACTGAATGCCAAAAATAGGCCGTTTATGCCTTCCAAAATGCATATGATGGTTACAAAAATGAAAATGATTCATGTTTTCTGACCTCCTACCACTATGGTTATAGTTTTGTCTAGGTACAAAACTACTTTGTTAAGGTTAGGGAGAGATTGTGGTCAGGATTAAAAAGATAATAATGTTGATGTTGGGTTGGAAACAGGATGCAACAGTGGTCCCCCCATGTGAAAGGACAGGCTGCTTTGTTGACCCACGTTGTCATGTAACTTCCTCCTTTGCTTCTGAGATCAGTCAGAATTCACGTAAGCCAAAACATAGGATGCTTTAGGTATTTGAACAAATGACATGTGATGTTTTTCTGAGGACAGTCTTGGAGATACAGAATTATACCATTAAGTAAATATGTAAGTACATAACAGATAATATTAAGTATTATGTTAAGGAAGATACTCATCTGCAGGGAAGTCTGTTAAACATAACTTGGAGTGAGTGGAAAGATAGGAAAATAGGGGAGGACAAAGAGGATTAGAGAAAGGACATGAGGTAAGAGAGGAAACCAGCCTGCTCTGGCAGTCCATCCATTGTAGTTTCCAGTGATCTTTCAGAATACCATCTGCTGTCTGTTCCATTCAGTATTTACTGTATTAAATAATCTATGTGGTCCGACAATCCACAGGATGCTTCACTGCTGATGAATAATGGTTGAGATTGTGGAATTTGGCTAATTTGGTCAATCCTGGAAACCAAAAAATGTAATTTACACAATACATACAGATATAGTTAAGGGTTCCCTGTGGAGTTTTGTTGTAAACAAAGTTTATGCTTAAATTCAACGCATTCAATGCATTTCCTTCCTCATAAAACATTTGTTAAGCTGTTTTTTTTTCATATTTTAAATCATGAGTTGTTAACATTCATGTTTGCTTGCTAGCAGACTACTTCTTCACGAAAATCTGGTCTATTTGAGTAACAGCACTTTCATCAAAGATGTCTTTAACCTTGTTTTTGCACTATGGAGCTATGTTTTGTTGAACAGGAGCATGAAAATGCACATGTACAATGCGGGTTTCAAAATATCTTAAAATTAGCTTTTTTAAGGTTTTGTTAGGATGGTTAAACCCAGTAGGCGATTTGAGCGGGGATGCCATCCCCCTTGTTAGCAAATGACCAAAATGCATCCCCCTTGTTAATCTGCCGTCCCCCCTCTCCATCCTCTAGTAGCAGAGAGAGTGAAGGGGCAGAGGGGTTGTTTAGTTGAATATATTAGTCTAGTCTGCCTGACTCATTGATCCTTTCATGAGTTCAGGTTCATTAGTTGGTTCACTAGTTGGTTCACTAGTTCACTAGTTAAAAATGAACAAATCGCCTACTGGTTAAACCTGAAGGATAAACACAACACTTTTGGTGAGAATCATTAAATATAAATATGACTGATTGTTTAGTCCACATTTGTTTATTTTTCTTTGTCACATTTTACTTTTTCATGGTTATTGTCATTTGCCTAATTATTAAATGCAGTGACACATCCTGGATAGATTCAGTTGTATACTGTAAAAGCTCAATAAAAAAAACTCAGAATAAACCTTCAGCAAATGCAAAAATTACAGTGAGGCGGCGTGGGCTGTCCTTGGTCAAAAAGTTAATGGGGTTTTGCTCAGTTGTTCAACACAAACAAGTGATTTGTATGGACAGTTGTGAGTCATGTGGATGACAGTTTGGAGAAGTTTATTTAGATTTAACACTGTTGTCGCCCTCGTAGCTCACCTGGTAGAGCGCGCACCATGTATCAAGGCTGAGTCCTTACCGCAGTGGCCTGGGTTCCATTCCAACCTGCGGCCCTTTGCTGCATGTCATCTCCTCTCTCTCTAGCCCACCTTTACTGTCTATCTCTGCAGCTGTCACTATCACTATCAATTAAAGGCAAAAATGGCCAAAAAAAGAGAAGATTTAACACTGTTGTAAATTTGTATGTTAATGAGTCGTTAGGAACTGATAGTGGAGACACATAAAAGTTTCATCATTATGACAGATTAAAGGCTTTAAATACTGTGTGTGTGTGTATTCCTGTGCATGCAGCAGGTGGAGCCCTGGTTCCAGTGTTGAATGTTACATTGATAATGGATGCATTGTGGGGACTCACCTCTCATATGGGGACAAAAATCTGGTCCCCACATAGCAATTTACTTTAAGTTTAGGCTTTGGCTTTTGGTTAAGTTTAGAATGAAACATATAGGTTAACAGTAGCGTAAACGTTGGGGTCAGGTATGTAGTGGTTAGGATTAGGGATAGGGCTAAAGTTAATGTAAATCAATACAATGTCATCACTAGTTGCTAAAACAATTGTGTGCGTGTGTTGTGATGGGGAGTGCAGAGAGAGAGAGAAACTGAAGAGGCACTTACATATTTTTGACTTTATTTCATTTTTAGAACAAAGCTGGCACAGTTAGGGCAAGGTCTCATTAATACAGAACTCAGCAATCCTTATATGAACTGTAAAATTAATCTAGGTGTAGGATTTTTCTTTTGTTTCAGAATTCCTGAAATTTAGTAGTGTCTGTTTTTTATGTAGAAAAAAATAGATGCGTATACAATAATGCAAGGGTGCAGAGTGCAAAGAGGGCTGGAATAAATATTGAATGATTCATATGATAGGTTACTTTATATACATGAAGTAGGTGGATATGTACAATATATGCATGTATACATGTCTAAATACAGCATATACAGAGTGCTTGGATTCATATTTAGACTTTACTGTCCACAGGGGAAATTCCACTCCACAGCACGATACACATCAGACAACAACAGATGTCATGAGTGTGCTGGTCAAAACTGAATCTATTGTTCAGTGTCACTCAGCGGTATTTGAAGCTGTCAGCCATTTCAACTGTTTGGTTATTGACAAGAATTATTACAATTACAATCATTATTTCCTTTGTTTTGCTGACATTGAGGTGAAGATGGTTGAGTATGCGGCCGTGTTGTGATAGTCCAGAGAAGAGTGGTTATCTGTGAGTGCGGCAAGAATGGCTGTGTTGAGTATTTGAGGTAAGTAATGATGGGTGATGGACTGGTGCAGTTATTGGTTTACATTGTGTACAGGAAAGGGCACACATTTGATGTTGTTGATGATGATAGATATATGTTACTGAGACAGTCTCAGTAACACTTTAACAGTATTTAAACATGGAGTGGATCCATGAATCAGATGTAATGAAACAATAAAATTATAAATACAGCAGGTTATGGAATATACTGTATGGGATGGATGAATGGATAGATAGACAAAAAAAACACTTCCTGTCCTGCCTTCATCAGACTCCTCTCTTCCGTGCTCTGCTCATTAGTTTCCATGGTAACAGAGTGTAGCTGAGCTGGTCGTCAGGCTGCCCACTCAGCCCGCACATCTCTCAAACACGCGCATACACACACACGCACTCATTCATCCATCCATAGATACTCTCACACACAGACACACACAAATATGCATTACAGTTGCATTGACTCAAGGACACACACAACACAACTCATAATAATGACACAGTTACATAAATACATAGACACACAAACTACACTCATACAAGTGCGTTGTTGGTTTGGATTTTATCAGGCTATGCTCATCACTCCCATCTTCTTCAACTCATTTGTGTGTGTGTAGGTATGTGTGTTTGTGTATATATTCCCCCAAAGCAGAGACAAAAGGCCTCTTTTTACCTCTTTAGGAATAGTGAGGCCAATGATCAGATGCTTGCAGACTTGGGGTCCCAAACCCGGACATATACAAGCACAAATACATGTATATTCCTATGAAGATGGTCCTCGGAAGGATAGAAATCCAGGAACACACACATGCACAAAACTCAGTCAGATATGGTGTGTATGGGGTACCTAGCCCACTCAGAGTGCTGTAGAGACAAAGACAGAAACAGAAATACCAAAGTAGGTTAGAGCAAAGCATTCTGGGATAGCAGGATACCCCCTGGGCTTCTGCAAGAGGCTCTCTTCCTTTCTCCCTCTCGCTGCTTCTAGCTCTGACTCTTTCTTTCTTTCACTTTTTTCTGCATGTTTTCTTTCTTGCTCTATTTCTCTCTTTTGCATTCTTTCTCCTCGCTGATTTCAGTTCTTTATGCTTTTTAGCCTGTTTTTTTTCTTTTTTCTGCATCAAGTTAAATGCTGCTTTAATTCATGTGTATGCAGGAGAGAGAAAGTGAGTAAAAGAGGTAATCCCTCACCGATACCAGATGAAGATATGGAAATCAGGTTGTTTAAAAACTAGATGCAGAGACTTAAAACTGTGTTCTAAGATTTATTTTAAGTAATTTTTTTTCTTAGGCTCTGTTGAGCCTTTGTCACCCTGTATTGTAAGTTTCTTATTTCAGTTACTGCCACTATGTGGAGTCAAAACAAATATTACATGCTTTTCTGGGATGAAATGCTCAGAGACATTCCCTGATGTTTTATCAATATTCTATCTCTAATATTTCATAATGAAATACTTACTTTCATCATTACAAATCAACTTGTTGTTAGCCCTTCTCACTGGAAAAAGAGCTTGTTACTTTATGGTATGTTCATTCATAATTGTGAGTTATTTTTTTTAAAGGTAATTAAGATTACAGAGGGCACCAGTGGTGGAATGTAACTAAGTACATTTACTCAAATACTGTACTTAAGTACAATTGTGAGGTACTTATACTTTACTTGAGTATTTCCATTTTATGCTACTTATATATTGTCATTTTTACTCCACTAAATTTGATTTGCTAACTTTAGTTACTAGTTACTTTGCAGATTCAGATTATTGATATAAACTATAAATCAACTAATAAATTATAATATATTATTATGGATTAAGCTACTCAGAAGTATATTAAGTAGTTGAAATTAGCTCCAGCTTTACCAGCTGCAACATTAATTATGCTAACACATTAAGGCACCACTAATTAGAATCCAGTGATGTACTACATTATTCTGAAAAGGGCCATTCTGCATAATGAGTACTTTTATTTTTGGTACTTTAAGTTTATTTTGATGCTAATAATAATGCTAATTTTGATGCTTGTAACAAGGTATTTTCACACTGTGGTATAGCTACTTTTATTTAAGTAAAATATCTGAGTACTTCTTCCACCACTGGAGTGCACAAGCAAGTTTTGCATGTGTCAAATATGCAATATTCATACAGGCCTGCACTGTACTGACCCTTCAGCACTATATACAGTTGGTCACCAAAGCCTTACATAGTGCCAACCATCTCTAACCATTAATTATTTTCTATATTACACCTAAATAAGTCATGTTGTTGCACTTGCTTGTACACATGAAAAGTGGTGTGTGTGTGTGTGTGTCCCCCAATCCGATGTCAGAAAGTTGAGGGGGGAGGGGGTTTCAGACTACACACCTCTCGGTTCGGTTGAAGCACACCGACACCTTGAGCCTCACATCATTTGTGTTTATTGGAGCAGAGATCGTTTTGGCCAGTTTAGCGTGGCTCTAAGGGTGACATCTGATTATCAGTGAAAAAAAAATTTTCACAGTCAACAACTGGATGGATGGATTGCCATGAATTTTAAGATATGTTCTTTAATTAGTTAAAGAGTTAGTAGTTTCATGTAAAGTAAAATTATTTGCAGACTGGAACAAATTAAATCAAGGAGTAAACACAGGGCTGCTCTGTCTAATTAGCCATCTGTTTTTTTACTTTCTTTAATCTTTTCTTTTTGCCACAATTAGCATGTGTCAACATGAATCAACATTTCACAGCAGTTTATTAAAGAAAAAAAACACCTGACACAGTTCAGAAACAGAAGAGCAGTTAATTAACTTATAGTAGTGTTTGTACCCCTGTCATAAACATTTAATTATTCATTCAGTTCAGTTAGTTTCACTCACTGATTCATTCAATTAATTTCATTCATCTGCCCCTTTCTTCCTCTTTTTCTGTCTTTGTTTCAGTCAGCAGATTGTAGGGAGGAAGAGATGAAAACAAAGTGATGGACAGAGACAAAGGAAAGATGGATGGCGTAGAAGGAGAAAAAGCTCACTGGTTGGCAGATCTGTTAGAAAATCTAGTGAGTAGTTGAAGAGTTGCTGGCTTGATCCCCAGTGCCTGACTGTGCCCACTACAACGCTTTGCATTACAATGAAACTCCTGAGGGACGTTTTTTTCCCCTTGCTAAAGGAGGCTTAATTATTAACAAGGTTTATTAGTGTAAGCCATTGATAAACAATACCTCCCTTCCTGACTCTAAAGCAATATGTCAGTACAAATGTTTTATGATGCATTTAAGGTGTAGTCAAACGAGGAAAGTGGCTCAGATTTGGTGCAGCAGTTTAGTGCACCACATTTATATAAATTGTTTTCTTGTTTTTATCTTTAAAACAGTGTCAGATCTTTGCTGATGATGTCATACAGTACTGTAGTGTTAACATCCCACCACCACTGCATGACTTCCCTTTGCTTCCCAAAAGTGTGAGGACACCAAAACCCCATGCTCCAAGGTATCATTACCAGGTTTTTTGTATTAACCATGCAACATGCAAGACACTACTGAACACACACACACACACACACACACACACACACATATATACACATATGGTTTGTGTGTGTGTATATATATATATATACACACACAAACCATTCATTGAGAGGAGAGGAAAAGAGAGATGAGAGGAGAGGAAATGATGGAGAGCAGAGAGGAATGGAGAGAAAATGAAAGGAAGGACAGAGGAGTAGAGAGAGGAAAAACAGTAGAGGCAAGGAGAGGAGAGGAATTATGAAAGGAATTAAGAAAGGAAAGGAAGGACAGAAGAGAGGAGAAGAGGAAACGAGGGAGTATGGGACCATTGTGAAATGAAAGGAAAGGAAAGGGGAGATCAAAGTAATGAGAGGAGAGGAAAGAGGAGAGACAGAAAAAAGGGAAAGGAGAGAGTAGAAGAAAGGAAAGGATTAAGGAGAGAAGAAGAAATTAAAGGAAATGAAAGGAGATGAGAGGGGGAATCAGGGAGTATGGGACCACTGTGAGTTTCACTGCCTTGTGCGACACTCTCCATGCATCCCTCCTCACGTGGCTCTTGCCCTCCCATCTACTCTTCTGCCTCCTCCTTCTTCCTTAATCTGCTCCACTCTTCACTCCCCTCTTCTCCCTCCTCATGTCCCTCCCATCCAGCATGCAGATGATGGGATGTATGGATTGTTTTCTCTCTGTCTCCTCCTCTTCCCACCTCATCACCAAAGCAATGCATCACTGCAATGCATAAGTATTCATGTGGCTTTTTGCATATGTCGACCTTACGTTTGAATGCGTGTGTCAGGGTCTTAATTTAGATTGTGTTGTCGTTTTGTGTGTGTGTACGTGCGCCTGTGTGATTCTCTGTGTCAGCGTCCCAGAAAAGGCGGACCTCAGGGAGTTGTGCTCCACTTTCACTCCTTTATTAATTCACCCTTCGCTCCCACTTTGTTTGCCAGGATGGATGGGATGGAAGGAGAGAGAAAGAGGGTGTAAAAGAAAAGAGAGGACGAGTGAATTGAAGTGAAATAATTCAAAGGAGAGTCGAGACAGACGGTAAACACTAATTTTTGTTGTTTTTTGTTACTGCTTGCATTCAGAAATTACAGTATAGTAAGTAGCAATTAGACTGACTGACTTTACAGACACTGAACACTTTGGTTGTTTTAAAACAACCCATTTTCACCACTGAGCACTCCTTACATCCTTGAGAAACTGCAGCTATTCATCCTCCAGGAGGCACTGGCTTTGTTTTTTTTTTTCTCTCTGAGATAAGAACAGGGTGAAGCGGCCAACAGACTGTGGGTGGGCAGGGGAGTCAGCATTCAGAGTATTTAGAGAGGAAAAAGACTTTGTCTGTGGGAGCTTTTTGAAACTGAGGGGAGGACCACGGAACAATTTTCCTTCCATTCATTTGTCTGTTCCTCCATTTATTTGGTGTAAAATCTCATTCATCCCCACAATGAATGAACAAATACATTCATTGTGGGGAAAACTGCATAGTTTGTTGGGGATGTCATAATTACTTACCTTGGGACTGTGTGAAACTTGTGCCATTGGCTTGTACTCAAAATCTGTGTAATTTGTCATTAAGGACCAGTGGCGTAGCACAAAAATCTAGACCCTGTACATGCAGCCTCAGTGGGCCCCCTTACCCTTTTAATATACATATATAATATACAAATAACTTAACCAACAAGTAAACACATGCATCTGTAGTGGTTTTAAGAGTAATCAGTAATTAAGTGTTTATAACATATAAGAAAGGCTGCACAATCTGAAATCTCACCATATTTCAGCTCTCTTTTCTCAGCATACTGTAATGTGTGAAACTTTCATTGAGGTTTAAGAACATTATAGAACATTATTCCTATCACAGTTTTTTTAGGTCTTCATTATACCCTGAGCATGAGACATGGAAAGCCATCTAACTCTGGATGCACACTGAGAAAGGATTACTGTATTACTGTATTTCACAGTAAAACAAAGCCAAATAAGACTTCAGTGGATTCGAGTTTTATTTTCAGAATGTGAATTATTTTCAAATGCTAGCCCAGTCTGTTGCAACATGAAAGTAGCATAATGCAACTTTTAAGGCACAATTATAACTGAAAACACAGGATTAGAACCAGCTCTGAAACTGACTGACTGGGCTAAATGCAGGTAGTAATGTTAAATAATAACTCAGTCTAAGTTTTTAAACTTTTCTGATGCTGCTGGAGGTTTATTTGCATCAGCTATGTAACAGTAAAATGATCCAAACACTTTAATCTCCCCCAACTTTAATTTATCATCTGTGGTGCTCTAGAAGTCCCTAGAAGAGCCAAATCGCCCTCCCTTGCTCTTGCCAGACCCACTAACAGAATTAAACTGGGTTGAAATACACTCAGATTAAATGAATGATAAGGAGATGATGTATCCCCAGTAATACACTTGTAAGCACTGTAAAATAGTGCTTAAAATCACAAGGGTCACCCCTGTTCTAGCTGGAAGCTGAAGCCTTCAGACCACGAGGTCTTCACCAACTAGAATAGTATGACTGCTATAGCAACAGTAACAATACAATAACAAATAGTAACAACAAAGGAATATGATGATGGTAACAGACATATTAAGCTACAAAGAGTGAGAGTATACAGAATGCAATGTTAGGCTGCAACGTTGCTTTTATTTTGAAAAAGGAAGAATGATAGACAGGTGTGGCATTGCATGGTGGAAAGGAGAGGCAGAGATCTATATAGTACAGTATATTTTTATACAATATTTGTATGCTGCTATCTAGGCTAACCCTCTCTGTCTCTAATCATAATCATACATTCAACACAGGTCTTTGTCTCTATAACGAACCTTACAATGACTCATGCTGCATTGCCATGGTGACGAGCATCCCCACATTATTGGATGTCATTTGGATTGCTAGGACAGACAAACTGACACACGTGCAGGCAGGCTGCTGCTGCTGTTATCTCATTGTTCGTTCGACTTACTGTTCATCTCGCCACCAATGAAAACTAATTTTACATTGCCGAGCAATTCTTCCATTTCATTTGTGTACAAGTTTGTGCTGAGGGCACAAGCAGTCATGGAGCTCCTCACATTAGTCACAATGTGTGAAGGGAAACAAATGGTGTATAGTTTGTGTTTTAGTCCATATTAATGTATGTATCTGTGTATGTGTGCTTTGTGTGTGCAGATGAAAACTGTAGTGGCAAGTCTCATGAACCCATGAACAATTTAAATATATTCAGTTAAACTACAAAATAATAAGCAAAAAAGCAATTAACCCATTAGTAAATACATCCAAGACAGAGAAGATTCAGTTATTCAAACATTCTCTGGAAGCGGTGAAAGATCTATCAAGCCATGTTAAACTTAAAGTGTAAATTACTATACTGTGCATACAACCTGCATACTATACAACTGCAATAATGGAATCCAACCAGGAAGTACAGGTGGCAGGAAGCTCACAATAAGATTTTAGGCCTGATTTGAATAATTTTTTTTAAATGTATTGTAAAGCCTTAAACTGATGGCTTGAACAATGATTCAGCTGAGTTAGATTGCCTTCAGTGCAGAAAAAAAAAACTGATGGATTTTGTTTGCAGTGATCAGTGTTAGGACTACAAATAAAAGAAAATGGTCTCATATACTAAGGAGTGTGCTGACAGAAGGCTGATAAAAGAAATCACACAATGCAGGGGCAGAAAATCATCAGTATAACCCTTCATTTCACTCTTTACTGAAGACTGCTATTGTCTTCCATCAGTGCCAAAAGAGTCACTTTGTTATTACACAGATGTGACAAAACATCAACCCAACACTGTCACACTGATATTTTATGCATTTTAGCTTAACTGATTGTGTTAATGGAGATGAGAGACAAGTATTTTGTTTTTTTAAAATGACAAAGGAAAGGGGGTTGGAGTCAGCACAAAGCTTTTATTGTAGTTTGGGGATTGCTAAATTATAATATATCCAGTTTGTTACTGTTAATATTTTGACAGTTTCTTTTTGGTTTGCTGCAGTCGATAAATAGTTTTTTAATATTCTTGCTAAAAATGACTCGGTCAGTGCATATCTCACAATATGTCATCAGGTTCTTTATACATGTATATACAAGAAAATCCTGCTTCCAAGCACTGATGGTGGTATGCTAAAGTAAGGGCAATACAGAAATAAAAGATGGATGCAGGCAATTAAAAGGGATCAACTTACATAACTGGAAAGCTGAACATATATTGACCTGACCAGACATAACTTAGCAACCTTAACAAGGCATGGCAGGCCTGTTAAGCTTTGGATTTCTCTGCATGTTGAAGGTGTACATGGGGTTGTAGTAAGAGCAATACAATCCTGTCCAAAACCAAAAACAGAGTCAAGAGAATAAGTGTAAGGAATGGATTAAACAGTGTGTTTATCTGCTCTAACATAAGCTGCAAATGTTACCTTGTCCAGCTAACTAGCTAACTGCCGACAGTAGTCACTTAGCATTATTTTCAAAGCCAAGGAGCATATCATTTGCTAACTATTATATAATTAATTATAATTTGTGGGGTTACAGGTTATGTTTGAAAAATCCCTGCTCAAGACTGAAACATCACTGTGTGAGAGCTGAGATACAACTAGTGGAGATGCGTCGTCTATCTTTATATACAGTGTATGGTCATGCTCCCGGTGTGTAAAGGATGGTGGTTTCAAACAACTCGTGAAGTTAGCACTAGCGACAGTTGTCATTTCAGCCATCAGCCAAGGTCGACGGCTTCAAATGAGAAGCCTGCTTTTGTCGACCTCTGTCTGAAATTAAGGACCCATTGTTTAAAAAGTTACAATAAATTTTGTTGGGATATCTGTCCCCTGTTAGCATTGTAAACTGTAGAATTGAAAGCTTGACTGGTGTAGTAACTGTAACTAAGGGAGACTGGGCTTAGCAAAGGGTTAATTGATTCACAGAAACATGATTTTCTCTTTATTGTTTGCACAGGAAACCTATATGAAGACGGCACAAGAAGATTCAACAAGAAGACTGCTACCGACTGCATAATTGAACGACAAACAGACACGAACATGTTCAGCAGAGCGTGGTACCCATAAGGCCTTGCAGGGGCCCAGTGGGTGGGGTTACAAGGAGGCAGAGATGAACCTGACGAACGTCAGGCCGTCACCCGGGGATATAAGCTCCACCCACCACTGATCTTCAGGGTGACTGACAGCTGGACCAACGCCTCATACGCCGGCACCTGAACCATCATTGGCCCACAGTACAGGTAGGAAACGAGGGGGAGAGGAGGAGCTTTTGTATCTCAAGTTCTCCGAGTTGTGTTTGTCAGTATCAGCAGTTTTCCTAATTATCACCCTGTCTATAGAGCTGGATGAGGGGTGATGAAAAGGGGAGCTGAAGGGCAAGGAGGGTATGGGAGGTAGGAAATGAGGTGGAGGGGCTAAAGAGTTTAAACAGTTTAAAATAGCAAAGAAAATGGGACATTAATATTAAAATTATAAAGGAAAGAGAAGGAAATAAGGGTAAGAGGAGTTTTTATTCTGATCACGTCTAAAAACAAAACTGTTTTTACCTGTTACAAATGGCAACTCAAAGGCGAGGCGAAATGCCTGCCATCATTGCCTCCTCTTGGCTGCATACCACTGCCTCCCCGATCTCTATCCACAAATTCTGTCTCTTGCATGTCTTTGTTGTCTCATTGCAGTCACAAAAATGGGGATAATGGCGTACACTTTCAGACAGTCTCTCCTTGAAAGTATGGTGTTGCACTCGGTTGTACACACACAAAGTGATTGAAAGTAATTGTGTGAAGATCGAATCATTGCACCAGGCCAATCCAATTGCTATCTGAAGTGGGTGTGATTGTCATACACAGTCCTTCCAGTTCTTCACTTCCAGTGAAGTCTGAAGTCAGGAGTTTGGACTTTGAGCTTTTTACTCGAAGCATTTGTGAAACTGTGAAAACAGCATAGGAAAACGAATTCAGTGCTAGGAATAACAAATCAATAGAAAAACTGAAATATAAACAGGAGTTGGGCCAAATGGACTGTGAAAATTAATTTGTACAGAAACAGGGAAACTAAATTCACAAAATTATAGACTTACTAACTTATGACTTATTAAGTGTATCACTAGTGAAAGAACAACATGAAATCCCCATAGGAAGTAAATCAAGAGTAAAAGTAAAAATAGAAAATAGCAGTTAGCCCGACAGTTAATTAACAATTACTTAGAATGTTGTATTAGCAGCACATTAGCCTTATGCTGTGATCACACTTCCGGTGACAAAGCTATAAGCCATTTCCAATGGAAGCCGGTGACATGAAATTACAAGTTGTCGTCCAACACTTGTTGCTGCATGACGGGCATGACACAGTACAAATCAAAGTTGAGTTGGCCTCAACTATTTTCAGCGCTCCAATGACGCAGTGAAGCCGTCCCTTTCTCTCTCCCCGCAATTCCTGTTCTGTTCCGCCTAAAAAATGGAATAAAAAGAGCGGCGCTCCCCCTTCTGGCAGTGAGAGTAATTAAACAAACACTGTCGATGCATGCTTATGACGTATGCCCATGCTTATGAGCTCGCCCCAGGCTCCTGTTCAGAAATAGTTACAAAAATACAGAGAAATTGCCACAGTTCCAAAACAATAATCCATTATTTAGGAAGAGTAAATGTCTGCCCTCAGTCCCTTCTCTCAGCGCTCTCCAACAAGGAAAAGCTAAAGCTGCACCAATGGTTATCCGTGTTTGTATTTGCCATTGATCACTTTCTTGTTTTTGACAGTAATCCTTCCTCTGAACACTGAGTTTCTTTTTTGTCTGGAACATCAGAAACGTTTCTTGGAGATTCTTAGGTTTTACTCCTAGTTACTGAAGCCTACTCCGTCGCTATATAATACAATGTTGCATATTAAGCATATTAACACAAACTATACAATCATAATGAACAAAGTAAATAATAAACAATTCTCAATAATAAACATTCTCAATGGCTTACAGCAATGGCGGATCGCAGAGCTCTGGGATGCTTCCCGCTTCCAATCTGGCAAACCAATCATTGCTGGTTGGTGTAAAACACATGATTACCGGTGTGCCAGTGTGGGAATGTTGCCACAGACACCAGATTTAAAAGCTCCGGTACATTGCCAAATACAGAGAGATTTACCTGGCATTTACCTGGGATAGGCTTAATCAGCATTGTGTGAACTCGTGTCGCAAGGGCTTGAATGTTACAGACGTTCATATGTAAAAGCCCCGCACTCTAGCTTTAACTACGTCAATTAACACTTCAACGGCAACTCTGCAACAATGTAGCTGGCAATGCTTGGCCATTTTGTAGCTTTGTCGCCGGTAGTCTGAATACAGCAGCAGACTGCTAGCATTAAGGCTAGCTTGGTTAGTAGGAAACTAATCACAGAAACACTAAATAAATATATCACAAATCATCACAAAATAATTGCAATAAAAAGAGCACCTGCAGCACACAGGGCCCAACAAGGGCATTTAAGGGGGGAGATAAAAAGATGGCTGTCAATATTTGTTTGGTCACAGATCTGACAAAAGCCTGGATGTAACGATGTCAGTTAAACTCCTATGGAACTTTGTCAGTAGTGGTTGCTACTAGCAACAGATTGTTACCCTTACATACACACACAAAAGCAGGCACACATATAATGCCAAACAGGGTTTCCAGCCACCCACAGAAATTTAAGGTACTAAGGCTATACAACTAATGAAAATCATGTTCCTATATAATTTGAATGATTCAACTGGATTTTGTACAGTCACCATGCTGCTATTGTTCCCCCTGATTCCTGTTACCAACGTCACACCATGTGATAATGAGCAGCACAAGCACACAGGTACTCAGGTGACTGTGAAACTGCAGCTGTGGCAGCAGTAGCAGCTGGCAGATACATTTTGTTTTACCTCATGAGCCACTGAGGTGCATGAGAAACTTTTTAACACAGAGTGAGGGAAGCAGGGTGCTGATAACTGTTAAAATCAGACAAGCAGTGAAAACAATGAGTTTATGCTGAAACAATGTGTATTATCCGTTGTATGGAACTTTTTCAGGATCAAAGCTGATTATATTGGCCAAGAACAAAACGTGTGTAACGTGACATTTGAGAAAATGCCTTTGTCATTTAAATCAAGCGATTCATAATTGGAAGTATGAATGTGTGTAGCAAATTTCATGGTAATCTTATAACTGTGAAATATCATTGTGTGCCATGGGGAGATTTTGGCCACTTTGGGTGGTTGGGGTTCATCCTCTGGACAGCATGAATATTAATACATTTCAAGGCAATCTGCCAAATAGTTTTTCTTGTGATTTTCTTTTATTGTGTGCAACAGGAATTTAAAATATTGTCCAGACATCTTGTTTTAGAGTGTCAGTTGCCCCCAAAATAGAAAAACTTTTTTATTTCTCAATCTTTTGTGTAGTAGTAGCATTATTTTAGGGTCCGAGGCAGTGGAGGAAAAACTAAAAATGGCACAAGCTGCAAGCGGTGGGGCACCCGCTGCATGAGGTGGGGTACCAGTGCGCAGAAAGTTGTGATGCATTTATGGTAAAACAGTTCCAAACCCTGGTGAAGATTAAAATTGTTTTATTATGTGACTCAGATTTATTACAGCACTATTTAACCATTTTGAGGCCAACTCATTTGCTAGCATGTAGGGCAGCCTATAGGTTCTGTGCTGCACTGCGTTTTCTCCACTGGAAGGGCACCCTAGAGGGCACTTTATTGTTTTCTTGCCACCGTAGAGGGCACTTTATAATTTTTTGTCTACCATACGGGCATCCAAGAGGGCACTTTTGCTGCAAGATTTAGACACTTTTTCAGTGGACAATCTGTGAAATGACAACTGTCATGATGAAGACAACAATAGGAACTTTTTTTGATGAGCATGTTGGCACTCAACCCGACACCAAAGCTAGGGTATGTCACTCCTGTGGATAGACTTTCTCATTAAGGTCCAAATGTCTGCTGTGGGAATAAAGTTTATTGCCCACAACATTCAGAGACAGAGATGAGTCTGTCAACGGTTAGATCTCTGACTAATGAAAGATTATTTCCCATTGTGCTTCTTCAACATCCTTCAGAGCAATCTGCCTTAATAGCTAAACTAAACTCTTTTTTTTTTGTACTGGTGAACTGCAAATCCTTCTCATTTAACTTTAATTTAAACATTGCTGGATAAGTGTGTTTTACCTTCATGAGTGATGATATGTATCACTAAAACATCGTTTGTGTGTGTGTGTGTGTGTGTGTGTGTATCTTTTTGAGTGGGTGTTTGTGTGGGCATACATGGGCCAGCCTCATTGTGTTTTTCAACCCTCTGTCCTTCCTCTCTCTCTCTCTCTCTCTCTCTGTTTCTTCTCCTCATTCTACTGTTGTCATGGAAACCAGTCCTACTCATCCCTGTTCGCTGAGTCAGGAAAAGGAGGCTGTACTGTAGTTTGACTGGGGTGGTCCTATCAGAATCACTAGGTGGCATCTCAGACCCGTCTACCAAACAGCATCTAGCTGCTCGTGGCAGTTTGGAGATGTTAAGACACATTCAGCTGTTAGGATCCATCAAGTGAAATCACCACGAAAGATTGGTTGGCTTTTTTTTGGGGGGGGGGGTGACCTCCCCTTTAAGCAGCATTTCACTGTTGTCTCATTTGGCCTTGTCACTCCTATATGGTTATACTTAACACACTTATAATGTCGGCTATGCCAGGATTCAGTGGAGTTGATTTTGAAAGATGAAATGGGCACTTGGACTTCTGAAGAAAGCTGCTACATTCTGGGGAAAAGTGCATCTTCACTTGTGACCTCATACTGCTCCTGGGGTCCAAAGTGAAAAGTGTCGTATGATGTGTATATTGGTATATGGACCCAAATGCAGATGACCAGGAAGCGTAATGAGGTGAAGTAGCCAGATGGCTACAGTGTTTACTGAGGGTGATGTGGTTGACAGGCAGGTACAGGCTGACTGGTAAGCAGACAGGTAAACAAACTGGCAAAAGTCAGATCGGTTACCGGCTGGTAGTGGTGGAAGCAGGGAAGTGAGTCCAAGGTGGTAAAACAGTTCAAATAGGGAGCAGGCAAGTTCAGGATCCAGCCAAGGTCCAAGGGAGACAAAGAATCCAAAAAAACAGAACTCACGGTAAAACTGCTGGGGAACTCGGCATTGGAACCAGGTACAACAAAAAGTGCACCAAATAGCGACACACACAAAGGTCAGGAACACTCACAAGACAGGAACAAAAACTCAAGGCAGGAATCACTCAGCAGGAACAACACCATGTGAAACAACGGTGAGACACAGGTGTAAACAATCAAGGAAGGACCAACAATCAAAACTTGAGGGAAAACAAAGACAGGAAGTAAAAACCACAAGATACACCAGGGAAGGAACACACTACAAAATAAAACAGGAAGTGAAAAACCTTAAACTACCACAAAAAGTCCAAAAAATTAAGTCATCACATATGTTTCTCCTATATCATTCTCCTTTTTTTATCTCCATAACTTATATCCCACTGGTTTACACTTAAACTTAATCCATCATTGTCTAATGTCCCGCCCATGTGATTTTAGAATGCATTAAAGGAATAGTTCAACATTGGACAGTATCTAGCCTCTCATGAATCTGTAGCTCTGTGGGTTTGTTGGGTTGAGCACATAATTGTCATACTCTCCTCTGACTGGACAATTGCAATCCTGTATCATGCTCTTAACTTGTGTAATAGGTAAACAGCAGGAATTCCATACACTTGCCAGTTGCCAGCTTAATAGGTACACTTAGGTAAAACTAATACAGTCTGATACAACAGTCCTGCAATAAATCCTACCTTTATGAAGGTTATAATGTTTAATTTGTGTTTAAACTTTTGTGGTGCATTTATTTTGTCAACCCCATTTACATCAAAGAGAGTAGGCTAAATAACAGAAACACCTTTTTTTGTTTACTGTGCCACAAAAATATATACAAACATACAACTACTTCATCCCTTGGGAACTATGTTTTTCTCACGGCATCCTCCACAGACTCAGTGGGGGACTCACCGACATGACTGAGCTGTAATTAACACAATACAAAGGGCAGAGTGTACTCTGGGTGGCATGAGTCACATGCTCATATTTTAAAGAATAAAAAAACTTTATTTTTCTAGATTTGAGAAACACTATATATAGTGTGTGCAAGATTATGTTTGCAATATTTCTGATTTGTATTTTTTGGGTGAAGTGCTTCTTTAAATAACTTTTTTGTGAGTGGCATTTTCTGTAATGACTCCTTTGTGATTGCAGTTTCTTCTCCACAGAAGAGGACAGCAGAGCAACAGAGAAGAGTTGAGCAAGTCCATAATAATTGAAGCAATTGCAAATGAATCTCATGGGACTGAATCTTCAGTCTGAGCTGAATTGAACAGAGTTAATGGCTTTTGTGAACAACTCCTGTGTGATTCACTCCTGGGGCCACATTACAGGAACATCCGAATGAGAAAATCCTCTCTTAATCCCACTTAAGAAAGCAATTTAGTGTTTTTCCAAGACAAGAGTGTTGCTGAATGCAGTGTCTGTTGTCAATCAAGCCGTAGTATAATAATCTGTAAATCCCCCTCAATCTGCTGCAGAGATACCAAATAACTGATCTGATAGCATGATTCAAGATTGACTTTGTGCTTCAGATGGAACCAATAAAATATTGTACATATGTCTTAAAGAAAGCACTATATAAGAGCTATACACAACCACAGTATTGGTTACTGATGGATGGTTGGATGGATGTTGCGTCATAATTGCAAACATCTTCAAAATGCAAGAAAAACATTTTTTAGGACCTGGAATGTGTGAAAGTTTACTGAGCAGTGTGAATAGTCCATTACGCCACAGTGTAAAATTGTTTTGCAATTTCCTAGGCATTGTTTCAGGAAGTTGACTTCAGGCTAACTTCCAAACTGCAGGAATGTCAATGTCACCATATGGGATACAACTAAAGGCCATATCTATTATACCATTGTTTATTGACAGTGACACAATTTTATTGCATGTTGTAATGACACAAAACACTTCATACAGTAGATGTTGATATGTGTTGATGTGTTGAATGGCCATGTTTGATGTGCCTCACATATTATAGTTATTTGATTAAGGCAGGAACGTGGGTAAGGCATAGCTATTGTTATCATACTCTGATTAAGATAATGTGATTATGCGCTTAGTTAAAGTATAATCACAGTAGCATATCACAGTAACATGTTGTTGAATGACAGTGGCATGAAAAGATATTTGCAGGGACAGGGGCAAAATCCTGAGAAAGGCATCTCCTTGGACTGCAGAAGCATAAACCAGAGGTCATGCAGGGAAATAAATATAAAACAGGTGCAAAGAAGGCCATTAACATAGAAGGGAGGGTGCAAAAGTATCGAGGGCCAGGGCTGGGACACAGGACTGCCTCCTATTATTGGCTAATCTAAACAGCAGTAAACAGCTTTCTTGGCCCACATATATTTTGGAGTTTGCCCAAATACATTTTTAAGGGTTTTATGAGCACCAGTGAGTCTTGCAACCAAATTTATATGGAAATCGCCAAAATTGGAGAGTTCAGTTAACTTTATTTACCAGGATAATCCACGCAGTTATACTGCTTACCAGGGAATTCTGGGTAGATAACAAACAATAAAATAATAAGATAATTAAAACTATTCAAAAAATCAGCAGTCTGTAGAGTTAGTGTACTGGTGATCAGATTTTTGTTTACATTTGAAAGCCTAGACTAGTTTGTTCCCTTGTAGACCTGTTGACCTGATGTGTAGCACCATAATATTGCAGGCTGCTGAATGCAATATTTATTGATGCAAGTATTTACAGAAAATGTGAGTGCCACCTCTACAAGGCCTTTGCTGTTTCTGTTCTGTCAGACACACGCGAGACAGCTCAGTAAAAAACATGGTTGAAACACCTCCTGTGTAGACAGCCGTAGACCCTACATTTCACACTGCATAGCCAAAAAACGTATACCGGTAAATGGGAGCATTGAGGGGAGTTGTTACATAATTTGAAGCTGTAGTCCGACATTTTTTGAAGTAAGCTTATTATTGAGAAATAGAAGTCTTGTCACTTCAGGAAGTTATTGCTCCCGGACCAAGAAATGGTCCCGCACATAACCTCTCATAAAACCGCAACTTCATCATTTTCACACTTTGGCTTTTGAACAAATTAAATAAACAAGATAACGTGTTATTAAGTGAGCTTCAGATCTTTCCACCCGTCTCCAGGTTTTGTGCTAAGCTAAGGCTGTAGCCTTATATTTAATGGACAGAAATGAGAGTGGGATCGATTCTCTCAGCTAACTCTGGGCAAGAAAGCGAACAAGCATATTTCCCAAAATGTCCAACTGTTTTTGTTAAAATTGGTCAACATATTGGGCAACAGTTGTGTTATTGTGCACATATTAATATGATCTAGAATCTAGACAGAAGTGTATTCATCCATATCTTCTCTATCCATCTTCATCTCTCCATTTGCTCCTCTGCTGTCTTCTCTTCCCCTCCTCAGGTATCCTTTCTTTCTCAGCGGTGGCAGGAACAGTTGCCATAGCAACAGAGAGCCTACAGTGAAGTGAGAGAAAGAGTGAGTGAGAGAGAAAAGAAAAGAAAGAAAAGAACAGAGAGAGATAGAAAAGGTGATACGGAGGAAAGGGAAACTTGAAGGTTGAAAGCTGCACTTCACATCCATCTCTGCCTCACAGCGTCTGTCTTTCTCTCTACATCTGTTTTCTTTTTTTCTTCACATAGATTGGTTTCCTAGAGCTTCTCCTGGAGCGTTCATCTGCTCCTTCTATGTATCCCTCCAACTTTATCTCTAATCCTTATCCTATCCATCTATCCCTCTGTGTCCTGGAGTTAAGGGCCAATTATACCTTCTGGGTGTGAGAAACATGGTTTATGATATACACAACTACACTTTGCCCGTGTGTGTTCTATATGTAGCTCCTCCTCCATTGTAAACAGGGAAGGATGGATTCTTGCTTGAGGTAAAAATTGCTTGTTAGCTGCATTATTTACTTGTTGGAGATGTTGTGGGTTGATTTAAAAGGAGAATCAAAGTCCTACAGGGTGTCTCCTGATTGGAGGGCTGCTTCATTATTAGGCGGCTTTCACTCTACTTTTCATCCTGCAATTAAAATTTTTAAATGTAAAAATAAATGCAAAATCTATTCTATTCTAAAAGTATTATCAGTGATTAAGGTTTTAAGACAGTTGGCAGAAAGGGGTTGAGTGTCCTGGAAAGATATAGACATTTAGAAAAGAAAATCAATTTCCTTTCCTCTTCTCTTCTAACTGAATTTTGTTTAAGATTGAAGGTCAATTAAATCCTCAAATGCGGACCAAGATAACATTGTTAATACACACTGTCACTGTCTACAAATGTATTTCAGCTTGCAAGCTTACATCACAGTGTATCCAGCTCTCTGTTGTGTCTATCTTTCAGTTTACTTTTGTGCTGACAACATAAAGAGAGAAAGGAAAAAAGTGTACAAAAATCAGATGAGACAGAAATCAGGCAAACAGCGGAAAATGGAGAAGTGATGAAAACTAGATGAGAAAGAAAGAAAGATATGAGATAGAAATACTAGAAGAAGGATTACAGGACAAATTGCTGACCTTTGACCATGTCAGTCATAATTCATCAGCAGCATGTCTATACTGTGGACAGCTGGCTGAATTCCAAAGCTAACACGGTGTGACATGCATCTGTTTTTCACAACTGTAAAGGGCTGTTATACCAGTAATAACATGCTGAATAGTTAGTAAACATGACATGGAGATGCACTCAGAAAATTGTGTGTGTGTGTGTGTGTGTGTGTGTGCAGTGTGCGTATGGGTGTGTATACAGGCTTGTCTAGTTTTGTAAGGTTTTATGTGGGTTTATGTACAGTGGTTGACAAGGGCAAACGAAGTGCAACTTAAGATAAGACATGCAAATAGACAAAACTGCATGCACCTCACAAGACCTTGCAGAGCGAAAAAGTGGAATTCTATCAGTAATTTTAATGATTTTGGAGGAGATTTAGTGTTAATAACAGATATTAACCTTTATTATTCTACCACCAGTGTCTGTTGACAGACGGCATGTAGCCTGCATGATAATCATATAGGAATTATTAGACCAGAAATACACACATTGGACAGTCCATCTGTCAGCACTGATTAACCTGGTTATTATCTCTGATTAACAGTATTTTACAACATTATTTTCAGATTCCTTTAAATTTACCAGAATTTTCAGTTTTAGAAATGCTTTACAAATTTTTTTCTTTGAATCTGCGTGCTCCAGCTAAGTAAGTGCATGCTTCAGATCAGAGTATGCATACGCAAAGTGGAGAAAGTACAAAACAAAATAACAGAAAAACAATGAACAGATGATATGGACCCCAGGCCCGACTTGAATCACAAACCTTTTTAGTGTCCTCTGGAAACACTTCCGTTATCGTTTTGTGTATTTGTAGCGTGTTTCTGTATTTGGTTGTGTTGTGTGTATTTGAAGCGTGTTTTTAAAAAACAACAGTCTGCGCATGTGTGTCAAATAATGAAGATGTTTTCTTAATTTGCTTGTGTTTTGTCTATTTGCATGTGTTCTCTTAAGTTGCAGTGTGTTGCCCTTGTCGGCCACCGTATTTATGCACGCTTGAAAAGTTATTTAAAGAGGAATTCGACCAGTTTATAACATAAAACTGTCCTTATTTTAAAACTTTTTTTTGGTCACTTTGGGGCAGCATAAACAAGTTGTGAACACAACATCACCTTTTAAGTTGATATGGTGAATTTGTTACCAAACAGTTACTTATTTACACATCCAGCAGTTACAGAGCAACATTATCATTCATTTGGAGTCATGTTTCTGGCCACCTGGTGAATGTAAGTCTAATATTCTCTCTCTTTTAGCTCTGTTTTTTGGTCTCCACCAACTTCTGTAAATAAATAAATCTGGCTCTTTAACTGCTAAATGCAGTTAATGTTCACCAGCTAGTTGCTAACTTTGTCTGTCTGCCGTTTGGTGCTGAGCAGGTAGTGTACAGTGTACAGTTTTTTTGGAGCTTTTTCGCTGAAAACAGCGGACTGCTAAACAATGAGCTGAAACTCTCTATAAAGCTCTATAAAGCCACGGGGGGCTAGAGATTCAGGTGATAATTCTCTTGAGGTTCATCACTACGTGCGACTCCTTTTACATTGTCACATTGTTTTTCACATTGTCATTTAATACATTGTTGTTGCAGACATTATGCAGTTTTATTTGCATTCGTTTAGCAGTGGTGCTTTTATATTGGGAAATGATCCCTATTCATAGGAACATGTAAAAACAATAAAAGTAAAGATCTGTCTATATAGCTCAAACCGAAAGAGACATTTTTGAACTGCAGCATTTCCTGGAAGTGATCCCGGTTAAAAAGCCTGGAATGAAAATTACAACCAACCATGAGAGGTACAGTGAAGAGGAGTTCAGTTTTGGATCCGAGATACTGCTCCTACCTGCAGCTCAGTGTCGGAAGAATTGCCATCCTCTGTCACCATCCAGCATGAGCTGGCCAAGAATATCACCTTTTCCTTGGGACTAATGGTGTTTTCAGACTTGGATCAACTGGAGAGTTTGCCAGGACCTGAGGCCATTTTCACAGAGAGTTTGGTACGTCTGGAAGTGAAAAACTGCTGTCAAACTAGGGTGCAGCACGAAAAATTGTTGTCAAGTGTCTCAACCTCAAAACAGTGGTCTGGGAATTGTTTCCATTGAGGTCTGGTACGTTTCCCAAGAGTCTGCACGAAAATTGAAAGCCATACACTGGAAGTTGAATAACAAGATTGGTTTAATGTAGCACATTAACACTGAAAACCCAAGCAAAACAAACAAAACTTGTAGCCGCAACACTTCCCCAACTAACTACTGCTCCCTGGCTAATGCCAAACTTTGCCATGAAGAGGAGGTTGAGATGGACATTGGCTTGAAGACTGTACTCATTGGAATAAATGATTTTTAACAAGACAGTAATGATTGTACAAGTCCCAGGCAATAAACTGTGGACATTTTTGACTCTACAATTTGACAAGGACCGCCTGAATGCACCATTAGTTTTTGTCTCACTGGTCATTGACCACTTGGTAAGGGTAAGGGGTGTGGGTTCAGCCTGGTCTTCAGGTCCTCCTTTGAAGGATCCAGCCCCAGAGCTGGGATGCAGCTAATCTTGCCAGTTGTTGTTGAGATATCTTGCTCTGGACCAAAGTGTTGGATAGACAAACAGGCAAAGATTGGAACACATTCTCTGATGCGTTACAAAATATTGCTTTTCCACACTGCAATACCTGTTGAGATGCATTGCCATCGAGAAAAATGTACAGTATGTTTGTCTGTTTCTATGTTAAAATGAAATCATCTCTGTGCACGTAATTCCTAGTTAGTTCAGCAGCTCCAGTGCTTAAAAGTGTTGTCTTAATCCTTAATCATCCTAAATACAAGAACGAAGGCACTACGCTTTACTGCACCCCAGTTACCTAGCAACACCCATTCACAAAATGCCATATAAGGCATAATGCAGTATAGAGGCTGAATGTACTCTCAGATTCAGAGAGAGAGGCAGAGTGAGAGGACATTAAAGAGATGTGGCTTTTCAGAGAGTAAATAACAAACCAGAAAATATCCTCTGTTCTGTGTGGTAGATGTCTTCTAAAGTAACATCAGGGGCTTCTGGTTGCCTAGCAGGTTATAGTTTACACCTTTGATGACCACAAAATAGTCAACCTGCAGCCTTACAAAGATCCCCAGTCAATGGTTTGAAGTCAATTTAGGCTAACTCGTCATACATACAGTATCTCTGTTATGTTACTATACAAGCAGTTGTAGCACTACACTAGAATAGTTATCCACTACTGCAGTTTACCAGATACCAGCTCCTACCTGCTATGTAATCCCATGTATTTCCCGTCTTTCCTCAGCATGTATCTCCATTGTCAGTCAGTCGTTCAGCCTGCTGGTCAGCCTGCCAACTAACTAGCCAGCCAATTAGTCATCTCAGTGGGAGCAGACTAAAACTTGGTCTCTTCCCACACCTAATACCTAACATTACAATACAGACAGTAATAGGCACTGTGCACAACACAGCTTTATAAACCGCAGATTTTGGCCCCAGAAAAATAAAATAAAATAGTGATTCATGAAACTGTGTTTCCATAGCAACCATGAATATTTCATATTGGAAGGAAGAAGACTGTGGGACAAGGCTGCCTACTGTTCTGCTCTGCTCTTGTCTTCTCTGTTCTACTCTACTACACCTACTTCTCTACTCTCAATTATTGATGTATTCTTACAGTATCATCGTGGCTTCAGACTTGTTGAGGTACAGGATTCACTGTCAGATTATACTGTTGACCTTATATGCAACCATTTTAAATGTAAATAGATGTCTTTAAATTAATGAAATAAACATTTCCTAAGCCTGCAGTGGGATGGTCTTGGCCACACTACTGTTTCAAACTTTGTTTCCACATTTAGGAACTTTTCAGATAGTTTTGGTAACGTTATTTCTCAAAAGGCAGCTTCTGCCAAATGAAACAAGTTTTTCTGATCATGGGGAACAATGTTAATATGTCAGATTCCAAAGCACTTTAGTGCATATTGATGCAGCTGATGCTGATGCATTTACCGTTGCTGCCTGTGGCATAAGCAAATTAAACAGCCGTTTGGGGCTCATGGCCACTGATGGCTCCCCAAACAAGTAAATTTACAAATGTGAAGTTGTTAGTTCATGTTTTTTGTCATAATCTGAGTATTTATTTACACAATATTAATATTTTTGCACTGTATTTATTTTTGCCCTCTCCATAAAACTGACATTGTGTTGACGAGTTAGTGATTCATTTTACATTATACAGTTTGTTTTCTCCTTGCACAGTTGTACATTGCAAAAACTAATTTTAACTGACTGACTTACTTGCCCCTCTAGTCCAAGGAGGTTTATTACTGGCGTTGTTATATTGGTGGCTTTCTCCCTCATAAGTTTAAGTAAAGTCAGTGGAGTTGAAGTGGAACAGGAAAACGAGTTGAAGACAGAAGGAATTAAATTATCCAAATATAAGGGACAGACATAATTGATAATTTATTTTATGTCAGTTCTCGGTCAGGTACCTCATGTAAGGAAAAGATACATTTCTCCTTTTTCTTTAAGTTTCTTAGGAAAAGCACTCAGAGATTATCAGACTGGGGAAAGCCTGTGTTCACTCAGTGCTGTGTGTGTGTGTGTGTGTGTGTGTGTGTGTGTGTGTGTGTGTGTGTGTGTGTGTGTGTGTGTGTGTGTGTGTGGCACTGCCCCTCACTGCTGTGATCGGAGTTGAGTTAGTGTCTCAATGAATCACTTTATGATCTCATATAACTTATTCATAGACCTATGAATTATAGAAACCTCAATGAATCGTTCATCTATATGTAACATCTCACAGTTCATGTGTGGACTGTATAAATGCACTGTTACTGATTTTCTGTTCGTATGAAACACTCCATGTAATTGTACCAGTTTACTGAACACTAGTTGTTATGTTCTGTTTTGTTGGTGTACAGAATTGTGGGGTTTGGTATGGTTCAATATGGTTCTGCATGGAATGGATGCATCACATTAATTATACTTCCACACAGTGAGAACAGTTAGTTCTGCTGTGCTGTCTCCCCGCTACGAGTAGAATATCTTAAAGTGAAGAAAAATGAAAAAATAGAAAATGTAATGTGATCCTGGAACCAATGTGGACCGTTGATGAGTCAAAATCTCAGAGAGACACATCAGAGTCAAGTTTCTGTTGTTAAATGTTGACTTCTGAGAGATACAAGCATTAATTACTTGTGATCTTCTTGGTGAGCTAAGTAGTTCTAAAATTTGGTCTAGAGAACACGCTTAGATGTCTCAGACTTAATGGGCCGAAATTGGTGGGTTAGGGTTGCTTCAGGTACTGGTGATGAAATTAAATATGATCCAAGAAGGACTTATTTAAGTAACAGATCCATGGGTTTGAAGACTCATCAAATGCCAAAAGTTTGTAATACTGCAACGCAGGATATTACAGCACGTTATCATAGCAGCAATTATTTCATCTTTTGTTGCAACGATGGCGAGGTAAAAAGTAGAAATACAGTGTTCACGTTAAGTAATCTAACAGGAATGTACTCTTGCATGTGTGTGATTGGCCACCACAGTGCCTTGCCAGATGATGTTGCGTTGTGGACAAAAGGTGAGCCAGGTTAAGCTCTTTTGCCAGACGACCCTGCGTTTTTTCACCAGAGCCCTCTACGTCAACAGAACGGTCTCATTCAAATGCATTTTTACATGTAGGGCTATCGTCAGCCTGAAAGCGGGCTAACTGCCAGATTAGTTACATTGTCCCTCATGCCAGGAAGAAACAAAGTGCAATGTCACCAGTGAAATAACAACATTAAGATTATTCCATTAATTATTCCTGATAGGAAGCACAACACAGTTAATCTAGTAAACATACCAACAAGACGAGAACAAAAAGGTTTCCCCTCAGGGATCAATAAAGTATTTCTGATTCTGATTCTGAAGACCTCTAAATTAAACGACAAAATATATTGTATGTCCATGTCCTCTAGAACGATACATAGAAGTGTTTTGTGATCCGACGCCCCTATCGGCAGGACGTCATAATTTCTCTGCCCCTTGAGGCAAATTTGTGATTTGTGATATTGGGCTATATTAATAAAATTGACTTGACTTGACTCTGCTTTCCAAAACAGTTGAAAAATAAATTTGTTTTATCATGTGACAATGCTGTGGTTAAGGTTTGGTTAGGTTTAGGCACAAAATCAACTTGGTTAAGTTTAGGGAAAGTTAATGGTTTGGGTTAAAAATACTACTTTGGTAAGGTTAGGGGACCTTCATCATGCTGATTACAATGGAACGATCATGGTCATGCTTTTAAAAATAACAATGTTGACTGTCAGATGGAAACGGAAACCAAACAGCTGTCTGCTGTGTTAAAGTCCAATGTTTTGTTGACCCATCAATCCAGCACGACCTTTTCGCTATGTGAACTTTGTCGCTCAATAACAACACCTGACTTCCTCCTTTGCTCCCGTCATAGTTACGACGGCCACTAGAGGGCTTTGCCGCTTGAATGTAAACGCAAGTTGTTTTGGGGCACTTGCTGAAATGACTGATTCTGTCGTTCTAATTGGGAGGACAGTCTCAAACAGTCCAGCGGACATCCAGATAATGGATATCCGGGTCAAGACTTCCTCTTCCATGCGCCAGTCATTGTTTATAGTCCGATGAGCAATCACGGAACCCATCAGCTATAGTCTGACGACGATTTGAATGCAGATATCTGAATCTCTAAGGTTTCGAGATTGATACAAAGATAAATCATCATCAGAAGATAGCCGATGGGTTCCGAGATTGCACTTTGGTCAATGTGTTCTGCCTCTTTTGCGCTCCACACGGTCTGTGTATCTGCATGCAACCAACGGACTCCAAATGGAAACCAGAACGCTTCAGATACCAAAATCTTATCCCTTGCCTACAAATTCTGCATTCATATGCAGATATCTGTTTATAGAGATTAGCAGCACATTAGCCTCAGACTGATTGCAGAAAAACATGGATCACATATCAACGATCACAAAACAATAAATAAATAAAGGCCTACAGATAATAATCCAACAAGGGGATTTGGGGAGTAGATAAAAGATGCTTGTTAATATTTGTTTGATCACACATCTGACAAAATGTTGGATGTCAGAAAACCGTCAGTCAGTTAAACTGGGCCAGTAGTGGTTGCTACTAGCAACAGAATGTTCAACTGAAACTAACTGCTGGTGATAAAATAATGTGCATTCAAACTTTGTGGCTTCTTGATTTAATTTCCTCCCTCGTACCACACACTTTTAGGGATTTATGATACTCTGTCACCATTATATTCATGTTTAAAAAGACATTAATGTGACATTGCAAGGTTTGAAGTTATTGATCCTTTATTACCTTTTCTTTTCTTTTTTTTTTACATCTTCCTGCAACATTTTGTTGCCAAGTGATCTTGGCTAAAGCTCCTCTTACTGGCTAGAATTGTATTTGTTGCTTGGCAACATTAACTTAGCGATGCTAGTTGAGGTTTCAGTGATTTAATGACACAACTCTTTCAGTTGGTTCTGCATCAGGCTGTCAGTTCACTGCATGACATCCTGCTATCTGCAGGGTACCATCTCATACTCATATTGTCTCTTTGGAAAGCAATTGTCTGTGTGTGTGTGTGTGTGTGTTCAAGCTGCTCCTCTCTCAAGCTGCTTGTGAACACAGCTGCAATGACACAATTCTGTCATCAACTATCCTCCCCCGAGACACACACATTTGTATCTCTATGCTTTTCAGAACCGTCACTGTCCTTAACCCTAACCTTAACTACATGCCTAATCCCCAATCCTTACTTTACCTAACCCTAACTTAAACCTAATGCTAAACCTAACCCTTAAAAAACAGCCCTTTGAAGTAGTGAGAACTCCACTTTCCAATAATGTCTTCATTCTTGAGGACTTAACTAACTTAAACTGGTCCTCACAAAAATGGAATAGCACTCACATACATATGAGTATGTCATAGTATGGAAGAGTTTGGACAGATTGCACTTTTAAATGACAGCTGTGGCCATTGCTGTTATTGTACAGTATCTGCAGTGCTGGGAATCCTGCCATTGTGATATTATGAGCATCATTGTTGTATTTCCAGCTAAAACTCACAGAATAGGTATGAGGTGTTGAGAGGGAGATGCAATTTGGTACCCAAAATAGTCAAGCTCTCTAAATATACAGCAGTGCAACCTATGTTTTATGGTAGATCCATGCTTGGCTCGCTAGACCAGTGCTGCCCAAAATAGGACCTGTGGGCAAAATCAGCTGAATCTGAGCTGCCTGAAATAGGACCTGTGGGCAAAACCTGGCTCTCATAAAATGAATTTGGCCCACCAAAGTGTTACACAGAATGTAAAATGTGCCATTTCTCATTTATTGTATTTAAATTTGATAACTTCTCATCTGAGTTACTTGACAACAAGGCTCTTATGAGCGTTATTAGTCTTGCAATAGTTACATTTTAAGTAGGAATGTGCAACAAATTATGCAGGTTAGTTTCCACAGTCAGTAATCCTTGAATATTGGTGTTTGACAATGTCTTTGATTGAATATTGATTAATAAATCAAAAATGCTGTAAAATAATTATATTTCTGAACTAATCAACAGCAATTTTTTTGATAAAACATTTTGGATTGGACTATTGAGCAAAAAAACAACAACACACAAGCAGCAGTCAGTCATAAACAGACACAACACAAAGCTCAGTAAATCCCTCCTCATATTGATTTTAAATCACTGTAAATCCTGGCCTCTTGTGGCTCACTGCTTTTATAAAACAGTGGTAATGTAATACATCACTGTAATCAAACAGAGGGCAAGTGCAAGAGTGCACAGCTGCATGTAGAAAAAACATAATTTAAAATAGCAAATGTTCAAGGATTCCTCAACATGTTACACAATATAACAACTCTTATTAGGCTAAACAAATATAACCAGTCAATAACAGATGAGACTCACATCTTCCCAAGATATGCACAATTTTTTACTGAAACATTACCCATTTGCTCACAAGCCTTGAAAAGATTCCTTTCAAAAAATGCTATAATTTTTAAATACTTTTTCTGTTTGTGCTGTCATCCATTTTCTAAAAGTTTATTGTTTGATATCTTGTTTTGAAAACACAACTTCTTCTATACACTTTAACTAAAAGCCCAATGCCCACACTAAATTGTTGCCAGGCAACAAACACAGTCCCAGCTGTTAAACAGGACTTTGACTTGAACTTTGTTTAAAATTCAGTCTGAGGAAGTTTCATCTCTGGAAGTGAAAATTTAAAGACATGATGTTGAAGGTGTTTTATCAACTTCTATTTGTTTGGACGATCTTCAAGGTGACCCAGGAAACAGAAAGACAGAGAGAGAGAGATGACTTGTTGACTGACAGAGTGACTGGTTGGCCAGCTTCCTGTTTTCTCACAGACTGTAAACTCAGTCAATCTTGGAGAGTCCCAGTGCTGCCATCTGGGTTTAACTGGAGCTTCATCCTGGCACTGCCAACTGGCACATATGGCATAAGGATACTATGTCATTTGTTAGAGTAGAGCTGATGGTCTTCAGTTATGTTTAGTTATCAAGTGTCAGATGTCAGTTCAAGCCATGATAGGAACCTTAGTTTATCCACTTGTCCAGACCAGCTTGAGAGGAGTTATATGTCATATATCAAATATATCTTTTGTATTTCAGAAACCTACTTTTAACCATTGCCAATATAACTGCTCCAGTTTTGAACCTTCTGTTGTTGTCATGACCTCCCACACGCCCGGTCCACACCTGGTAGTCCTGCTCCTGTAGTATCAATTATTGCCTTCACTGTTCACTGGATTTGGATGAGAATTAAAAAAAAACACAACCTGACTGACACTGTCCTTTTGGTTTTAGCATCCCATTGAGGCAGACATAATTGAAGGACAACACTGCCAGCACATGAACGGTCCTAACATCGGAAATCTTCTAAATTTGATCACAGCATGAAATAAATGACTTCACTTGATTATTTTATTTTTGTTATTTTACTTTTCTTCAGGTAGATTTGCTGAGCATAAATTCTCTTTTACACATTGACACGTTGATAGCTGGAAGCAGCTCAGTGCAACCACAGTGCGATATGTTAGCCTCTGAGCAGATCCACTGAAGCAGTTGTGGGTTAAGTGCTGTGCTCAAGGGCTCCTCAACAGTGGTTATAAGGGAGGGGCAACCACCTTCCCCAAACAAGTGTATACTGATATCATAATTTAAACAAGAACTTAAAATGGATCATGACTAGTTTTGTGGTAATTTTATTGTACTATTTTTGGTGTTTTGTGCTGATTTGGATGCATTTTAATGTTGAGTTTTGTGTATTTTAAAGGCTCATCTGGGGACAGGCACTGCAAATTAACTTAGGCTAAAAATCCTGTAGCATTGGTTCATGCAATATACAGTACTTTCCCCTATACAAATAACCATTAAATGAATAAATAAATGTTTGTCCTGCGCCAACACTCAGTACCAATGCAGGAAGTAGTGTGCCCTTTAGGTAGCAGGGCAGAAAGTGCGCAGGTCGGGGTGGTGAATGAGCATGTAGCACATCTGACTTTCATGCAGGAGACTGCAGTTTGTTTGCCTTAACCACAATCTTCAATCACAAACTAAGTTTTTTAGTTGGCTAACCTTGACCATCCTTTAACAATAGTTTATTTGACATAACCTTAACCATACTGTAGTCGCAATGTTGTAAAAGGCTTGAAATGTAAAATGTTGTTGTCACTGGGTGTATTCCGCAGTCCAATATCGATATTCTTGTCTGGCGATAGGATCGCTAATCTTTGCAGATCAACCCAAAATGTGTAGCTGAGGTGAAAGAATGCAGGCAACCAATTACACATCAGATCAAACCTGAGTTGAATAGTTCCAGTCAAACTAGTGTGAAAGTACTGCACATCGTAGATTAATAGGAAGTTTAGGTAATAATTTATTGCCAACCTGCTCATACTTAGTTGCCTCAACTGAAGAGACAAAGTGGATTTATTTCCTCTTCAAACTTATATTAAAGGAAACAAATTTAACGAATTTAACTGGCCTTATGCTGGCTGTGGATGAGCTGATTGGGCTCAGGAAACTCATCTTTAGCCTCTGGACTACCATCATACATTTTCAGGAAACATCTAAATTTCCTGCAGACGGGTGCAGCCATTTAGTGTGTAGCACTAATATAAGAGAGGCCAGGTAAATTTAGAGGTTTACCATGTTGAACGGTCACTGAGTCAGTCATCACTATCAACAGCAGTCCTGTGAATTCAAATAATGAGCTAGCTAGAGAGCTAAAGCTTCAATGACACTGTGAACATCCTTTTTGATAGATGGCACCGTCACCTTTCATATTCAGATTTAATTTTGGAAACTAAAGTGTTGATCAAGAAGAGGATGAAGAGGAGGAGGAACACATTTATCCTGGGCATAAGGCCAAATACTTTGAGTCTTTGGCAGTGGGGACAGGTGCTGATAATGTTGGTGATGTTTTTGCAAACTGACTCCCAAACACACATCTGACCATCTGAACTTGTTGCTGCTGCTATTGCTTGTTACATTGGAAGGTTTTATGTAATGAGTTGGCTGGAATGTCCAAAAATCTGTGATCGTGTCTTTTGTGGAGTAAAATTTCAAAAAACATTAACACTAAAAGGGGCACTCAACAGACTTTACACATGAAGATCAGTTTGTTTGTCATTATGTGTAATATCCGGCCTGTGCAAGCAGTTGTATTGTGTCTTCTGTGGCTCTGGAGGAGCTGTTTCAAGTCTGAGAAAATAACCATGATGATCATTAAAGTTATCTCGGCTTGGGGATGGAAACAGCATATTTGTGAGGGTAGAAAAACTGTGCATTGGCAATGTAACACTATATCATTAAATTCACTGAATAACAGAGTTTAGCTGACGTGAGACACTTGTGTTGAGTTTTCAGGCACATACGTTTTGTTAAGCGCCAAGTCTGACTTACCGAAAAATCCAAGTGTCCTTGTTGTAATTACAATTTGGAGTGTTGACGTGATTGTTTCAAGTCGGAAACTGGTTATAATGCTCTGATAACTGATACATGAACATGACGTGGCAGGATGAAAGACACTATCAAGTTGCATCATGAGAAATGTAGGATCTAGTATTTTTGGAGCTGGACTCATATACTAGGAACTGTAAGTCAGGTTGTCTCGGTCTCGCAAGTCCCCCAACTGTGCAATACTAAATCGCTGTCCAACATATATTATATAACAGATTATTTAGGTTGTGTTTTTTGTCTTTTGTTTGATTTTAACCTGTGCTAATAAACAAACTCAACTCCCTTTAACAGGAAGTTAGAAAATACGGCATGACATGAATATTTGCAGTGGTTTTATTATGATTATGATTAGTCGATTAATTGGTCGATCTACAGAAAATTTATCTGCAACTACTGTATATTGATACTCGATTAAAGGGTTTTTTAAAAGTTAAAAACATTCTCTTGTTTAAGCTTCTCAAATGTGAAAATGTTCTGCTTTTCTTTGTCTTAATCTTCTTCTTCTTCTTTTCCTTTCGGCTGTTCCCTTTCAGGGGTCGCCACAGCGAATCATGTGCCTCCATCTAACCCTGTCCTCTGCATCCTCTTCACTCACACCAATTAACTTCATGTCCTCTCTAACTACATCCATAAATCTCCTCTTTGGTCTTCCTCTAGACCTCCTGCCTGGCAGCTCCAACCTCAGCATCCTTCTACCAATATATTCACAGTCTCTCCTCTGAACATGTCCAAACCACCTCAGTCTGGCCTCTCTGACTTTATCTCCGAAACATCTAACATGAGCTGTCCCTCTGATGTACTCATTCCTGATCCTGTCCGTCCTCGTCACTCCCAAAGAGAACCTCAACATCTTAAGCTCTGCTACCTCCAGCTCTGCCTCTTGTCTTTTCTTCAGTGCCACTGTCTCTAAGCTGTACAACATCGCTGGTCTCACCACCGTCTTGAACACCTTTCCTTTCATTCTTGCTGATACTCTTTTATCACACAACACACCTGACACTTTTCTCCACCCGTTCCAACCTGCTTGCACTCGCCTCTTCACCTCTTTTCCACAGTCTCCATTGCTCTGAACCGTTGACCCTAAGTACTTAAAGTCCTGCACCTTCTTCACCTCTGCTCCCTGTAACCTCACCGTTCCACCTGGGTCCCTCTCATTGACGCACATGTATTCTGTCTTACTGCGGCTAAGCGTCATTCCTCTGTTTTCCAGAGCGCGACCTCCATCTCTCTAGATTTTCCTCCACCTGCTCCCTGCTCTCACTACAAATCACAATGTCATCTGCAAACATCATAGTCCATGGAGATTCCTGTCTAACCTCATCTGTCAGCCTGTCCATCACCAGAGCAAACAAGAAGGGGCTCAGAGCCGATCCTTGATGCAGACCCACCTCCACCTTGAACTCCTCTGTCACACCTACAGCACACCTCACCACGGTCTTACAGCTCTCATACATGTCCTGCACCACTCTAACATACTTCTCTGCCACTCCAGACTTCCTCATACAATACCACAGCTCCTCTCTCGGCACCCTGTCATACGCTTTCTCTAAATCTACGAAGACACAATGCAACTCCCTATGACCTTCTCTGTACTTCTCCATCAGCATCCTCAAAGCAAATATTGCATCTGTTGCATCTTTCTAGGCATGAAACCATATTGCTGCTCACAAATGCTCACCTCTGCCCTTAGCCTAGCTTCCACTACTCTTTCCCACAACTTCATTGTATGGCTCATCAGCTTTATTCCTCTGTAGCTGCCACAGCTCTGCACATCTCCCTTGTTCTTAAAAATTGGCACCAGTACACTTCTCCTCCATTCCTCGGGCATCCTCTCACTCTCCAAGATCTTGTTAAACAAACTAGTCAGAAACTCTACTGCCACCTCTCCTAGACACTTCCAAACCTCCACAGGTATGTCATCAGGACCAACTGCCTTTCCACTCTTCATCCTCTTCAACGTCCTCCTCACTTCACTCTTGCTAATCTTTGCTACTTCCTGCTCCACACCAGTCACCTCTTCTACTCTTCGTTCCCTTTCATTTTCCTCATTCATCAACTCTTCAAAGTACTCCTTCCATCTTCCCATTACACTCCTGGCACCTGTCAATACATTTCCATCCTTATCTTTAATCACCCTAACCTGCTGCACATCCTTCCCATCTCTATCTCTTTGTCTGGCCAACCTGTACAAATCCACCTTTCCCTCTTTCGTGTCCAACCTAGCATACAAGTCCTCATATGCTCTTTGTTTGGCCTTTGCCACCTCTACCTTCACCTCACGCTGCATCTCCCTGTACTCCTGTCTACTCTCTTCAGTCCTCTCAGTGTCCCACTTCTTCATAGCTAACCTCTTTCTCTGTATACACTCCTGCACTTCCTCGTTCCACCACCAAGTCTCCTTGTCCACTTTCCTCTTTCCAGATGACACACCGGGTACCCTCCTACTTGTCTCCCTGATCACAGTAGCTGTAGTGGTCCAGTCATCTGGGAGCACTTCCTGACCACCCAGAGTCTGTCTCAGCTCCTCCCTGAAAACTACACGACATTCTTCCGTTTTCAACTACCACCACTGCGTCCTATGCTCTGCCTTTGTCCTCTTCATCTTCCTCACCACCAGAGTCATTTTACACACTACCATCCTGTGTTGCCTGGCTACACTCTCCCCTACCATTACTTTACAGTCACTGGTCTCTTTCAGATTACAACGTCTACACAAGATGTAGTCCACCTGAGTGCTTCTACCTCCACTCTTATATGTCACCCTATGTTCCTGCCTCTTCTGGAAGAAAGTGTTCACTACAGCCATTTCCATCCTCTTTGCAAAGTCTACCACCATCTGTCCTTCTGCGTTCCTGTCCTGAAGACTGTCGAGGTCAGAAAAACCTCTCTCCGAGTTGGTTGATGAGAAGGGATCCACACGAGACCTACAATTGTTTTTTAACTAGTATTTATATCCTCACAATTATTACAAACATTACAAACAATCTAACAGTACAGACAAATACAGACAAATACAGACAAATACCGATATATCTGGAGACACAGCACAGAGACCTCTCCAGGCGATCTCCCCGCTATGTCTGAAGCAGCAATACAAAAGTGGTTGGTTATATGTCCTGAGCTCCTCTTGGTACACAATGCTATGTAAATGCCTAAGTTCACACTTCCCATTCCTCTTGATCTTCACCGGCCGCTGCATTCCATTCTCAGGTGTGATCAGAGCGGCTGGTCAGTAAGGAAATGCGAGTCACCCCCATGCATTGATCAAGCAACCCATCTCAACAGGGTGCCGGCTCCGGCCTGCCAACACATGTGCATACATTTCTTCCCACTCTTTGTCAACCCAAATCACCTCTGTATGTCACCATGGGATTATCATATCCACTGTACCTTCCCCCACTTTCTCGTATCTAACTGTTAATTAGATTGCAGTCTATGGTGCAGAACAGCTGCTGACCTGAGATGTTACATTAGTTAGACTTGTACAGAGGCAAACATCTTACATACAGGGTGTACGTAGCACAAGCTATCAATCCTGATAACACAGCCCAAGTTTTCATATTTGACAAGACCAAACCTGCCCATCACATTCTCATCACCTCTGTTCCCTTCACCTGCATGCCTATTGAAATCTGCACCAATCACCACTCTCTCACCTCTGGGGATGCTCTGCATCACTTCATCTAACTCACTCCAGAATTTCTCCTTTTCTTCTAACTCACATCCTACCTGTGGGGTATAACCACTCACAACATTGAACATCACCCCTTCAATTTCCAGCTTCAGACTCATCAACCTGTCTGATACTTTTTTCACCTCTAGAACATTCCTCTCCAAACTCCTCTTTCAGGATAACTCCTACTCCGTTTCTCTTCCCATCTGACCCATGGTAGAACAACTTGAACCCTGCTCCTAAGCTTCTAGCCTTGCTACCTTTCCACCTGGTCTCCTGGACACACAGTATGTCCACCTTCCTTCTCTGCATCATGTCAATCAACTCTCTAGCCTTCCCTGTCATAGTCCCAACATTCAAAGTCCCTACTGTCAGTCGTACATTCTTAGCTTTCCTCTTCTCTCTCTGCCTACATCTTCGTTTTCTTTGTCTTAATACTAAAGTAAATTGAATATTTTTGGGTTTTTGACTGTTGGTCAACTAGATATTTGATAACATCACCTTGGACTTCAGGAAATGGTAAGGGGCATTTTTCACTGTTTTCTGATATTAAATAGACCAAACGAGAGAATAATCAGCAGCTTAATCGGGTATGACAGTAATCGTTGTAGCCCCATATATATGTATATACTGTGCGTTTAGAAAAACAAAATAGTGTAATAAAACATCCACCACCCACACAAGCACACACACACAAACTTCTCCTTTAAAATCATCTTTTAGCAGAATTGGGTTATTTTTGTCCACCGAAGAAACATTTTTCTCACAGGAAAAAGATAACAGGCAGCATGGCAACAGTCTCACTGCACAAGCTCCACGTCAAGTGTGTGTGTGTGTGTGTGTGTGTGTGAGAGAGAGAGAGAGAGAGTGTGTGTGTGTATGAGTGAGATAAAAAGACGAGTTCCATTCTTCCTCTTTCTCAAACAATTAGGCTTACAACACACAGACGCGCACTTTCATGCGCACGCGCAAAAGCACCTACTCTGGCGTCCTCGTTCCATCTTCATCCATCTCTCTCTCTCTCTCTCTCTCTCTCTCTCTCTCTCTCTCTCTACGGGGGATAGATGGGAGGAGACGCTCCTGCTGAATGTGTTGTCCCTGCAGCCGGGTTTACGGTTACGGAGAAGAAGAAAAAGAGGAAGGGCACCGCTCAGATGCTCGTCACGGATCCGTTCATTCGGTGTGATTTTCATAACCGCACACCGACCTTTCTCTTCCGCCGTGTGCCCGCATCTTGGCTTATTTTTTTCATTTTTTTATTTTACATGAAGGCGGAGCTAGGCATCTTGTAACGAAACCTACCGAAGAGATCTGACTGAAAACGGTGTGTGTAACCGACTTGGATTTAAACCGTACCAAATGACCCTGAAATGAGCCTCTCTACCCGGGTTGATGTGCTCATCTCCTCCGTTTTCTGGCCCCGGGGGTACTAAAGATGCGGCTGGTAGCGCGGATACCTGTCCTGGTTTCACACCGGCTCTGTTCGTCCCGGTAGACTGATCCTGTCCGGTGCTGCGGTGTCCACAGGGGCCACCAGAGTGATTTTTTAAAAACCGGATCCGCCACCAGCAGCCTGACAGATGGATAACTACTCTACTTTACAACGTAAGGCAAGAAGGATTGACACAAACCTGCTGCAGTATTTGTCATTCAGTCTGTGTTAATGATGGGCATCACTTAGTCAATAGTCACATTAATATCGATATAGTAAGGACTTTTCGTTGTGACTTTATTGCACAAAATGCCATTTTTATATCCAAAATGTCCTATAAATTTGCTGCCGTATGCATCATATCCTTCTAAATTTTATTCTAAAGTTAATACATGATTTTCCTACGTATTGTCATGACCATACATTTTTAATTAGGCTAGTGTCATGCGACAAATTTATTTAATTGTTATTTAATATTTGCACCAATGTTGCTACTGTGCAACAGGACCTGGCACTGTGTCCTGTATAGCCTATGATCTTTTTTATTTTATTTAAATGGTTCCTTCATCCTTTCATAAACCTCATCCACGGGCCTTTCATGCTCTGTGATGAGCTAATGAAACAGCCATGACTGCAGGAGGAGAGGGAGAGGGGGGAGCATATGTGTGTGTGTGTGTGAGAGGATGATATATGATGCAGTGTCATACCCTCCTGTCTTGACATGTAGCCCCCAGACCTTCTGCCATGATAGCTTCTTCAGACAATATCACACACACACACACACACACACACACACACACACACACACACACACACACCTGTTAAATCCACCAGCCTAAGGTAGCCTATCTCGCCCATTATTTAGCTGTGTCAGTCAGCTTGTTACAAGCTTGTAATGACAAACGCTTGTTAACCATCTGGCTAAATGGTTTATTGCTGCTGTTATACACCTGTACAAGGTTAAACAGTTTTATTGTCTAGATCATAATTTGTGTAGTTGTGTGCTGTGATTTTTTTTTGTCCAGTCTTATCACTAAGCAGCACACATACACTATGTCTCTCTGACTTGCAGCCAGGGCACTTAAAGCAACATGCAAAAGGGCTTCTTCTAATCAAAGGGAATATTTAATTACAGTCTTCATGCAACATATTTCAAAGCTTCTCTCTCTGTGTTGCCTCCAAGATGGTTTCTATTAATACATTTTCTTTTCAGCAGGGCTTTGCGGTCACTGCTAATAGCCTTATTTTGTATAATTTTTCAGGCCATTATGTGTTTTCAGTATTGGTCTCTTTCTTTGGCGTCACGGAGCACAGCAGTCCAGGCTACAGTCTGTGTATATACAGAATATACTAAATGTAATTCTCCAGATATGTAGAGTTATCTGCCACATTTCCAGGATGTATGCAGTGCCGTCTCTTTCTTTGTGAATATAATGTGTGTCCTCGTCTTTCTGTTGGCTTCAAGATATAGCAGACTCGCTAGTTACTTTTTGGAGACTCTAAAGTGATTTCTGAGGCTGTGCTTTCCACCAACATTAAAAAGTACTGGATTACCTGGTAGACATGTGTTCCAGTGGCAGGTACATTTATTCAAGTACTGTACTTCAATACAGTTTTGAGGTACTTTATTTAAGTATGTCCATTTTATTCTGCTTCATACGTCTACTCCACTACATTTTAGATGGAAATATTGTACTTCTTACTTTGTTGCATCTATCTTACATCTGTCAGAAAAAATTCCCTCTTATCAAGTAATTTTAGTCCTTAAAGTTATATTTTCTTATGAGAAGTGGGGGGGGGGAAATCTGCCAGTGTAGTAGGAATATTTCAGGAATACTTGTCTTCAACATAGATCAACTTGTTTCAAGAATTTTCTAAATTGACTTTTTCCATGATTCTAGTGCAGCGACGGTGCCTTTTTCTCTCTTGTTTCAAGATACAGACATTCATTCCTAGAACATATTTTAATCAAATTTGTTTAAATTAAAAACTGGTTGAAATATTTCTGCTGCACTGCAAAATAAGGTTTTTAGGACTAAATTGTTGAACTGAATTAAATAGCTCAACACTTTACAAAGTAGTTAAAATCCACCAACAAATGTCATTTGTCAAATCAGTTTCTTTTACTTTTGCTGATAATTCTTCTGTTCTTTTACTTCAGTTGGAGGACATTTACTTGTAATGGAGTACTTTTACACTGAAGTATTACTACTTTTAGTGGTTCCAGGTATTTGTGGTCTCTTTAAGAAGCTGTTCTGCCAGGTGTTAGTAGCAGTTAGGTTAGTCCATTAATCGATTAATCGACAGAAAATTAATTGGAAACTATTTTGATAACCAATTAATCGTTAAAGTAATTTTTTCAAGCAAAAATGCGAAAAAGTCTCCAGTCCCAGTTCTCAAATGTGAGGATTTGCTCCTTTTTGGTCGGACAAAACAATCGAGAATTTCACTATTATTTATTTTTGTACTGTAGGGGTGGCACTTCATTTTTTTGTCTTTGGTAGTTCCCTTTTATGAGAGATAAAAGTGAGAGATTAAGAAAGAGAAGCAGTGTCCATATTTGAGACAGTAATGATGGTGAAAGTAGTAATAATGTTGATATGTATATTTTTTAACACAGCTGCATCACCGTCTTTAAGCAGATAGTTAGGTTTTCCATTTTACCCACAGTGTACCCCTTTAAGTTTAACTATAGATGCACTTACTAGTACAAGTCATTTTATGTCAGTCTAAATTACAGTAAGCACCTCCAGTGTTGAGAGTAATGTAAGAGGCTTCAGATCCAAAACACGATAAATGCATTAACATTTCCTCTTCACGGAGCAAACCTGCAGGCAGCTAGAGGAGGAAGGTTGGCTCAGTCTCTCTCTGCTGTTCCATTATAGCTCTGACAGGACACTGCTGTTCCTGCTGCTGCTGCTGTTCCTGCTGCTGCTGATGCTGCTGGTTGCCTAGTGACTGTATCCATGGAACCAGCTCCCATCGTCATGGTGATGGGCCAAGGGAAAGAGACCCAGTGAGGGAAGGGGGACAGAGATACCAGTACATCTGCAGTGTGTGTTGCAATGATGAGGATGAATAGTGATATTATCGAGGATGATGATGATTCCGGTGGCTATTATTGTGATATATTGGTGTTGTCAGTTGTGGTGATGGCACTGATGATGCTGAAGAAGGTGATGAAGAGTCTAGTTGGGTTAACTGAATCTTTATAATATTTAGTCTCTTTAGTCTTTGTCAGTCATATTTTTGCCAAAATATGACCAGAAATACTCTTTCCGGAAGAGCTTTGGCGCTTCAAAGAGGGTGATAGCTCAACGCTGAAGTGTTGTATTTAGGATATTTTCACAAAACATTGATTGTTTGGTACTGAGCTTGGTACTGATACTGAGCTTATGGATAGGCAACTAGTTTAATAATGGATTAATCATTTCAGTCATTTCTTAAGCAAAAACGTAAAAAAGAAATGTCGTTCCAGCCTTTCCAATATAAATATTTTGGGGTTTTGAACTGGTGGCCTGACAAAACAAGATATTTTAAGTCATCTGCTTGGGCTCTGGAAAAATTTGATGGGCATTTTTTTTTTTTTTTACTATTTTCTGACTTTTTTTTGGCCCAACAATTAATCAATAAATCAAGAAAATAATTGACAGATTAATCAATAATTAAAACAATCATTGGTTACAGCCCTACTTCAGAAGTTTTTGAGTGGTTTCAGCATTTTGTTTGGGAAGACATTTAGTTATGTCATAAATCCTTTGTAACTTGTTTTTTATCCACCTTTCAAGCAAACAGGGCTTGAAACACAGTGTTTAAGCAGAAACTACACACTTATGTCATACAATTTTGCTGCATTTTCTTAAAACCACCAAATCCATGTAAGGGAACCTTTGCAGGATTTTACAGAAGCAGAGAGGAAAGGAGGGAGGAACAGACAGAAACATTATCCTCTTTGTCACGGCACCTACTGTACTGTAGGTTCACACAGGCTGCATGAAACTGTTCCAAACTGGTCTCTCGGAGGATAAATTTATCTCATCCGTTTTGTTCATTTATCTGGTTTAATGTGATTTTTTTTTTCTCTGCGAGTACACATTCATATGGGAGCATCCGCTCTGTCCCTTCTCCAGTCTCAGTGACAGTGTTGCTATGGTTGCATCATGCACATTGTTCTCTCCAGGGTGACATAATTCTTTGGCTCGAAAAAAAGATTCTGCACCCTGTTCCTGTACAGTCTAACAGGAAAATGAATCTTGGTGGGGCATATTGAACTTAATCCAATGCTAACAGTGCCATTTTTGTGTTGGAGGGTCATTCTATATTACATCATGTATTCCTTTAAGTAGAATTAGTCAGATTTTGCTGGCATGGAGCAGTCATAAATCTCATTTGTGTGCTTTTGTAGGAAGAGAACAACTTGTTCAGGCACAAAAACTAATGGGTGACATTAGATATTTGACAGGAAATTAGCATTAACATAAATAAGTAGGAAATAAATGACAGAAGTACTTGTTTTAAAAAATCTCTCTCGATTAGCCGATTAATAGTCAATCATCAGGAAATTACTTGGCAACTATTTTGATAATCGTTTAAGTGATTTTTAATGCAAAAACATTCTCTGGTCCTCCCAATTGTGAAGATTTGCTACTTTTCTCTGTTTTATATCATTGTAAATTAAAAATCTTTGGGTTTTGGACTGTTGTTCAGACAAAACAAGACATCTGAAGACGTAATCTGGGAAATTGTTATGTATGGGCGTTATGTATTTTAGTTGCAGCCCTATTTCTTATATAATTTACCCCAACAGTTTACATTGCATATTAATAGATTTATTCCTCTTAGCTATAGCTAAACTCATTTTAACCAGGCAGGAAACAAACTGTAGATGTCATTTCTGCAGCATTGTACAGGAGTCCTTTTAAGAAGCCTGAGACAATCTCCTATTGTCTTTGTCCTTAAACATTCTTCCATTTTTTTGAGTGGCAGCCAAAATTATACCATGCCATGCGATTCCTCAGGCTTCACTTCAAGATCCAATATCCACAGCTGTGGCTCACCAGGCATCTTTCTTGTGATACAGTGACGGGACAGGTCACAGAGCTCCTGGTATTTCTCTGTCTCAACAAAAAGTCTCTTCTCATCCATTGTGACAGCTGCAAGAACACAGAAGAAGATGACCTGTCACTGGCTTGGGGGAAGTCAAGCCAGGATATTGTAGCTGGTATGTGTCAAGTTGGGAGTCCATTCTGAGATAATGCAGCTTTTCAAGGGTGTGTAAAATAGGAGAGTGCTGGGGCAACATGGCCACATATGTGCCTCACTGCTGGATCACATAGAAAATAAAAGGAGACGCTGTCGGGATGCACATAATATGGTGGCAGTATATTTTGTACTTGTATGTTGATAGTGGACAAATTAACAGTTTGGCAAAAACCATAGGTAACTATGCAGTTGCTAAACAACCTGGCAGGACTGTAGCAAGGTGTTTCACACTGTAATGTAGGCTCAGTGTGTGTGTGTGTGTGTGTGTGTGTGTGTGTGTGTGTGTGTGGATAACTAAGTCTTTCACACTTGTCCAATGTGTCACACGGTGTGACCCAGTGTTTCTGTTGAATCTGCTAGGTTTGTGTGTGTGTTTGTTTGTGTGTGTTTGTATGTGTGTGTGTTTGTATGTGTGTGCAGTTTTATTTTCCTCCATATTGTCTCCATGTTCCCTGCTTGCTCAGTTTCAATCTGGTGGGAACTGCCCTAGGACAAGGTTAGACCCATGACCCCATTTTTAATTCCCAAAATGTTCACGACTCCAACAATTAGAGATGTCAAGTCATCGTGTGAATCTAATTGGGGCATTTAATTCTGTTGTCAGCATATACTGTATGTGGATCTGGGTGGAGCTCCACATAGAGTGTATACATGATTATATATTTTAAATGAACTAAATGCAATTTTAAAAGCATTTTTATATTTTTATATAAAACATATGAGTCTTTAAAATCTCCTGCAACCCAGTTTTCATATCAAGCAACTGCAAGTGGAGCCCCAACCGACAGGTTGAGAAACCTATGACTCCACTGGATGGTTTGCACTGTGACAGGAGGTAGATTGAAAGCAAGAAATCTCTGAGTCTTATACAAGTCTCATGAACAGGTCTGTTGCACAGGAATGTTGGAATTGCAAAACATTTGAACTACCCTGTATTGGTAAAATAACAGCAACATTGCTAAAAGAGATACCGGACTTTTGGGTTCCAAAACTTGTCTGTGGCTGCTTTCAGACATGAATGACACCTTTCTGGGAAATGAGTACTGTCTCCTTTTCAGTTATACATCATTACCAAGGAACCTCACTTACCTTTGATTAACAGTAATTGACTCATTCTAGCTTTCCGTTCAATAAAAACCACATGCTCCGTGTCGTTCAGCACAATAGATAAATAAGTCACTAAAATAACTATTTTCAGAGATAGCTCTAAAATGAGGTGAAAGACAGCATTTCTAACTGAGTAATCCCTTTCTTAAACCCTGTTACACAGAGAAAAGAAATAAATCACAGGTTTTTGTTGCAGTGCAAGTGTGTTTTATACGGCATACAAATAGCTGACTGTAATGCTTGAAAAGTCAGTCTCTTGTAGAAGCTGTCCACTTTCAGATTTAATTTCCTTTTTTTTTCACAAAAAAATTACATTTGAGAGCTTTTCTGGAAAACTTTGGAAGATAAATTACATTTTGTGTGTTTTGTGTTTGCAGTAAGAAGTCAAGAAGTGTAAAAAAAGCAGCTGGTAGACTGGATATCACAGTATTAAGGAGCCAAATCAATATTTACACTTTTTTGTTTTTGCTCTATTGAAGAAATTAATGTGGAAAACTAGGAACATAATAAATGAATGAGGCATTTCTAGAGTAGCACTTTGGTCCTTGGTTCGTCATAGTCCACGGTAAACATGTTAGCTATCAGGATACCCACTACAGATGCTTTAAATTATGTGAAAAGCCAGTGTTGGCTTTCCCAAAACACGTGCCAAATTCAAACTGATCCAGTAATTCCTGGAGAGGAGATGTAATGTGTGACAGTCTCCCAGGAGACGGGAGGAGGAGGAGGAGGAGGTGGGTCAGTCTGCATCCTGTGCTGGTTTATCCACGTGTTGCCATGGGCAACCCATCTTCCTCTTAATGAGACAAAGGGGCAGGCAGCCTCTGGTCTGAGCTCTTCATTAGACGACTCTGAATATGTCAGGATGTTTGAATGTGAGTGAGAGGGAGACAGAGAGCAACCCTAAGGCATCTGTTGGAGTCTTTAACATCCTCTCATCCTTTTCAGGTAATTTGAACCTATTGAGTCTATTAATAATGACCATCTTATTGTAGCAAAAATAACCACAGCTTCCATTAATGAAAATGCACCCATGAAACGGAATAAAATCAGAAACACACAGACACATGTGATTGCAATGAACAGCATCCCCAGTTTTCTTTATCATTTTGGGATAATTGTGACTGAAGTCAACAGAGAAACTTTTAAAAAGCAGAACAGCAATGTGAACAGAGAGACTAAAAGGCAGAGAAGAAGAATGGGCTTGAAGTTGGGAGCACGAGAGTAATCTCTTTACATTGACAGCATCTGCCTCCTGTCCTGCTCTGTCTGTCTCAGTTGAGCTGTCATTCGCTATCAGACAGGAAGAGACTGAGAAATGGCTTGTCTCAGTGAATGCTGGGGTTGGCTGCTCTTTGGCATTTTATCATCTCAAGACAGCTTTATCTTTGTAATCACCATCTCTCCATGTTTATATGTTTATGTTCTTCTTTAAAGGAGAAGTCTAGCATGTTTCTATGTTTTTGTTGTCAACAAATCCCATGACAAGACTAAAACCAACATTGCGACAGTCTGTCTCTCCAAACTTTGCAGCTTCACCAGCCTGTCTGTAGCTCTCAGTCCCCACCCATTTGTTCCTACTGAAGACTTAAATCTTTATAAACGGATCGCAAATATATTTATTTTCAAATTTCAATTTATTTATTTATTTTCAATTTATATATTTTCAAAAAGGCTAGATAATTTTCTAAAACAGCTGGACACTAGTTTTTAGCAAACGTTACATTTTGGGGACTATTTCCAGATTTGGTGTGGTATTTCCGGTAGCAGGATGGTGTATGTGTGATCAACTCAAAATAAACTACAGTGTGTGTGTTCATGATAATGAAGGTTATCAGAGAGTTATCACCCAGTGCAACAGTGTTGCTCAATGATGTGTTTTAACAATGCTGAAAGAAGTATTCAGATCCTTTACTTAAGTACAAGTACTAATACCACACTGTGAAAATACGTCACTACAAGTAAATGTCTGGATCCAAAATCTTACTTAAGTAAATGTATGTAAAATGCCCTTAATCACAAGTAAAAGTCCTCATTAGGCAGAAAAATGGTCCCTGTCTGTGTCTTACTATTATTTATGATGTTTTTTGGATTAATATTACTTGTGCATTGATGTGTATGTTGCATTTTACTGCTGTAGATGTTTAAAGTTGGGCTAATTTTAACTACTTTATATATTGTTGGGTAGTTTAATCTACTGCAATGCATCATATTCTATAAGATCATCATATGGTTTTAGCATTAGGATTTGTTGACAAAAACACTGAATTTCACTAGACGTATCCTTTTAAGTTTAATGCATACAATTTTAGTTTTTATTTGTGTGGAGCTTATGGCTGTAAATTATGTATGTTTCATTGTTATTCTTTAAAAATCTCTCTAGTTGATGTCAACTAGCCGGCAGTGGTAGTCCATCCAGTGGGGTCATCTACTTTGCCAGAACTGAGCGGTCGCACCGGGATCAGAAGAGGAAATGGAGACTTGGCATGATGCCACTTCCTTTTAGGCTCAGAGGAAGGACATTCTTGTCCAGCCTCTCCTTAGTAACAGTCAGTAATGAATGCTTTGACAGGAAGGAAAGTTGCGCTGCATTCTGTGGTGAGAAAAATCCCTCCTGTCATTTAAAACCACTTACCTCACAAAAAAAAGAAGAAGAAATACCTCATCCAAAAGCAAATAGTAGTAATGGACCTTTTTCACAGCAGACATCTCGACATGTCATAACAGGAAACGCGCAGGTGTGACTAATAACATTAATAGCGGCTGCATTCCACCTAAATGGATCAGAGCCATCATTGAAGTTATTAGTCCCACCTGTGCTTTTCTTGCTGTGACAAGTCAAAGTGCCTGCTGGAAAGTGCTTTATTGTTGTGTTTTCATGTCAAAAGGGTTTTGGATTTGTATATTATAGAAAAGGAGATAATGCTTTATGATGATACATGACATTTTATTGATATTTTTGGCACCACTCGCTGCTCTTTGGCTTTGTTTGTAAGCGTAGAATACAAGCACATGTCCTATTGAGCTTCGTACAACCATGCAGGCATGTCATTACTACAATATTACAAACATTATACAGAAAGCATACAATGTCAAAGTGCTGTGAGACATGACAAAGACAAGGCTTATTTTCGCTCAGTAAACAGTACGTGAATGATGCTCCACTGAAAGATTTTCATCCATTCATGAGTTCATCTCTGGGATGAGATGTGGTTTAGTAATTTTGTTTGACAGTGTTTTTTCTTTACATTTGAGCAAAGTCCCTAGGCACTGATGTGTGGAGAACATTAATAGACCACTACATGACACGTGACTGACGGGGGACCACAGACCAGTGTGTGCATGTGTGTGTGTGTGTGCAAGTGTGTGTGTGTCTAAAGCTTGTGTGCATTATTGACTCCCTCTTTCTCTCCACTCTTTCTTGCTTTCTCCATTTCTCTCCTCCTCTTGTTGACTGTCTCTCTCTCTGTGTAGCGTTCAGTATCTCAGCATATGTAGGCCAGCTCATACAGGTCATATGGGCTCTATAGGTGTCCATTGGACTGCCTGTATGGCAGCTGTAGCATGGCAGCCTGTTCTGCTGCCTTAAACATGCAGTCTGCAGAGCTTATTAGCAATTCAGTTGTGGCTGTTGACATGTGCACCTACCGTACAGTGGATGCTGAGTGATCTGATGCATTTGAACATTATACTTCCTTTACAATAATGTTTTATCTTGATTTTGGGAAGCAATCATAGTATAGATAAGTGGTTACCAACCTTTTTGGTTTGTGGCCCCTAAAAATGAAGCAGTAACCTCTTGCAACATCAATTTTATATATGTATGCATTGTGAGCAGTTCTGCCAAAGAGTGCTTTTGTGTCTAAACTTTCTTGATTAATTAATTTTAAGAATTTTTATTAACCAGAAAACGTAAAATCTATCTTGCAATTACCAGGGAAAAGTACCATCTAGAGAAGCAGAACAATGTTTTTTTTCTTTCCTATCCCATTATTCATCTCACAACACCTCAGATTCATCTTATGACCCATTTGAGGGGTCCTGATCCCCAGGTTGGGAACCACTGGTATAGAATTGATATTAGCAGAGACATGCAACATTTTATTGTATTTTCTGTTGGCTTTTGCTATCGTAAGCTGTGATACCACGTTATGATCTATTTGTACAGTGACATTGAAAAAACACCAAAATGGTGGATGTAACAGTGTCAGTTAAGCTGCTCTAGAACTCTGTCAGTTGTGGTTGCTACTAGCAACAGTAGGTTCAGCTGAAACCAACTGATGATGACAGAATTAGCATAAATTAGCAGCTGGTAGTATTTGATGTTTTCTAGCATCTTAAAGTTCTAACATGAGGTTACAACAGTCACCATATGAGTCAAATAGACCAAATTAAAACAAAAATAACAACCTGAAATTCAATTTTGAAATTAAACTATATTTATCAATGAGAAGAAGAAGAAGGCCGAAAGCTGTATTCCTCTGAGACAAAGTTCTGATATGTACTGTATAGATTTAGACAGAAAAAATTAATGAGTTGAATAAAAAAAAAACAATATTTGGACCTAATATGTCCCTGGCTTGATCATGCAACTCAGAAAGGACTGCTTCCAAGTGAGTGGCTTTTGTCTTAGCGGGTGTCCAAAAACATCCCATCTTAATATATGAAAGGGGCTGCATTGGTGTGGGCATGTTGCTTCAGGTACCACTGAGATGATGAAATGCTATCTAGGAGGTCCAGTTTGAGTAATATATTATTGTGTTTATGTCATTTTATCTATATCTTATCTGCTTATATCCTAAAAACAAAGGATCAAACTGTGATTGAAATTATACAGCTATACATGTTAACCCTCATTGGCATGTTATAATTCTCCAGTGAGGTAGATGGTGTGGCAGTCTGAAGTTAGTTTTAAAACATTAGAAAGAGGAAGACAGAGAAACAGAGAGAGGTAGGGGGGTGAGGGAGTGACAAATAGCAAGTACAGAACGTGTGCAGTCCCACAGTGCATTTATGGGGATGACATATTGTTCCTTTTTGTATATGCATTAACATTTGCAACTTAAGTGTGAAGATTCAGAGTTAAAGTTAAATGTTCCTGCAGTAACAAAAACTTGCACTTCATTTCTCATTAGATTAATTAAGAAATAGTGCTCTACAAGGACAATACATGATTTGTATTCCTTTTAAAGCACTGTGAATCGTGATGGTGAAGTTCGCCGGTGCCCAGGTATGTGGGAGAGAAGTTTCTCACCCTTGACTGACTGGTCCGAATTTGCCTTGTGATGCCCACATCGCTGTGGCGATGGCATCGTGTTGAAAACATTTTCCAGAGCGCCTTTGTGTCGTGACTAGTGGGCTTCACACCAATATGCTCTCACTGTGCTGCCTCCTCGCTCTGACTGTTCTCCTACTGTCTCTCTCGCTGTCCAGACAGGGAAGGTGTCTGTGGTTACAAGCGGTGTAGATACTGATGATAACTGATGGTGACATGGTGGTCAAAAGATTATTCTGATGGTTACAATCGAGCTCAGTAACAAAATGTCCTCTCCAACTTTCCAACATTTGTCAGAATCAGTCAGGCTTGTACTTGCAGTGTAGTATGCCCTATGAACCAAATTATTCTTGTCTACGTCTTGGCATGTGCAGAACATAAATTCAGAAGTTTGAGTCCATTGTTTATTGTTAGCTGAACTATGCTTGTCAGGTTAGCCCAGCCCATATATCAAGCAGCATCAGTATGGCGGACACATATGAGAAGCCAGAGCTCAAAGGCCTTCACATATCATTTAGATCACTATGCTTTATGCTTAGTAGAGCAGATGATAACTGCATGTTGATATTTTTCACTCCAAGTTGGTTAGTATCATGTCTCTGGAAACGGCTACGTCAAACTTGTGAAAATAACATTTGAACCTACTTTGACCCAGTGCGATTAAATGCTGAGCATTTAATCGAACCCCCCCCCCGATTGTCCTATTTCCCGTCAATGCCCCAGAAAGTCAGCAAGTTTATGGCATTTGCTCTTTGGATGAGCACATCACAGCTACTGTACTTTGACTGCTACTTCTGTCCATATGAAACATTAAATGTGTGCTATGGCCATCACTTGAAGCACAACAAAATCTATTTATCATTCTACAACATATGGTTGTACAATGAAATTAAGTTAGTAGTCCCTTCATGTCACACACATACAAGATAATTTACTGAAAAAATTGTGTTTTGTTTGTTGTTGTTTTTATAGATTACTTATTGAACATAATGATGGACAATGAACCACTGTTTAGTGTTTACTTTTTTCAAAATATATAAAAAGTTATTTTATCTTTTGCATTTATTTGTATTGTCCACTGTACCAAAACCAAGCTATGCATGAAACTGTGACATCTGTGTACTCTGACTGGCAAAAACATATTCCACAGATGCATCGGCCATTAATTGTCAAAACTGTCAGAGAAATTTGCGTAAATCAGTCTGATCTGTAATTATAGCGATCCCATTAGTCAAATCAACATACATTTATAGATGCTTAAACATAGTGAACACTGTAGAGCACAGATGCAGCTCAATCTAATTCACTAAAAATTGTCCAGTACACAAAATGTTCAAAACCTGGCACGTCAGAACTACTCAAATCAAGACTGTTTTACCACACACATTGCACACCTACACTCAGATACACTAAGTTTACAAGTCCACAGATGAATAAAATGTTATACAGTGGGTGTTGAAATAATTTCCATTCCCAGTTCATTTTCCTCACCTGAAGGACTGGTTCAGCAGTGCTGCATAAAGCTTGTCAAAATGGTGCTCTTAGCTAGGGCTTTTAATTAGTGTTTTATGGTAATTTTGGGCAATTGAGTCCCCGGTTACCATGGCAACTGCTCACTATGCAATTGCATGTTAAGGAACGCTTTAGGGATAAAACTTACTAAAGGGTGTTTATGCAAATGGAAGCTGTCATGCAGTGTTAGAAAAACATTCAAAACGCTGCTAACTTGTGGGCAGAGTCTGTTTTAAGAGAGTGTTGTAGCTGAGAGGGCGCAGGTTCGATTCCTGCAACACACAGTGTGCATCAGTGATGAAGTGACCTTGAGCAAGACACCTGACCTGCATGTCTGAGGATAAGGGCATAAGCTGAAAGCTGATATATATCAATGCATAGATGAAAAGCCACAGCCATATAATCTATTTTCATTTAGAAAGAGGCAGAGAGGGGAGGAAGAAGAAGGGAGGAGAGGATAGAGGGGTGACAGAGGCAGCAGCAGGTGATAGATGGAGGGAACGCATGAATAGAGATCCAGACAGTCATGCACAGCTATCAGCTGGCAGTAAAAAAGAGAGATTGACTCCCGGCCAAAGCGAGAGAGAGAGAGAGCAAGAGAGAGAGGGATGACAGAAAGATAGAGAGGTTGTTCCAGATAGCAGCAGGTCTCACAGTGTGTACAGAGAGAGTTTTTCAGGTGAAGGTGAACCGTTCTCTTGCAATCATGACTCTGTGTGCTCTGTTTTCATTACATTGTAGAGGAGGAAAATTGGACACAAAGTCACATATGGGGGCTAAATAATGAATCTGGGACAAAAACACAGGTTACCTGTTTGTTTGGGGGTTAAAACTTGGTCTCAAGATTAAAATTCAAATTATGACTAGGTTAAAGTTAGGGTAAGTGTCCATAAACAGTTATCACTGTCTTTCAGCTTATTGTTTTGGTTTTACGGCCCGCAGCTCTCACTGCTCTTAAAAGCCTAATTTCAAATAGCATCAAAGTTAGTGACTAGCTGGTGAACATAGTGGAGCGTTTAGCAGCTAAAGAGCCAGACATCTCCCTCATGATATGAGCTAAAAGATAGTGAATATTGGACTTAAATTTGTTGAGTGGCCAGAAACACAACTTTAAATTAATGCAAAATTTGTCATGTGTCTGCTAGATGGGTAAATAGGCATTTGTCTGCTATTTGTCTGCAAAATACGTTTGCCATAACGATATTTTATGTGTGTGTCAATGTTGTGTTTACAGGTTGCTCCTCTGCCCTCAAGTGGGTCAAAAAAAATTACTTTTCAGTTTGTTTCATTTAATACTTTTCAGAGGACTGAAGAAGTAAAACTATATAGTATTTCACAATACAAAAAGAAAGATTAGTCAAACGTCAGGTTGGAAACCCACAACTTTAAACTACTTGTGCTATCAGGTTTGGAGAGTTCCACGTGGGTAGAGTCTTGCCAAATTTATATTCAGGCGTCACTGTAAATCAATGTGGATCAGACAGCACTGTACATGAACTGGTATATCATATGTTGTACCTCGAGGACAGAGGGTTCATATTTAGTCTTCAAACTGTTAAATCAAATTAACCTAAAACTTTTAATAACAAGTGTCACCCTGTTTTTAGTATGATCTATGAATAGTTCAAAGCTTCTAGGTCAACAGTTTGAAGCTGTAAGACATGACACTGTAATAGTAGATGTGTGTGTGTCTTCTTTCCGCTTTTCTCGCCTTCTGGCTCTGAGCATTGGATGAGCTGCTGCTAGGACACTAGCATGGCAAGGTGACCTTAAATAAATAACTAAACAATGCACAAATTAACACACACATACCCACAGTTACACAGAAATTAACTCTTACAGACTGACAATGACATCAAGAGTCAGTTTAAAAGCCTCTTTATCCATCCTCTCCCCATTTCCCTTTCATATGATGATAATGTTTTCTCATACATATTTTGTTATAAAACTACAAAGTGAGTAGTTAATTTAAAGCAACAATAAATTATTGTTATTACTAATTTTGTCTTCCTCAGAGGGCGTTTGCATTGATCAACAAATTGGTTGGGTGTATGTGTGATATCTAAAACATCTAAAATATCTTGCCTGCTGCCATATAGTGAGGGTCTTTTTCAGCATTTTTATGAAGAACAATCGTCTCGGTTGCAGCTGAAGATTGGGTGATCGGTACATCTGACTTTACTTAGACATTAACGGAGAACCAGGGAGTTACTGGTTCAATTTCTAGCACCAACATAAGCGTAGTCGATATAACATTTATAATAGATTACTGCGGTGGTCTGAAGTTTCAGCCTGATCCTAAACCACCTCGATTGGCTAAACCCTCAGAACAGAAAGTCCAGAACCTGATGAATAAGATCCTCTAAGATTGGTATGATGGGGTATATATTAACCCCCAGTCTCATAATTACAGATTGTTTAAGAAATATTTTGTTTTAGAAAATTATATGTTTTTGCTTAGCCCTGTGTACAGAACAAATCTAAATTGGCCACTTATTAAAAAGAGATATTTACGTGAGACTGTGTACTTTATGTTTGACAGGAGGTCACAGGTGACAAGTATTATTATATATTGGTTTGTCCTAGTTGGGACGATTAGAGATACACATTAATTAACGTATATAATAGGATTCGTCCAAGCACTGTAGCCCATCTTGCAAATTTTCTTTATTTTTGTTTTCTTGCATGTGTGACAATGTCCGTATACCTCCTCAAGGAGTCATGGTGAATAAAGAAAAGTATAACATCTAAGGAATGCTTAAAGCTCTCCCTTATATGTTTTAGTATTTATATTCTCCATGAATAACCATCCAAAACACAGCTAAACTAGCTGGCGAGCTGGCAAGTCACAACATGTTACACATGAATGCATTATAATCAACAATGTACTTATAAGTAGCATAGTAATATGTATAATAGTAATAAAAAAAAGTAATAATAGTAATATTAGTTATTATATTTTAGTTTTGAGCACGACACAGTATGCACCTTAAAATGGGCTCTGAATTCATCAAACTGTCGGGTGCTGTTCCGTTCAGATCGCTGACCTCTAACCTATGGTGTTGAACAGTCCTAACGAGGTTACCTTGAAGACCGTGAAGATATGAATGTGTCTGATATGTGCTTGATTAAGGAGTTCGGTCTATGTGAAAAGAAAAACTTGAGTTTTGCAAAATGGCAAGTAAAGTTTTCATTTACTTTTTCTCCTCACATACTGATGATTGAGACCAGAGGACATCTGTGGAGATTTCCTCATTCTCAAACACAAGATGATAAGTTTATCTTTCCAATGAATCACCTCCTGGAATTTAAAAGTGGATTTAGATCGAGGCGCTCCCGTAGAGAGGAAACAAAAAAGTACCATGCTCGATTTAAGATGGCTTCCCTTTCTGTCTCTTGGTAGGGGGTGGGATGGAGGAAGAGATAGAGAAAAAAGTTAAACACAGAGACAGACGGAGGAAGAACGTTGAGAGAGAGAGAGAGAGAGAGAGAGAGAGAGAGAGAGAGAGAGAGAGAGAGAGAGAGAGAGAGAGAAGCCTGAAAGGGAAAAGAATAAAGACAGAAAGAGGAGATGTGCCGGGGCATCTCAGGCAGAACTGGGCCACTGAGCACAACCCTGGAAGAACAGAGAGGAGAAAAAATAAGACTGGCCTGGAAACAGGAGAGAGAGAGAGAGAGAGAGAGAGAGAGAGAGAGAGAGAGAGAAAGAGAAAGTGAGACATGACAGAAGGAGAGGAAAGAGAGGAGAGAGGAGAGGCTCAGATAAAGTCTTTTCTCTGTGAGCTTCACTGAGTAACAGTTGGACGAGTGAAGCCTTGAGATGAAAAACCAAATAAGTCGGTCTGGAAATGTTTGTGAACAGGCAGTTGACTTTCTGTTGATATTGCCATCACTTTACATTAACACATACAGACGGGGGACAAATTAAAGGACAAACCTAAATAAAAGAGTGGAGAAACGTATCAAATGCAGATGCTTCCGAGTAGCAGGGCTCACTGAATGGTTCGGTGAGTATGAAAATGACGTGAATAATTTGCCGCCTATCTTTATACTACACAACCTCTTCTTCTTATAGTACCTATGATCTTTTAAAGGTAATTCCAATGTATTTTAGACGTGTAAAAAAAAATTCAGATTTTAAACAATCTCCCATAACTGAAATGATTCGGAAGAGAAAGCAAAGTCAAGATCTACCGTACTCAATGATGGACGAAGTATTCAGATCCTTTTCTAAAGTAAAAATACTATAAGTACTCCATTATAAGTAAAAGTCCTGGAGTACAAAAATAAAAGTATCAGAAAAACTGATGCATCAATGCTTAAGCAGTATTTTACTATTGTAGCTGGTTTAGCTACTGGTTTGGTAGTTTGGTAGTTTAGTCCAGTGGTTCCAGACCTAGGGGTCAGGCCCCTCCAAAGGGTCACAAGATAAATCTAAGGGGTTGTGAGATGATTTTTTTTTTTTTTTTTTGCTTTTCTCTAATCATTGTTTTTTGTGAAATAGAATTGCTAACAACTCATAGACATCTGAAACGTAACAAGGGGCCGCAACTACACACTGCTTTTTTCTAATTGGTTACAGTGTAAAAGCTTTTTATATAAAATCTTAATCTCAAAATTAGTAACTATAGCTGTCAGACAAATGTAGTGGAGTAAAAAGTACAATATTTCCCTCTGACATCTCGTAAAGTAGAAATTTAAAGTAACATATAGTGGAAATACTTCAGTAAAGTACAAGTACCTCACAATTGGACTTAAGTGCAGTACTTGAGTAAATGTACTAGTAAAAGTTACGTTCCAACACTGACCATACTTGTGGTTGTTGTGAGCACAGTTTTTTTGTGCAATGACGGACTAAAACCAATGTTTTGGGTGCACTCACCTTTAGTTTTACCCTAAAATAAAGTGGTTTTAATAATCTGGCTGAAGTGGTCCCTTGTTTACAACCTGTCCACTTGGGTTTCTTGCCCCGTATTACATCTTTTTAGCGATGCCATGTTCAATACCATAATAGTGAATAGAAACAATGGCCAATGCTATTAAAATAAGAAGTTATAACAATTGGAATTTTCCTTTAATTAATGACATTTTAAACTGACTTACTATGTATATTCTTTCATCTGAAGCATCCAGTGAGTAAGTTCATGAGCTACACGTGAATTTCCATACAGTTTATCATTTTATTATTTTATCATCCATAATTCTGAAATATTGTCTTTATTTGGGCTGCAACTAATGATTATTTTCATTCGCAAACTGGAATTTGACCCTTTTATATATTTACTTGCAACCCCTTATTGTCAACGGGCTGGGGCCCTTCGTTGCATGTCATAAACTTCTCTCTCCCCATCCTTCCTGTCTGTATACTGTCCAATAAAGGCCAACAGTCCAGAACGATAGAATTCAAAAGATATTCAATTTACAATAATATATTACAGAAAAAGCATCAAATACTCATATTTTACAGACTGAAAACAACAAATATTTGGCAATTGTGCTTAATAAATTATTCAAACAATTAATCAATTATCAAAATTTTCAATTCATTTGCTGATCAGCTAATTGATTAATCAACATATCATTTTAGGAACACTCTTTATTAGCTGACATATATAAACACTGTACTGTATGTTAGACTGCAGTAACCTAGATATGTTCCTCTCTGAGAGCACGACTCTCTCTGTCACGCTGCCTTTCTGTGTCTGGTTGCTTGTTTATCTGTCTTTATTGCGTACTATTTATATATCCCACTGTTTGTCTGTCTAACTTTCTGTCTGTCATTTGTCTGTACTTGTCACTGAATGAAGTCAAGCCCTAAACTTTTCCAGTACAGAGCGAAAGTGGGTGCCTGTTTGGAAACATCTTTTCAGGTCATTCTGTGGCGGAGTCTTAGTTTAGGTAACGCTTGTTATGCATTGCTACATTTCTGCATTTGTTCATTCATGCATTCGAGCATAATTGATTCCCACATTTTGGGTACAGGTGAATTGTCAGCTGTTCTGTGTTTTGTTGTGTTGTTCGATTGTTATTTTTAGTGTCGGTGATGTAAGGGTCATTGAGTTTTACAGACCTGCCACCTGGAGCCATTGTGGCAGGCAGATTGGACTGACTGAGTGTGAAAACGCCCAATCCATGATTGTGATTCCTTGATACTTTGTCCTCACCAGAAAAAAAAAAGCATTGGCAGTTTGATCAAATACTTAAAATGGCTGTTGGTTACATTTTCCTGACAGTGATATTTCATAATTGTGTGAGTAATTTCCTCAGGTGGATGTAGCATGGCATTGTTATACAGTTGCAAAAACAGGGCAAACAAAGTATGTAACCACGGTTCATTTCTTGTCTTCTACCAAGAGTTACTTTAATGTTATCCATGAAGGCAATCTTTCCCTAACATTAACTAGATAACATTAATCAGACCTTAACCACAGTTGCAACAGATCAGAAAAAGGTATTTTGGGTCGTTTGGAAGGCACTGACAAATTTTTATTTTGTTGTTTAGTGATGAGTGCTTTAGGTATATATTGTATATATTTTTAAAGTGACGCTATATGATGCTGATGTCTAAGTTGACATTGTCCACTCAGTTGACTAATTTACATACAAATGGCAGAGTCGTTGTCCACTGTCCAGTGAGAAACCACTTGCACAATATCCCTGAATAAGAAAAGTTAGAAAACAGATATTGCTCACTGTGGGCGTGTCACTGCTCACTTTTTCCAACAATTTACGTGACATTATGCAATGTAACACTTAATTTGTGTTTGTATCTGTGATCTTGGAGGTAAGGGACATGCAAATGAGGGATTCCCAGAAACTACAATATTAATCTTCTCCTCCACATTTCCCCAAGCCTGATAAAAACTAAACTTCCTATTCCACCACTGCATCATATTTTCTTTGTTGTTTTTTGGCAAATCATTATAGAGCTTCAAGGCAAATGTGTTAATTTACTAAACTTCTGACCCGTCCCTTTTTTCACGTCACTGATCAGCCTCATGTCGCCTGCTATGCCACAGTGCTTTGAGAGGCAATTCTCTTGCATCCCATAGGACATAGAAAGGGACTTGCTTGTGTCACACTGCGTTTTGTGGGTTTTCACTTCAATAGGGTCTTGGGTTAAAATCCACCTGCTAGCTGAGGCCTTTCTTCTGGAGTTTGCATGTTCTCCATGTGTCTGTGTTGTTATCCTACCATAGTCCAAAGTAGGGCTGCAACTAACGATTATTTAAGCAACAGTCCAAAGACCAAATATATTCAGTTTACAGTTGTAGACCATTTAGGAAAACCATCAAATATTCACTTTTGAGAAACTGGAACCAGATAATTTTGACATTTTTTCTTTAAAAGAATCACTCAAAATGGTTAATCATTTATAAAAAAATTGTTTATAGTTTATTTTCTGTCAGTCAACTAATCAATTAATCGACTAATCGCCGCAGTTTTTGCCTAAAACATGCAGATTGGGTGAACTGGTGACTAAATTGCCCATAGGTGTGAATGTGACAGCCCTGCGATAGACTGGCGACCTGTCCAGGGTGTACCTCGCCTCCAATGTGAGTTGTGATTGGTTCCAGCCCCCCGGGACCATGAACAGGAGAAGTGGGTATAGGTGATGTATGTACTATTGGCCAGATGCTGCTACATATTTGTTAAACTCACGCCCAATTACATTAGCTTTAGCAGCTAAAAAAGACATATTAGGTATGCACAAAAATGCACACAAAACCTACAAGTTCAATATTTATTCACTGTCTTCATGGGCTTATTCCTTGTTAATGTGATGTGTGGCTGGAATATATCCCAGATGGCGTTGGCTGTGAGGCTACAAAATACCCAGAATGTCAAATTTAATGTCCATCATCAATATCCATCATTCCCTTTGATATACACCTGTACTTCAAACCTCAATAACATTATTTTCTGATCATTTCAGCGCATGCAAAATGACTGCTGACAACACTTTAATGTAGCATATTTCTGTTGGTTTAGTACAAGCCTGGCTTTTCAAACAGTAAGTTTAGAAATGATTAAGGTCTTGGCTCAGAACAAAAGACAAATAAATCTAACTGTGTGTTTGTATGCATGTGCTGGTGCAGGTGTAAGTGGTTATTTAATGAATGTAAAAAAAAGAGAACAAGCTGTTCCTGGCTGCTAGTTAGCTAACCACCTCCCACATACACAGTCTCACACACAAACGCACACATACACACACACTGACACACTGCTCAGGGATTTGCTTGACAATGTGAAGCACTGGGATGTGAAACAGGATCTTCCATTTTCTCTCGCCGTCATTGTCACAAAGTAACCATAGACTAAATGAGTCTGTGCGAATGTGTGGCTGTTATTTCAGTGAATTATATGTGTGTGGGCATTTTGTGTGTGTCTGTGTTTCACATGTGCTCGCGCGTGACAGTGTGTGACTGTTTAATTGTGAGAAAGTGCAGAAGCCTGGAGTGAGTTTTGCAGAGTGCAGCATTCACACCTTTACAAAAAACTAAAAGAGTGCCAGAGACATGGAGAAGCTGCTCTAAAGCTCTTATTCAGGTGCTATAAAGGTGTCTGATATATTTGAGTCTATGTAAAACGTCACCAAATGTGGAGCGATTGCCCACTGAGTGCAGCATGTTCTGTTTTATGACAGAGAGAGAGAGAATGAGTAAAAATACACCCAGCTCCTGGGAGACGGTCTCTATGGCAGCCGTTACTATGGTGACGGCAAGGCTGCACGTGAAGTGATGGCTGTCATGGGACCCTGGGGAATTCACCCTCTCGAGCTGCTGGAGGAGGCACACACACACTCACACACACACAAACATCAATGAAGAACAGAGGGAATAAATAAAAAAAAGACACCACAGACGAAATACAGGAAGAGCAATGACCAAGCAGACTGCTTGCTAACAGTCGGGCAGAAGATAAAAGTTAATTTACTCAAGTACAGTTTTTCGATTTTGTAATACATCCATTTTGTGATATTTTACAATTACTTTTTACTCTACTACATTCATATAGTTACTAATTACTTTGCATATTATGCAGGTTATCTTTTAATACAAAACATAAAGTCATCTTCTAAAACCAGATGCATTGTTAAGTGAAAAAAATGTCATACTTATCGGGTCTATATTTTAGTCTGGAATTGAATCCTTACAGTATTATTTTCTTATAAAAAGTGAAAAGAAAAGCTTCCTGTGTTGTTGTATTTCTTAACCTGTTTTCAATGCAAATCCACTTCTTCAAAAAACTTTCTAAAATAAACTTTTCACAACTTTAGTGTCTCGACGCAGTTTATTCTTTCTTGTTTAAAGATACAGACACGCGTTTGTAGAACATGTTTTAACAAGTTGATTTATGTTAAAAACAGGTTGAAATATTCTTAATGCACTACAAAATAAGGTCTTAAAAGACTCAATTATTGACCGAAATGTCTTTATTAAGTATATTTTGCTGATAATACTGTGCTTTTACTTAAGTAAGATTTTGAACGGTAGACATTAACTTATAGTAAGTATTTTGACATTGTGGCATTACTAAAGTATAGAATCTGAATACTTCTTCCACCACTGCTTGCTAGTTCGTAAATGTGTGAGCGTGGGTGTGTGTTTAGCATGTGTGGGTGTGTGTGTGTTTGCAGTAATTGCAAAATTTCTCACTACTCACATTTTTGTTTCTTTAGTGTAGTTGATATTGTACTGATGTGTGTGTGTGTGTGTGTGTGTGTGTGTGTAGGGTGGGGTGGGGGTTGGGGTGCAACTTGCACATGTAGCATTGCCTCTGCAGAGTCAGTCTGCTCTGTCATGCTGTTTCCATAGCAGCAGCGAGAGCCAACACAGCCAACCACGCTCACTTCCTAGTTTCACCCTATTGGTGCCGGCTCGCTTTGACTCTCCTACTTTTTTTTGGCATTTGCTCTCTGGTAGTCTGAGCAGGACTGGACACACTACAATGTCCCAATTACATTCATTCAGTCAGACAGGGTCAACAGTAGCAGCAGTAGAAACACAAAGAAACAGAAAAGCAAAGCAAAAATGTCCATGATATCCAATGATATCCATGAATGAGCATGAGCTAAATGTGTACTTTTAAAGGCCAAATGCTGGTATATTGTGTTAAATTGGTCATCTTGTAAGATCTTTAAAAAGTTTTGTTATTTTTGTCTTTTTTTATGAAATCCATAGATTTGAGGAAACACTAGTCTGAGCAGCTCTATATCCTCCCTGTTCTGTGCATCTTCTTTGTCCATATTCTGGTGTAAAATCAGTCTCTGGAGGTGTCTGTGTCATGAAGGTGACTGCCTACGGTCGGCACTCATCGTTGCCCACGTAAACAATCGCCCATTTGCTCCCAATATTTGTCAGTGTCCCTGCTGACTTGTCTAATCCTAATGGGTAACATCAGCTCTCTTTTTCACTACTCTCTTGACAAAAAAGCAGTTATTTTTAGCTCACTCTGTCTTTGCATATTTAAGCTGTTACATCAATAGACTGTGAGTGCATAATCAAGCAGCTGCAGTATCAGTAGCTAATAAAAACAGATTGTTTAGCAGACTGTGTGTTGATATTTATCCTATCGATTTTGCCAAATCATTAACCACAGTACTTTTCAGAGCTTTTATACTGGGTCATTTTGGATGTCTTAAAAGGGAATCTGTAATTATTCAAAGTGACTTCACATGTCAGCCGGGAAAACAAAGGTTTTAGCTTGTGTGTGACTAATCATCATATCTGTGGACAACAGTTGATAGACTTTATTACTGGGATTACCCAAGGATAAAGAAATAAGATCAAGCCAAGCCTCCACAATATTAGATAAAACGAAAAGACAATTGCTATGAGAAAAAAAAAAAAGCTTTAATTTAATGTAGAGTAATACAGAGGATCTAATCTATCAACAAGTCATATCAGCGTCATATCAGTGTTGCTGGTTTGGAACATTATACTGGGCCATCTGGCTCTTGGCTGGGATGTCAAGCGGTTGATTGGAGGATGCAGCAAGTATTAAACCGATTTCACACCTTTGGTAGTCATGTAGCTTTCAGCCAAGCTAGCACTCAGAGTGCCTGCTTACTCAGCCAATGAGAAGATCCCTCATGCTACTTCTGCTGTGTAACCATGACGGAGCGAGTCACCTGACGTATGTCCTCCACTGGTTGGACAGCCACATTGAAACCAAACATTTGAGAGGCGATTACAGAAGGATGAATCCATAAGAGTCTGATGTCTACCAGAAGTCTAAAACATGTAGAATGGAATATGTTTATATACAGTTGCAGTGCATAGTTCCCGTTGCTTTGTTTTGGTGCAGAAGATCTCGTACAGATCAGACAGAGCAGCAGGATGTCTTGACCTGTAAATGTGTATTCTTCTCCAGGCCTGGAAACTGTTGACACAACCTTAACTGTTGATCGTGAAGCTGTTGCAGCTTGTTGTTTTCCCGTGGTAACATGCTGTAAATAATGAAGTTGTATAAAAATATTATATAATATATTGTATTCTTGACCATGTTCCATTGGCAAAGCAGCACAACAACACGTGTTTTAGCAAGGGATGGGCGGTAATTATTGTTTTACCTCAATGATCATGGAGCTATCATGCTTCTAATGTCTAAAGTTGATTTTTTTTCTAATCTTGAGAGTGCACACACTGCAAGGAGCAGACCAGTCTTACAATACAAATCAAAATCATCAAAATGTATTCAATGAATCGATATACAGTATTTCAACAGGTGGGGAACAGTGGTAACAGGGTCTGAAACACGGACAATAAAACATTAGCATATCAATTCAGCAAAACTTCAACACTTCACAATTTGATACCATTGATAGCTGGGTGATTCTATTGCTAATGGCTCTAAAGTAATACAAAAGAGAGGGGGGGTGGATAAAGGATCTCCCTGCTGCAAGTCATATAAAAGGATTACATATGTTAGTGTTTGTCAATACACATGATGTTGGATGTAGAAAAAGGATTTTGACCCACATAAGTCCAACAGGTTGCACATATCTTCTCTAATATTCCACACGTTATTCCCCAAACGTTTTCAGTTAACTTCATTGGGAAAAACTGGAGGTTGTTGTTGTTGTTTCTTTATTTAGTAACCATCCATCAATTATTCATGTGACTATACAGGAGAAATATACTGAACTATAAATACAAGACATACAAAACAAAGTTAGAACCATTTTTTTAATACAATAGTCTTAACAAGAGAGATTTAGCCAAAATTATGAGCATGAGCTGTCAAAAATTGAAACTGTAATAAGAACCTGATAATAACTGCAAAATCATCTCCCCACTATTGGAGTGCCACCCCTAAAACAGAATCTCAATTTTTAACCTCACCTCCCTGGGGGCTTCCCTAGTCTTCTTATAGGGCCCAATGCAATCATTTCACTCAAACTTTTGGGGATTATGACTCTATAGATGTTCGAAACATATAGAAAACCCTTGGTTACATTTGCCTTTCTGTTACGTTACAAACCGGGCTAGACTCAGACAAGAAGGTTGAATGTAATTAAAAGATTTATTGAATCGCGTGGCTGAGAGGAGCGTGGCTGAGATCGCGTGGCTGAGATCGCGTGGCTGAGAGGAGCGTGGCTGGCAGGCAGAAGCAAACGGAGAGCACTGATCCTGAGGCACAAAGAAGCACATGTTAGTGGATGCAAACAAACACGGAGCCAACAGACAAAGAGTTTCCCTAACCCTAACCCTAACCCTAACCTGCTCAATAAATGAGCCTGCAACATATTAAAATAAAACCACTCAGGAGTTTGAAAAGCAAAAACTGATTTTATTTATATTAGCTTTGGTGGTTACACTTGTATTTTAGGGTGATGTGGAGCGTGATATAATCTAATTACATCCAGTCTGTATAGCCAGGCAGAAAATAAAAAGCCTGTAACAATGCTGATTTAAATTTAAAAAGGAAAACTAAGAAGAATCATGTGCTCCATTAACTTCTTTTATCATCTATAAAAAAAGAATAAAACAGAGTAGTCACTATTATTTGGTACAAATGAAATGCAAATCACCACCGATGATGTCTATGATGATGCCTTTATTCTAAAATGAAAGATGTGTTTAAATTTAATTAGAAACAACCAACCTATAAACTATTGTATTAATGTATTGTTTAATTACAAAGGTTCCATATTTCTGAGAGCAATGTCAAAATTCATAAGAGTGGTGCACTCTAAAAATAAAACTATAAACCTAAGAAATCTGGCTCAAAACTAGGCAGTAACCTCAATAAAACCAGATTGGTTAGCCTACAACATGACTGACATGACATTGATTTTTCTCCAATAAGTGGGAGGAGGGGGCGGGATCCACGTGGGGATTTGTAGGAAGGCCAGTTACACTACAGCACTGATATTATTTGTGAGGCTGTGAGCAGACAGTGTCAATCAATGCATTGGGGAAAATAGTGACCATAAATGTAAAAAAATTAATTCACTTGTCAGATTTTCCTAACAAGCAACCTTTTTTTTTTTTAAAAAAGCCTAAAAAAACCCACAACCCCTGATTTTTTTCAAGTGACTTAAAAAAAAAAAAAAGAAGCTCACAGCTCACACAAGGCAAGGGAATAATGGCTGTCACACTGTCACTGCATGCAAAGTTTTATCAAGTCTGTTTTGACTTTTCTTAAATTCTATCTGTAACACCTGTCTCTGATCTTTATACTTACACAGCAAGAAAAATACTTTTATTTTATTTTAAGATGCACATGAAAAAGGTTGATAGAGATTAAGACTGAAGAGTTTAAAACTTGAAGAGTTTACCATGGTGTCTTGCTTACATAAAATGATATATTGCCACACAAAAAATAACGAGATCATGAAATTAAATTTGTTTATAGTTTTAGCCCTTCGCCTTTTGCAGCGTCTATTTTCTTTGTGTTTTCTGAGTTGGCAGTCCACCCCATTGACATTGTACTGTTACACAGACTATATGAGACAAGGAAAGTAGTAAGTAATTTTATTTATATAGCACCTTTCAAAAGCAGAGACTTCACAGACAAGAAATACATATGAACATAAAAAAATAGAAATAGAATGAAAAACAATTATACAAAGCACAGTCCCCTTTAGTTTTAAGCCTAGATCAAGGGACAACCAACAAGCCCTGATCAGAGGACCTTAGAGACCTGCAGGTAATATAGGGCTGCAGTAGATCTCCAATGGAGGCAAACAAAGGACATGCTTCGAGAATTTTTCTTACACTTATCTGACCTGTGTTATCCACATTGTTAAAATCCAGAACATTCCCCAGTGCTAAACAAACCTTGGGTTACCTTTTAGCTCTAAACATGAGGGGTTAGACAAGAACCAGTGGTCCAAGGTGTGAGCCCCATGAAAAGCACTGCTGGGTTTACACATACTGTAGACAAGCGGTAAATCCCGGCTCGCCTCATTACGCCCGCTTTGAGCATGACTGCGGATAAGGATGTATTGATTTTAATAGTCTAACCCTTTTAGATAAACAGTCCTGGAGGGTCTGCGGCCTTTTTATCAGATTTCACTGGCCTTGCAACAAACTAGAGCAGAAAACCTAGTGTCCTCAAGATCACTCTGTCTATCTTCTGTATTCATCTGGTCCCACTGTGGAGCTGGACATGTGTGTTTATAGACAGATAAAGCTGCAGGTCTTATCTCTGAGCCTCCTGGTCTCCCTCTTTCTGCTCTCTTCACCTCCTCGCTTTCATGTTCTTGCCCTCCTTCTCTCCTATTCGTCCCCCTTTTGATTCCTCTCTACTGTAGCTGTTAACTCCTCATCACCTCCTGTTGTTCTCTCACTCTATTGCTCCTCTCTTCTCCTCATCACAGCTGGTTTTAGATCATCTAGATTAAACAGGAAATTAAGGCAGCAGTCAGATAACTGAAAATTCACTCTTTGTTCTATTTGAAAGGGCTGGCATTAATACGTTTTTATTTGTCAGCAGATTGAGTGTAGTAAGTGTTTGGGTTTGAAATGATAAAGCTGAATGATAAATCCACACTCAAGGATTTTAATACCCATGGTTAGCCTACTCATACCATTTAGCTGCTAGCTTTTTAAATGAAGTCATGTAATGTAGTGATGGAGGGATGTTGTTGCAGATTTACAAAGGATTCTGTCTAATTATATGGCTCTGGCTTGTTGTTTGAAAAGAGTGACTGTGTGTGTGTGTGTGTGTGTGTGTGTGTGTGTGTGTGTGTGTGAAGGACAGAGTTGAGCCTTAGCCTGCTGTGAGCTGGGTAACCCATCTGCCCTGGGTTTTACACCTGCCTGGCAGTAAAAAAAAGCTCAAACTAATGTTGATCCTACATCACCCTGTCTTAAAGGATAAGTGCACATTTTTGCACGTCTATCCTAAAACAACACTCACATGCCCATAAGTACTTTGAAACAGTTTTTTCTCCTGTCCATACAGGCCCACGAAAAGATCCCTTCCTAATGTGAGTCAGATGTAAGAGATGGGGAACAAAATCCACAGTTGACAAAATAGATTTGAAGTTAATAATGCAGCCTGAGTTAGTCAAATGAGTTTCTTCCAAAGTTACAGCCTTAATGTGAATTTCCCTCTTTTTGTTTCCCTCTGGCTCTTTGCTGAGCTGCTCTGGAGGAATAATAACACAAACAGGGAATTTTGTACTAAAAAGTCTGTAAGGAAAATTTCCTCCTGATTTTCCAACTCAGACTCCTGAAGCCTCATTAACTTTAGCTTAACCTTGTAAGGCATTTTTGCACAGAAAGAGGACTGCAGATTTTATCCACCATCTCTTACATTCAAACCGCATTAAAAAGGAATGTCTTTAGAACCAGTATGGACAATTACAGCATAAATTGAATGTAATTTCATTGTAAATGTGTGCATTTGAATGTTGTATTAAGACTATTACATATACATGGAAACGTAGCAGCCACTTTGAATGGGTTCATCATGTCAATAGAAAAACACTGAACTGAATTAGAATTGAATTGAACATTCACACATAGTCCCATCAGATCCATAAAGACTACTGGACAAAATGAGTACATACAGTATGTTTGTATCTAGGGGTGGATGATAAGACATTATATCTTCTCCATGAGAAGATACAAATGTGTCACCTGTCAGATTTCTGGGTGTATTAGAACATTTTGGATGCTACAACATTTCAAATCAACAAGAAAAAACGCTTTATGGCAATATTGGATGTTTATGATTTTTGTACACTGATATGTCATGACAGATAGATATTCCTATCTATACCAATTTCTCAATAGATTTTCTAGAAAATGCATTATATTACAATACATATTGATATCATAATATAATGACAAACCATGTCTTGAGGTTTTAATGGACATCTTCCAACAATCAGAAACAAGTATTTTCTCTGGCTGTGGTGTGACGCACAATGGAGGTTTAAGATAACCAATTTGGACTATGGCAACAGAAAGTCAATATAGACCTTACTGTAAACAGGGAATAAGCACACTATCTGCAAGGCACTGAGAGTTGGAGTACACTGAGATTTCACTTTTTAATGTATGTCACCTCTGATCATTGGTGCTGCTCGAAGTGACCTAATAGTAGTACAAAAGAGGCTGGCATTAGGCATTGTGGAGGGGTAAAGTTTATCCCAGCTCAAAATGGGCGAGAGGCCATTGGAGTACACCTTGGCCAGGTTGCCAGTCTTTCACAGGGCTGTTTGCCAACTCATAAATGATGTGGCTCTACTGATGAGCTGAAAGGGCTGATCTAAGTGTCAATTCAACATTGACGGGTGCAGAATCATATGAACGCACTTTTACACCCTTAGATTTTTGCAGTTGTGTGGGTTTTTTTTAAATGTGCTCCTTTTATGCTTTTATTTATTGCATTACTCATCAAAAGCAGTGAAATCTGTCACCATTAATGAATGCAGCTCACATAGTTATTATCAAAAATGTATTTTAGAACATTTACAGAAACTCCCACACATGAATTTTAATGTCAGCTCTATAGTTAATTTCTGAATCAGAAACATATTTGATGCTAGTTTGATATTTCAGATCCTTTTGTTATCTTTTAGTGATTTGGCCTGACCATGTAGTTAGACCAAAAATGGTCTATGTAGGCAAACAATGAAAGGAATAAAGACTGGTCAATGAAAAAGATCAGATACAATGAGTCCGTTGATAAGATGCAGACCCTCTGAAGTTAATCTAACATCATCTCTCTCCTCTCCTCTTGCCTCTATAGTGCAGTGTCTGGAAATGACCACTAAGCGGAAGCTGATTGGCCGGCTGGTGCCGTGCCGTTGTTTCCGTGGTGAAGAGGAAGTGATCTCAGTGTTGGACTACTCCCACTGCAGCCTGCAGCAGGTCCCCAAGGAAATCTTCAGCTTCGAGAGAACTCTGGAGGAGCTCTACCTAGATGCCAACCAGATTGAGGAACTACCCAAGGTAACTCTGAACCATATGTATCTTGTCTCTCTGCTGACTTTAACCTCTAACCCCTAAACATAACTTTCTCTACATAACTTATAACCCCTTCTTGACTACCTCAACCTGGACCAAGGCCGGTCAGTCAACCCAGTTTGGTTGTACTTTCCTATGACCCTGATCACTTTGATTAAAATAAACTGTTTGCTCCACACCAATTGTTCTAGGGAGCGGTGGTGTACGTCTTATGTAATAAAAAGATGTTTTACTTTTGACTTATTGGTGGAAAGCACAGCAAATATGCATTTTTGCCGTTACATAAAGTTAACTATAAATGTGACTGTACTGTATATTTCATTATTTTGTGGTATTTGACAAAAGTGGAACACACAGGCCCCTCATCAACCCCCCTGATTACTTGTCTGTAACTGTGATGCCCTCAGAAGTTGACACATTTTGATGCATTAATGTTGTGTTTGCCCATTCATTTACTTGTACAGAGTGTTTGATGGCTGAGAAATAGAGAGATGGCTTTACTATTCTTAAATCTTTATCATCAGTGGCACAAAAAATTTAAAGTATCTAGAAGTAAAAGTACCTAGAAGTATCTGCTGCCATACCACAGACTACAGAGCAGCTTTTTCCCTCAGGCTGTTAGACTACTTAATTCATCCTCAGCACTCCACCATGTGAAATAGTTTTAATTTCTATGACTTATTTTTTATTCGCTGATCTATTGTATATCCTTTTTGTACATAACATTTGGTTTTGAGTAGCATAAAGGGAACTACAAATCAAAATCTCGTCAAAATCTGTGTTGTAAAATGATCAATAAATCTTGTAGCTTGTAAACAAAAAGGGTTTATCCTCTATACAGTTGCCAATTTAGGACATTTCAGACTGAGCTTGCAACATTTTCAAAATTTACATCATTGTACTTTGTCAGCCTCAGGTGCACTCAATGCTTTGAACTGAATGTTAGTGTTTACATGTTATCATCAACATGCTAGTCATTAGGATCCTCCTTTGTGGATCATGACTGTACAAAATTTCAAGTAAATCCAATCAATAATTGTTGAGATATTTCACTGTGGACTGCTGTCCTTTCCTTATCGAAACCAAGGGTCTAAAGATAGATGGGTTCATACGTTGCACAGTTTGCAAATTTGTGATTTTGTGCTATGATTTCCTCGACTTGACCGACCGACTTACCGACATTGCCGTTCTTACAGAAGAGAGACCAACCCCTCTTCTCATTTCTCAGTTTGTACAATTTAATTCCTTTCCTCGCCTCCTCTCCTAGCATCTTAGTCCCTCCCACCTGAGATGCGAGCAGGAAGAGGAAAGGAAGAGACACGAGGAGAGAGGACTCGAAGCAACATGCATTTAACAAAATGAGACATCCTTGCTTCAGAGCCGTCATTTTAAAGCAACGTCAATTAAATATGACGTGCGGCACAGCTGCATCATCTATCCATTGGCACACCTCTTTTATACGTCACGGGTGCCAAAAAGACTTTGGCAAAGGATATACCTGTGCATCCGCTCTCGTAGCTCCTCCGGCAAGCCTCCCCTTTCCTCTCCTCGCTCCTTAAGATGCATTTTAGGAATTGAGAGATCCTTTAAGATGGCCCACTAAGACTGATTTCCGGGTCACAGGCAGGAGGACGGAGGAGACAGGAGACGAGGTGGCACAAAATAGACAAATGAGAAGAGCCGCAAGACCAGCAGACCATTATTTTTCTGGCATGTTTACATACCACAAACATCATCACACACTAGACAACAGGAGCGAGTGACAGGAAACATGGGGTGAAAGAGAAGGTCAATTCCTGGCCACGTCACGGCCACATGGTGGCATCCTAGGCCATCCGAGACTTTCAGAAAACCCCCATGTGGGCAGTGATGAGGCAAAATGCCCTTCCAATCAAGGAGAATTACAGGTGCTATTTATAGGAGGGCTGTCTCATTTTATTGATATCCTGTCCTGGTTTAAATGACAGAAATGTTGAATTGGATTTCTAAATATAACCTGCATGAATGGAGACAGTCTAATAGGGCTGTGTGGCAGGTCAAACTTGCATTCAATTGACAAAAAAAAACCTGCTCAGCCCTGACAGTGTGTGTATTCGTGTGTGTGCCAAGATTGTATAAGAGCTATTGAGGCTGCCAGAGTGATTGGCCTTTATGTAAATGAGTTGGAGAGCTCCTTAAGTGTGTGCAAGTAAGTGATTGTGTCTTTAAGTATAGTGGTCTTTCCTGACCGATGGGCACAGAGCAGCCTTTTCCATGTTTAGCTCTATCTAGCTCTTTGGCCCTGTGCTACTTTGCTTTTTCTTTTACAACAGTGAAAGCCAGATGTGACAGAGTAAATGTTGCTGACATCTCACCAGGTCAATAAAATAGGTGATCAGTGCCTACAGTGCCTGTAGGAATGAATGTGAGTGAGCATATGTTTGTTTAAACTATGAGAGAATTACACATTAGAACTTGCACATCATGCAAGATAATAGTTGGATGTTTTGTGTGAAGCATGGTACACATTTTTGCAGACAAAAAATGTTCAGTGGGTGACGTCTGGGTGACACTTGGCACATTAAGGTGCTACATGTTTACACTGGCCCCAGTGCAACTTACAGATAGCAGATGCGTGTTGTGGAAATCATAGTACACTCTGGAAGTGTTTGGCACATTTGATTAGATTTTTTTTTTCAAGTGATATTTTAATTATCAGCGCGTATGTGACTCATATGAACTTAAAGGGGAGGTTAGGAAACATGAAAAAAGATAAATGTATGATCCATTATACTTCTTTTGAAGTTGAAAATGTTTTGCCATTCATCCAATGGTGTTATGGTTTTGCAAGGTGGACCCAAACGCAGGACACAGACACAAGGGTAAGGTGAGATAAGGACAATATATTGTGGGGAAACAGAATGGAGGAGGAGAGGCGAGGATAAGTTGGCTGGCAGAAACAGAGGGCAGCGGGGCGATGGTGGATGGCAGAGCCGGGCCAGGCTGGACGGACAGATGAGGTTAAATGGCGTGGGTAGGCTGGAGTTTACTTGGGGATTAGCAGGCAGGCAAGCAGCCATGAGATGATCCACTGTAGCTGAGACTGGGGGCAGGCTGAGGGTGCATGGTGGTAGGCAGGCAGGCAGGAGATGATCCACTATGGCACATGGGAAAAGACAATGAATATTAACAAGGAATCAACACGAGGAATAGTACTCAGAAATACACTGCACTGGAGATACAAGCTCTAACTACCGCTGAACAAACAATGTGGTGCTGCATTTGTGAAGAGCCATACTGCTGGGTTGATGAGTAGATGGACAGCAGGTCGGCAGGTTCAGCAGGTGTGCATAATCAGCAGGGATCCAGGAGAGTCAGAGAGGGATTACCACGCCCACACCACAGAGACCCAGACACAGAGAGAGACAGACAGGAGCACAGGAGACACAGGGAAGGGGGAAATATAAGGAAACACAAGGGAAGATATTGACAAATGGATTCAGTTCTTCTGATAGGCAGGAAATCCTCAGCATTTACCCTGTGGGGATACCATACCACCTATAATGATGTGGATGTAACTGAGGTCACCTGTTCAGAAGGCACCACAACCGAGGCAAATTCTGTCCATTCCCCAGGTGACATTCCACCTGTGCTGACAAGAGTGTGGTTATCTAGTGAAGAGTCCTCAGAATAGTTATTCATTTTAACTGTCTCTCTCTAAAAAAAAAATCCATCACCATCTTATTAACTATCTTACTTAACTTCTCATACTATATTAAAGTATATTATGTTAATATGTTATACTGTTTTATTACATTATATATTATATTTCTGTATGAATACAAACAAACACTAAGTATCATTACTTGATCATATTATATCTTAGTCTGGTGTACACTGTTTATATAGACCAGACTTGCTGACTTTGCTAACACCACTGTCACTTTTGCCTAGTAATTTTGTCTTTAATTGGTCTTGTATAGTTTCTATTTTTACTTCTATTCTTATTTTAGTAAATACCTCTTATTATTTATTTACTTTCTCTATTTATCTGTACTTATGTATGTCCTTGTGCTGCTGCAACAACTGAATTTCCCCTCTGGGAATCATTAAAGGCTTATTTTATCTATTCTTATCTTAACTGAGTTAAGATTAAATTCCAAATGGTCCATCACTCTTCTTCATTGTTGTGCTTTCGCCTTTTGTATGCATTTTAGTATTTGTAGCATTTCTGGATTTGGACAGCATTTCCCTTCATGTCTGTGCTTTCATCTGTTGTGTGTGTTTTGGTATTTACAGCCTTTCTGTATGCTAAGCACTTTCCTTTTTATGCATGTGCTTTCACTCTTGTATATGTTTTGACATTTGCTGTATTTATTTAGGGCACATTTCTCTGAATGTTTTTGCTTTCACTCTAATTTGTGTTTTGTCCCTGAGGGCCACCGTATGTAGGAGATTAATTCTGCATTATTCATAGGAAAAGGCAGCTAAAATGGCACTGCTTTTCCACAACATTAAGTGGTGCATGCCTCCAGCTGACTTTCTCGCTCTCTGTCTTTTTGTACTTTTGTACTAAAGGTCTGTGTGATTTTGCCAACCGACTATAATATTCCATTGTTTCCCTTTGTGTTTCCATAGCAACTCTTCAATTGCCAGGCCTTGAAGAAGCTGAGCATGCCTGATAACGACCTGTCCAACCTGCCCACCGCCATCGCCAGCTTGGTTAACCTCAAAGAGCTGGACATCAGTAAAAACGGTAAAAATCCTCTCTAACACAGATGACCCTAACAAACCTGAAAACAAAAAAACCCAAAGCAAAGTAAAAGTCTTCTGCGAATTTAATGGCTTTCTCAACTGCAATTTGAATTACAATGTGTCCAGATACAGTACAGTATATGGAGTTGGGTGGGTAAAGAAACAAGGGTAGCACTTGTGAGTTTTCTTGCAAGTCTCAAATAGCTGAGGCAGCCCAGAATAAAACCTCATAATCACACTAATTTCACATCCAAAGTATTTAACCAACATATGACAAAATGTGTCTAAGCACTTGCAAAACTCACTGCAGATAATAATTCCCTGTCTTAATAAGACACATGCCACCACATTTCCTCTTCCCTCTCTGTGTCTCTCTCTTACAGGTATCCAGGAGTTTCCAGACAATATAAAATGCTGTAAAGGCCTGTCTGTGGTGGAGGCCAGTGTCAACCCTATCACCAAGTAAGACACTGACACACACCTTGTAGTAACACATTTTACTCATATCATGACTGCTGAAGTTAAACATTCATTGGAAAACTAGAGCCTCTATTTTGATGGCAGCAAATATTAATGTTTATCTACAGCACAAAAGTTTATTTTACAAGTTGGACACAGAGCCACACTAACAAAAAAACTGAAACATGTAGAGCTAATTCATCTGAGCATACAGCTTCTGGATAACAGCCTCAGGGAAAACATTGGCTCTATCATCCAAAAAAATAAACATCTCTCAAACATTTTCAAATTGGCTCATTTATAGTATTGTTTTCATTGAGGACCATTTTCTATTGTGTTCCAAAGAGTTCCATGTTTTGTTTTGTTGCACCTATTTTATCAACCACTTTGAGTGGACCTGGACTCAGTTCAAGATGTAATGAATTGTTTGATGAATGTGTCATGTATTTAGTGTTTGAGCAGATTTTTCTCTGCCCAGTGTCAAGAGACCGACACTGTTCTTGTTTTTTAGTTTTAGTTGTCTTTTACGTATTCCAATCCAGGCATTTATAGCACCACAGAGGTGCTAAATGTTTTATAATAGTTGGCTGCATCCACAGACCCTATGCTACAAGTAAAGTGCTGATGTTGTTTACCATTCTGCTATGAAGCTACTGGAGCATCAGGTGATATTCTAGTAATTGCTGTTTTCTTGTCAGCAGTGTAATGTTCATGAAGTGTGTGTGTGTGTGTGTGTGTGTGTGTGTGTGTGTGTGTGTGTGTGTTTGTGGGAGATGAGTCATCTGCAGGCTAACAGCAGTTACCTGTTTCTACAGGGTTGTTATGTGTTTTAATCCATTGAGGCCATTAAGGATACACACTTTTTTATCTGTTTTATTCTTCTTTTTCATATGTTCTTCTCTTCCAGACTCCCAGATGGTTTTACGCAGCTCCTGAATCTGACCCAGCTCTTCTTAAACGATGCCTTCTTGGAGTATCTGCCGGCTAACTTTGGCAGGTAAATGCATATGATTGTTGGTATGTGCCTGGTCATGAGCATATGTGTGTGCAAGTGTGTGACTGTGTTGGGTGGGATGTTTTTACATATTTCAGCCACCATAGACTCTAATTCAGTGCCACTAGTATCGATTATAAAGAATCTTAATGAAAGGAATGGGTACGTCCAGGTTTATCAGCCTTTATACTATGTACTGCACATAATTCATTTTTTTTAATTATTTAAAGAAGCTGAGCATGTCTGATATGCCTGAGGCTTAGGCCTTTTATGGACTTTTATCTTTGAGGCATCTTTTATATTTGGGGCATGTTGTCATCTCAAAACATTTACGTCTATTCCTCTATCCATTCAATCATTCTTCCCTCCTCTCATAAACCCATAAATATACTTTTTAGCATTTTATCCAGGTAAGGGTCATGGTGTTATTTTTGGTTTATTGCTTGCTTATTACTCCATTTCCAACAAGTTGTTTTGCAAATTCCGGTCTGCAAATTCTGTTATTGTGAGTGAGGGCAGTTGAAATATTGTGAAATAGGTGAAAGCTCAAAAGTGACAGAAATTCTCTAAATTGACAACATCTTCATGGTGGTGATCATCTGTAATGATGTGGAGTAATTTTTGGTAATCAAACATTACTGGTCAATTATTATGACATTATTATTACTGATTAGGAAATAAGTTTGACACTCGTCCTGGAGTTCAAATAGGGATAAATGGGGCTGATTTTCTTTCTTTTATGTTATAATCAATTGTAGTAACAATTGTTGCAATTGATAGAGAGAATTAAGTTTTGGTTTATGTGCCATCTGTTTTTCAGACTCTCCAAACTACGGATCCTGGAGCTGAGAGAGAACCACCTGAAAACCATGCCAAAGTAAAACAAACCGCCATATGTGTGTGTGAGATAGAAAGAAAGGAAGACACAAAATGTGATTCTATACGCACCACTAGGTGCAACTGCGCACACACACACACACGCACATATACACACACACACACACACAGATGCTTCATGATATCACTAAGCGTATGCTTGCTGTCCCAGGTGTCCAGATTAAAACTATATTTATCCCTGGCAGGTGGTTGAATACTGATGAAGCCTGTTATAAAAGCAATGTGTTGGTCGTAACATTTATAAATAGTTCCTGTTTAACGTAATGTAGCTGAATTTATCCCTGTGTTCATATCCCCACCACACATGAGGCCACTATAACTGTACCTAACAGAGATAATCTTCAAAGTTGTAGAATAAAAGTGATTTCAACATCAATGGATTGTGAAAAGCGCTAATACTAATGACAGTAATACTACTGCTGCAATAACTACTTTTTTCGAGTGCGACTGCCAGTGCACAATCCTCCTTGCACTTTAACTGTGAATATGGTTCACAGTAATTACTGGTTGTTGAAGTGCTTCCTAATCAACATGTAGGAGACATTTAGACTCAAATCCAAAGTATAGCTATGAGCATCACTAAGCTAAGTTAAGCTTTTTCCCTAAGATTTTAAAATCACGGCATTGTTTTGCAACTAGCTAACCTGAGTAAAAAAGAACAGTAATGTGTTGCATGTAAATGAAATGATAGAAAATCTGGAAATGGAAGGATGTTGCTTTAGTAAACAACACTCCCCAGGAAATTTGGTAATATTTTGTATGTCTTGCACTAGCGTAATGAACAATGCTACAACACATGTTAATCTTTGAGCACATAGGCATGTATCTTGAACACTCCCCCCATGTGAGGAGAATAGTTGGGAGCAGACACTAAACTGCCATAACCCAATGAAAAATCATATATTCTATATGAATACTTTTTCAAGAATCTTTCTGTGCAGTTAGTAGAGCAGCCATTGCACTTGATACTGTTGTGTCTTGGCTTTGATACTTTATCCTTTTCTTTATTCAAACTATAGGAGCCATTTGTGTACACTACTGTACATGCTAAAGTCAATGTGGGCTTACAGCGATTTGCTTGAATCCAAAACTTGTTCTGTTATTCTCTCAAAATTTCTCTAATTATGGACACTGCATGCATCGTCCATGGCAAATTATCCATGGCTACATTGTAGATGCTACTTTTAAATGAAAGCAAAGCAGAGCCACAGTAAACAGAAGACTGCTGGACCCAATCAGCAAAGCAGAAATACACCACAATGTATAACAGTAATATTCGCATGTGTAATTTTCAATTGACTCAAAGATTTTATTAAAGGTTCCAATTGTTAGATGCTCAAACAATGCGGTGTGCAGTGAAATACATGTAACATAAGTATTAGAATGCTGAGGTGTATATTGGCCTGGTGTGGTGATGGGCTGTGCAATTGTTCCAGTATATAAAGTGTACATATGTCATAGTGTAGTAATCAGTGTATTCTCTCCTCTCAGGTCCATCCACAGACTGACACAGTTGGAGAGGTTGGATCTGGGTAGCAATGAATTCTCTGACATGGTGAGACTGATTCCTGTCATGTTTTCCAAGTTAACAAAATTGGCTGCATATTTTGAAATGCATCATAAATGAAGAGTTTAAATGTATATATGTTGTGATCATAGGAAGCTCAAATATTAATGTCTAAGTAGTTATATGTGCATTTACCAGTTGAACCATATTTATTTGTAAAGAGATGAACGGAAAAAGGAGAGAGAAGGAGGAATCCAAACAGAAACACAGATGCTGTGTCCTATTTTTGGGGGGGCCGCTGTCTTCAAAGTTCACATTTCAAGACCCAATAAGGCATATGAATCCTCTGTAGGCTGTCTCATTTAAGCAGGAGCCAGTGCAGCCTACTATTCTTAAGTTGGACCCTGAAATGGGACACAGCGACATGATGGAGGAAGAGAGGGCTGGATGGAGGCTAACAGGGGCTCAGACAGGAAGTTGGCTCTGACAGGAGTAGGTTGGCTGTATGGTCTGCTTCCTGCCAAGAGAGAGAAGGCATGGAGGGAGAGATTGCCAGTCTCACCCACTTAGCCGACATGTTTTTTATTTTCTTTATTTATGCCAAAGACTTGGTCTGAAAATGCACTAAAGTTATTTTTTGGATCTGTACATGTTCACAACATTAGTCCTAAGACGATGTCCTTTGATGTTAAATAGCTACATATTTTATATTTGTTGGTTTATATGTAGTCAGTATATGCTGATTCTTCTGTTTGCATGTTAGCCGGAGGTGTTGGAACAGATCCACAACCTAAAAGAGCTGTGGCTGGATAACAACTCTCTACAGTCCATACCAGGGGTAAGAACACTGACACTTTTAGCTCTTACAGTGAAAAAAAGCAGTACTGGAGATATTTCAATGACACTTTCTTTCAATTGTTCCTTTCTCTCCTCGCCCTCCACGCTGCAGTCGATAGGAAAACTTCGTCAGTTGCGATACTTGGACTTAGCTAAGAATCGCATTGAGACGTTGGACACAGATATTTCAGGCTGTGAGGCCTTAGAAGACCTTCTGCTATCCTCCAACATGCTGCAGCACCTCCCTGACACTATAGGTACACACACAAACACATACATACATGCACACACAAAGACACTTATAGACTTTTCCCAAGTTGATGAAGCCGTAGCGAAGCATTTAAATCCCCACCTATTTAATTTCTGATGGGGCTGTGCAGTAGACTGCAGCAGAGGACTGTGGCTGTACTGAGCATATCCCAGGTGAGAGTGGTTTTAGCTCTGTGAGAGAGCACAGATACATGAAAAGTGTGATATAGGATAAGATGTCAATCTTTAAAAAGAGTCCACATATTCAAAAATGGCTAATTTACTAAAACAGGTAAATACTCAATACTCAAATAGAAATACATTTTGCATTTATTTGGGACTATTTTCAGACTAATATGCATTTTGTGTGTTGGGGGATGTTTATGGCAGCAGGATGGTGTATGTGGGATGGCACGAAGGAATAAGCTGTATCACACTTTGGCTACAGAGACAATACTAGTTAGTAGGATCCAAAAATTGTTGGTTTTTGGTCTTTTCAAGGTGTTTTCACAATGAGAAAAATACAGTATTACCAACTCTATACTTTAAGTCCACTTTTGTCAGTAAATAGTTTTTTAAATAAAAAGCATTTCAGAGCTGAGTATATATTTATTTAAAAAGCAAATAACTTTGCATGTTTTTTCTTGTGTGTCAATGTGAATATGTGTGTGTTTGCATATATTGTGTAGGAATGTTGAAGAAGCTGACAACATTGAAGGTAGATGACAACCAGCTGACCTCTCTGCCCAACACCATCGGGAGGTAATAAACCTGTGCACACACACACACACACACACACACACTCTCATGCACAAAAAGAAAAACGAATAATAAAGCCATGTAGACTTTTGTTTTATTTTGAAAACACCATCAACAGTATTTTGTCAGTTTAGATTTCTCAGCAGGTTTATCTTTGGTGGGTTGTTGTTTTCCTTGTTTATTACTGTTAGTTGCTGTGTTGTTATGCTGGCTGATGATTGGGGGGTTCTGTGTGTTGTGTTTGCTGCGTTGCCGTGGCGTTAGTGCGAAGCCAAAGCACGGGTGAGTAACATTAGCCTACTGGATCCAGGGGTGCGTTCAGAGACGGATAGATGTTCAACTGCGTTACAGATACAAACACACAAGCTCACAACTACACGGGGCCGTGGGAAACGAATTCATGCAAATTACATGCAAACATAAACTTTAATTCAGTTTCAAGGCATTATGTGATCATTTTACTATTTCTCCACATTTGCCTCCCAAACTTTCTTCAGTATTTGGACTTAATATTTGAATAAAATCTACATTCTTAATTTAATTGAATTGTACTATACCAGCCCTGTTAAAAAAAGATGGAAATGATTGCATGTAAAATGATTACAGTAATTTGATTACAATCATTATAATCCATCACAGTCCAGATTCAATCACAGAAATCAGATTAGTTGCGTTTGAAAAAAGATCAACATTTGTTGAATTAAGCAAAAACATTTTTGAAAGGAAACTCATTCTGAAGAATTGTCACAGACTTTTCTTGTCATCTCTGTAAACTTTTGAGATTTTAGCTTAAGCATAACATTCTGTTCATTGCAAACTGCAAATAAGAACAACTTCTCTGTTTGACTTGAGGATTGATAGATTTTTGAAGATGATCCAAAGGAGGCCTACAGTAACAGAAATATTAAATTAAATCAGTGTGAGTTTGAATAAATGGATTCTGTTCCATTTTGCTGTTTGAAACAGCTGAGTAGTAACTTGGATCATGTCGCTAATTATGCTGTGAATCAGTCAGTCTGTGATGGATTACATTTTTAAAAGACTGTTTGAGTGCTATTTAACATTCATTATTATATACTTGACTTAAATGTCACTCTTTGCAACATATTTGTATCTGAACGCTCTGAAAACATTTTGTCTTCCTGAACAAATCCCAGGTTTTAGCCTCAATAAGTAGTACTGTAGATCCATTGCTTCCCCTCTGATTAAACCAAAACCACCTCAAAAGATCCTTTTCCTACCCCTCTTAGTTTTTAAGTGTTCCTTACTGATAATGAATGTTATCATATTTTACTCCTCTGTTTCTACATAGGACAATTTTATATTCCTAAGTATCTAAAACTTTTACTTTACTGGACAAGTGTAAAAGGATAAGTGTATGTATCTGCAGAATTTATGCCTGTACCTCAACCAATACTACATTGTAGTCCCCTCTAGCTGCTTCAGTACAATATGATAAATAATGTATTTATACTCATAGCTGAATCAGTAGATAAGTTACTGTACTTGTCTGTATTGTTGTACAGCCTATAGTCGATTAAATAGAAATTAATAAGCAATGCTAGTTTTCTACTGTAGTTACGTTCATAGAAAGAGCAAGTAAAGTCTTTAGTCCTTAACCTTTACATGACTATATTACAACTATGAAATAGGCCACAATATATATGTACATCTACACCAGGTAGCTGTATAGACTGAAATGTGGAAAGGTTCTCCCACTACCTATATATAGGATGTATCAGTTAATATGTCAGTTATCATGACTGCTGTCTCTGAGTTTACTCTGATGTAAAACTACATCTTTGCTCATTTAGCTGATACTTTCAGCCAGAAGGGACTTAAAATTAATGTGCAAGCGGGTTTAAGTTTCTTGCTGAGTAACCGTAGCACCTGGACCCACACAAAAGCATGTGTGCTCCATACACAAAGGATATTTGAATCTAGAAACTTGTGTCTTAAAGTGACCTAGTGATGAACCACTGAGCGACTGTGTTTCCTTGCAACACCTGCCACTGAGTGTAGGATTATGGAGCTGGCTGGCAGATGGCAGCCAAATAATCTTGGAGTTGCTGTTAAAATGTCATATTAGACATATTCAAATCTAGCTGTAAATTTTTGTAGGAGAAGTAGGAGAATTAAGTAAGAATGCAAACAATGCTGAGAAGAAAATAATAAACTAGGTGAAATTTAACCTTGCCCTAAATCTTAATATAGGATATTAAACTCCTCTTCTCTCTCCTGTCAGACCGTATGGTGGCCCAGATGGTCATGGTCCATTGGGAATAATAATAGCAGACTAATGCAATGTTAACAGTGACAGTACATTAATGTAAAATTGTCGTCTCATTAGCATTAGCCTGCTGTTAGCATGCTGCCAGGCCAATGATGGCAGTCAAGGAGGGGGTCAGGATGTCCTGTAGAGGGCCTGCCATGGATGTTACTGTGAATCTTGGTTGAGTGGAGCAGTTGAGATCCAGGTTGAAGAATTTCAGACATCAAAGGAGATAAAGTGGGAAAGAGAGGATGGGTGGTCAGCAAATGAGACCAAATTAATGTAGGTAATGCCATACTAAGATTGATTGGTGCATTGAGTCTTAATTTAAAAATTGGCTGATTGAATAATTAACTAATTCTTCAATATGGTGATCTTTCCTCCCCTCAACACTCTCTACTTCTAAGTTGTTGCTATAAAGACACATTTCCCTTCTTATCATAACATGTTACAGGATAAGGCTGGTGTCATTCTGTATTTTTCTTATTGTCAACAAATCCCACGAAAAGACCAAAACCAACACTGTGTGAGTCTTTCTCTCAATATTGTGCGACATCCCTACCCTGTCTGTGGCACTCTGATCCAAGCCCATTCGTTCCTACTGAATACGGAAATCTTTAAAAACAGGTGAAAAATGAAAAGTTTCATTTATTTAAAAAAAAATGCCCAGTGATTTACTTAAACAGCTGGTCACTGTAGTTTTTAGAAAACGTTACTCAAACAGGAGGAAATAGTGCATTTGTTTGGGATTATTTTCTAGTATTTTACAGCAGCAGGCTGGTGTATGTGATTTGAATCAAAATAATCTACAGTGTGTTTGTTCATGGTAATGAAGGAACATGTCACCCAGTGCAACAATGTGGCACACTGATGTGTTTTTAATACTTTTTAGACAACTAGGGAGCTCTGTTGCACAAAGGAATAAGTTGTATCAAGCTTTTGGCTACTTGATAGTAGGATGAATTCATTCTTGATTCAGTTTTTTCACAGGATTTGTTGACAATAGGAAAAATAAAGAGTAGCACCACCCTTATCCTTTAAAGCCCAAGGCTAAGTAATCTAAGGTTGCAGCAGAGATGTTGCAGTCTGCAGAATAATTTCCTTTCTTTCTCTGCATCTCTTCCTTTCTGCCTCTCTTCCTTTCACCCAGTCTGTCTCTGTTGGAGGAGTTGGACTGTAGTTGTAATGAGTTGGAGTCGTTGCCTCCCACTATCGGCTACCTGCACAGCCTGAGGACCTTTGCTGCTGACGAGAACTTCCTCTCAGAGCTGCCCCGGGAGGTAGAAACATCCACACATGCTGAACACTTGCCTTGATATAATTTAGAACTGAAACGATTAGTTGATCGAAGGAAAATTAATCAGCAACTATTTTGACTATTTTGCCGTAAATTTGCTGCTTCCAGATTCTCAATTGTGAAAATTTGCTGGTTTTCTTTGCTTACTATTACAGACACATTACATTAGAGGTGTCACCTTGAGCTCGGGGAAATTGCGATCATCATCATTTTTTCCCTATTTTCTGACATTTTAGAGACTAAACCATTGATCAAGGAAATGGTTAGTTGCAGCCCCACAATTCTTTATACATAGTACTGTAATGTTTAAAGGTGTCCCTCAGCAGATCTTTCTCTGTACTAGACTTTTGTAATTGTAATGTGATCTGATGGTTTATGTGTGTGTGTGTGTGTGTGTGTGTGTGTGTTGCAGATCGGTAACTGTAAGAACGTGACGGTAATGTCACTGCGGTCCAACAAACTGGAGTTTCTTCCTGATGAGATCGGACAGATGACCAAACTACGAGTCCTTAACCTTAGTGACAACAGGTACACACACACACACACACACACAGATGACCAAACAATGACTCAGTAGTGACAATAGATGCACACACACACACACATACATACATGCAGGCAACGTTTTCTCAATGGCCGTTTTGGTTCTGTAGCAGCCCTCACGGCCTGCAGTTGCCATGGGAATGGGTGAGTGTGTTGCCTTGGTTACGTGCTCTGTAGGCTGTACAGTGCGTGGGCAAAAGAAACATCTCTCTTTTCTTTCTCACCCCTCCCTCCCTCCCGCTGTGTCTCTCTCTCAGGTTAAAGAATCTACCGTTTACCTTTACTAAGCTGAAGGACCTGGCAGCTCTCTGGCTATCTGACAATCAGGTATCTCTCTCTTCCCACAGTCTCTCCCAGAGACTGTACCTGCTGACGAGTATGCAGCACAAACTACTGCAAACAGCTACTGTATATACATATTAATCAGATAACCATGCCTTTACTTAGAACTGGCTGGTTTTTATTTCTAAGTTCTCCTGTTTTGTCAGTTTAACATATAGAAGCCTCTCTGTTTTGTTATCTGCTTCCATTTTTTGTGTTAATTTGCTGTGACTGCTGTTTGCTGTTAATGCAAACTCAATGCTTCCTCCCTCTGTTTCATATTAAAAACAGAGGGAGCAAGTGGTATTATTTCTTTATTCCCCTGGAATACTTTTATTGTGAAACATGTGCAGGAAGTGTTGAGTTTAACTTACAGCAGCTTATTATCTAAAAGGCAAGGTAAAGAAGAGTGGATCACAGTACATGTAACAGTGTGAGAGAACACAATTTCTGTGATAAGTATGCCATGACTGTTGTACTGATGGAAATAATGTTGTGCATACAATACATTATACTGAATTTACTATACCTGCCATTATAGTACTGGTGATTTTGTTGTCCTCCTTTTTTCCCTCTGTCTTTATTTGGGGTCAGATGTTATTTGTTCAAAGAGACCGCGTTTAGTTTTTGGGACGTGATAATTACTTGATTACGTGCTTTTATTGGAGAATTAACTGCATTAACTCTTCTAAGTAACAACGCTCAGGCTCCATAACAAAATCAGCATTTTGTAATGACAATGCAGACAGGCTTACTGGCTAAAACTAATGTTTGATACAGTAGTGTAAATTAAGTGTTTGGAGTTATTGCTCTGTCCATGATCGCATGTTATTTTGACAATAGGTCAATATTCTGCATGACATTTAAAGTTTAGTTTAAAGTTTAATCAAATGAAATTGAAATCTAAGTCACAACATCACTGGATCCTTGCTTACTGCGGAAGAAGAAAGCAAATTTAAAATTTAAATGCAATTTGTAAAATGGCAGTTCAGTCTTCCATTTACATTTCAAATTGGTACTTATGTATTCATATTCTGCAACAAAATTTAAACCCAAATTCAGTGATGTCATTTGTACTTTTCATGCATTACACCTGGCTTGAAAATTAAAATGCCAACAAAATTGACATTACATGTTCATACAGTGCAGAAGGGTTCACGAGTGGCTTTCTTTAATTTATACACCAAAACAGAAAGTAAAAATTTTATTGCATTAATACATTTAAAGTTTCTGTGTGTGGTAACATTTATAATTTCATGACATTACATACATTACATTAATAGATATTGATCAGTGTTTGAACATGAACATGCAAATTAAAGAGGCATATGACAATTAATTTGACTCACTGTTCAGATAACAAAATTCAATTTGTATTACAAATGTAAAGTGTTTAAACAATGTCTCCCCTCTTCGAAATTCAGGCGGGTTTTGTTTCAAGTCAAGTTCTGAACAAACTGAAGTTCCCTGTAGCCAATCAGATTTTTTTCAAAATTAGAGGTAGGATTCAGTTTAGATTAAGAATTAGGGAATAAATGTGATCAGTGAACGTCCACACAAGAATACTAATATAAGCATGTGTGTGTGTGTGTCTGTGTTTGCAGTCCAAGGCTCTGATCCCACTGCAGACAGAAGCCCACCCTGAAACCAAACAGAAGGTTTTGACCAACTATATGTTTCCTCAGCAACCGCGACATGATGAGGGTACAAACTGTGTGTTTCTGTGTGTGTTTACTGTATGTGTGTGTGTCTCATAATGTGTAGATATGGTGTAAGGTCACCAAATGTTTTGTATTTGTTTTATTACACTTAGTAATATTACAATATTAGCACTTGTTATATTATAGGATGTTATGTGCTCCGAAGTTATGTGTAATGGTGTTTTTGTGCATGAATGTGTGTTATTTGTGTGTTTGTAAATTGAATTGAATTCGGCAGTATTTGTGCGTGTATAAATAAGCATGTGTCCACATCTACAGACCTACTGTATAACAGCAGTTAACCCTGTCCTTGATGTGTGTGTGTGTGTGTGTGTGTGTGTGTGTGTGTGTGTGTGTGTGTGTGTGTGTGTACAGATTACCAGTCGGACAGTGACAGCTTTAATCCTACTTTGTGGGAGGAGCAGAGACAGCAGAGGATGACTGTGGCCTTTGACTTTGAGGACAAGAAAGAAGAAGAAGACAACTCTGGGAAGGTCAAGGTCAGCTCTTTCTCTCTGTTTCTGTCTGTGTGTCTGTCTTTCTCTCTTTAGAGTAGCTGAGCAGGAGGGGGTCATATGAGGCAACCAGGGTTTCTATTCAAGTTTTGCAAAGACAGCATTAACTGACTGGCCACTGGAGCACCTCCAACTCTTGAATTAGCATTCTCCAGGTTGAATCATCAGTCCAAACAATTGTACAAATGTGAGCATTGAGAAAAGTCAAAGGCACAAGACTGTGTAGCCAAGAGTCCAAAGGAGCACTGCTTTGTAGAACTATATATATTTTGAGTCAGATTACTTTCAGATTCTGAATGAGTTTTAAATCAATTCAGCAACTATGGTGCATCTTTATCCCTGATAGAAATATAGAAGTGTTGAATATTCTATATCTCAGATTTCAACCGCTGAGGCTTATGGGTCCAGTATTATTTAGAGCCATTTGACATACAAAGGTGATAAAAGTCATGATTTCTCTGAGACAAAATTTAAATATAAATCCACTTAATATCTTAATCTTATAGGCTTGTTAAATGATGTAGGAGATTTTCATATGTTTGTGTTGCATAACCTCTAGGTTATCTTTTAAAGTAAATTTTCAAAAATGAATTTACAGTTAGAAATATATTTCCAGAAACCTGCAGTTCTCCACAAATTGCTAATTGTTTCTCTTCTGATTTCAGTGGTGTATTGTCTGAAACAATATTAAACAGCCAGTACCACAATGTCAATGACAAAAATCAAATTAGCAGTCATTGACAAAAAGAGACAACAACAACTAAACAATCAACAAGAAATGAGTGAAAGAAACATTTTAACAGAATTTATGATCTCTTATTTGAGATGTTTTGAAGTTTCACTCAAAGGCAGACACACTTTTTTGTAGCATTCCTACTAAGTGCTAGCTCAGTGTGTGTCCTTTATTTGCATGTGTACACTCCACCCGTTTCCAATTTGTGTGTGTAGGTGGAGATAAACCTAAAGCGCTACCCAACACCCTACCCTGAGGACCTTAAGAACATGGTCAAGTCAGTGCAAAGCCTTGTGGGTAAAAGCGTACATGCCGGACACGGGCACCAGCACCAACACCAACACCAACACCAGCACCAGCACCAGCACCAGCTGAGCACAGGCACTGCCACCTCGGCAGGAACCAACATGGAACACACACACCTCAGCAAAGAACAATACGAACCACCATGGCCCCTGCCTCCTAAAGAGGTAGGAAACACACTCCCAGCCACACACATGCACACACTCACACGCAAATGTATTCAAAATCATAGTACATACCGAGTGCTCACTTTGTAAATCAAGAGGTCCTGGGAACACTGATTGATGATGCAAGATCAAGTGGTGGAACACATCAAAACCCTGTTAGATGTGTAATTAAACTGCATCATCTGAAACCTTTTAAATAGACATGTGAAGTGCATGCACATTCATAAGCATTAGCCATAGTGAGTTGTCACCAAATGTCAATATAGGATTGAGATCTGTGATGATAAAAGTGTAAGAGAGGCAGCAGAAATTATCTTCATGTGTGTGTTTGCCAGGTGACAGACAGAGAGATGCAGGACTTCTCTCAGACTCAGCTAATGGATCAGGGATCAATGCATAACTCTGGCATCGACATTCCCAAGAGGAAGGATAAAGAGGACCTGACAGAGAGCTCTGAGGTTGTCACATAGTGTGCCGTACACACACACACACACACACACACGCACATATACAGTACAAAAAAACTGAATTGTAGCCCCATGAATTTGATGTTTATAACTTGTTGTAAGGCAGTTACCCAATTTAATTTACCTTGATCAGTCATATTCATGTTTTTTAAACTGATATCTTTCTTTTCTAATAATTAAGTACAATGTGTTTCTTGGTGCATTACCTCCACCTGTAGGTCAGGTAGGTTGGTGGAATAGTGTGACACCACTGGCAGTAATGTATATTGCATCTCCTGTGTGCGCGAAACAAACAAAACGGGGAACCACTCAAATAAAAATGCGCTACTAGAGGTCAAAAACTCCACAGAGTACCTTTAAATATACCAGCAACTGATAAATATGTATTATTTATTTAACTTACTTACAGCTTTAACTAACATTAGTTCCACAGACTGACAGGAAAAGCGGCCTCAAATCACAGAGATCCTGATTCAGAGCTATTATGTTTAAAATTGATCAGCTTAAAATTTTAACTGGGTGATTCTGGCTACTGCTCACTATCCACAAGTTGGTGGTCAGTAGCCTATCACCTCGCAAGGTCCTAACTGTCTTACTGTACTATAGCTACCTGATGTGAACCTGTGCGTTTTGTCTTTCCACAGGACTCGATGGGCGGCTCTCCCAACGACATCCGTATCTCTGACATGAGGCCCACCCTGGTGGAGCAACCTATGTACAAACCAAAGGTGGTGCTGCTAGGGAAGGACAAGAAAGGTACTGAACGATACTGTGCATGTACACCGACATAGAGACAAACAAAAACATATATACATATATATTTAGACACATGGGTGCACACGTACAGTTCACACAGTAATTTAATGTGGTCTATTGTAAAGCGCTTTGGGGCATGTTGTAATAGTGTCCACTAATTAGTCATGGCGGTAAACGGATTAATTTCAGCACATAACAGAGGGAGGGAGGGAGGGAATACCATAAACCTCTCCAGTGAATCTAGATTCCAGTCTAAAGTGTTCAGCTTTTAGCTCGACCCTTTTTAACTTATTTTGCCCTGAAGGCCTCAGTCACCAAAGCTAAGTAAATTTTACTAATGAGCCCAAAGCTAATTTTACTGCCCTATCAAAAATCTGTTTTTTGTTTTAAATAATTTAGTGCCTTAATCCCGTCTGCTGAACAAAACAGTTTATCTCCTCTCCGTGACGAACTCTGTCTAATTCAGAGCTCCATCATGTAATCTACTCCTTTGTCAGGGAACTCAGCGTGAAATGATTAAAGCTCAAACAGCTTGTCTGTCTTGGTAGTGTAAATTCTTAATGAAGGATCTTGTGGCAAAGTTAATAAGAAGCTTTATTTGGTTTGTTTTGTCAAGTTCTGAATAGGTTTGACTCAAGAGTCTGCTGGTTTGATATTATTGGTATCTATACAAGAGATTTTCACCTTCCCTTCCTATCTTCAACTGTTGTGTTTGTTTTTACGCCACTTTCTTTCCAGGTCCCCCTTCCAAAAGAGGTTCTTGATTTCAGTGGGACTAGTATGATTAAATAAAGGTTTTTAAAAAGTGTTAAACCCATCCTTTATAACAAGGCCATGTGTTGCGTCAGTGCAGTGGACTGAACATTGTCCAAACATATAATGAGAGCACTACAGGAATCTGGGTTAAGAGACAGATGACAAGATTAAGAAAGAAAGCTTCGATGAAGGCTTCGATGAAATTCAGCCTAAACATCATTCTGGATGCAGTTTCTGATTTTGTTGTAGCTCTCATTGTTTTTTTAAGCTTTAACAAGTACACAGTTTAGGTTCAATATCCAAACAGTGAGCTGGGATTTGGAAGGATTGCTTATAAGGGTCCGTATCTTTAACACAAGATTAAAATTGTGAAATCGTTGATGTCCATGTGAGAATCATTTCTTAGCTCTGCCATAGCTACACTCATGACCCTTTCCCTTTTGCCCCCTCACCTTCAACCTGAACATTACACGCAAACACAAAACACACCTGGAGCTGCAACTAAGGATTCTTTAAATTATGAATTTATCTTTTCTCTATCTTTTGTTTGATTTACCAACTAATAGTTTAGTCTACAAAATGCCCATCACAATTTTCCACACCAAAAGGTGAAGTCTTTAAATAACTTGTTTTGTTCAGAGAGAAAAAGTTCAAAATCCAAAGATATTCAATTTACAATGATACAAAACAGATCCTTACAAATCCTTACATTTGGGAGGCTGGATCAAGCACATGTTTGCATAATAAATGGATTAAATAATTGGTTTGTTATTAAAATTGGTGTTGACTACTTATCTGTTGACCAGTTAATCAATTAAGTGGCTAATTGTTTCAACACTGAACACATTGTTGGAGTGTGTTTCCATGAAGGTTCCTGTTTCCTGAAATCACTGATTTGACTTTTCATGTTATGAAATTGCAAAATTCCAACGTGTTTAGATCATTTAGGGCATTTAAACACAAAATCATTCAGATGTTGAGTGTCTTTGATTAAATTATAGCTTTTTATCAAAATGGAAATTAGCCATGTCTGTTCATTCTTTTGAGATGTCCACATTATACATTCAGAAATCAATCAGCTGTTCACCGAAACTACTGCCACTGTGGTTTTAAATATGGCCACCAAAGTGTATTAAGTCGCCAGAACATGTTCTTAGATCACTACCAATAAAAGCAATGTCTCTTGGTACTGTGATAAAGAAGATCTGAAAGAAATTAAATCCAGGGGGATAAAATATGGACAGTTTTTTTTTTTCAGACATGACAAAGACACTCGTAAAAGAGGACTATCAGAAAGAAGCGGAAGTGACATTGCCACTGAACAGAGCTGTCTGTCTCTCCACTATCTGTGTCTGTCTCTGTCCAGAGTCTACAGATGAGGAGGTGGATAAGCTCCACTGTCTGAACCACAGCGGCTCCTCGGCCACCTATTCCGACTACTCTCCCTCACAGGGCTCCTCTGGCTCCTCCAACCCACCTGCCAACACACACTCACACACACACACTCACACACACCAACACACTCCCGCCCTGCCGGCCCCCAGCAAGGACCAGACCCCTCAGACACACTGGACCAACAGGTACACACACACACACACACACACACACACCTGCTTCATGTTCAATTTCATCACTGTCCTTCCCTCTGACTATCCATCATCTCTTCTTCTCTTTCAATTCCAACCCCCCTTCATTCTCCGTCATCTATCATCCATCTCATCCGTCTATCCAATCATTGCATCCATCCTCTCCTCCCTCCATCTTTCTGTGCCTTTCTCATCTCTCTGCTCGCTGAGTCAAGGTCAGAGAGACTCATTAGGATGCTTCAGACTTCTGTTCAGGATTCTCTCTCTTTCCCTCTCTAAGCTCTCTTCTCAGACCTGTCCAGTCTAGGCTTCAGTACTATCAAGAGGATTTTTTTTACATCAACACATAAAAAGAAGCAAATTAAGAGGCTTGGTTTTTCTACTGAAATTGCTACCCTGATTGAAATTTGAGAGGTTTGGAAGGAAAAATTGTATTGAAAACTAATATCAAAAAGTGTTTTGAAACAGTTTTGAGTCCTAATCAGAAAGGTTTCAGCTATAAACAACAACAAACATCTCAACTCTAGCCTCAACAATACTGACGATTAGAGCCTGATGCCGGTAACGATATTCGAGACACTAATTTTTTAACATTAAAGCATGACATAAACTTAGATTTTTGGTAAGAATCCCTTAAATGTGTTTGTTTGTTTTTTCAGTGTGGCAACAATATTTGCTGAGCAGGAGATTTTACAGTTGAAAAGTTAACTTGTCAAGACTTGGCAAAACTGTTTCTAAACCACCTCAGACATATCTAAGCATTTTCTTGTTACTTATCAGCCATCATAGTCATTGATAACAATAAATCTGCTATCTAGCTCTAATTTTCAATGTTGGTGCAGGCTGTTGTATCAGCATCTATTCAAAGTAGAAATGCTTGCTGGGTTACTGGCAGGTAATTGAGATATTTTAATATCATGGCATTGCTAAAAGTCTCTATTCATGTAACTAGTTTCTACTATTTTACAACCTTGAAAATGGTGACTGTCAAATGTAAAGGTTGGCGTAACAGCCATCAGTTCACAGTCATCCTCCAGTGATTTAAAGATTCAGGAATCTGCCTGCATAGGTTGGATTTGTACAATACGAGTTTGCTTGACTTGTTTCCTCTCTGACACCACAGGGTCTGAACAGATATTTTATGTGTTTTTTAACACTAACCTTTTCCATTGCTCTATCAAGGGAATAGAACATCTATAATAACGTTAAAAACTAATTTCTTTGTCCTCACTCTTCCTATGCCTCGCCTCGCTCTAAGGAGCCCCTGCAGGTTGAAAGCGCGCTTTGGTATTTTTTGACATTAAAGTTGTCATTTCACATGTCCTGGGGTGATGCACAGATCACAATCTGTACTTGTCCCTTTGTCTGTGTACTTGTGAAACGTGGTATTTGCAAACTGCAAGTGGCAGTGAAGGAGGTTGAAGGCATTAAACTTTTCTGTTCAAGGCTGCTCTCGGAAATATTAATTACAACAAACATGGTGTTGGCCAAATTGATCTGAGACATCAGAGGGAGAGAAAATGATGCTGTTCCCAGTGCACAATGATATTAAATATACAGCACACAATTATGTTGTATGGCACTTCAGTATAATTCAGGTCATTTTATTATTTTCCACAGCATAATTAGTGATTCATATTTTGTTTCTTTGTAGACTGGCTCAGTCATTCCCCAAGCCCATTGACTCCAAGCCTCTGCTATCTCAGAGAGAAACCCCTCCATCAGGAACCCTGCAGCAGCGTGGGGATCGACGTCCACTGAGTGAGCCTTTTGATTGGTCTGAGGCCCCTCACTATGACAACACAGGTTTTGATGCTGAGGAGTCTCCTCTGGACAATCCATCCTCTACTACGAGTCAGGGAAACCCGCCGCTGGGCTCCAAACCCCGCAGCCAGTCAACACACGGGCGCCGCCCCCTCCTCAGGCAAGAGCGAATCGTAGGAGTACCTCTGGAGCTGGACACTCAGACGCTCCCCTTCCACAGTAACCAACGCTCCACTCCAGACAATGACCCACAATCCTCCGGACATCCTTCCCAGAATCCTTGGCAGAACTGGACCAGAACCCCCAGCCCGCTGGAGGACCGAACCGCTTTTCCCTCCAAACTGGACCTGACACCCACCTCCAGCCCCAACCCTGACCGCAAGGACATGGACTCGAGGTAACAGAATGGAGCTCCAACAGTCCCACAGTTAGACCTGAAATGTGTATGTGTTTATATGGAAGGCCTCATGACCCCCAGGGGTTTAAAGATTTTCATTTCAACCAACCACAGCAGAATTTGTACCCTTTTCTCTGGTTTAAAGTGCAGTATTTTGATCAGCCTATCCATCATACTCCTGGGTTAATATAGTAGATAACTGAGAACCAGTGCTCTGTAATAACCTTATCCTGTGTTGTGAAACTTTTCCAGTTTTTACTAATTTCACTCTCAAATAGTGCCGAAACAATCAGTTAATTAATCAAACATTTGATCACCAGAAAATTAATTATACATTTATTCTTGTCAAGCAAAAAATGTCAACATTTGCTGGATCTGGCTTCTCAAAATTTTACCATTTTCAGTTCTGTACAATTGTAATGTCATAATGTGTATTTTTAAAGTTTGTTTTCATTTTATGGTCTAGATAATTCATAGATGAATAAAAAAATGATCAACATATAAATCCATAATGACAATGGTTGTTATTTGCAGCCCCAATTTCAAATGTCAATATGTAAGTAGTGTATCTGCTGTGGTATAAATGAACTGATGTTGTCAAATTAGAACTTTAAGAAACAACATTCTAGCATAATATTTGTGCAAAAATCTGTGGTTATGGAGTTGCTGGACCCCTCCTTCATTTCTGACCTCATCATTACTAGCACTGGCCTGGTTTCAGACCTCTGAATAGCCACCCACATTTTGTCAGCTGTTCAAATAGGATGAATAATGGAGTGGGAATGAAATGACAACTGATCAAATTATTTGTCCATAATGACACTGTTTCACCTGTCTTCTTTTTCTTCTTCTAATATTAACTCCAACACTGTTCTAGTCCAGCTAATTGTTTGGGCTCATATTAGTACAACACTAATAATTAACACAATTTACACTTCCTGACCATCCTTTGTTTTTTGCTCCAAGGCTGGAACAAGGCGCAGGGCCTTTGCCCGGCAGCTGGACGTACCACAACAATCAGGGAGAACAGAACAGGAAGGATCAGCTAAGTGTCAGCGGGGGCAACAAGGTGACCGTGGTGATGAGTAAAAGCTCGGACCGCCTGTCTCCCATGATGAGGGAGACGAGATCCAAGTTTAAGAAATCACAGAGCATCGATGAGATTGACATTGGCTCCTACAAGGTCTACAGGTAGGTTTAGTTTTGATGTTATTTTTCTTTTTTCTTTACAATAGGAGTATCAACATTTAGGTAAGTGATTGCAAAGATGTAGCTGATTTTTCTTGCTGTTCTCTCTACAGTATTCCCATGGACAGCTACAGTTCATCGATTGAGCAGCAGACTAGTTTGGATCGTCCCGAGTTTCCTGGTTCTATGGAGCAGACCAGCATGGCACGGTCACAGTCTGCCCCCATGTTAGACGATGAGTTGGGCTACCCAGGACACGGAGCCAACAACCAGAACCAGCAGGGACAGAACCAAAAACCTGCCATCCCACACAAGGCCTACCACTTCGACCACAACTACAACCCCCAGGTTAGAAGCTTGTCTCATTCTTGAATCTGCAATAACTGATTTTTTTGGCCACTTGAGGATGGTGGATATAAGTTGTAAACACATCATCACCTTTTAAGTTGATATGGTGAACTTGTTAGCAAACATTTACTTATTGCACATCCAGCAGTTCTGGAACAACATTGTTTTATTTGGAATTGTGTTTCTGGACACTTGACGAATGTAAGTCTAATATTCACGCTCTTTTAGCTCTTTTGGTCTTTACCAACTCCTGAGGGCTGAGCTTTTTAGCTGCTAAATGCTCCACTATGTTCACCAGCTAGTCGCTAACTGTGTCTGCCTGCCATTTGGTGCAGGTAGTGTACAGTGGATTTTTTGAGCTTTTTCGCTGAAAACAGCTGCCTGCTGCAGCCAAAGACAACATTATGAGAGCGGTGACAGTGACCAAAACAGTCAGGTTGTGGGCCGAACAGCTACACAATGAACTGAAACTTGCTGTAAAACTCCATAAAACACAGGGGAGCTGCAGATTTGGGTAATAATTCTCAGTAGGTTCACTACGAGCGACCCCTTTTGCATTGTCACATTGTTTTCACATTGTCATTTGATACATTGTTATTATAAAAATATAGATTATAGCCACTTTAAAGGTACCATGTGGAGTTGTTAGTAGCGCTATGGAGCAATGTTTTTACAAGCAGGTCCCTGTTTTGTGTGCACACTCACAAGAATGCGAGCGATGCAAAACACATTGCCACTGATTTCACACTCTTCCGCTGAATGACAAATGGTGGCGGTAATGCACAAAGAAGCGCTAGTAAACATGGATGTAAACAGTGCAGAATTTAAAATATTCCAAATATCAGCTTTAGCTGTAAATGTTTTATGAGGAAGGATATGCATTCAACATGTTTTTAGGCGTCAAGGATACATGCATTCATGTTTTGGTGAGAAACACTGAATGTAAACATAACAAAACAGGTGTTTATTAAAAGGGCACTTTTAATATATACCTGTAGGGATATATTTAATAATATATCTGCTTTCAGTTAAAAAAATCATCACCTTGCTTAAAAGAAAACTCATCTTCTCAATCATTAACTTCAAGTTACATATGCAGCATTTTGTGGGTCACATTCTCTTGAATTTTTAAATAGCTTTCATGTAGCTTAAAGAGTAACTTAACACCAGGCTAAAAAGCAGTGTTTTGCTGCCTCTGTGGTTGAAAGTTTCAAGCCTTTTTCACCACATCCTGGATCACTGTGGCTGGATGTGGTCAGAAATGCTCTATTGCACCTGAAACCCCACCCAACAGAGATGTCACCAAGTCCTGGAGTCCACCTGTACTTCACTGCAGCAAGGTGAAAAGTTAAACACTTTGATTTTCAAGGGGTGTTAAGTTACTCTTTAATTTCTTTTTTTTTTCTCAACATGATAACTAAACTAAAAAATCTAAAGTCACAACAGTTTTGTATGACAACAACAATGCCTGAAAACATTTCATAGACTTACTGGTAACCATTCTAACCAATCAGGTGACCATGGACCGTCGGGTCCCTCCCCCCTTCCCCAACACACCAGATTATGTCAACCACTCATCAAAGGCCTTGGAGTACATCAGTCAACCAGGGAAGACATTACCCAAGGAGTTGGTGAGCCCTCGGTATCGTGCATATCCACCACTGGAGATGTTTTCTTTCCCCCAGTCGCCAATCAATCAGGATGGTCCGCCCAGCCAGCAGCAGCATCCAATCCCAACACAGCGCTCCAGGCCTGGGTTTTTGAGGAGAGCAGATTCATTGGTGAGCTCCACAGAGCTCGCTTTGTTCCGCAGAGTCCATGAAGCCCAGCAGGAGGCGCTGCAGGAAGCTCAGTACAGACAGCAGGTATCTGCTGTCTGAAAATTATGCTTATTTTTGTATGTGTGTTTTAGTCCTACTGTCAAAAATGAATCAATCAAATGAATAATGATATAGTAACATTAGTTAATGAAGCTGTCTGTTAAATATGTTTCCACCACATCCTCCCAAAAAATATTTTTGGTTTAATGTAGGGGTTTGTTATAGTTGTAGGGCCGTGAATCTAATCACAAGAATATTTCCAATAATACGTCTCCACTTTTGTCTTTAGACGGCATAAAATATGGCCAATATTACCTGAAACCTGTCATTGTAATGTGGTTAATTTACATTTTATTTACATTTTTAAAAACTAAATTTGCTTGATGTTTGGCTGAAAACTAGTGGTTTCATTAAGACACAAAACTCAGTAATGACGAATTTGTTCATGACTTTCCTGAATTAATAGATCATTTGACTCTTTAAGGCTACTGGGCACCAAAAGCCTGATTTCATTCATCTAATATTATATAGTCATATGCACCAATATTTGTTGTCACCATAGGTTTCAGGGTTCTTTCTTAAAAATCATGTGGTCTGATGAAACTCTCCTCTCGTCAGGCGGACCCCCCTCATTATGGTCGGGCTCTTGTCTACTCCAGTCCCATGGAGCACTCTGCTCTTACCAATATGACTGATAGCCAGAGCCAGATGCTGCACAACAAGAGAAACGGTCGCTACGATGACGACTATCCCACCTACCAGGAACAGAAGAAGCCCATGATTGGTTATCCGACAAAGAGCCTGACTCAGCGCCGCCCCCTATCTGCCAGGAGCTACAGTACTGAGACCTACGGAGCATCTCAGGTAGTGTCTCTCTCTGTGTGTCACCTAACCTGCTGATGTAAACTTGTTTTAACTTGCACTCCCATAACATCCACTATTAAAATGAGTCATGTTACATTTCAAACAATTAGGGCTGCAACTAACAATTATTTTCACTATTGATTAATCTGCCGATTAGTTTCTCAGTTAATCGATTAGTTGTCTTGTCTATAAATATCAGAAATGAATGAAAAATGTCCCAAGGTGACATCTTTAAATGTCTTATTTGGTCTGACCAACAGTCACAAACCCAAAGGTTTTCAATTCACAGTTATATAAAAGAGAAAAAAGCAGGAAATCCTCACATTGGAAAATATGCCTGGTGCATACGCCAAAAAAGTTTTGTAGTTTTCGGTTTACTTCCGGGGTATGCGGCTCACTGAATATACCATAGACTTTACATTGTGATGATGTCACAGATTTTTAAATCACTTTTCTCGGCTCGAGTAAGGTTTTACAAATATAAAACCTCCTTGGTTAAAAAATTCATAATAAAAAGAGTCATACTTGATCTTGTTTGCAGTTCGAGGTGTCCTGTCAACAGTTTTACAGACATCTCTTTTATAATGGTGCCCTATGGGGAAAATGCTTTTTTGGCCTCAGGGGAAATTTTTGTTGCAATACCGTGAGTGGCCACTGGAAGAAAATGGCTGTGCGGCGCCGTATCCAGTTCTTATTATACATCCCTGGGTTGGGGTGGATGGATCGGTCACACAAACACAGGACTTTCACCCAGCAGACTGCTGTTCGTGTCCCGTGTGAAACCAAAAGTTAGGGCCAGAGAGTTTGCGTACATTGAGTTTATCAGAGCTTTATCGCTGATAGCAACTGCCTGCCGCAGCAAGGTTAATGAGAGTGGTGAACCAAAACAATGAGTTGAAAGATGCTGAAATGCTCCATAGAGCTGAAGGGAGCTGCAAAATTGGTGCTAATTCTCTGGGGGTTGGTCACTACTAGCGACCCCTTTCACCTACACAGTCATTTTTTCCATTGTTAATATAAAAATATTGATTAGTGCAGCTTTAAATAAAATAATTGCATCACTATCAAATCCAACTTAATTTCTTATCTTTATAAATTATTAACCGTTTGTGCTCAGGCCCGTCCAGTGTCAGCTCGTCCCACCATGGCTGCCCTGCTGGAGAAAATGCCCCCAGACTACGCTCTGGCCACTTGCCCTGAGAAACCATCTGATGATACCATCAAAGTAAGACCTGTTGTACCACAGAAACCTGAAGACATCACCTCCAGGATGCCTGCCGATTGGAGGCAACAGCTACTTAGGCACATAGAGGCCAAACGATTGGACAGGGTACGTCAATGCAATGCAGAAACACTGAAGAGGGAGATACATACAAACTCACACACACACAGCATTTGGAAGCCCTCCCTGTCTGTATCTGTGTAAGTCTGTGTTGTAAGGTTGACCAGATATGTGTCCGGCTGCATGTGTGTCCCATCCACACTGTCGCTCTGTCAGCCTGACCTACTGCACACTCACCACTGGATACGTGCTGAAAAAATCACATGAAATACAATTCAACAAAATCTGCATTGTGACAAGTCATTTTATCTTGTGTTGTGTCTTAAAATCTTTTTTTAAAACGAGTGAAAGGCAACCATGATAATTCTAGTAGATTGATTTTAATGCAGCTTGTTGCAAGATCTGATGTTAATTTAAGATACAGCACTTATTCGGATTCAGTTCTTGAAACAAGCTGACTTTTTGGTGTTTGATATTTTCACCTGTTTTAAAAAAAAAACACAAGATCTTCAGAATCAGTACATCACGTGTTAAGGATGAAGATATTTTGCAGGGCACTATAATCATAGCGTATGTATCAACACTGATCTAGGGAACAGCAGTATGTTTGAAGGAATAGTTTAACATTTTGGGAAATACTCTTATTCGCTTTCTTGCCAAAGTTAGATGAGATGATCAATACATCTCTTATGTCTGTATGATAACTTAGCATAATGGTATAATAAGTATAATAAGTTTAAATTTTTTTAGGCAAGGCACTTTATTTATTTAGCACGTATATAGCAAACACATACAGCATTTCATACACGAGGCAGACTTGTGTATGAAATGTACTTCAGATAAAAAATAAATAAATAAAACATGTCATACAATAAAACAGGATTTAAAAACAATGCAAGAATGTGAGTGTAAGAACAAGCATTTCAATTAAAAATTAAATGTCAGAAATAAAAGTGTAAAGTTTGCACATTAGCAGAAGGCACTGGTAAACATAAACGTCTTCAGCCTAGATTTAAAGGTGGTAAGTGTTGGTGCAAGTTTCAAATCCTCTGGACGTCCGTTCCAGCTATGTGTTGCATAGTAGCTAAACACCGCCTCCCCATGTTTTGTCCTGACTGGGAACAGTTAGCAGACCGGTCCCGGATGACCTGAGGGGTCTAGAGGGTTCATATTGTACAAGCATTTCAGTGATGTATTTTGGCCCTAAACCATTTTGTGATTTATAGGTGAGCAGCAGTATTTTGACATCAATTCTCTGGCACACCAGTGCAGGGATTTGAGAATTGGTATAATGTGCTCAAAATTTTTTTGTTTTTGTTAGGACTCCTGCAGCAGCATTCTGATCAAGCTGTAGCTCCCTTTTTAGGGAGACCTGAAAAGAGACCATTACAATAGTCTAACCTAGTGGTAATAAAGGACAAGTTTTGCTATGTTTTTAAGGTGATAGTAGGCGATTTTGTTACTGACTTGATGTGGCTGTTGAAACTTAGATCTGAATCTATGATAACACTGAAATTTCTTCTTTGGTTTTTGGTTTTCAAAGACAGGGAGTCAAGATGTAAGCCAACTGTTAGCCTTTCTTCCTTGGTACCAAAAATGTTTTGTCCTTGTTTAGTTGAAGGAAATTCTGGCACATCCAGTGATTGACTTGTTCAATGCACTGGCACAGCAAATCTATAGGACGATAGTCATTTGGTGATAGAGCTATATAGATTTGAGTGTTGTCCGCATAACTATGGTAAGCAATATTGTTGTTTCGCATAATTTGGCCTAGCTTAAGCATGTAGAGGTTGAATAGAGACGGCCCCAGGATTGAACCTTGGGGGACTCCACATGAAATGTTAGTTAGCTCAGATAAATAGTTGCCAATTGAAACAAAGTAGTTGGTGTCTTGTAGATAGGACTTAAACCATCCCAAGACTGTGCCGGAAAGCCCAACCCAATTTTCCAACCTGTACAAAAGAATTGAGTGGTCAACAGTGTCGAATGCAGCACTGAGATACAGTAACACCAGTACTGAAGCTTTACCGGAGTCAGTGCTAAGATGAATATCATTTAGAACTTTAATAAGAGCAGTTTTAGTCACATGCAGGGGTCGAAAATCTTGATTGGAAGTTGTCATAGCAATCAGTTGAGCCTAAGAAGTAATTAAGTTGCTGTAATACAACTTTCTCAATGATTTTACCTATGAACAGTAGATTTGATATCGGCCTGTAGTTGTAAATGATAGAGGCATCTAGGCTCCGCTTTTTTAAAAGAGGTTTAATAACTGCAGTTTTCAGAGCCTTTGGAAAGTTGCCAATTTGCAGAGAGCTGTTTACTTTTTCGAGTACATCTATCACCAGGCAGTCAAATACGTTCATAAAGAAGCTCGTAGGTAGAGCATCATTATATCTTGTTAAACAAACAAGATATAACGTATTAATTAGGGAGCTCTTGAGGTGCTGATATATTATCATCGTATTATTTACCTTTGGACAGAGCCAGCTGTTTCTGGTCTTTATGTCTCCTGGCTCCAGCCTCATATTTATCATATATACATGAGAGTGCTATCAATCTTCTCATCTAACTCAGCAAGAAAGTGACTAAACATATTTTCCAAAATGTCAAACTTATTCTTTAATCAGAACCGGTGACTCAACAGACAGGAAACTCGGTCATAGTAGGGTCTGGAGCACACAGTTATGAAAAAAGCTTTTAATAACATGCAGAATATTAATGGTTTATTCATACGTCATATGATCCTCCTAGCCTGTCACATGGTGCAAAATACATCCGCCTTGTCAAAATAAAAACAACAAAAGTTGGCACTGACATTTGGACAGAGCTGTGGGATGGTGCTATAATGAAATACTGAAACACATTGTCTGTTCATACATAGAAGTTTAAAACATGTCATAATAAAACCTTATAGCTATTAGTTTTCAGTTAGGGATTGGACTTATTGTTTGTTTAAATACCCACATATGTTACTATATAACTAATTTGAAAGCATACTAATGTTGGAATGAATTGATCCACCAGTTGTTGCTTGTATGACACTATGTTCTTTGTGCGTATTGACCGATCACTAGCTAACATTTCTCTGTGCTTTCAGCAACTCTGCACTGTTGTTGTTGTTGTTTTATCAGTGTTATTGTTGTTTGTTTGTGGAGCTCACAGTGTGTTGTCAAAACGCTGCAGCCCGCTGTGTAGGCTCCACCCCCCTCCCCCTACATTCACCCATGTCATGTGATGTTGTCTTCTCCAATCAGAGTGGTGTCCTAAAGCACAACACGCTCACGCTGGGCATGCTCTGTCAGGGCGGGGGTCACGGCCAGGGGCGCAGCAGCACTTTGAACTTTAACCTTTACAATAACACTAAGCATGAGCCCCCTGCTGGCCGCTGGCTGCCACTACCTCCTCCTCCGTCTGCTAACGCTGTGAGTATCCCTCTGAGAACCATGAACCCCTGGTACTGCTGTTATTACTACCTCTTCACCCAACTACAGCAGCCATGAACTATTATTTAACTGTGTGAACTATTATTTACCTGTGTGCCATTATTGCTATCATAATTTTGATTTTTAGAACTACCTTGTTTTCGACCTCAAGCCGTGAGTTTCGATGAACTGGGTATGATACCCCTTAGTTTTGGCGTTCGAATCCCATGAATCTTTCTCAACATGACTGAAAGCTACATCAAGTGTAGCAGCCAATGAACACATTCTGGTGATGGATTGGTATTTCAAGAGTTTGGACCCAACTATAAGATACTTTTCACATTTCAAGGTTACCAAAACAACAGAGAATGAAGCAGCTCAACAAACAGACATTTGTCTTTGCCATCCTAAAATACTTTATGTCAATCTACAGGCGGATCTTTGTTGTCTGACACATGGAGATGTTGGGCATTGCATGTCTACAACACAATGAATCATTTTAGGTCTTACCATCTCTTCTTATTATTATCTATAAAAGTTTTTTTTATTTATCTATTACCTGCCACTTGATACAAATATAAAGTAGTCACTGGTTTGAACTGGGAACACTTTTAAAGGCCCTGAAAACTTTCTCAAACAACTTCTTACTATGGGTGTTGGGGTGCTACATAAACACATAATTTTGTGCCGAAGAACACTTTCGGTTATTTCCCATAAGAGATTTCAGTATTTGTTTTTTTTCTCTGCAGTCTTCTTACTGTTTTGAAGTGGGCGTGGCCCAGTTAGGAAAGGGGATGTCACATATTTCCATGAGCCAATCAGGATTTGGCAACATTTAGATTTTAATCTGATGACAACTGGTGGTTTGAGTGAGTTTTTGAGTGTTAAACCACTAATAAATAATACCTAAAAATGTTTTTGTTTTTTTTACTTTAATTGCTGTTTATTTAATTATTAAGATTTATTATTGTAGAGAAATACTTTGAATGAGAGGCTCTTGGTGTAGAAGGAAGGGGCAATAAAAAATAATTGTCTATTCAGATACAGTATTTATCACCATGTTGACTGGTGGTAACGTTGCACAACACATTACTTTACTTCACCTAGAAGGAAAAAGCTACAGTATTTACTAAGCTGTTGCAGCCCTACAGTATCCATACTTAAAACAACAGAATCTCACATAACATTCATATAAACCTGTCTGAAACTCAGGCAGGCAAAGGTTGATACATGAATTAATTACTAAAGTGTGTGTGTAAATGTTCATTTTCAGTAATGGTCTCTCTGTGTCTCTCTGTCTCTGTCTCTCTCTCAGACCCCTTCTCAGCAGGCTGCCATGCTGGATAATGACCAGGAAGGGGTGTCAGGGAGTAACCAGTGGGCTCCCTACTCACTTGGCAGGAGGGATGTCCCACCTGACAACCTCATGAAAAAGGTAAGAGCTGTTGTCTAATCAGTGAACCTTTTCGTCTTAGTTTTACTGTGTTTTATCCATCCTATTTTACACTGACATAGTGAAACAGTAACATCCTATTTGGCTAAACTTTACAGCATTGAGCTTTATAAAGGCTCTTTTTGCAGCTGATGTATGAAAGTAGTTTATAGATGTTTCCATAAGTGGGGATCGTGAGCCTTGGAAGGAAGAAATGACCTTCTCAAAATAAATGTATTTAAAATGTAAATAAATAATCTCCAGTATCCATTCCTCTAGTGTGGAATTTTTAATGTCATGCCTCTAACTGCCCCTCCTCTGTCCACAGAGTGCCCACTCCCACACCCCTTCCCACCAATCACACAACACACACATGCTCGTCACTTCCTCTTCCTCCTCCTCGTCCACTACGCCTCATCGTGTGGTCGGGCAGCAGGGCTACGATGGGATGATGAACAAAGGGGGCCAATACCAACCAGGGATGCCCTTGTCAGTGGTTCCCTCTGGGGGGCCAGGGCAGTACCAAGGCACCATGCCTCAAGGTAAATGGTAATAAATTTAAAAATGGTTCATTTGTAACCCGTAAAGATTCATTTTAGGGTTGAAACCTTAAATGTGCACAAGGAGTATGATACAGTCAACCAATCATGCTGTCACATCCAAGCATGAAATCGGAAACAAATGTAGTGTATTCAGTTATTAAACTGTCATCGATACAATGTATCTTTGTGTTTCTGTTGTCATGACAATAGAAGAGTGATTTAATCGAGGGCCACAAAACACTAACAGCCGAGGGATTACTATTCTTAGCCAGTTAGCATACCCTGGTGTCATTCTATTGATAGATTTGTTTGTTAGTTTCTTTGTTTTATTTATCTTGAATTCAGTTCAAGGTACTGTAGCATGAAAGTTCAATTAAATTTGCCCCAGTTTACAATTTGAAACCTGCAATTTCCCAGTAATTAGTCTGTCAGTGTAAAATTAAGTATGTGTCCCATGTGTCTCAGATCTACAGCCTACACATTAATCAATCATAGGTCAAAAGTTTTACTTCAGGGTGTTAGACGCTACCAGTTTCTTTTCTTTTTTTTGTCCAGGCCTTCCTAGTCCTGGACAGGCTTACCCCAGCTCTGGCCTGCCCATGGCCCTGTCCCCACCTGGGAACCAGCCCCAGTACAACCCCCATACCTCCCACTCCTCCCATCAGCCAGCCACCAATCCCCAGTACCACAGCAACCAGGGCATGGTCCATAGCAACCAGGTTGTTATGACCCACACCAACCCACGGCCTCAGAGCGCTCGCTGCCTGTTGCAGACTAAAGGCCAGAAGAGCACGGATGGTTTCCAGGAACAGGTATCTGTCTTCCTGTGCATCTGTCTGTTTGTCTTCAGCAACCACATCCCACACTATCTTGGAGGTATGTTTGAAAATGGGCTGTGCTTAAATGATGTCTAAATATAAAGTAACTAGGTTAGAAAGGATATTAGTTTTGTGGATGTAGGTCCATTCAGTTACACTACAGGTAAAGATGAATGGTTTGATAGGCTAAATTTGTTCCTAAATGTAGGTAAGTGTGACAGAGTAAACTGATTTTAGGTTTCTTTAGCTCTGTGTCCTCTACAAAACAGGTGTTGCATTTAAAAGAGTCAGCACAGCTAACCTGAAAAATACACTGTTGTTGTATCAATCAATTAATCAAAATGTATTCGCAGACAGGTTGGTGTAATTCAGAGCACTTACAAATGACTGACGAGCTGATAATTATACAGTACAGTATAAATATAAACAGTGCAACAATTTGAAACTAATACACACAAGAAACAGAAATGGTAAAAGTGAAATGCGGAGATGTAGATGGCTTTGTCAGAAAATGAACCAGCAAGACAGAAGTGGTTAATGTTAAGTACTTTAACTAGCCAGATCAGATGTGTTAATAACAGTACAAGTGGATTTTGAATGTTCCACATAAGGCCAACAAGCTGTTAACTAAAGGACACAAAATATTATAAAAACTGGGACATATAAGTGTAATTTTAGCCACCTATCAGCAACGGTTTGTGAAGAAACAGGTCTAGAAAAAGCCATGGATGCGTAGTTCTAAATCTGAGATATTTCACAGATGGAAATCACTGTACCAGTTTGGGTAGGAACATGAAGTCATTCACACCACCCAGATTAGCTGAGCTTCCTGCGGGGTTTTGTTTTTCCCTTCCTTGTCTGAGATGGCTTTCATTATGCCAAATAGAAAAACTCCGACAAGGATATTTGTGGCTCAATTGTTGTTGCCAGAGAACTGAGGACCTCCAATATAGCTGCCAAAACGTGTCACACATCACATGAAAGCACTCTTCCACTCTTGTACATGTTGTCTATCTACTCTATACTTGTGTAGAGTTTTTTATGATCTTTGTATTTCACTTTAACTTGTCTTTCTTTCTTTTCTTTTTTTTTCTGTCTGTCTTTTTATCCCCCTCCTCTCTCTCTAGTTGTGTGTGAGAATAGAGAAGAACCCTGGTCTTGGTTTCAGTATCTCTGGTGGCATCAGTGGCCAGGGGAACCCCTTCAAACCCTCCGACATGGTACGACCCGACCCGGCCTGCCAGCCAATCACAGCCTCCCCGACTTTACCTCAGAGTTGCCATGGAAACTGCTGCTAGTTACCGCAGTGTTTCAACTATCTGTCCGTATGTCAGTCTGTGGGGCAGGAGTTGACTTAGTTAACTTTGAGTCTCTTTGAGTCTGTGATCTTATACTACAGACTTGGAAAAAAGCATTACCAAACAGGATGGAAGACTACAGAGAAATGATATCTGAGTTTGGCAAACTATGTTATTAGGACTGATATTTGATACACACAGTGTGCATGTACTTAATACGTACTATGTTTTTGTGTGTTTGGTTCATTTTTAAAGCGTTATTTCTCTTGGAAAATGAAGTTGCAAACTTGAAGCAACAAACTTGAATATTTCAGTATTTAGAAATAGATTTGTGCAGACATGCATACATGATGTCTTATTACAAGATAGGCCAAACTCTTTTATCATTTCTACTTCTGAGTTTGACTGATTCTATCAGTGTGCGCCTGTACTGAGAGCCTGTTGGGGTTGCAGATCCCCCAGGCCTCCTGAACATGGCATTCTGTCCTAGAAACATGCTGCTATAGTCAGTCTAAAGGAGCGAGGCTGCTCACAGAGCTCTGACAGCTATTTTAGGAAGGCTGCTTTAGTTCTGGGACACCGTGGGAGATTTTAGATGTTCAACACTTTGATCTAGGGATGGGAAGTATGGCAGATTTTACTGACTGTTATTCAGATGTTGAGTAACTGAGTAACTGACGAGACAGCTGGTCTATAAATAGAGATTCTACCAGAAGAGTTCTTTAAACCGTCAGCCTCTGTACAGGCCATGTGACAAATGGTGAATTAATTTAAGTCGGGGGTGTGAAGTGATAATATAGAAACTGTCAATTCATCATTTAACTTAAGTTTTAAAGAGAAGTAGTGACTCAGTTGCTGACACATACAGTTATTTAATCATTCCCATCTCTACTTGTATCCATAAAGCTTCCACCGGCTGCAGTTTGTCCATTATTAATGCTAAGTTACACGGGCAGCAAATGGAGTCAGTGCAGATGAGTGGTTCTCAAGTGGTTCTCCTAAATAGTTTGTCAAGGAATTACATTATACATACTCTATATTTATAAAGTATGAAATATATCATATATAATATAGGTCTAGAAATAGACATACTTTATCAATCCATGTTAATATGGATTAATGGATAATGGAATACTTATATATATATATATATTTCACATTAGAGTAAAATGTTTACCTTTACCATCACACTGTAGTTTTCTAAAATCTCAGTGAATGGTAAGCAGTGACAGTGACTGTCAGTCACCTGCTGATCTTCTGCCTATCTGCACTGACACCAGTTAACGTCAGCAAATGTTGAGTCATGGGAGTATGTATGGTTCAGATGTAAATGTTCTAAAGTGAAATATGCATTTTGGTGTCCTAAATGTGGCGTTGTATGAACTGTATGTCTGCTTTGCTCACCTCAGACCACACACATGTGGCCCCCACAGGGTCCCATGATGGATATCTGCCAGTTACCATGATATAAAAACAGTTATTATCTGTCACCAAGAAATCACCTTGTTCTTACTCTGGTCCCCTTGTTACTTCCATCCACACATGTGTGGCATCTTGCTGAAGCAGTTGAAGGTTGCTTTCATGTTTTTTCAATGGTTATCCAGGGCTGATTTGTCAGCTGTTTTAGCTCAAACAAATGCAGATGCTGTTGATTTTGGTTTGATCGTCTTTTCTGACCTAGTTATGAGAACTCATTGTGGTTTGTCCAACCCTTTCCACATATACATTTGTGACTATTTTAGTCAGAGTAGGCATTACCAGGTTTAGGACTACATAAATTGTATTAATTTTCTTTTAATGTAAATTAAGGGCAGCCCTGAGGCTAAACTGAGCCAAAGTTTAAATAGTTAAAAAGGACTGTGTATCAAAACAGCTTGATTGATTAATTATACATCTGTGGTTTTGATCCCTAGAGCCTACTACAGCCACGGCTGTTCCAAAGGACTGTGGCTCCCCCTTTTGGTCAGCTTGTTGTTTGCACCCATCTTCTGATGTATCTCGGCTAGGACACATTTGTAGCCCGGATTATTGTTGCCTCTTTTTTATGTTTTTTGACCTTTTTCAGTTAAGCCTTTTTAAGGAAAAAGAGCCAATATCTTGTTATAGTTTTGCTTCTAAATTCTATGACCTCTATCTTTTATAATGGCTGAACACAACACGAATATTTCACTACGAAAAGTGCATGTTTGTGTGTTGTTCAAATGACACAACTATAACCCTAAACTTGACAGAATCTTTTAGTTTTATATCATCTGTAAATGTGTCTAGCAATATCCTTTTTCATAACGTTTTTTTTGTTTGTTTTTACTTGAAACAACACATTTTGGCTCGATCACTCCCCTTTAAACATCTAATCTATTTACATGTGTTTCTTGTATAGAAACAGAATAATCTTCCAAGAACTAAATTGATTGATTGAGGGTTTACAAAACATACTTGTCAGAACAGAGTTTCCGGATCACATTGAATCCGACAAGTTGTTTCAAAGTTTAGATCCCTCAATGATTTCTTTGTAAAACCTGCCAGAAGTCATTATCAGGTTTCTAAAAAAGAAATGACAATGATCTTCTAAGTTTGACTTAAAAGACTAGCTGTGGCACTCTAAGCCGCTGGGTCAGTTTCACTTCTGGCTAATTAGAATTCAGCGAGTGGAGACAGTGACTCAGTTCCTGTATTGACAGGAGTGGGATCCCGGGCTTTGATGTATTAGCTTCTCATCCTCGGTTTAAGAACAGAAGAAGACAAGGTTTTAAGGAGCAGAACATGGATTTTTAGTCAGATCTGGGTCATGAACGTCTGAAAATCCAATTTTCTGTTCCTGGTGTTGTTAAACGTGGTGTCTTTGCACACTGAGCTGCTATCGATAACAAACTTATCAACTGTCATCTTTTAGAGAAAACTATGTATATGTTATCACTGAGCTGCAAAAACCTCACCCCTGCTATTGTGCTTTTTATGTAACTGACTACTAATATTGTCTCCACTTGTGGATAAGCTTGTGGTCAAACTTAACAATGTCTTACAAATAGGCACATGAAAATGGCACATTCGGAAAAATTCAGAAATTGTAAAGATTGAAGGTTTTTACAGGGCACTGCAGCTCCGTGTGCAACTGCTTTAAAGTGTGTAAATGTTTAATTGTTGTGACTAACAATTTTCAGCTGCTAACAAACACATTTGTAATGTACAGTGAGCTCCATATGGGACCTGACAGGGACATGTCATTAAGTTTTAAAGTCCACTTTCTCAGTACCTGGAAGGGTGTGAATGGACATGAAGTAAAACTACTAAAATGAACTGACCAGATCCAAATAACAATTAATTAAGTCGATGTTTGTAGTATGTTGTCATTTGCATTTGTTGTAATTGCAAATATGCTGCACTTTGCATACAAAATTAAACCATTTCATAGCCACATTATCAAAATTATTTGATTGTATACATGTATGAGGCTCACTGTATAAATGCCATTGTGAATAGTAACTAAACTAATACTTCTAAGATATACACCTCTTTAACATGCAATATATGTGTTCTTGCATTCACTCATAGACTGTAGTATGTAGGTGCTACTTCACTGTCAATACTACATCATATTGTTTTTGGTTAACTGGTGTCACTTGTGGCACATTTATCTGTTAAGCTCACTATTGTGTGTTCAACACGTGCACAACCTGTTGAACCATGTTGAGTTGATACAGCTGCATTGTCCTACACTTTCTGTGTTCAAAAACATCTTTCAGATCTCAGTGAAAAGATGTTGGTGTTTTTACAATCTCTGCCTTGGGTTATTGAGGGAAAATATGGGGGATGAAATATCTTCTGCCCTCCCTGCTACCTACTTCTTTCCCCTAGTCATTACCCATCCCACACCTATATTCTTCTTCCCCTATTCTTTATATATTTACTGTATATCTATTTTTCTCTCTTTCTAACATCATGCCTATTCTATGCCAAGTCCTTATCTGTATAATTAGATGATAAACCATTTTGACATGTATAGTCTATGTCTTTTTGGGAGGAATGTATCACTCAGCTTTTGTAAATTTGAAGATAAATGCCAATAACAAGTAAACCCAAATACTTTAAATGACTAAAATTATGTCATCATTAATTGCATGCCTCTCTAAATTTAGACCAACGAGAATGCGTTGGTGAACTTCCCGTATATTTTTGGAAGAACTGTGATTTTCTTGGGGGGGTGGATATTGAGATGAGAATGAGAAAGGCAAAGATTCTAAACCATCGTGTCCCTGTGTTGTCCTAACGGTGTATCATTTTGACTTATAGGGTATCTTTGTTACTAGGGTACAGCATGACGGGCCCGCCGCCTCCGCCCTGCAGCCCGGAGACAAGATACTGCAGGTAACATCCTCTCACTCATCATCACATGGGCCAGAAACAGCCACATGCCCTGCCCTCTCTCCCTCCCTAACCCTTCCCTTATTTCATAAACAGCGAGACAGAGCATTCGGTAGGAAAAAAGAGGAAGTCATGTACACTTTACCTGCTGCAGTTAGCTGGACATTTTCTTATACAGGCTATTCAACAGAGACACACAAACACTGATTAGCAGCAGTGATTGAGCCAGTGATCACAAATTAACTCACCCACTGGTGTTGTCTTACTGGGTGTTTATATCAGACTTCTGCATTTTCCTGCCTGTACATTGATGCCTCTGTGTGTGTACCTGTTGGTCCCGAAATCAGGCATGACCCCCCCCCACACACACACACACAAACACACACACACACCCTCTCTTTCATTCATCATTAGCCAGTGACACCCAAAAACTTTTTAGCCAAAGATCACGGGGGATTTGAGTAGCCTAAAACAATATGTCATTTATACTGTTATCACTATTACTTTGAAACTGACAACTTGAAAACCTCATGAAGTTGAGAAACGACTGAAGTTACTTTAAGCTACATAATCATACAGTGTTGGTCGTAACTACTGTGGGACTGCAGTGGCGACACAGAAGTCAACAAAAATTCAACTAGTACAAGCAGAATTCACTCTTATCATGGCTACCTCTTTTATTGAAGCAGAGTAGTGATTTCTGGCCCAAAGAGTTTCTACTTGTACTCGTCATCATAAAACACATTACAAAGAATATTTAAACAGAATAAGCATGAAAGATAAAATATTGCAAAACTTACACAAACAATCAGCCAGTGGAGCATCCTCACATGGATTTTTTTGACCCTGATGACAGGTACAAGCCCAAATGCTTTGGTCTCACAATATAGTTGTTCTTTATACTAGTATTGCTTGCCACCTAGATATTTCCAGGTCAATTAACAATTTTTCTAACCAAAACAGATCTTTGAGCCAGACGTGTGTTTTTGTGATCTTCCCAATCTTCTTCTTCGTTATCTCACTGTATAATCGCTCTTTATATACAGTAACTTTGTATAAGATATGGGCCTAAACACTGGGAACTTTTCTACATTGCATTCTGAAAGTAACTGAATACTGCAGTTTGCCTGAATTACAGTATGTTAGTTTTCAGATGACTACATTGTTTCTCTTAAATATAAGTTGTGAAAAAGTAAACATGAGTACACTCTGATTTTGATGCGGAAATTATGTATTGTTACACCTTGCAGGGATACTTTACCAGGGGCAACCATAGCTATTTAAACAACATCCACCTCCCATGTAGATTAGTATCAGTCAAATTGAATCAATAAACACTAAACAGAAACTATTTATAAATATTTACTTTATTTATATAATTACTGTAGCTATTATTTCAGAGTTTCAAATTGTATTGCCATGACAGATTTACCCCCCTTCCCCCATCTCTCATTCCTTTCATGTTTTCCTCCCCTCTCTCCTCCCCTTTCATCTTCTCTCCACAGATGTACAGTTTAGCTGGATGAACTCATCTTAAAGCCCTGTTTTGTCTTTACCCCTTCTCTCTCTACAGCATGACTGTGTAGCTCCTCTTCTTCTCTCTCTTTTCCCCAACAGTGATGTGTTACTGAGATAATGATGGCAGTGACCCTCCATCCTTCCACAAACACACACACACACACACACACCCACATAGACATATGTATGGAAATACTACAGCACACATACCTCTATACATACATGCACACACACATGCTGTTGACTGTGCTGCGTGTTTGCCTTGCAGGCTAACGGACATAGTTTTTTACACATGGAGCACGAGACAGCCGTCTCTCTGCTGAAGAGTTTCCAGCGGACGGTGGACTTGGTGGTTCTGAGAGACAGCAGCACGCGCTAAAAATAGTTTTATAACAAACAAACAAACACAACAACGCTTCTCTACTCTGCTCATCGCCATCCCACGCCACCTCACCTGCCCTCCGCTGGAGGCTTGTGGAACTGAAAAATGAGCCGCCTTTTTTACCTTTTTAGGGGAATACACAGACATTTATTTGCCTATTGCTGGACCAAAGGCAAATACTAGTGCCAAATGTACCATAGGAAACATATCGGCTCTTCTGTCTACCAGCGGTCAGGGACCTGATCGACGACTGGATGGACCACAAGAGGACTCTATGCTTTGAGTTCCTACAGGGCTGCTGCAATTTGGATTTTGTGGTTGGTTTGTTAATTAGGCATCTGATCGGTCAGTCTGAATAGTTTATTTTTGTTGGTTAGTTAGAGTTCTGGGGTGTTTTTGCTTTTCTCCACTGCCTTTTATTTTGCTGTCCGTGGTAGATTTAGAATAATTTGTTTGGTGTAGCACATGATTCACTTCCCATGTTCTTCATTGTTCTTATTTGCTTTGTCCAGTTCTCTTCTGTTCTCTTCTCTTTTCTGCTGTCTTCTGTTCTGCTCTGTTCTGCAGGTATTATTGCCTCCAGTGTACAGAAATTGAAAACTTAAGACTTTCTGCCTTGTGTACATATACATCAAGCTGCAGCTTTCTAGAGCTGCACTCTCCTTGGGGCCTGGACAGACAGCTCTAAAAGTTTATGATTAATATAAATATTGTTGATAAACCACATTCTGAATCCTCTCCTATGAACATACAGGGATTATTTCTCCAAATGGACGATTTTCTAAAGTATACTACTGATTTTTTTTCTGTAAAGAAAACACTGTTAATAGTTCATCACTGCTACTTGTTTTTTTGTTTTTAAAACTGTTGCTTGCACAGCTGTGCTGAAAAGAGCTAAAGCAATATTTCTGAGGCTCGGCCCATTGAGATTTTCAGCAGAGCCTAACTTGTCCTGCAGTGCCATCTATCAAGCAATGTTTACATACACTGCCATACACGTGAACTCACAGGCAAACGCACATATACAGTAGATGTATGTGCCCCCATACACAACACATATGCAATGGTACGCTCTGTGCACTATTGCATAATAAAGCCCTGTCTATATTCTAGCCTGATTTTTAGAATTCAACTACTATCGTAAAACCAGTCACACTCACACACACACTGTAACATTATTCATAATTTCTGTGCCATATTTTGAGGTCCTGTTTTCTAGTATCGTTACAGCAATGTTACATCCCTTTTTAGCTGTTTGAGTTGTATGATAAAGTCACAGCATGCTTTCATATCACTGGTCACTGTCAGCCAACCATTTTCTGTTGGCTTCTAGAGTTCTCTACTCTGCAGAAGACTCTAGATGTATTATACCACTGAGTTTCAGTGAGACTGATGTTCTATAATTGGTGCCATATGGACCCTCTGTCCCTCCCTGCTTGTATTTACACATGCCCAAAACATCAGAGCTTTACCTCTTTGTGGCCCAGATCTGATCTGCACACAGTGGGAGCAGCAGCGTGTAGGGAAACTGTTTTTTAACATTTGGCAAGTATCCACTCTGCTGACGTGTCCTGACCTATGGCCTCCCTGTGGAAAGCAACAAGAGAAAAGAGAATGTCCCTACAAGAATCAATAAGGTATAACACACAGTGTTAGTGTCTTAATGAGTAAATCTGTAGTGAATCAGAATTTCCCTTTTTAGACAATCAGGGAAAGATCTGATCTGTGTCACAAAGACTTTTGGCTACACTTGAAATTTCAGTGTAACTTTTTTAACCTGAGGAGATGCTCATTGACTCTAGGTGTACATGGAAAGTTAGATTTGCCAACTTTGTTGGTGAATGTTAAAAATTATATGTGGATAGGGTCAGGTAGTGTTTGGAATATGGCATTTAGAAGAGCAGGGAAACATGTAGACACAGACGTAGAAAGTGAGATTGAATGAGAGGTTTCTGGAGCCATGTCAGTGTGGTCTTATAAAATCTGACCTTCATGGCCATGCTTCAGAAATTGTATTGACATGAAAGAAGTAACCACAGAAAAAGAGTAAAGAGGTTCATTTTCTGTCTTCGTGTAAATGCAACACGTGTCTTGAAGACGTTTCATGACGGGGAGTTTTGTTCTGTTCTGTATAACATCTGATGTTTCATCCAGAGCAAAACAACATCCTTCACTGTCCTTTGCTTTTACTTGACATGACAGTGTCATCCTGTGCCCATTTTGTGTCAACCCTTTTAATAAGCGTTAGAATTTAGTTAATTCAATATAAGGGACACAAAATGGCACAGTTTAGTCTTGTGGTTGAGAGATTTTAACCACAGGTACTCACCCAACCCTATTTAGAGTTTGAAATATCAAAGATATTGCGATGAGAACAGAGAAAAAGGTTTGATAATATAATTATTTTTTACTACATGTTTCAGGTAATTCTTTCTAAATATATTGATATACCTTAGCTTTGCTCAAAAATTGTGATATTTTATAATAATGACACTTATAACAAAGTTATGGATGGAAGTACGCACAGTATGACTTGGAGACCTACATGTACACCTACACATGTACTATCCAAAACTGTATAAAATGTATTTCTACTGTAATTGTGAATTTGTGTTATACAAATATATATTGTATATATATGTATATGACTATAAAAATAGTCATTTTCTATGTGTTTAAACTACATATAAGCTGAACAAATGCTGAGGACGGTGTCACTGTACATAGCTGTGAATGAAATCCAATTTAAAATGACTCATATTGATTGTGAATGTACTCATGCTTTCTGCAGTACCTACACCTACCCAACTTGAATGCTGCTTCTTCTGTTGTGTGACAAAAAGTACTTTGACCTCCGAAGAGAGAACCGCTGTCGAGTTATAAGTTGGACAAATTTTAGTGACGATTTAACAGAACTATTTATTTCTTTATTTATTTGCACATGCAAGTTGAAATCCTTCCAGTTTTAAGTTTGAGTATTAATGCGGAGAAATGTAATTGCAGAAGTATATATAATATATATCATGTGTTTAGAATGCATTTTGCAGACGCTATCTGTACATACTATTTAAGATACAGTTTTTACAAAAAATAATATATGTATAAAATTGAAAAAATGCTGTGCACCGATTATACTGGAGCCATTTTGGGCTTTGGGACGTACCATTTTTTCAGTATATAAGAAGTGTTTTGAATAATGTACTAAAGTCTCTATTGTACAAATAATAAAAATGTCACTATTGGTAATCTGGGTTCCTCCTGGTGCACTGAGCTCTGTCTTTAGGAGGGCAGAAGAGAGGGATAGCTCTCTTTCTGCACCTCTGTGCGTCTTTATTGCTGTAGAAAGAGAGAAAGATGTAAGGACAAAAAGGGGAATGAGACAAAAGAAGAAGAGAATGGGGGAAATTAGGTTATGAAAAAAGGAAGAAAGTTATGAAGGTATGAAGTGCTAAGGATGTGTAAGGAGGATAAAGAATTGTGCAAATAAAGAGAAAACTGACAAGGCATGGGCCAAAATAAGGAAGGAAATAAAAGAATGGAGGAAGGAAAGAGACTGCAGTGAAGGAAGGACAGATGGAGAAAAGAGAGAAAGAAAAAAGGCAGAAAGAAAAAAGGCAGAAAGAAAGAGAAAGGGGTGAAGGAAAGGAACAAGGAGAAAGAAAAAAGATTAATGAAAGAGATAAAGTGATAGAGAGAAAGAATAAACAGATGAAGTAGGATGGATAAAGAAGGAAGGCAGAGAAAAAGAGATGAGGTAAAGAAAGGACGCGAGGGATAAAGAATGGAGTGATGAAGGTTGCCTCAGCAGGTCTGTGGTAGATTTCAGTTTCCTCTGCTTCTCTGTGGATTAATCTCAGTACTCTCATCATGTCAGCAGATGCTCCTTTGTCTCTTTGTCCATTAGTCTAACAGCCTGAATCTTCTTCATCCCTCTCTGTCCGTCCAGCTCATCTATTCTTGACACTTATCTGAGCTGTGGATCACAGAGGGACAGCTGTGAAACAGAGTTTCTCATCAAAGGTAGAAAACCATGTCAGTGTTTGTTTTTTTCAGAATCTCCAAGACAAAGTTTGGTCCACTGTGGTAAGTATAATGTATAAAAATCCTGCTGGATTTTGCTCATAGCACATGCAACTGGAAAAAAAAAGAAGATCCTTCCTGCTCTCTACTAACCTCACTTCTCTGACCTCTAAACTTGTTGACACCTACTGCACTCAGCCTTTGATTTATCCACAACCTTATTATCCATATATAACAAGGCAATTACATGATTAGTCCATTTTATGGCCAAGTAAGAAAATCATAAGCTCAATGTGCTTATTCATTCATCATTCAGTCTTGTGCTTATTCATTCATCATTCAGTCTAAAATAGGCCTATGGAAGATTTTGTCTGTTATTTGTCATTTGTTTAACTTAATACTATGAATAATTTTTGCAAGAGTGCAACTTGGTCTCTGTTGTCTGTCTCTAAAATCCATCATGGGAACATGTTAGGTTTGATGGCGAACATTTATGTTCAGCAGTTTTTGAACTTACTCTCTCACCTAAATAGATAGATATTAGCCCACTTGCTAATATCTATTGAACTTTTCAGCACAAATCTATTTATGGTAAATTCATTGCAAGCCTGTTACTAAGTAGTGAAAACTTAAAGTACGTTATGTAATTATGTAATAATACAGGTGGTTGTGTCCTTTACAAAAATAACATAAATGAACAAGGTGGAGGCGAAGCAAGCCAGGACATGAAGCTAAGTCTGTTATTTTCTAGCTATATCAGGACACCTACACATCTATTGTCGCCTTTATACCGTGACCACTTACCACAGGCGAAAGGAGAAGCTTTGTCGTTCAAATAATTATCTATTCACCCATTTTTTAAGTTCGTCATGGCTAAGTTTGTGTGTGAGTGAGAGATAGCAAAACTATTAGCAGTGTAGCTAGCAACTGTGTCATGTTGCTATGGATACCTGCAATTCTGCCAGCCAGAAATTAGTATTTTCCAATGGCCATAGTATGAGTGACTAACTAACCGCCGGTACCAGAATGTAACTTCCATTAAGTATATTTATTTTGAGGTATTTGTATTTTACTTAAGTTTTTTTTTCCATTTTATGCTAGGTTATACTTCTCCATACATTTTAGAGGCAAATATTGTAGACCTACTTTTTACTCCACTTTTATATGAGCTATAGTTACTTTGCAGTTTAAATTTGTACATACAAACATAGCAGTTTAAAAAATATGATTAAGTAACCAATAGTGTATAATGTAGTAAAAGTTTGCTCCGCATCAACCAGCTACAGCATTAAAACACTGTTTCACGTTAATGCACCAGTTATAATAATCCAATAATAAAGATATTCCTATAACACTCACATAGTACATTTTGCTGATGCTACTTTTAAATACTTTTAGCGTACTTAATCAAGGTTTTGCATCCAGGACATTTACTTGTAATGGAATATTTCACTGTGATATTACTACATTTAGGTCAACTTCCTCTACCACTGCTAACCACTCACTAACTGCATTATTATATACCACTAAATTGTGGTATAGCCTTTTGTATAGTAAGATGCATGGCTGGATTATAATGAGATAGGTATCATTGGCTAAATGTTCTTCCCCATGTCTGTCTTGTACCATTCCCCACTGTTCTCCTGGCATCAGTGCCCTCTGTAGAACAGCTCTGCTTACTGTGGTACAGCCTACAGGCCGACAATTAACAATAGAGGGTAATAGTACACACACACACATACACTAACACATGCAGTGACGAAAGCAGAATAATGCCCTTTTGTTCCCTTTCCTCTTTACTCTCTCTTTTACACACTGGTTTGGACAAAATTATACTTCTGTGTGACCAACCCACTTACACAATCATGCATACATTTCTTCCCACGTTAACTCATATATTATGCTGGCATCAGTGTGTGTGAGTGTTTGTGTGTGTAAGAGATACAGAGCGAGAGTTTTTGTGTACCCACCAAAGCTGTCAATACGCTCTTGTGACCTGATCAATGACAATACCAGAGACTGAGTCCATGACCTGCATTCAGCTGCTGCCTGCGTATGTGTGTGGTCAGTGTATACAGATGAAGTGTCCCTACAGCCACTCCAATGTCTACAGACAGACATTGACATACAGTAAGTTATGTTGTGTCCAACGTGCAGGACTAATGTGTGCCCTGCAGCAACTTTGCATTTCTAATGTTGCCTTTCTGTCTTTTTACTCTGACAACCGTTAGCATCTCTACTGTCAAGGGTTTGATTGATGACCCTGTAACCGAGTTAAACTAATGTATCATACAATGTCAAATAGACTGGTGCCAGTGAGACAAAGAATATAAATGGTACACTCCCGCAATTAGGGAAATCAACTTGTCTGCTGTCTTTTCCAGAGTATAAAGAGAATATCAATACCAATTTCCTCTCTGTTCATCCAGTGCACTGTTCAGGATGTATTTAGCCTAGCTTAGCACAAGGATGGTAGCAAGGGGAAACAGTTAGTCTAGCTCCATCAAAAGTGGAACAACCTGGCTTCCAACAAGTACAAAGGTGTCTTATTTAGCCTACACATCGTATTTTGTGTATTTTTGACTGGATTAAAGAAATATAAAATGAGACATTACAGTTTAAGTAGCAGTTGGCTATTTATTGAGCTATTTACTGACAAGCATTAGTTGGGCCCAGTAACTGTGCGCACCATTTCAGAGATGCATGCACTGTCCTTACTCAGAACAAAACCCAGAAGAACCCTGGGTGTAGTGGTGACAGTTTTGGAGTTGTTAAAAGGCATATTTTAATATTTTTAGCTAAACCAGGCCAAACTTAGCTCCTGTAAACATTGTATCTTAAGTGATAGTAAGCAAACAAAACATGAGCCAAACTTTTATTAGCCACTCTTCCACTAATAGGCTAAATGTGTGGTTGTATATGGTCTCAGATCAGTTTTGTAAGTTAAATATTTGCAATGATGTAGCTAAGTTTAGTTTTGAAACTATTGTGAAATGGCAGCAACCTAATAAACAGCACATTTTGGAAACACAAGAAGTTGTCACTGTTAGCAAGACACAATATTGTCAAAGTTTGTATTTAAAACGTTAACTTCTCCAATACAAATTTTATTTACATAAGAAATATTACTTATTTTATCTAACGGTTCATGTTTGAGATCATGCTAGTTGCCTACTATCACCAAAAGGTGTGGATGTAAAGTGTTAGAAAAGAGATGCTATGGCAAACTTAAGGTAGAAGTAGATGCCATGTTTGGTGCTAAATGTAGAACATTTTTCAAACAACTGACATTAATGTTACTACATTAAGTGACATTGAGGGTTTGTTAGACCACTAGAGGGCAGGAAGACTCCAAAACAAACTTGCAGCAAATTACCATATTTCGCTTATGGAGTCATTATGACTAATACGTGTTAGTGGACAATTGCCTACTACACTGAGCAAAAACAGCAACGGACAGCTAGCAGACCATGAGGAGATAACATTTTGCTGAATTTGACAAAAAGACGTGTATTGGGTTATACCCCACCTTTAATCCTGACTTGGTCCACCACATCTCTCTTTGGCTTCCTAAATCTTTGACATTTTGTCACTCACTTAGTTTCTGGTTTGGGGCGATACAGTTAGCTTAATGTTAGCTTGTGTTAGCTCTTAAGCTGGGAGCAGCTTCGCATGTTACCAACTGGCAACTATTTTACATAGATTGATAAAATATTAAAATAAAAACTATTACCTAACCAATCTTTAATGCATTAATGTTAGATACTAAAGTATTTGGCATTGACTTGATTTTCTGCTGTGCCACTTGTTTAACCAAAATGGTCTGAAAAAGATAGGCCTACTCTTAAACTTACTGGAAACTTTTGGTTTTCTTTTCACTTTGTATAAAAGCTAAGGCGAATGTATACTCCTTTATTTGGTGTTGTTTTGGGTAAATTAGGCCCTGGTAGTTGCCATGGATCTAAGTTGAGAGATAGGGACAAACCTGGGATAGAGAAGCTTTAAACTCAACACAATAAAACTGTTTACCATGACAATACGACCAAACTCACACAGGGATGGGCTTGCCTGGACCAGCCGGTGGGATTACACCTGTGACATTTCAATTGGGTTGCTCATACACCTTGCTTTTTAGATTGTGGTAGTGTTTTGTGTGTGTGCATGCATGTGGGCACCATAAATAGATATCAACCCTACACACCCCACAGAGCAAATAGATTTTTGCTGTTATATTTGACCAGACTTTTTGTTTTATATCTGTACAATTTAGTCAACAAATGTATGACAACCATCATAACAGCCTAAGACAGTGGGAGCAGTATGAGAGGTTACATAGATCTACATCTGGAGTCTAATCAGTATCTGCTAAACCCAAACCTATACTCAGAGTTGAGTGGATTAGATCCAGGCCTTGGAATAGACAGGCTTTTATCCACTGCACACAATAGCTGTTTGACATGACAATACCACCATCATACAGAAGCTGCTTATGAAGAGCCTCTCAAACCAAGCTTTAATGGTGTTTTGAGGTGAGTGCATGAATGTGTGTGTGTGTGTGTGTGTGTGTGTGTGTGTGTGTGTCTTTTAGAGACATCTAGGTGTGTGTGTCCTTCCCACAGGACCGCCCAAGAACCGGTCGGACAGCGTTTTGAGTCAAGTCACCTGAATGAAGAAATGGAGAACTAGTTTTACCAAAGTGAGACAGAGGGAGAGTTAAAGTGAAAGAGACGGAGAGAGAAAAAACAAGCGACATCTCCGGGTACTAAGTCCACGTGGTGACTATCAACGTTTGCTGTCAACGGTTGACAGTTTCTCTTTTCTCAGCCACCGTTACTGTTTTCTCGGACTTTCAAACACTTAATAAAGTCTTTCTTTTGATGAAACGACAGGTTGGGTGTCAGTTCGGCGTCCCAGTTTGGAGGCAGGCTGTCCCGGGACAGGCGCACACATCTGTAATAACAGATACACTGTCACAGCGACACAAGCCCCGGGGAGGAGTACTGTGCGAGTCAACATGCCTGTGCGACAGAAAGGTAAATGAAATGTTTTTTTGATAATTATCTGTCTTTATTTCCATCTCTGTTTTTTGAATTTTGTTTTGGTGAAGAAACGACATCGAATACAACTGTTTTAACCAGTCTTAAAGGTTGCGTTGATGTTGATAGCTCAGCGAAATGCTCTTCTCTAGCGTGTTAGTTAACGTCAACCAGAGCACTAAACTTCTCTAAAACACCCGTAATGTAACGCTGAATTGATTATTGGTGTACGCATACAACTTATAGATCATAATTTAAGAGCTTTTACTAATAATTCGCACATTGTGATAAATTCGGCACATAAATTAACCACCAAGCAGCATTTTATTTTTTAATCCGCTTTTACTGGTTTACAGTCTGTTAAGTGGTATGCACTAAAACCTAGATAGAGAGAATTCAGCTCAAGATTCTCAGACTCTGCCTAATGTTAATTGCATGCTGTATTAATGTGTGTGAATGTGCAACTGGTTAATACCTGAAAACATGTTCTGCTGAATATATTGGAGCTATAATAAAATAGGAATTATTTTGAATATCGTTTGGTTTGACATCTTTCACTGTAGGAAGCCGCACTAAATTTAGTCTGAGTTTGATGTTGATCTGTCAGTGCTTCCGGTTTAATCAGCTGTTCAGATTGCCATGGGGCCTGGAATGCAGTCTGCAAGCCTTCCTTTACACCATAAACTCTATTGCCCACATGCCCCTCTGCATCAGAGTTACATCAATGCCATAAATAGGCTGCATTTTCAGTATTTACCACAAAGAGCCATCGTTTCCCTTACAATTAAGACAAGTTAAAAATATCACTCAAAACTCCAGTTTTTATTGTAATATCATATTGTAGTGATATTAATTCAGGAGCTGAGGGTAATCATGCATCTCGAGCTACCTTTCCAAAGCAAACAGTTGTTACATCCGTGTAAAGTACTGAATGAACACCTTATTTACCTTTAATATTTAGTTGCGGTCAAATATGCAATTCAACATTGATGTCAAACACTGAAAACAGGCATCTTCTGGCACTCTTGAGAAGAACAAGGAGATGATTTTTATTAAAAGCGTATTGACAGACTAACGCCTGTGTCCACACTCACTATGTGGAGCCAGGTGTCTTTTATTAACTTCACCCTGATGAAGACCCTGTAAGGTCCGAACCAGTCAGTTTTTAACCATAGTAATCCTCAATTAAGTACAGGCTTTTAATATACAGTACCTAATCTCCTTGCTCTACTTAAGAGTGCCTGGAGAATTTTGTCCTTCCCTTTCAGTCATTAGTTATAGGGGAATTAAGAGTTGTTGTTATTTACCTGTATATTTTGAATTTAGATGCTCAGCGAGCCCTGGAGCTTCTTCAGCAGTACCGGGCCAAACTTGATCAGAGACAGCAGAACCAGAGCCAGACCAAACAGGGCCTTGTGGAGGAAGACTACCAGCTACAGCAGTCTCTGGACAGAGTCATCAATGTCTTCCAAAGTCAGCTCTTTAGCGCTCTGCTTGGTGAGCATATCTGTTATGTTTGTTCATATACCCAGGAAGCCACTGTTCTTCTACACATCACTTTATACCGAACATTACAACGTGTTGATTTTGAAGCCTTGGTTAGATTTTATCTGCTGACCAGCCCATTGACCCTCCTATAATTTTTTGATGCTTGGATTTGACATCTGTAGGAGATGAAAGGATTCTTCAGGTGACTTGTTGATTGTGTTGCTCACAGTGTGAATGCGGATGGCCCTTTTAAAATTAACCTTTGTTTGCGCTATGTCCTGTTCAGTATTAAATGCATTTTAAAGTATCTTAAGTTGTAGTTGTTTGCATGTATTTCACATTTTCCTGCCCTAGGCCACATTTAACATGCATTACTAGAGGTTGAAGTATTGAAATCAGTGTAGTAATGTTAGATTAAAGGTCTACTTCACCCAAATCACATCATTCAACAATCATTTTTCTTCTTTTATAAAGGTTTAAATTGGGAGAAACCATATACCTTTCTATGGGCAGTTTTCACTATTTTCTACCTTTTCTTGATTACCTAGAGTAACTGGGACATTGTTCATGGAAAGAGGTTTTAGTTAGCAGTTTTTCAAATGTAATGTTGGATTATTTCAAAACCTTGGCAAATGAAACAGAAACTGTATGGTTAGATGCTACTGTTTTTTTGTGATTTGGGTGAACTGACCCATTAGCTTGGCTCTTGTGCTGGTCTTCATGTCAAGTTACGAAACTCAGTGTTGCTACGCTTCAGCCAGGTTTGTTTGCCTTGTGTTTTGTGAGTGATGATGTCTTAAACATTGACAGAGCAGTGCAGTGTGTCAGTCAGGGAGGATACAATGTGTTTGGGACTGTATATGGAGGCTGAAAGACAGGAACTTGTGTGTGCTTTTGTCCAAATAAAGATAAAAAGGTTTGGCTGTAAGAGAGCAGACAGAAGGGCGGACTGATCATAAGAGAAGAAGAGGAGCACTGTTGGCTTTCTGTAAGTGGTAGCACTAGTTTTCATGGTGTCTGCAAGATGTTGGACTATCACATGACTGTTCAGAACACACAGATGTAGGCGAGATGTGGCCTGTGACAGAAAACACAGGGCCCTTTGTAGAAAGTATGCACACATTTAGAGAATGTGTAGCAAGTACAAATTCCTCCCAAAGAGTTAACAGTCTGTGTCTAGCTGGTTAGGAAAGGAAGGAAAGGAAGGAAGGAAAACACTAAGCACATGTGTGTCTGTGTGGTTATGTGCATGACGAGAAACTGGTTCTTAGTCCCTGGTCCCACCTGCTTTGTGCCACACCCACAACTTTAGCTCTTACCTTAACAATCCTATCTCTGTTTTGTGTGTATGCGTGTATGCACATGTGTGTGTACTGTTCACTAAACCTGAGACTAAGTTCCTGTTTGTGACTTTGACCTTTAATGGAGCTATCTCTGGTGTTAAAGTTGTATCTTGAAACAGCACGGTCTTTCTTTTGTAAAGCGCTTTCTTTCTTTTTTTTCTTATTATTGATCCTTGACCTCTTTTGTGTTGAAGATATTTGACTTGAAAAAGATTTTTTTGGGGGGGGAGTTTTTCCATATCCGAATTGAGTTTCTAAGGATAGAGGGTGTCATATGCTGTCCAGATTGTAAAGCCCCCTGAGGATTTGTGATATTGGGCTATATAAATAAAATGGACTTGACTTGACTTCATCTGTCATATGATATATTTAAATATCCATGTTTGACATATATATATATTACTGTAATGTATAATAACATTTTATGATAATTTCTATATATTGTACTGTTAAATTCCCTGTGTACTCTTCACTCTTCTCCTTTTTTTTTACACATCCTCCTTCAACTTTCTGTATATTCCTCTTCTCATATACTGCACCTCTTTTTTTTCTTTTATGACCAGACTTATCTTGAATAATCAGCCTGAGCTCACAACCATGTGTATGATTTAATGTAGAATAACCAGGTCTGTATACGGAGAGGGGGAAGTGAAGCCTCTAATCATAACAGTCACTTTGATACGTTCTGTCAGTGTGCATACCTCTAAAAAGGAAAATGACAGTGGAATTAACTTCCTCTTCCTATTTAAGTAGGGAATCTTGAATACTTCAGGAGCTATAGTTTTATATAACTATGGTGCCAGTATGCTTGTGCTGCCACTAGAGGTCAATAGTGTATTAGCTGTGTTTGCTTTGGTTTCTCTTTCTGCTTGCATCTGAATGCAATGTACAATATACAGTAAAGATGAAGGTTTTCTACTGTATTTGGAGCAGCTTTTTATTGCTGCAGCCAATTATTATTTTCATCATAGATAAATCTGTCCATTAACTGCTTTATCAATCAATTGTTCAGTCTATAAAATGTCAAAAAAAAAAAGTGAGAAAAAATGTGAGAAATGTCATCACAGTTTCCCAGAGCCCAAAGTGACATTTTCAGATGCCTTGTTTTGTTCATTGAACTGTCCATAACCCAAAGCTATTCAGTTTACTATTATTTGAGACAAAAAAGTAGCAAATCCTCAGTTCGGAGAAGCTTAAACTAGAAAATGTTTTGAGATTTTAATTGATAAATGTCTGGAAAGATTAATTGATTATCAGTTTAATTGGCACTTAATTTTCTGTTGATCTGTTCTCATAAACTCCTTTCAGCTCTACCACTCAGTATCCTTTGGAGAAAACATTACCTCAGTGTGCTGATATTTAGTCAATTATTCATTCATTGTTTTTATGTTTTTGTTTTGTAATTAGTCTTTCATATATTCAATACAGTCATACACATCATGTGTCATAACCACATTTACTAATCTACTTAACCTTTCAGTCATTCATCATGGCTCTAATCTCTGCTCTTCTTCTTCCAGACATTCAGGAGTTCTACGAGTTGACCATCCTTGCAGACAGCAAGTGTTCTGTGGACCAGACAGACGGTCCAGGGAGCCTCCCTGCCTCCTGTAACCTGCCAGCAGAGCTCTCAGTTCAGCCACAGCCCTCCTCTGGTCCCCTGAGCCCCCAAGCTTCTGGAGGATCATCCGAGCCAAAACCCCTGGCCCCCAAACCCAAGTCAATCAAATCCCCTGCCCCTCCAATCCCATCCGGAACACCCACAACAAAGCCTTTTTCCCCAACAACAAAGTCCATTACACCTCAGTCACAGCCATCCAAGGTCAAGTACCGTGCTCCTGTCCCTCCTGTCCAGCCTGGAGCCTCCATATCATTGGCATCAGAGACTCCTAAGCCCTCTTCTCCCTCTGCTGCCACACCCCCTGGAGTTACAGTGAATGGTGTAGAAACCCCCACTGGCTCCATAAAAACACCTCCTGGAGTATCACTGAATGGAACAAAGCCACATCTTACTGCCACCAACTCTGATGTTTCTTCAGAAAGCTCCACCACCTCCGCCAATCCACAAGGCTGTTCTGTCTCTCCAGACCTCAACCTGGTGACTGTATCAGCCCTCGTCTCCAGTACCATCCAAGGCTTTGTGTCTCCAACTACTCCAGATAAACTTACCCCTACCAGCACCACTCCTAGCACAGGTCTCAACGGAGTCACAGATGATAACATAATCTCTACAGCTCTTGTGACCAGGAAAGACCCAGGCACAGGCAAAGTCACTCCCAGCACGAGTCCAACTAGCCCCAACCAAGGAAAATTTACTTTTAGCAGCTGCAACCCCACAGTTCCTCCGGGGCCTTTGACTGAAGAACCTCATCTGAGGTATGTCCAACAAATCATACATTTTAATTGTTAGTAGGGTACATTAGCAATCCAGACTTTTAAACTGTTAACTGACATTTTAACAGACTCAGATGATTAATTATCTATAGGAAAATCAGTGCAAAACACTAAAGCAATGAGCAATTAACAACAAAGATGTGGACAAAAGAAAAAAACAAAGTATGACTTTAGTCACAATTTGATAAAACATTGTGCTGACACTATCACAATCCCCTCCAGACACTCTCTCTCCTTGATCTCTGTACCTAGTCCAACCAGCCCCGGGTCAGCAAAAGTCACCTCCACTAACCATAGCCATGGTCCAGTCAGCCCCAGGCCAGCTACAATCCCACTGACCCCCAACAAGGTAAGACATCTGTGGTTGTTTTGTATTAGTGCCTGAGGAAACCTGCAGGAAATCTCTCCACAGTTAATAGTAGAGTATAATACATATTGCCTCCTATCCGAAGGTGGGTGATCTCGGTTGTTGGGTGGCAACCTTGAGGTTACAGTAGGGCTGCATGATTCTGGAAAAGAAGTGAGGTTATGTTTATGATATGTCTCCTGAGTCTTAGAGAAACTACTATTAAATGAAAATATAGCCTCCATTATCTCCGTGTGCCTAGGAGAGCTTGTCAGGTTTGGATCATCTACTGTATGAGGCTCCCATTATTGATGTTTATATGGTCAGATGGCAGAGACTTCCTAGTAGTTTTCATGTTCTTAATATCCTCATCATATTCTGATTTTTCATAATCACATTTTATTTTGCTGGGATCCGTCAGGTAATATATACATTTGTCACGATACCATGTGGTGCTACAACATCAGTTAAACACTGCTTGCAAGATATGATGCTGTCATGATTGTCTTAGAATCTGAAAAAATTCCGCACAACAGTTCAGTATCTAGTATCAGCAAAACATTTTGTCAGATCTACAGTAGGGTTGGATAAATATTTTTTTTTACCTTCCTATCCATCACTGGCTAGCTTTTCTTGATAATGGCATTTTGTTTTAGTGTCAAAGATTTTTCTTTCACTGTGTTACACCACGTTTTGTTTCTGCTCCCTGCCTGTGCCCTGCTTGTCATTTGGTGTAACGTTGTGTTTATGGGTGCCATTTATGAAGAAATTAGGAACACAGTTCCCCCTGCTAATGCAAATACAGAAGAATCATTATCATTCAAGTCTTTTTGTTGCTTCATGTCATATATGTGTCATATATGTATATACATATGTCAACATATCACTTCTCCTACATGGAAATAGTTTTGATATAGGTCAAACATGTTTTTACTGGTGACAACATGTCTCCTCTCGAACCAGTATACCGAAAGGCTGCTGGTGGTTGCAGAGAGCAGAATTAGATGGACAGATCGTTTATGCAGGCTGGCTGTTTGAACATTGGCTTACATTGCATTACATAATATGACAAGGGGAATCAATTCAGTTCAGTAACATTTTATTGCCCAGTAGAGTCAGTAGAACAAGCTCAGAGATGGGCTCATGCAACTGCTTTTGTCTTGTTGATCTTTCTGAAATGGAAATTGAATGGTTTTGTGTGGTTTGGGCCACACGCTTACACTGACTGTAGACATTGTTGCTTTGATCTGCTGCTGATATCTCAGGAAATTGTGCTGACATTGACTTACTTTGCTTTATATTAAAGTTGTTTGTCAGTACAGTGCTGTATGTGCATCAGGAAAAAATTTGACCTCCTAGCTAAATACTGCTTGTAATATTTTGGGATTGATGGTAATTCTGGGTACATTCATGTGCTACTCAGGTGTTCCTAATTAATTAATCCAATAACAATTGGAAACTGGGGTTGTAAATTTAGTTTTCTTTTCTTTTGCAAAGTCAGCTATCAATTTTAATCAGACAAAAAAGGGAATTTGAAAGTGTTTAGTGACCAAATGAATGAAATGAAACCATTTTTTTTTGCATTTGCATTGCTCATTATCCATTAATCCTGAATTGTTTAGTGAACGAGATTACTAGTATTAAATGGCTGAAGAAGAAATTGAGACCCATTAATAATGTGTCATTAGCACAACCCAGTGTGGACAGACTAACAACTTTCTGTTGGCAGCAGTAAGCATCAGGAGAGAACCAACAATGACTGCAGGTCCAGTGGAGGGAGTAGCTAGACAGAAGTAGAGTAGGACAGGAACAGAAACAAATGTAAAATTGTGTGTATGTGTGTGTTTGTTTTATGCAAGGGATTCAGTTGTGAGACATTTCCCACCCAACTTTCCTATCTCTCTCTGCTCCGCTGGTCTTGTGTAGTATGTATAGTAGTATATTGTAAGGTTCCAAATCCAACATCAATTGTTGAGATGTTGAGTATCTACAAAAAGCCAAATATCCTGAGTGAGTGAAATCCCATCTCTGTGTGAAGCTTCAGGGTGCATATGGAGCTTTAACTTCGCCTATACCCACAGTCAAAGTTGAAAGTAGAGCATCCATTGCTATACCGCTGTCACTGTTCACTCAGTCTAACGCCCCACTCCTGCCAAACAGAGACTGACCTGATAAAACAGCAGAGAGTGGTCTGTGTGTGTAGTATATGTATTTGTGTGTGTGCTTATGTCTGTGTATACACGTCTGTCTGTGTGAGTGTTTGCCTGTGCATCCATGTGTATGCATTTCTGCGCCTATCTCTGCATGTTTGTCTGTCTGTTTTTTGTGTGCTGAGTGTGTTCTGCATGTGTGCGGATATATATTCTGAGGCATGCATTTTTTGAGGTCAAAATGTGGCTACCAGCTGCCATAAAACGAAGACAGCAGCTGGAAAACAAGAGGGCGGGTGGAGGTGCACCGGGACAGCTGCCATGTTTCCGAGTCGGCCTCTATTTTAGCGGAGAAGCCCTCTCTGGCTACTCTGATGAAAGGACAGGTGGAGAGGACATGAGAAAGGGAGGAGAGAGAGATTGAGGGATGAAAGAAGAGGATGAGAAGGAGGAGACAGAGACGGACAGACGGCAGAAGGATGTCTCCAGCAGCAACAAGCGGCTACGTGCTGGAACGGGAAAGTTGCAGCTGGAAGATGTTTTGGTGAAAGTTTGCCAGTCGGACTGGTGAGGATGGACTGCATCTGTATCCTCACTACCAAGGTGAGACACAGGAAGAGAGCAGATTAGAGTATAGCAGAGGAGATTGCAGAGGAGACAAACAGGGTGTGACTGTGGACGTACAGCCTCAGATCAAATTTTCTAATAACTAAATTATCAAGGTTTTGTGAGCAGTGTCTCTCATGATGGCATTCATTCAATCATTACAGCCATCTCTTTAATTTTTATGTTGAAATTGTGTGTGAATTGTGTGCTACGCTTTGAATGTGCCAGATGTCCTCACATTATCTTTTTGATTATAAAGACCTGCCCTTTGAGGGATTCCACTTAACAAATCCAAATATAGCACTTCACAATAAACTACAGGCTTAGTAAATGATGGGAAACTACGGGCACCTGCTCACAATTAACCATATCAAATTGGTAATAGGTTGCTTATTGTGGTGCTGTACTTTGTGAATGAACAAGCTATAAGGTGATATCTTACAGGAACAGGTTGTGCTCTAGTGAAGCGACTCTAATGGGAATGCAGAGAGCTGTTGGTCTGACAACATGTGACACCCAGAGAGACAGGAAACTGGGTTGATAGGACACACACTTCAAAAGACTAGCTATCTGACTGGCTGGCTAGCTGTGTAGATATCTGACTGATTCACTGGTTGACTGACTGGCTGAATGGTCTCAAGGCAAGAGAGAATACTTGGCCAAAATGAAGGCTGGCAAAATTAAACACATACATTATGCACATATGTGCATGCTCAGAAATGCATGGCCCATTTAAAATTTGCAGAACCAGTGTGAGCTGGGATAAACTCCAGCCCCCCATGACCCTGCACAGGATAAGTAAGTATAGACAATGGATGGATGAAGAATTTAATTGATAAAGGTGCTTTCATTAGAACAAAACTGCAAATACTACTAGGTGTAAAGGCCAGGGTATGCTTGGAGCGAACTTGTTTGTATGGGCGTGTCTTCTGATAAAGGAAAAAGTGTTCAGAAATGTTCCAAATGTGCTTATCGGATTGTTGGTTTCGGAAAGTTACAGATGTTATTGGTCACAGCCCCCACAATTCTGACATCAGAAAGGCATGGGGGAGTAGGTTTCAGACACTGTTTGATGACCTTACAGACACTTTGTTTGAAGTAACAACAAAACCAACTAAAGGAACTAATAATGTGTGTGTGTGTGTGTGTTTTTCTGTGTGTATGTGTAAATCCTCATCAGTCATTAGACTTGCCTTGTGTCCTCCACTTTCTACTACATCTCGTTCTTCCATACTGAAAACTTGATCTGCTAGACCTAGACCACACCACTTGATCCTGCACGTTCAAAAACAATAGTTTGTCCTGAGGTTATATCATGCATGTTAACAGAATAAAAAACGTGTGGTTAAATCCTATTTCATACTTGGTCTTGGGACACAGGGTCTTGATACAGACTCAGTCTTGATTGTGCTTATTCGGGAACTTGTCTTGGACTCTACTTAGGTGTTTGAACCACATTATCTGCTTGAAGGACAAATACTTTGGCCACTAGGTCACCCTGCTGCCTCAGTAAGAAATACTGTTTTACAGCCGGTTCATGAGCTATCTTATTAGGTATTAGGAGCATGACCTTCTGTCATGCTGGCAAACCCAGGGATTGTGAGTTTGAGGCTGGACAGAGAATTAAACTCTCACTAGCATGAATAACTAGGCCTGATTATAACAAGGAAGCCTTAGAAAGAGCTGCATTGTCTTTTAAATCAAAGTGATCTAGTGAATGATAGGAAGTGCTAGAGGACTGAGACATACACACACACACATACACACTCACAAATAAGTCTGCAGTTTGTTGGCAGATAGTCTAACAGACTGCAGGGATTCCGTCTCACATTCATCTGGTTAATCTCGTTTATCTCATTAAGATAATGTATTAAAAAAACAGAAGGTGTCCCTGAGCTCAAGACTGCTAGATTACTGCTTGATTCTCTCATTCTGCTTGATTCATTTCTTCTTCCCATCTCCCTCTCTGACCTTCTGTGACTCTTTTACCATGTACATTCTGGGTAAACAGAAAAACGCATAAAAAGGCCAAATCCAGGCATAAATGCACTAATTAACGGACCATCTAATCATCTAAAATATATCCTGGGTTGATCAGAGATGCATTTGGTTAAATTAACAGTAACGTAAAAATTCAGTGAGTTTCAAGTGCTCACATATGAACAATGATACAAATAAATTCAACCAGGAAATGCAGGCCAATCTAATAGGTTGCAAGCACCTCTAATCATGACATAAATATCAAAGCTAAAGCTTACAGTATAGTACTCATGGATGTGTTTAATAAAATCCTTCAAATAATGAATACTCAGTTTTCAAACATCTACTGGACATATATATTCAGTAATATCTATGCTTGTGGAGATTGTTGTCAAACATACAGTATGTGGATTTTACTTTCCATCAATATTCTCTTCTCTGTCTTTCCCAATCCTCTTTTCCTCTCTAATATATCTAGTCTTAAATCCCACCCTGGCTTTATCAGTGTGTGATTGTTGTTTGGTCTTACTGAGTGTCATCGGCCTCCCGTGCTCCAAGAGAGCAAGAGTCTCTCCTAAGAGGCTTACCTTAGGCTGCTAATAGACTTTACAGAGGTCGAGCTATTTTAAGATGGACAAAGAGGAGAAAAGAAAGAAAAAAATGAGACACACACAGAAAGACCGAAGGAAGAGAGAGATCAAGTCTGTAAGCGAGTGCTTAAGCACGAGTTCCTCACATACCTAGTTTTTCTGGGTTATTTTACTGCTTTTGCCAGGAAACTCCATGTTACATCATTCCACCGGTCCATCCATCGGTGCAACTATCCAGCTGGCACTGTGGTGTAACGGTGAGGAGCGGTCACGGCTAACAAATTAATCACAGGAGAAGGCATGAGAGGAGAGGAGAGGAGGGAGAGAACTTCCCAAGCAGCTGTAGGACTATTGAGCCTAGAACTATATATCTGCAGTAGGACTAACACAGCAATGTAGGACTGCTGTCACAGGTTAGCTCACTTCATGAGACCCTCAGCGAAAGGTTAAACGTCCTCTCAGCTCTGTAAGATCCACATCTGTTCTGAAGAATTGGACTAAGTCTGAAGGTCTTTGGATAATCCTGCTTGTAGTAGGGCTGACACCTACTGGGCCAGCACGAGGGATACACGTGAAGATGGACCATCGCAATTCTGCATCCTCAATCAATGTAACGTACCTTCACTTGCTTTAATTAAAATGTATTCTTTGACTCACCTGCTGTTTTTAGGTGTGGTTCACTCAGAAAAATGATCTGAGTCTTGTAGTTATGGTAGAGAGTGGCAAGAACAGCTGAGCTCAAATCAACATCAGTAATGAATAACCAGCAGACCATTACCTGTGTATTAATGTGTGGTGTATGTGAAATCGCGTACAGTTGGGTGCATTTTCTGTTAGTTCTGTGTTTTTGCATTCACAATTTGGGTTGGTTTTAAAGCTTGTTTAAAATGAAACCAAGGTGTGTGTTTACATAGTATCTATATGTACATATATAAGGCACATGTCCTGTGATCCTTACATAAATACACTTTGAAAAAACATCCAAAACATAATAACACATTGCAAAAAACTTTCTGTATTTTCTTTCTCATTCTCTTTCACAGTATTTAGCAGTGGTGGAATTGAACTAAGTACATTTACTCAAGTGCTGTACTTAAGTACAATTTTGAGGTCCTTTACTTGAGTATTTCCATTTTATTCTACTTTATAATTCTACACCACTACATTTCAGTGGGAAATATTGTAATTTTTAATTCCACTACATTAGTTTGAAAGCTTTAGTTACTCATTACTTTTCAGATTAAAATTTTACATAAAAAACATGATCATCTTATGAAATAGTTTACATTGGTAAAGATTAAACCTGTGATTTCCAACCATTTTGACTTGTGATCTCAAAAAAAAAATCACTGTCTAGTTGGGGCTCCTTCACAATGGGTCACATTTCAGATGTCTATGATTTGTTAGCAGCAATTACACCAAAGAGACATTTCCTCTCTAAACTTCTCAGATGGTTTTATTTAAATAACTGTTTGAGTCTCAAAGAGGTCAAATTAAACAATATTTCACAGAAAAATCAAAGAGAGATTAGAGAAAAGCCCCAAAATGAATTCAGATCAGAACTTGTGAGGGGCCTGATCCCTAGGTTGGTAACCACTGGACTAAACTAGCTAACTGTATATAAAGTAGTTAAAACTATCTCCACCTCAACCTGCTACAGTACAGCGTAAAATGTTACTTATACATTGATGCATCAGTATTAATAATGTAATTTATTGTATCAGTCACAGGGGCTGATTCTTTGCAAAATGAGTACTTTTACTTTTAATACTTTATATATATATACAGTAATTATTTACTTAAGTAGAATTTTAAATGCAGGACTTTTACTTGGTGTGCAATGGTGTATTTTTACATTTTGGTATTGGTGCTGAGTATGTTTTCCTCCATTGGTACTTAGCCAGTATCAACCTGTTTCCAAAGCCCATCTTAGGCAAAGTACAGCTTGGCATCCATACCAGTGTTATAGGCATCTCCCAAATCATCTTGGAACAAGAAATGTGTCACATCCTTCTGAAAGACTGTGATCCAGTCCCTGATTCTTTCATGGTTCCACAGAAGTGTATCAGTGGTGCTAAGAATCACAGAGGCTGGCTGACAACCAAGAGGAACTGAGCAATTAAGAGGAATTAGTCCAGGGCCAAAGGTTATGGCTTAAACATTATTGATAGCTGCCTGCTAATGTTCCAGTCCCTGTTGTGGCTACCCATCCATCCATCCATCCATTTTCTTCCGCTTATCCGGGGCCGGGTCGCGGGGGCAGCAGTCTAAGCAGGGACTCCCAGACTTCCTTCGCTCCAGACACTTCCTCCAGCTCCTCCGGGGATCGAGGCGTTCCCAGGCCAGCCGAGAGACATAGTCCCTCCAGCGTGTCCTGGGTCTTCCCCGGGGCCGCCTCCCGGTGGGACATGCCCAGAACACCTCCCGAGGGAGGCGTCCAGGAGGCATCCGGATCAGATGCCCTAGCCACCTCAGCTGGCTCCTCTCGACGTGGAGGAGCAGCGGCTCTACTCGAGCTCCCCGTGTGACTGAGCTCCTCACCCTATCTCTAAGGGAGCGCCCAGCCACTCGGCGGAGGAAGCCCATTTCGGCCGCTTGTATCCGCGATCTTGTCCTTTCGGTCACTACCCAGAGCTCATGACCATAGGTGAGGGCAGGAGCGTAGATTGACCGTAAATCGAGAGCTTTGTCTTTCGACTCAGCTCCTTCTTCACCACAGCGGTCCGATACAGCGCCCGCATCACTGCAGGCGCTGTACCGATCCGCCTGTCAATCTCACGCTCCATCCGTCCCTCACTCGTGAACAAGACCCGAGATACTTGAACTCCTCCACTTGAGGCAAGGACTCCCCACCTACCCGAAGAGAGCAAACCACCTTTTTCCGGTCAAGAACCATGGCCTCAGATTTGGAAGAGCTGATTCTCATCCCAGCTGCTTCACACTCGGCTGCAAACCGTCCCAGTGCATGCTGCAGGTCCTGGTTTGAAGAAGCCATCAGAACGACATCATCTGCAAACAGCAGAGATGAGATCCTGTGGTTCCCAAACCGGACTCCCTCCGGCCGAGTTGTGGCTACCCAACTACTTCTATTCTGAACTTCACAGGCAAACCACTAAACTCCACTAAATTACTAAAGAACACTAACTTTACTCATTCACCCTGACACTGACCACAATGGAAAGCATGAGGGACATGAGAGAAGCAGATAAAACCAATTCAGCTCAATTGCTTTACTTTTAAGACTCTTATCTTGTTCTATTTGGGGTTTTTTTTTTGATTATGCAATACCTTGCATATAGGTAGATTTAATAACCTCGAGGTCATGGGTGAATTAATTTGAAAATTTTTCTGTTAAAATATTTCAATATTCAAGTTGTACTTCCAAATAATTAACAGAAGATTGTATAATGTGTCTGAAAACCGAAGTTGTATCAACTTTTTTTAATGCCCTGACCCTTAAAGATGGGGTGAGAAGCTGGTCATCATAGTGAGTCAGCAGTTGTTAAATTCATTACTTTGACGCAGGCCTGGAGACAACATAACTATAATAAGATTAAGTCTAGACAAAATCATAACAACTTACCATAAAAATTATAGCAATATGTGTGGCTTACTGCATTTTTGTTTGAGGGTCCTTGCTATGAAAAAGGTACCCTACTGTAGTAAGTGAGAAATGCCATTAGTCACTCAAATTGGCCCAAAGCTAGCTAGAATGCTGCTAAATGTTTCTCAGCATAATCCATCCAAGTCCAAATCCCCGAAACCAAGCCAAATCCTGAAGCCAGTCACGGGAAAGAGCCAGCTCACGTTTGGTTATCAGGTCCCAGACCTCAGACACAATCAGCCCAACGTGGCCAGGGTCAACTCTGGAGGCAAAGGACTTGCCAGTGCTTGTCCCTGAAAAATAAGGTGCAAGCAGGATATCAACACTCTGGTGGGGCTGATAGCCTTATGAACAAGAGTAGTAGTAGTAGCAGTTTGTAATGAAGGCTGTTGTTCATATCTAGAAAAAAAGAGAGGCCAGAGAGTTAAGTTCTCCTTAGCTAATTTTGTTGTTCACTGTATTCACTGTTTTCACAGGAACAGGAATTAGTTAGCTTTGTGACCTCCTCTTTCTCACTCCTGGTCAAGCTAACAGGCTAGCAAGCTAACATTAAATTGTTCAGCCCATGTCATGCCTGACTTCAGCCAGAACAGTTAATACCATTAAGCAGACGACTAATCTCTTTGGACCTACACACAAACATTTATACAGAGATACCAACCTACAGTATACACACACACAAACGACAAGGCAGTCAACTGAGTTCATTTGAGTTCACATTACTCTTTTCATTGATTTTTCAGGAGGGGGAAATTAAAGAGCTAGCTTAGAGTCACCGTGGCTTTGTGACCCCATGACCCTTGCCTGTCAGGATAGTTTAGAGAGTAGCTCAGGGCCATTCTACATGTGTATTGTGAATGGGAGTCAAAAAGATTAAAAAATTGACCTTGTCCCTCTTGTCCTGCTCTGTAGTGCTGCCAGTAGTATAAATGCAACAGTTGTGGTAGATATTATGATTTGTTGAGATTGACAGTGGAAAAGCTTAAGATAATTTTGTCCTCAAGTTTTCACTCTCAGTGTATTTACGTCCATAAAAGTATTTCACATTATTTTCACATTATTTGGCTATAACCAAAATGAGTTTAGTAATTAATATTCATTATACAGTCAAAATATGTTTACAGCCATTCTATTTCTACATCCTGATCCAGAGAGACTGCAATGTATTACTGCTATTTTATACAATATTATATTACTACAGCTCCAGTAGGCCCCTGCATGGCTCTCTCAATGTCAGCAAAAAACTTTAAACAAAAAAATACAGCTTTATGTTAGACATGATGGAGATAAAATGAATATTTAAAGAACATTGTCAAGGTGCTGCAGTGTCTGTGTTTTGCCACATAGCGGCACTGTATGTATGACAAACATACCAACATGTTGGGTGCTCAAATTGTTGTTCTGAAGAGACTTGACACTCCACTTTTGCTATTTGCTTTGGAATTAATTATTATAAAATATTCAATAAATGACAATTAATGGACTTTACTGCTGCAATTTTCTGCTGCACAGTTGAAGCTGTGCGGCTGTACATTTGTAGCTGCGAGGTTTCAGCAGGAGTCAGTGTGTCCTCACACAGCATTTTGGAGAGAGAGAGAGAGGAAGAGACATATATAGAGGGAAATTCACTCATGTGAAAACTGAATACACAGCTGGTAAAAGCAGATCATGTGACCATATTTGAAATGTTGATGTATGGAGTCTTTTTTGATTGGTTACTGTGTAGAAGAATCTGATTGGTGAGTAGTGAGTGTATGAGGTTACCACATACACATACACACAGTGTAGTTATTTCTGTGCTGGCTGACCTACTAATGTTAACATGTAGTGCATGCCTGCTAGGCTCATGATGTAGCATCTCTCCCTCTCTTTCCTTCTCTGTCTCTCTCTCTCCCCCATTTCTATCTCATTCATTCCTTTCTTTCCTGTCTTTTTTTCCTTTCTCATATTATTTCATTATTTCTTTTATCTTTTCTTTCTATCTTTCAGTAATTTGGTTTGTGATATATTATAGTCTATCTTTCCACTCACATTATCTTTTATGAGCCAGAATGCCCGTGGCTATCCCAGATGTAGGAATGTATTGGTTTATTTTTCGTGTGTGTTTACATGCGCATGCACACACATCAGCAGGATCTCCATCTGTTCCTTGCCAAACACAGAGGGACTCATATAGCTGGTCTCAGGACAGCTAGCTTATCACGCAAGCCAAGACTTTTGGAAGACTGGCGCTTGACCCAAAGCTGACTCTTTGAAAACATAAAAATAACTCCCCGATTTATTCCAGAAGAATCCAATTTGAGGTTTCTATATAAAATCCAAGAACAAAAACATGTCAGAAAAGTTGGTGTCCGAATCCAGAACATTTTCATAATAATATGCTCCTTTTTATATTGTCATGCATCAATAGAACCTGTATGCATTTTCTGAAAGCTCTTACATTTACTCTTCGAAACCCATCTAGAAAGAACTCTTATGCCCACAGTAAATGCTTATTTGGGTAGTTGGCCTCAATGTTTGAAGAGTGATATTCACGATGTGAAAGCAAGCATAGAGCACCAAAAATGTCACCAACAAACAAGTGAACTCCAACAAAGACAGAAAAGATTACTAATGGATTACTGGTTTAAAATTGGACCAGATTAAGTTAACATTTACATCCAAAGAATAAAAATATTAGCACAACAAGAAACATTGCTAAATATCTTAATGAGGGTGAATGCAAAATACACCGTTCCCCCCATGAAAATCTTTTATGTCATGTCTAAATAAAGAACACTTTATAAACATTTGGTGTACAGAGAGATTTGAAGCTTTGCAACATGGTTAATACATCCATTATTCATTAATTATTAATCCTTTACACAGAACACACACAAAGTTTTACATGTGTAAGTTTGTGCATTAGAAGGTTTTTCAAGAAGTCCCTGCTGTGCTCAGAATATCCTTTCATGTCATTGTATTATTTATACGACTTGTCTACCTGCATCAACTTCTAGACTTAATTGGCTCCTTCAGGCTTGTTATCTGTGCATCTTTTATCTCTGTACAGTTGTAAATCCTTCTAAAAATAATGTCTCATTACTGATTACCAGCTTTAAATCTAACTTGTGGAATAGTCTTGGGTTGTGGATTGATTACTTTATCAGTAAGCTTATGAAATTACTTTAGAGACCCCTGTAGCTTGTCTCTCCTTGTCTTTCCCCACGTTTCCATCTTTCAGTACTTTCCCCCTGCCTGTTCCCCATCAGTGACCTTAAAATCACCCTCTCTTTGCTTGTTTCCCTCGCTTCACCCTCTGCTTTCTCGCACATTGTTTCCCTCTCTCTGTCTTCTTCTCTCTCATGCTGTGTTGTTTGTTTTCCAGTCGAGGTGAGAAGACAGAGACAACCACAGAGAGACTACTGTGTGTGTTTGGGTCTGCGTGTCTGTGTGTGTGATGGTCCAGATGGCCCAGCCGTCAGCATCAAGCGCCTCAGTTGAAGAGTGTGCATTGATTTGTTTGACTTCCTCTGCCCTTTATCCCCCATAAATCCTCTTTTCTCCTCCTCTCCTCTCCTCTCCTCTCCTCTCCTCTCCTCTCTCTCTCCTCCTCTCCTCTCCTCCTCTCCTCTCTCTCTCCTCTCCTCTCCTCTCCTCTCCTCTCCTCCTCTCCTCTCATCTCCTCTCCACCCCCAGTTGCATGTATAATAGTGAGCTCATAACTCTAGAAACAATGCCCAATGTTGTGTTGTTCAGCTAACATTTGTGTTACAAATTAGAAATCTGTGGCATATTTAAATTGGTTGACAGTTGACATTCTAAAGTTCACATAGATAGCATGTGGACAAATTCACACAAAGTTAAATTGCTTCACTTGTTGTGGTCACAAGGAGTTTAACACCATATAAAGTGTTAAATGTTTCGGGAAATATTTAAGTAAGAACCCAGTATGTGATAAGCGGTGAGCACCTAGGTGCAAAATTTACTGACTTGGGATTTCTTTGGCAAACTTATAGTTTGGTCGTCGTCGTCTAGTAATAGTATATCAAAACTTAATAACCTACTGTAGCAGTGGGTACATTGTATTTACCTTAATATATACAGTATACAGCGGAAAACAGTAGCCTATGTTATGTACTGTATATTATGTGCTGTATATTTATATATACTAGAACTTTATTTTGTTATGAAATCTTTCAGGTTTTAAATAGGCTTAGTCGTGATTGTTCATTCAGATAAAGTGCTTTTTGGCTGCTGTTAAGAAGGCAGCTTTGTACGCACTCTTAATAATTGGATACAGAGATGATGTCCTGCTTGTAACTTACACCTAAGGCCATGTTCAGACTGAAAAAAATGCAACGCAGCGTGACGTTTTCCGGCAAGGTGCAGCAGTGGCAAATCAAATACATGCAAGTACACACATTCTTGGCAGATTACTTTGTAACGTAAACGGTGTATGTGTACTGTTTACCTTGCGATTGTTGCAGCGAAAGATGAAACAATTGCTGCCGTGATAACTTTCCAGAGCTGTAATATCCTGTCTCAGAGTATTATAGTGTGTTTTGGTGCTTGATATGCCTTCAGTCTCATGGATCTGTTACTCCAACTGGACTTCCTGGATTATTCATGTCTCACCGATACCTGAGGCAACACACCACCACCAACAGAGCCCTTTGTGTTGTTTTAATGCAGTGCTGTTTACAGTATGAATGCCTGCTTACACTGACATTTTGGCAAACAGGGCAAATCTGTGGCATCTCAGTTAGTGTGGATTGGACACCCTACTTTGTGGTAGAGTAATATCTGTGCATTTTTATGTTGTCCAGTGCTGGTTTAATGGGAACGTTGATGATTTTTCACAGCATCTCTGCCACTTTCTGATCATGTGTCCCATCACCTGTTGTTTAAATGACTTGATGCCAAAGTTGTCGTCCCGCTGCCCGCACAACAACAATGCTGTGTTCAAATGTCAATTGAACAAGTCACCCCAATAGTGTGTGTGTGTGTGTGTGTGTGTGTGTGTGTTTTTGGGAGATAATGGCTTGGGTGATGTAACAACATTGTCTCTGCCTCACTCATTCACTCTTTATGTCTCTCTACCCCTCTCTCTCCACCAATGTTATATTTGGTCAATTCAATCTTCACTAGCCCGTATAATACTGTACCCTTACCCCCCTCCTCCTCGCTCTTGTGTGTGTGTGTGTGTGTGTGTGTGTGTGTGTGTGTGTGTGGGTGTGTGTGTGTTTACTGGTGTATGACTATACAAGGCAGAGCATCACTGCAGAAGGTAGAAACAGAGAGAGAGAGATAGGGGGACACTAGAGAGACGACACATTTTTATTCCTACCTCCACCTCAGTGTGCAGGTCTCTCCTTCTCTTTCTCTTTCTTTCTGTCTCTCATTGATCTTGCTGTTAAGAGGCGGGCCAAGAGAGGCAGTGGAGCGAAGCGAGGGAGAGTGAGCAAGCCAGAGAGAGAGAGAGAGAGAGAGAGAGAGAGAGAGAGAGAGAGACACACAGATAGAGAGAAAGAAAGCAAGAGAGAAGGGGAGCGATAGAACGAGAGAGGCACACACTCACACAGTGAGAGAGGAGATAGAGGACTGGGACTGCTGCTGCAGAGGAGGACAAGAGAGACCACGTCCATACTGACACACACACATGCACACACTTACATGCACACACACATCTATTCATTCGTGCACACACACAAACACACACACACAGGCTGACCCACACATGCTGACAACAACAACACACTGAACACACAAACACAAACACATGTGCTAACACATTCAGACACATACACACTGACGCACATGCAGACAGTGACCATGTTGCTCCCTGCATCCTGACCAGCTATGAGGATTACACAGATGAAGATGATGATGAAGATGAGAGTGATGAAGAGTGAGAGAGAGAGGACACCGGCCTGCCACAGCTGAGGACCGTAGCCAGGCGGTGGGGGGGGAGGGCGGGGGGCGGTGGGGGCCAGCAGAGTGGGGTATTGTGGGACGGGATGGAGCGCGGTTGATAGAACACATGCATGTGCATGTGTGTGTGCATGTGTGTGTGAGTGTGTGGATGTGTGTTGTGAGTGTGAAATGTGTGTATGAAGACTAGGATGCCCCCCCAGCGCGGGACCAGCTAGCTAACGTTAGCCACATGTTGTGCCACTGCAAAGTAGCATGCACCAACAACACCATATCTCTGATGTTTGGATGCAAGGTAGGTAGAGAGCTTTGTTTTGTGTGTGTGTGTGTGTGTGTGTGTGTGAGAGAGAGAGAGAGAGAGAGAGAGAGAGAGAGAGAGAGAGACATGCAGGGGATAGAGGTAAAGTAATGGACAGTGAGAGAGAGAGAGACACTGACTAAGGCAAAATGTGCTGAGAGAGAGAAGGAAAGAGGTAATGACTAAGCTTGTCAAAGGACTCTGAGTTGAGGTAAACTAAGGTGAGAGTTAGTAGCCGGCGGGGGGGGGGGGGGGTCCTAGCTGTGTGTGTGTTTGTTAGAGAGGTAGAGACAGGGAGAGAGAAAAGCAGGTTTGTGTTCTTCTTTCTGATTTAATATTACAAACTCTATTGCCAGTTTATCACCAACATCTTCATACTAAGCCCTGTTGCTGCAATTATGGTATCTGATGCTCCATTCATTTGAATTCACCACTAAAAGTTATTTCAATCTTTGCTAAAAATGTCACATATGGAATTAATAAATTACAGAGAGAATGTAACTTAATGTTTAAATATAAATATTTTTATACAGTTATTGAATTCATTTTGATGTCCTTGGTAAATTTTGGTCTTTTAAATAAATTATTATTGACAATTAGAACTACTATTAGATACTTGGGCTTGGGCTGCAACTAATGATTATTTTCATTACTGACCAATCTGTCAGTTATTTTTGTTATTAATTATTAATCATTTAGCCTATTAAAATATCACAAAATAATGAAAAGTGTCCATCAAAAGTTCTCAGAGCCCAAGGTGACATCTTACAAATGGCTTGTTTTGTCCAGCCAACAGTCCAAAGATATTCAATTTACAATTATATAAAGCAGAAAAAAACAGCAAATTCTCACATTTGGGAGGTTGGTTCCAGCATACGTTTGATAAGTCATTCTTAAAAAATTATTCAATTATCAAAATTGTTGAAGCTTAATTTTGAAGATAGTCGATAAATTGTTTATTTTCTATTTAGCGGTGAGGATTGATAGCCTCTGTATTGAATTGTATTGTTTCTGTTAAAAATTCAAAAGTTAAGAAAAAACTTCCCATAACCTCCATTGTTTACTGCCACATAGAGACGCCAAACATCTCAAATGCTTAATGTTGTCTAGACACAAGCTGCTTTCGAAGAAACTATCTGATCAAATCTTTTTTTTTTAACTCTCAGTTTTTGATATTGAGGTTTGATATCCAGCCATAGTATCTCCATGTGCATTTATTTCCACTTTCATATGCAAGTTAGCCATGTAACTCAGTGGATGGTGGCACAGTGGTGCAGTGGATAGAGTGGCACTGTTGCAAAGAATATCTTGGACTCAAACTTGCCAGCCAGTTGGGGCCTGTGGAGTTTGCATGTTCTTCCTGTGACTGTGTTGGTGCTCTGCTTTTCTTCCAACAGTCCAAGGACATAATTAACTAAGACAAAAGTTTAGGTCAATTGCAGTAGATAACCCTTTGGCACTGTGGGTGGGTACCGGGATAGACTCAAACAACCACAACCCTGAAGTGGATAAGCAGGTAGAAAATAGACCGATGGGTCTCATGTGTCCCATGTTATGTGTCTCTAACCCATGTATTTGTTTGGTTAAAAATAAGATTCCTCTGCACATTTTTCTCCCTAGTAAATCCATATTCTAGTAATTGAAGCTGGCTTAAATTCACAGTTATTCCATTATGAAAGTGAAAACTGTAGTCTCTTGACAGGTCTCTGGCGTCCTTGACCCATTATTAAATTAATATCACCATATCCCTTACGAGTATGCCGGCTCACTAATTACATAACATCAGGCCATGTTAAGTGAATTAGCTAAGCTAAAATATGCAATCAGCATCTTGCAAAGTACTCTGAAACTGTTGAGTGGAAAATCAATACATGAAATATTAAAGTTCCACCCAAGTGCTTAAGGAACTGTGCCTTTGATGTGGAGGAACTGTTGGTACACTGTGCTGCGTCTTTGAATAGCCATTAAACACACAGCTAACCCAAAAATGGCTTCATAAATGGGTCTATAAACTTGTCTAATTAGCACAGTGAAAACTGGACATAAGCTTGAGAAATAGGGTGAGGGACACAGAAAGAAAATGTCAATATATTTATTTTGAAAAAGTACATTTTGTTTACTGGTTTAAAGATGTTATATTAGGTTAGCAGTCACACCGCTGATGTAATTTCACTGATTTGAATTAAAAGAGGGTGAGACAGAGAGGAGGGTGTTCAATTTCCTGTGAGAAATTCATGTACAGTAGTGTAATATAAGAAGATACAGTAGGACCATTGGACTGTGTGTATTTCTGTATGTGTGCATGTATGGGTATGCTGTTGTCCAGTTCAGCAGTTAGGCCATAATACACTGTATGGACTTCACTTCTGTCCTATTAGATCACCTCACCATGACAGCCTGTTAGATGGAGTCAGGCCGAGAGACAACTGCTAGGCTGGAGCTATAGAGAGAGAAAGAAAGAGTCAACATGAGTGTTTGACACAGTAGGAGCACTGGTTTTGTCATCTACAAGTATAGCTGGAGAGGGTAACGAGTGAGTGTGTCCTGAGTATAATAAGTTGCTCTGTAGATGAGACTTTTAAGAGATGGTCATGTTGGTCAACTACCATCATCCATTTGCAGACTTCCATCTGCTTGTGTGTTGAAAGAGACCCTGCTCAGACTCTGCAGTGTCAGCTTTGCGTTGTATTCTGTATTTCCACACGCCAGGAATGGCTTGGGTCGAGGCAATACTTACCTTGACTCGCCTGCACCTGTATGTTTAACTAGTTCACTTCTGGCTGCATTTTTTTGTCCATGTCTTGCTTTGGAATATTTAAAACTAATCCAGTGACAAAATAGTGCAGAAAAATGTCTAAACGTAGACCTGTTTTTTATCAAACTTTTAGTCACTCGCTAATCTTTTGAACAAGGAAGTGTTGTCTTTGCATTGACACAAATAAATTAACACAATTAAAGTAACAATTAAATTAAACTGTGTAACTCTAATCGCATGGCAAAAGAAAAACACTAGGTCCTGTTGAGTGGCATTATCAGTGTCTTGAGTGGGATGACAGACTTTTTAGTAATTTCAGTGTTGAGTTTATATTATGAGATATAATGATGCTGGTGTAACTAAGGATATTTTAACTATTTTAGATGAACAGCCACTTACTTAACATTTGTAACTGTCTGTCTGTCAGTTTGCTGGATTTACTGAACATCACATTTTGTATATATTTTACCAATCTTCCACACAAATAGGCCAGTGGGGTGTGTAAAATACTTATTACTGAACCCTACTGTATCTTGCTGACTAGTGTCATGTACAGTATGTAATGAAGTGTGTGTATTATGTCTGTGTTATGCACAGGCAACTGTCCTGACTTGCTGACAGTGAAGTATGGACCCGCTGTTCATCAGTGTACATACTAGTGTTTACACAGTGGCAGACTGTAGTTGGCACTCAAAAGTGTGACCAACCTTCACAAAAGGCTAGTACTGATACAGCAAAATGTAGTGACTCCAACTACTAAATATTGGAACGCTATGTTGCAGGAAATGCAGCATGGTGTAATAATGCAGCAATTTGTAGTTGTACTCATAATGCACTAGAATCAGCTAACGTTAGCACTTCCAACTTGTGCAAAAACAAGTGTAAATCAGTTAACATTCAACATGTGTATGGCAAGATAAAGGATATTTATATTTTTCTTTATTTGACTCTTGGACAAATAAGAATCACAAAATACCTTGCAATTAATGGAAAAATGACTCTGAAAATAATAGTACTTTTTTTATTCCAGCATATTTTGGTGTATTTTCTTACTCAAGTAATATGCCAAGAATAAAACCAGTGATTGTAAAAGTACTGGAATTGATTAGCACCCTGGAGAGTGAGCAGACACCGACACAGAAAACATACAGTGTAAGTGTAAAGTTTGATTTAATCACTTGTAAACCATAAGATACAAGACGAGAGACAAGCATAACAAACACAAACAGTGCATAGAGGGGAGAGGAGAGTGCATTTTATATACATGAGGGTGAACTACATTCATTTTACCTTGCCAGCAATGTGTCCATTGCTGAGGCTGTTTAAGTGCCTGAGAAGATAAATCAAACACACCTTAACTAGGTCAGACATTTCAACACATTCAAAATAGATGAATCTGTTCCTCTCTTTCTGCTCAGGTCTGTGTATTTTTACTGAAGACTCTTTACTGACTGAAGCCTTGGTGAAGTCAGTTAAGGCTTTCTTTTTCTCAAGCTTTAAATATTTCTGCACTTCCTTAAACATATTTAAACCGTCACATGCTTCAGATTTAATAAATATATTTATGACAAACTTTCAATTTAAACATTAAAAATAACTTTGTAGTTGGATGTCTGACTTTTTCAGCCATGTTATGCTACTTGTTTTCACCACATCTGCTTTTGAATAATTCATTTTCTGTTGCTGTTTTTTCTGTTTATACTTCCAATCATAAGTTTTAGAAGTTTAAAGAACATTTCCAGCTTTTTGTTGATCTTAGATTTCAATTCCATGTGGATACTGGTTAAGTTTTTAAAAAGTCTGAATTTTAGCGCTCTAAAAACTGCAAATACCCCGGCCAAGTGGCTAGTGTTTCTCTTTAATTCTGCACCATTCAGTTATATTATATCACCATATAGTATTAGCTATGTTCAGAGAGGTTGGTGTGATGGAACAAAAAAAAAAGGAATCAAAACACGCACTGGATATTTACTATCAGAGATTTGTGGGGTGCAAAATTGACAAATTGAAATTTCTGAATAATATATTGTAGTTTATTATACTAGGTGGGAAAGAAATTGTGCCAATAATGCACCTACAGTAAATCATACATTATGACTGCATTGTTAGAATTCCTTTGACAAACGTGTCCACTGATTTAGTGATTTAGTGATTGGCTGTTCACTGATGTTCTTCATTTGGCAGTAAGTACTTTAGTACTTCATGCCATTAAAGCATGAGAGAGAATGTGAGAGACAGAAAGAATGAAAAGATATAGAGAAAGAGCGAGAGAGATGAAGGCACGTGTGTGTGTGTGAGAAATCCCTTACGGCAGAGGATCCCCAGCTCTTTCATATTTCACCAAGCGTGACTAACGCCTGGCTTTACTCTGACACACACACACACAGACACACGCACACGCTCAGATACAAACTAACACATAGACATGTACTAGGATGCTGAATCTGCTCCCAATCTAGTCACGTTTCTCTGGCTACACAAGACTGCCTGACACACTAACACATGACAGCAACAGTGTGTACGTGTGTGTTTCTGTGTGTGTGTGGCTCTTGCTAGTCGACAAAGCAGAAACACACACACACGTACACACTGTGATGTAGAAACAGACATATTTGGTGTCTCTGTCCATTCATGCATTAATTCATTCAGAGGTGTTCTTGTGCCATGTGAAAATGAAACGCCTAATATAGGATTATGGCTGACTATATGTATGTGTGTGTATGTGTGTGTGTGTGTGTATGCGTGTGCATGCGTGTGTGTATGCGTGTGCATGCGTGTGAGTGCAGAGGGCAGTAGCAGCAGTGTTGTGACAACAGTGTGAGCCAGAGTCTCTTCAGGGTCTTAGTGCCTGGCTGTTCAATTGTTGCTTTCAAGATTATTTTGAGGCCTTTCTGACTAATTAGCGAGTCGACAGTGAATGAAAAGATCAGAGCGAGAGGCGGAGAGGAAATGAAATGTGCTGAAGGTCATGAGACGGGTTCAGATCAGTTAATTTTGTCAGAGCAGTGTTTACTCCCAATCAGTCTAAATGAGGTTAAAGTATGCAGCAGGGGAAGCAGGGGGAGAGCACACATAGCCACGTCTATTTGAATTTGCAGGAATTAGCTGATACTGTTCTGCACAGAAGTGCTCTCCTGTGCAAAGCAGCCGCCCACTCCCTGCCCCAAGACATAATTTCTAGAATAGATTTTGCATTTAGTTGCTGACCAAGATGACAGTCAGCTGCAGTGTAGGGTCAAATGTAGTGATAGTGCTTTAATGTTTCACTGATCTTGCTCTGATAAGCTTGCTGTCAGTAAGTGTTAATGTTAAGGCATGAGTTTGGAAACATCATGGATTGATCACACATCTTGAATTAACTGGTGTAAAGTCTTTTGAATCAAGGATTCTTCAAGTTTGTTACTAAATAACTCATGACAAGAAAAATACCAATAACAGTGTTTTTTTAAACATTCTGGCCCTGAGAACAAAATGTCTAAATTCTCTCTTGGGAAAGAAGTTTAATTAAGACTGTGGGCTCTGTAGTTACTGATTTAGAGACACAGGGGAACTATATGATAAATCAAACAGGCACACTTGTTTTGTAGTTCATTAGGACATTGTATTGACTTACATTCATTCCCTGGAAACTTGCCCTAACCGTAACCAGTACCACTACATGCCTAACCCTGATCCTTTTCTGAACCCCTAACCCTAACCTAATTCTAACCTCTTTACCCTAAACTAAATAATTAACCTTGTAGGAACCAGCTTTTCACCCCCCACAGTGTGATTGTGAGTGGAGGTTTTTGATTAGTACAAGTGCACGCTCACACTCAGGGAAGTCAGCTCTGGCTTTCTGTTGCCTACCTAGAGAGCTAGCAAGCCAAAAGGTCAAATGTCATATTAATGGGACTGACTGTGTGACTGCTGGCTCTCTGTAGGGGAGGTGAATCTATCTTTTCTCTTAGGCTACAGGCTGTATTTGTGCGATAGTGGTGTTAGTTTAGCCTTGCTTATTAAATTCTTAGCTCTATGTATAACATCTCACCCTAAACCTTACTCCAGTTCAGAAACACTGCATTTCTGACTTTACCTGCAGCCTTACGATAGCTTGTAAATCCTACCCTGTACTAATGCATACATTACATTACATTACATGTACATTCTGTACATTTCTCAGTTGTGTCAAGGTGTAAAAAGTATATCTTCACTACCTCTTCAGTTTCTTCCCTCCTCTTCATGTACATCTCTCATTTATGACAGAAGTCTTTAATGATACATTAAAGTAATATGACATCAGAGAATTATCCTTGATTCACCTGATCAGTATGTGACAAGTCATGATGTAATTATTGCTTGTCAAAATGCAATGCAAATTTCCCTGTAAACCTGACATTATAACAGGTTTTTTGGATCTTACTATAGGAACAAGAAACTATTACATCTCAGGAGCTGCAACATAAAAATTACATTATACAGCAACATAATACTTTATGTCAGGCTAAACTGGATGTTGTCACTCTCCATTCTTGTGTCTAAAATGAAGCAAGCTTTATAATGCTTACTTTTCCTCATGTATTATTGGTGCCATTTTCTTTCTGTTTGACATTACTAAAAATTGCCACAGCACTTGTTTTGACATCACTAGGCTTTTACATTATAATGCAAAAAAGGCTCTCAACTGGTGTTCTCTCCATATAAGTGTTTAACTGTGGTAGAATGAGGTTGACATGCAGTTAGCAGCCAAATAGTCTAACCATGCGAGTGCTGCAAATCCTTTGAATGGGCTTTTCAAAAAAGTGTACATTCTCACTTTCATTTTGAGTTAAGCGTCCCTTTAACCTTGAGTTAAAGTCAAGCTGTGAGTTCAATACCTGAAATATACTGAATGAGTAACTAGATTCTACTTAGATGGGTTGTTTTGTGACCGTATTATATTAGCTGTGTCTTAGCTGAAATTACACTTTTATCTTGTTGTTGATATGATCAGAGAATCAACATCCCATTTGTCTCGAAGCTTTAAAAATCCTCCTCAAACTCATCTGCTTCTTTTTATCAGTATCTCCTCTTCTTATTGGGATACATTTAAAAGGAAAAATTAATGAGGGATTAAAGGATTTTACCTCAATTTAAAATGATGAGGTGCATCGGTGTACTTCTTGGAAGGGGCTGTCCTCTCAGCTGCTCAGCTGGCTAAGTTGCACACCATGTAACCACAATGTCACAGATTCAAAACTAACTTAAGACCCGTCGTCCCTCCCCCCTCAGCTTCACTGTCTCTCTCCACTGTACTCTGTCCAGTAAAGCAGAAAAAAAACATCAAATAATTTTTCAAAAAGACGAAGAGAAGCAAGGGCGAGTGCGTGGGAATGTGGAATGAGACGAGGGAGAGAAAATAGTGAGACATACTGTAGTCCAAGTCGGAGATGTGGAAGGGAAAGATGCATGATGAAGGTATAGAGAGATGAGGAAGAGAGAAAGAAACAGTAATTCCCGGATGCAGGCTTGTCTCCTGCTCACTGTCCTCATTCAGTTTTGCGTCTCGTTTTGCCTAAAAACTTCTGTTTGAAGTCCAGTGTGTGTGTGTGTGTGTGTGTGTGTGTGTGTATTTCCGCGCATTTTTGTACATTCACATACGTACAATACAGGAAGCTCAGGAAACAATTACTACCATGCTGGGCGTACACCTGGACTGCCCCATGTGCTTACACACACAAACTGTACTATAAAAACATCTCATAACACATGCATGCGTGCACACACACACATGCACATACACACTCTGCTATGCTCTTTTATGCTGGCTGCAATTTTGCACTAATCCTTTCTTCTTTTCCAGCTTGACTAAATCTTTTCTACTTCCGAACTAACCTTTCTCTTTTTCTGTCCGTCTGCTCATCTCTGTCTTCTTTTTTCTTGTCATTTTCTCTGTCACTCTGTCTTGTTTCTTTCTTGGTCTTCCTTCCTCTTCTTCTTTACTATCTGGTTTCCTCTCCTCGCCTCCTCCTCCTCCTTTCTCACTATAGAAATATCGGTATCAAGAAGAGGAAGGGGCGTCACCAGGTGCCCCAAAACTCCACCAACACCCCTGCCATCAGCACCCAATGGGAGTAGCCAGAGAGCTAAGAGACGGAGGGACCCTGGGGAGGGAGGGGAGGGAGGAGAGAGAGGGGGGGACCTGGAGGAGAGAGGGAGGGGGCGCCGGGACCATGGAGAGAGCAAGAGAACGATCACTGGGGAGGGACGGATCTCTTAGTCGCCGTGGTGACCTGCGGGGTGCGGAGCTGGTTCAGGTGGCGGAGCGGCAGCTGTCTCAGATTCAACACGTTCACGGATACGTCACTCACACACACATCACGCCTGCTCAGGTAACTGGATTCATCAGTATGCCAAAAAACACACACACACGGACAAACACACGTGGCTTACACATTATACTGACATTGTCAATCTGTTCTGCATCACATCTGCTGACTGACACTGTCTACCTGTCTTTCTCTGTTTTAGAAACACACACACGGCTCAAGGCTCACTCTTACATCATGTTCACCCAAAGATTACCAGTCTGTCTGTCAGTCCATATGTCAAAATAACTCTGGTGACAAATGTTGTGTATTTGGGGACAGATATTACTGCTGTGTTATGAAACCTTTTGGTGATTTTTAAGTTTTGACTCAAAGGCCCAATGAATCATTTTTGAACACATAAGTGTTTAGGTATATTCATATATAATTGAAAACTTTCAATTGATCATAATTGAAACGACAGCCCAGTTTTCCTGCCCTGTTTACAAAATATTAATATTGTAAACAACCCTTTACCAGCACCAGAATAATATAACAATACATTCATTAACAATGTTTATTGCGTTGATTAAAAAAAGGGCAGCATTATATTTCCTTCAAAATGTTTTTGCTGTTGCAAATTAGTAGTATATAATCGTAATTTCTAGGAGACAGTGTTGCCAATCTTGTGTTTTGATTTTTTTTTATTGTAGGGCTATTCTTTTGTTTACAATTTGATCACGGATAATTAAATGACTATACCGTTTTCTGGGCTTTTAAAACCTTTTTTGAACGCCACTGGATGAATTACAAAATTATAATGCAGTCAAGCTTAAATTAAGCCTGTTTGTCACAGTCCCTGAAAAGATGACATGTTAGAGATAAAAGAAGTTGTGAATAGCAGTGACATGCTTCATGTCTATTGTGAAGTAATTTTTTCAGAATTTATCAGGTCTAATGTCCGGTCCTAATGCCATCAACTTCTATTTTTAAAGCTGTTGGCTTTACACGGTTTCGATCAAGGTGGCAGAGGCACCTCCTTTTTAAGTTCAAGTGCAGTCAGAAGTAGAGGGAACTGTTTCAATATGGCTGCAGCAGATATGTCTTTTTTGAAAGTACTTAGAAGTTAAGGATCCTGGCCTAAATTTGCTTCCATGCACAGAGCTTTCCTTTGTACCAGGAGAATACTTTTGTGGAACTGTGCATGCAGGGATCCAGTCGAATGCTTGTCCCATTTTTTAGTAATGAGGCCCATTACTATCTCTGTTCTGCACTCGGTCTGTGTCTGTCTGGCTCCCTCTCTCTTTGTCTCTCTTTCTTTTCCCCCTCTATCTCTCTCACACACACTCATAATCGCACAGCGTAGCCTGGTAATCTTTTTATTTTGGTTGATTGGGCTGTATCTGTCTGCAGATTAGTTCTTACATCTCTGTATTCGCAGAGCTCTGACCACACACACTCTCACATACGCACAAACACACACAAAGACACACACCTCTGGTAAATCTGGTAATAATGGTGCCTGGTAAATCAGAATTCTGGTCTAATATGGTCTAATATGTGGGATCTAACAAAAGCAGGCCCATAGTCCATTAAAATTACATAAGAATATGCTAATTAAGAATATCAAATTACTTACTACCACATTGAATTACATGGTAGTAAAGAAGGTGATCAAAGGGCTGTTAACCCAGTGGTTTTTCTCTGGATTCTCCGTCATTCTCTCAAGGAAAACCTTAGTTTTTTCAAGCCATAAGCCACAAGAGGCTTAACAGTGATTTTTAAAACAGCTGACAGAAATTTAAAAATAAGATTTAAAATGGCCCATGATTCCTCTGCTTCTTTGATTTCCTCTCGTTTTCCGTATATGTCTTCTTGTCTCTTCACAGTCATTTTCTGTATGTCTTCTTTGTATCATCCCCCACTCATATGTCATCCTTTCTAAGTTCTGGCATGAGTGATTATCAGTTAGTGTATTATTTTATTAAATCAAGTAGTAGTAGTGTGTGTGTACATAGGGTAAGTTACGACAGCCTTCAGCACGCTGCAGGCAGTTAGAGCTGAGGAGTGTGTGTGTATTAGTGGTGTGTCAGTTACAAGTCATTATACTCTGTCATTCGTTGTCTCTTGTCTCTGCACTGACTCAGTTGTCAGTCACAAGTTCAAAGTTTATCTGCTGGAAAAGCCATGGCCTTAAATGAAGCAGCTCATTTTGTCATTGTGGTGAAGGAAATGTTGGTGTGTAGCTCCACCTTGTGGTTGGATATCACCTTCCCATCACTTCTAATTCCTAAACATTTCACTGTTGAAATCAGCAAAGGGCATGTAAGGCCCATATTGGTGTTTTTCTTGATGCATTTGTGAAATTGCATTACATGATAAGCTTATCGTAATATGTTTATTGTTTTAGCTATCCATCCATCAATAAAGCTTTCCATCTGTGATCTGTTTACTGTACGGCAACAATGTACAGTAAATATGTATTCTCTGTGGAAATACAGCTAAAGAGTTTTAGGCTGTAGTCCTTGTTGGATGCCATCTGTACTCAACCTCACTCACAAATGAGCACTGAGGTTCATCTCTCACTCCATCGTCATGGCTTAGAGGTCTCGATATCACTCATGTGCAATATTTAGTTGTTTTTTTTTTCCTATTTATTATTCATACCTCCATTACTGCTGCTGCAATACTACTTATTACTTATATTATTACATTGCATTTATACTGTATTATCATCATCAACCGGTAAACCCACTTGGTACTTCACACTTATTTTATTTTATACTTATACCCACTTGGTACTTAATTTATTTTCTGACCTGTTTTTTATAGTTTTTATAGTGTATTGTATTATATATTTTTTTGCTAGTACTTTCTCCTGTGTGCACTGACGTAAAGACGAGCTGCTGTAACAAAGAGTTTCCCTTCGGGGATCAATAAAGTTTTTCTGATTCTGATTCTGATATCCTGGCCCATACCATCATCATCATCATCATCATCATCACAGATCCATTTATACAAGTATAGACAATCTGTGATGAGGTGTATGTGGTGAATGTGTGTGTTGCTGCAGGTGTAATTGGGTATTTAGGTTATTTTGAGAACTCCTCCTTCCCAAATGTATGTGTCTGTGTGTGTGTGTGTGTGCGTGTGTTTATGTGAATGTGTGTGACCACAGGTGCTGGATCTGGCTTTGCTTCTGTATGACAGATGGACCTGCCACCTTGTTCTCCCCATGTACATGTTCCCTTCTCTTCCTCTCTCTCTTCCCTTTCTTTCTGTCTTACACACACACACACACACACACACACACACACACACACGTTCTCCTTCTTGCTCTCTGTAATTCAGCTTAAGTGCACATTTGTGTTACATATATACATATAAATAATGCATATCATCTTGTGTTGTGACCTAACATAGGCCCATATAAATATTTAAAAATAGTGTACTGGAAAGCCAAAATGCAGTAAAAAAACACAGTTGTTCAAATTTTTGTGGAAACTAGAATCTCACGTTTTTACATCTTTTTACCATATGAAAAATATTATGCCATATAAATGTGTATTAAAAAAAAAATTTACATTTTGCTACAAAACCAAACCACAGTGAATGCACTCCAGCTAGTTATGGTTAGACGGAATGCTGTCACAGCTTGTGTTAGCTAAAGCAAATTTGCAGACCTTTTCCGACCTGTTTCCTGTAATTAAAAAATCTATTTTGATGCTTCAACATCTCAGCAATTGTTTTTTATACCACATATATACATAAGGCAGTAGATAAATCCAACTATGACAGAGAAAAAAAAGTAACACCAGCTAAACTAGTCCTGCTAAAAGCTGACTAGCCTAGCTTAGATGCCCTTTGGATTGTCCAAACACAGACTACACTATCTGATTTTATCTGACACATTTTTTTTAATATATATAATATAAATAAATAAATACAAATAAATAAATTGACTTGACTTGACTTTCTTGCCTATAAAGGCATAAAATTAACAGTACAAGTTATATAGCTCTTTCACACTTTGGTAAGAAGCCTTAAAACGTCAAACCCTTTTTTCTCAACTTCATTGTAACTTTCTGTACTTAATGCTATATGCCCTTGTAAGGCAGTAGTCGTCAATATATTATTATCTGAATATTTGAGTTAAATTAATTAATGGCCATTGAATGTCAGTGACCTCCTGCTCAAGCCTGAATGAAGGACCCAAAATATAGAGTTGGTTATTTGCACAGACAAGAGCTGTGGACATGTACACTGTGTTCTGTCTCACGCAGCTACATTGTCTCCCTTTGCTTTGTAAAAATTGGTAACCACAAGAAATAATTGTATTATACATAACTGTGTTAGAGTCAGGCTGCCACCTGTGCAATAATCAGACTGCAGTGCATCTTACATATTAGTGTGTGCCACAGTGTGTGTGTGTGTGTGTGTGTGTGTGTGTGTGTGTGTTGCACCGTGCTGAGCTCTGTCTGTACATCGTAGGTAGAATCTCCTGAGGTTCCCTTTGATGACGAGGCGTGGCCTCACCCAGAGGGAGAGAGGCTGAACGAAGTCCCGGCCCCTCCTTTCTCCTCCCTCTACTCACAAAGCCACCCCTACTACCAGGTAACCCCGCCTCTGAGCCCGTTGCATGCATTCATAGCTTTGTTCACTTGTGACATGATGTCGTTTCTCGTCTGTGAAGTTCAGGTTATATGAGCATGCAGTTTCTTTTTTAATTCATTCGTTTCTTGTATTTCGTGAGACAGTTCTGCAGATTGCCCAAGATTCTTGAATCCGTGGCAATTGTTGTTGTCGGTTGAAATTCACAGACATCGTGCCTCAACACCTCACAGAAAAATTTTAAGGTGTTCCATGTAGCATTTTAACATAAATAAATTGTTGATAAGATAGACAACCTTGATAGGACACTTTTCCTCTGCGCTGCATTTGCGCAGAGGAAAAGTGTCAGAGGTCTCAGTGGCAGATGGTGCAAGGGATGGAAACTGAAGGAAAAATAATGTCCAACATGTTTATAATCTTAGAAAAGGAGACATAGAGAATCAATACCATTAACAAGTGACAAGGTATAGCTGCAATGTATCCTTTGTAACACACCTTGTAACATAATTCATTTTACAATGATTTGTTCATTATGCTGACATTTAAAAAATGCTTCATATAGCATCTTTAGGAGACCAGTACGCAGCATGCTTACTCTTTGCTTTTATCTAAATAACTTAACATAAATCTACTTCCCCATAACCTCCTGTATCGCACTAATGTCCTGAAGCCAGAACCAAAATGCAGCTATAATGCGCTTGTATCTTCTGGTTTTGGTTCTCTGGACTACATTAACACAGAGCATGCTAATGCTAATTTTTGAAATGTTTGTCTAACATGACAGTTTGTGTCTTTTTGTACTGTATACATGGTCTGACATGGATGTGAAGTAGGCGATTACACAAGGAATAGACCTGTGTGCAATCCCGCCTTCACTTTATACTGAATTAAATAAGATCAAAAAGCATCAGAATAATTTGTTTTCGGCTCTAACTTATTGCCTTTTACCTACCATCTCGTGCTGCTGAGTTTTTTTGAGTCTGTATAAAGAATGCTTATAAGAAAGAAAGTAAATAAGAGTGGGGAGAGAACTGAGGCAGTTTCCTTGTCTTATTAGTTTAGATGTAGTTGCAGCTTGTAAACTGCAGAAGGCAGTAGAGGCAGAGGAATAACCACCACAGAGTGTGGTGCCGTCACAAATCAAGATCTGACAGAACTGAATTAATCAAACAGTTTAATAGTAAGCATTATCACCAAATGATTGATTATTGTTGGTAAAGAGGCTCAATAAATGAAAAAGCAAGGCATATTGTTATCAGTATCTACAAACACACTTAAGGTAGACTGAAGAGGAAATGCAGCCTACACTGCAGCAGTATAATTGACTTTGCTTAAGTAACTCCACTGACAAAATTTATATCTACTGCAGAGACTGAATGAGGAGAAACAGTAAAAAGTCACTTGCTGTCTTTCTATAACACACAATCAGTAAGACACACATAGGCCACTCAGAGACCATAGTGGCTCTTAGTCATTAAGCTAATGCAGATAATTAGGAAGGAAGGAAAGACAAAGAGGGCCAGCAAGAGATGGGATGAAGAGAGAATTACAGACAGACAGACACAGACACAGAGGGCAGATTTGTTGCTGGATGTTAATCAACCAGTCAATCAGCCAAATCGCTCCTCCCCAATAAATCTCTTTTCCCTCATGCTGATACAGTAATAGAAATTAGGAGTCAGTAAGACCTTTACACTGGACGTACTGTAATGTTTAACAAGTATAGAGTGAATTCTGCCTCAGTATGGAGGGCCACAGGGCTGAATAGACAATCAAACTGGCTACATTCAGCAAACTCCTATTTTTAACAACTTGTTAGCAAGCAGTTGCCTACTTATGCATTGAGCAGAAACAGAGCAACAATATCTTTCATTTTAAGTTTTGTTTCTGGCTCTTTAGCTGCAAAATGCTCCACTATGTTCACCCGCTAGTAGCTAACTTTGTCTGTCTGCCATTTGGTGCTGAGCAGGTAGTGTACAGTGGGTTTTTAGAGCTTTAACCGCGAAACAATGAGCTGAACCTCACCATAAAGCTCCGCAGAGCTGAGTGGTGCTGCAGAGTTTGATGGTAATTCTTTATGGGTTCATAACTACAAGCGACCCCTTTCAAATTTTACAAAGTAATTTGATCCATTGTCATTATAAACATATTGATTGTAGCTGCTTTAAATCACAAAGTGCAAAGAATAACCTGTGTTGCATTGCTAAGAAAAACACCCAGCCCACCCCCAAACACGATTTGAAAGGCTGAATATTTGTCTGGGCCTTTTGGGATTCTCATTTTGCTTGAACTGGTGCTTTGCTTGCTCTGCAGTGATTTATGTATTTCTCTACATCCCCAGTATTTACCAGGAGACCCTGACATAGCTATTCAAAATGGTCCTTACCAGAATCTGAAAGGGATCTAATGGAAGGGCTGGTGGCGAGCCAAAATGGTTAGGAACCACTGGAATAGACCGCAGTATAGATCTGCATGACGTCTGGTTTACAGTGCTTCGAGCTGCATCAGCGTCCCTTTATGGTTGTTGACAACACAAAGCTGATTTTCATTACAGTTTTATTGAGAGCCATGTTAAAGGTAAAGGCGAGCTAACACAATGTGACAAATTACAAATTTGTACAAATTGTGTTTTGGTTGGCCACAGAAAAGTGCTTGTTTATGTTAATGTTAAAACTTTAGATTTTACTACTTCTAAACTAATACATTGTTATTAGCAGTTCTTATAAAAATACAGTCACTGCTAAAATCAGTAGGTACTGCATTGTTACTGGGTTACTGTGCCAACAGGGTCAGACTGCCTAAAGCCTGCTGAGCTGGGACCCAAAATAGGTTGTGGATCAGTCTGTGGTGGGACCACAGCCAGGGCAGGAGAAAGACCAAGTCATTTGTTAAAAAAGTGAACACAGCATTTGTATGCTAGGCTATCTATCACTAGCCCAGCCTACCTGTAGACGATGGGAGGGCAAATTTGGCTCTCTCAGCAGTCGGACATTAAACATGCATGATGTGTGCTTTTATTTAATTGGTCCTGAAATATTAATAGAGCTGGCATTCACTGGCTGACATTTGACTGGAGAGAGAGAGACAGAGAGAGAAAGAAAAAGTGAAAGAGAGAGAGGCTTATAAAGGCAGGGTTGGTTGTGATGTGGCCAGTGTGTCAGTGAATTGTTGCTGTGTCAGCTGACGTGTCTGTGTATTGTACTTTTTGTTATGGTGGCTAGCTGCAGACACACTGACTGTAGAGGGTGATTGGCAGATCCTAATGATATGGTTCCAGTTGTAAATTATGCCAGCTGCGATGATAGCTTCTTACTGTGCGTTCACACTGCGGGCAACATGATTGATATATTGCTCTATGCTTACTGATTGTGGGTGTTTGCGAGAAGCTCAGGTTGCATTAGTGTTGTGTTCTGCAACCATATAGTTTTCCCACTGCATATGTGTTGTTTTAGAGAGAGTTTGTTAACCAGGAGGCATTAATCCAGTATCTTATCATAAACGACTCAGTGCATGTTTTTTAGCCACACTAGCTAAAATGCGATGGTCGGTCGGTCCACCACTTTGGTCCAGACTGAAATATCTAACAACTAATGTTTTTAGTGAAATGTCTCAACAAATGTTGGATGTCATGAAATTTGGTACATACATTCATGTCCCCCCTCAGGATGAATTGATCAATTTCAATGTTTCCAATGCTTTGGTTTATGACCAAATAACTGCAAAACTAATGACATTCCCATCAGCCTCAGATGTACTTTGTGTTTACTGCTAATTAGCAAATGTTAACATACTAACACACAAAACTAAGATGGTGAACGGTCATACATATTTTGCTATGCTACCATGTTAGCATTGTTATTGTGAGCATGTTAGCATGCTGATGTAAGCATTTAACTCAAAGTGAGCCGCTTAGTCTTGCTTCATTTTGAATTTGTGTTTTGTTATTTTTGGTGTTTCAAACAAATTGATAGTAATGTGATAATTGTTGAATGTCTTGAATTACAAAGATAGCCAACATACTGCCACCTTGTCTTAGCTTTGTCTTTATCTAACTGGCTAACCAAAAGCCAATGGGAATTCCTAGGCTGTCAGTCACAGCCTAAGGTTTTCTGGTTACCCCCACACAAGCAAAGCTTTCCAGGTTGCTCAGTAACTTTCTCATGGTGTGTGCATACAGTTAATATGATAATTTAGCAGCAATTAGGACTATTCATATCTGTAGCCTCTGTGGTCTTGTAGCAGCTTGGTCAGTCTGTAGCTATTTTATATTCAAACTGTTAAATGGTAGTCACAGAAGCCTCTTGCAAAGGGGATTCAAGCCAGATTAGGAGGACACAGCTCTGAAAATCACTCTCACCCTCTGTTTCCCTGTCACATATGAGGCAGGTTTCTTCATGTTTAGCTAGTAGTTAGTAGTTAGTAAAAAGCACAAGAAATCTCTGACATCTATTCAGATCTTAGGAAACAACACATTTGTCAGCCAGTACCAGGTGTATTTCAGGACTCGGAAAGCTGTTGCCATAGATACAGTTCCCAAGGAAACACAGGAAGAAGCTGTGACAGGGGTCCTGCTCCACCTGTGACTAATCCTCAGGGAGGCTACGATAGCTGTGTAGGCTAACTGTACACCTCAGACGCTAGGAGATACTGCTGGAAATAGCTCAGTTTAGTTTGTGGTAGTGAGCTAGTAATTGCAGCTAAGGCCAGTCTGATTTACCTACCTGATGAAGCTAGCTACAGGCCTGGCTGCTCTTTCACTTAGCTTGCCTTTGGCCCAGACATGCTAGTTAATTCATTGCATGCTAAAGCCTCTAGGCCTTTATGCCATGCTTGAGGGATGCTGTGAGGACACTTTCTAGCCTGGTGTTTCTCCTGTTGTCTTTTTATCTTAGTCGGTGCCCAGCAACAGCCTGTTGTTTTCCATTCTGGAGTCATGCTCTATGCGTGTATGTCTGCGTGTGTGTGTGTGTGTGTTTGTGTGTGTGTCTGTGCATAAGAGAGAGTGAGTGAGGGTGTGTGGGAGAGCTGGGTGCTGCAGTGTCTGGCAACAGCCTCAGGAGAAGATCTCTCTCCCACACACACACATCCACACAAGCATACACACATGTATAAACAACAAACCTATCGGCTGATGCACACATATTAGTAGCATACCTGTTGGTGCTGTGCTTCACTGTGATTTGTTGTTCCTGGGCGAAACTGGGAGAACGTTTCTCTCTTATTTCACTCTTCCTTCTCTCTCTCTTCCACACACACACACACACACACACACACTCACACATAAACACCTGAACACACTGACACACCGACACCGACACACACACAAACACAGTTATCTCGTTATCTGTCTAGCCACCGCTAGCATTCAATTTCACTTCAGCTGTTTTCTACCTCGTCTCCTCCTCAACCTGCAACAGGCGTCATTGCATATATTTGTGTGTGTGCATGTATGTTTGAGGGTTTGTGTGTATTTGGAGTGGGGGGGGGGCTCTGTTATGTCATTGGCTGGTAGGACTGTAGGGGCGTGGCTTGTACCAGTAATGATATCTGACAGTTAGAGAGAGAGAGAGAGAGAGAGAGGCATCGGGTTGCAGCTCCAATAAAAGACTGGAAAAGACAATTTCCAGAGAGAGAAAGAGAGAGAGAGAGAGAGAGAGAGAGAGAAAGAGAGAAGGTGGGTGTGGGGTAGGTTTAAAAAAGAGAGGGAGAGAAAGAGAGACTGAATAATGTACTGTACTGAGTGAGAGAGACAAGAAGAGAGAGGGACTTGGAGCAACATCACAGATATAGGAGGGAGGGGAGGAGAAACAGAAGAGTTGCAGAGTGATTCTTCCAACCATCCACCTACTTCAGACGCTCTCCTCCTCGCCTGCATCCTTACACCTCCCTCCTTTCATCCGTCCAGCCACCCATCCCTCCCTCCCTTCTTCCTTCCATATTTAATGGGAGCACACACAGTCACAGAGGGGAGATTGACTGGTCATCTCCTTGGACTAGAGAGGAGGTGGGAGTGTGGGAGGAAGAGGTGGGGTGGAGAAAGACAGAGAGAAAGAGTGAACTCCCTTAAATAATCAATCCTCATATCCTGCCATTGCCTGGCCCACGCTCCCCCTCACGTTGTCTTCTCTCTAAAGAGAGGAAAGAGAGGAGTTGAAGAGAGGAGATTTTGGACTAACCAGCGATGTGGATGTTGGACATTTCTCCTGGCTAGAGAGAAGATGGAATGATGGACAAATGGATGGACAACAAAGACAGATGGGCAGAGGGATTGACGTGTGGATGGATGTACAGGGACCCTGACAGACCGACTGATGCTCCAACTATAAGAGGACTCTGTCTACCTGCCCTGCACTTTCTACCTCTTCCTCCAGCTCCTCCTCCAGCTCCCCCTCCTCATCTCTCCATCTGCCAGCTGCTCTCTCACTCCTGAGGGAGCTGAAGGAGAGAAAAGGGGAAATAAAGAGATAATAATAAGAGAAAACTGAGAAGATGAAAATATCATCAATAGCAACATAATCTTCAGCAGAAACTGGTGACAGAAAAGAAGGAAGTGCTGGACTGACTGTATATTTGACAGCAACACCTTGAGAGCTTGAGAGAGAGAAAGAGAAGCGACAAGAGAGAAACTAGAGATGAAGCAGTGGAGAAGCGCTACAACATGAAGTCTATCTTGTGTGTCTAAAGGAAAAGCAGACAGCAGAAACGATGAACTATATTTTCGGCAACAACACCCTGTACCCCCGCAGTGCAAGGGTAGGCGGGGCGTCCGGGGGTCAAGGGGCGGGGCTAGGAATCAAACAGAAGCTGGGGCCCAAGCGGGGATCCTCGGAGGAGCTGGCACCTCCCCACACCTCCTCCCCCTCCACCTCCTCTCCCGCCTCCTCCTCCCCCTCCACGTCCTCCTCTCGCTGGCAGCAGCTCCTTATGTTTTTCTCCAGGAGGAGTGCCTTCACCGACTGTATCAATGCTGGCCAGGTAACAAACACGTCACACGCTGTGCGTGTGTGTGTGTGTGCTTTATGCATGAGGGGTGGTAGGGGATTAGGGTGGGAGACATGTAACTTAACCTGGGTTTTTGTTTTGTGTGTATGTGTGCGTGTGTGTGTGTGTGTGTGCGTACATGGGGCTGGTCATTACATTAGCAAACATTCTCTAGTTTCAGCTTCTTAGCCAAAACAGGGAGGCAGTCAGGGGCAGCAGGCAGGTTTTAAATTGAAGTTGAAGCAGCTCTCTGTTTGTGGTTGAGATTTTTGATAATGTTGTCATGGAAATGAGCCCTGGCATAGTGTATGAGAACCAGAGAGCCAGTGTGTTTCCATGGCAAAGCCATCATTTAGCTGATGATTGCATTTGCACCCAGCCAGTCCAGTGGCACTAGATGCTAAGTCCACATTGAAATCAAAATCTTGCCAGTGAAAGGGAAGGTGAGTGGCTGACCTGATGAGAGATGAGTCACAATCACCACATGTTTTTATGGTTCCTTTGTTTTGGCACAGTGAGCCATAGGAATGCATAGGAAGCAAATGTTGTTTTACTTACTTGAGCTGGATTTATAGTTAAAAGTGCGACATAGCTACAGAGCCTACACACGTAGCAGACGTAGCTACGCCATAGCTGATGTGCGCATCCTCAAAAATGTAACTACAGCTACGGCCTCTACGGAGATATTACTTAGAGACAGCAATAACTTCCCATGGTCAGTTTGGGCTATTTCTACAAATTTTGTTCAGAACATTAATAGCGAAGACAACATTAAGGAAGCTGAACAAAGACTCAGTAGTCTTCTCCTTTTCAGTAACACACATCTAGCAAGAACTTTTCCACTGCTAATGTTCTACTAGCTGCTATTGTTCTATAAAACTAAACAAAAGAACATAAACATGGCGATTGCACAGCAGTAGACTCATATTCAGCAATGAGACAATGCAAGATAGAAGTTACCTTGATGTAACTACAGTTCTACAAGTACACGAAGAGCCCACCGTTGCTCGATATCACAAAGTAAATGAGAGAATGTACACACAATTACTATGGGGAATATAATTAAAGCACAATAGGGCATGATTATAAACGATTTATTTAAATGAGAATGTGTTCGTAGCCTACCTGGGTTGTTAAATAAAGTTAAAAACATTGACACCAATTCATTGGGAGATTTAGGCTGAAAGTATTTGTCCCCCAGTATTATTGCTGACAGAACTCATAAATAATCCATGTTAACCAGCTTGAGTCATCACACCAGCAGCTTGCATAAATCACTTAACTAATATCCAAAGCAACTTCAACAACCTATGATATATACCCCAGTAGCGGAGGAGTGCTACTTACTTGATAAAGATCTCTGATGTTGACAGATGCTGCAGCCACTGTCTGCAGCACACAGTTTCAAGTTGTCTTAAGCCTCTTGCAAGACACCTCTCCTTACCACTTCCACAATTCTTTAATCCAAAGCGCCTTTTTCTTAAAAAAAAAAAGCAACCACTCAATTTTGTGCACAGAGGCACATAATCCCTTTCATGTAGGTTTGTTTCATGTAGAAGTTTAGCCTTTTTCACTTTTTTACATGCTTTTAAAATGCACACCACGTGGAAGAATGTTTGGGGTTTTGATATTAATATTAGATGCTTATTTTTAGGATGCAGTGCCTGCCATTCTGCACTTCTGAGGAGAAGCCGGTCTGAAATCCCCACCCATTAGAAAACTGCTGCTGTGAGCTGCTGTGATTGGCCATTTTTGCCCCACCTCCACCTGCTGATACTTGATTTCTCCTATCAGTGTATTCACCGTGCTTCAGCTATGTTTTTTGTGCCACTGGTCAACAAAATTGCAAGAATAATTTGTTCTTTGGACCAAAATTAAACTGCATCAGAGCAAAAGAAAATGCCCATTGAACGCATCAAGATCAGTGAATGGCACTAATTTGGGTGCCATTAAACCATTGCAGAAGAAGAGGGTGCAAAGAGGATCCGTAATTAAAAGAGCGCCAATCAAACCTCAAACGAACAATAACGATGTGGAAACAAAATGGAAATATGGCATTTATCTTTGTTTCACGTATTAATTCAAGCAACATTACCATCAGCAACATTTTCGTCAGTCACAATTTTTTGTTTCTTCAGTTGAGCGGAAGCTTTAAGTCACATGCTTCGTGTTTATGTCATGATTTATTCGCTAAGCCTGTTTCCATCGTACTTTGTTACTTTTATCAATACACCAATTTTTCCACCTCAGCCAAGCATTTTTTTTTTTAATGTGCATAAAAACAAGTGGATGGAAATGCACTTAATGTCATGGCTAATTCTTTGTCTGAATAATAGATAGCATGGTGATATATTTTCTTGTGTTGCACAAACAATGAAATACTTTTTGTACTGCAGATGACAAATGCAGTAATGCATTGGATCCAAACCTGCATTATTGATCTAAAACTCCTGAGTGGATGGGGAACCACTCACAATATTCATCCCTGCAGCACTTATACAGTTGTCTGCAGATTTACAGCACAGCCCATGGAAAAAGTTAACCCACCCACCCCCCCTTGCAGTAATCATATTGGCCAGTGTTTTCCCAAGGTGTTGCCATTTTCCTGTCTAAGGCACTTACTGCTTGAGTGATAGGCCATTATACTAAACACACACACACACACACACACACATACACACACACACACACACACAGCTGTTGGCCCTGTTGATGCGAGAGAGACTGTTTTTAACTATTTGATGGAAGTGGTTTGGATCTTCTGATTTGGCCTAATAAGTCTAATCAAAAATATGCCAAAAATTATGCATTTCAAACTGTGTGTGTGTGTGTATGCATATACGTGTGTTGTGTTTTTGTGTCTGCGTGTTTGGGGAGGTATGCATTGTTCACCTGGACACACACACACACACACACACACAGAGTCGTGTCTCCATCACTTCAGAGGACATTGCATTGACTTACATTCATTTCCTGGAGACTTACCCTAACCTTAACCATCACCACTACTTTCCTAACCATAACCCTAAACCTTACCTTAACCTAAACCTAACTGTACCCTAGCCTTAAACCAAGTCTTCACCCTAATATTTAATGATTTACGTTATGGGTACTTGTGTTTTGTCCCCAAAAGGAAGGCAAGTCCCCACAATGTGACTGTGTAAACAGATTTATGTCCCCATAATATGAGTAAACACGTCCACACACACGCACACACACACACACACACACACACACACACAAACATTCATTATTATTCTTTAATCAAATAATTCAGTCCCTCTTTATAGAGTAAAACAATGTGACATTTAGAGGTCTGGAATATGTTAGCATCCAGACATGGTACGTTATCTCACCGGAAAGCATCTTATTGCAAAATCTCTTCCTTGCTGGCACTAATAGTATTGATGCCTTGTGCTATTAGCCCACCAGTCAATCTGTCTGTTTCGGTTGCTCCAGGGTTGACTTTAGGTTGTCTTTCGATATTGACATTGTTAAGCTTGTTTGATCTCCCGTTAGAGCCCAATATATTACCCAAAGTGATTTTGTACCTCATTTCTGCTGAGCAAAATGCAGAATTTATGTTGCCTTAACAGTGGGGTATGCAATTCTAACCCAATACACGTCTTTTTGTCAAATTCAGCGAATTTCTCCTCACGGAGGAGCTAGCTGTCCGTTCTGTGTGTGAAAAAAACTCCAGACAACACTATTCCAGCCATTCAGCCATGATTTGTGTGTCAGGTAACGTTAAATGACTTGCCCATGGACATTCAGCTTACCTTCTGGTTTGCAAAGGTTTTCATACCCCACCTTTAAGAACTTGGAGCAGCTTAGCAAAGCGTCATATCTTATTTATGTGTTTTAGATCTCATACTGTATCTTCACCAGAGTTTATCAGTCTTAATAGTCACAGATAAAGGAATAACCCAAGTCTTTTCCATTGTTTTTGTTCCATTGTTTTTGTTGTGGACACAAACAGCTCCCCTAGCCCCCACCCTGTCTCTGTATAATTAATGGGTGGCACAGCAGAGGTATGAACGTCATCCTGGTACTTCAGCTCTAAAAGCCTTAAAGAAGAGTTTAGTGGTCACAGGAAATAGGGATAGAGAGGGATGGACAGATCTAGAGAGGAAGGGATAGATAGAGAGACAGAATAAGACACTGAAGGAGTGAATTAGTGATTAATTAGGAGAGAAATCTGATAGCCTATTAGCTCAAAGTGGGCAATATGAATATATCATGCACATTACTCGCTTAGATAATAATGTATTCATCAACATAAAGAGCACACATCGAGTCAGCTGACAGACACATACTACGTGTCAGTTACTCGATTATTTTATCAGGATTGGTTATGAGTTAAATAGTAATAATCCATCCGATGTTTCAGAAGATAAAGTGTCAACATCCGAGGCAGTAAGTCAGACTGGTATTACTACTTACATTTTCTCTTTCGCTTTACCACTTCATTATTGTGTGCAATTTGTTAGATGTTCCCACTATGCAACAGAAAGGTTAGGAGAATGTGTTGAAAATAGTAATTGTAAGATATAAAATAGATGGAAAGGTTTGGCTGGAGCCCATACGGTTCACCTGTGTATATCACAGCAACATTTCGGTATTATCACAAGTTGAAAGTGTAAAACAGTGAGTAACAAATCTGCAGTTTGTGCTGGAATGAGGTATGGAAATGTCATTTATATATATTGGGATTTTAAAATGGAAAACGTGTGGGAGCCACGTCATTAACACTCTCAACCCATACTGCGTGTGTTCAGTAGAGTTCAACCTACTCTGCCCAACACACACACCCTGCTCCTGTAGAGAGTGGCTCATTATGCTTCTGCTGCCCAAGGAAACTTTCCACTCTCCCTGTGTCTCATGGGATACCACTGTGCATGTGTAGGCTTCTCTGGTTTTCTCTGTCGTCTTTCTTTAGATCTGTTGTTCCAGTGGAGCGATGGACAGTAAAGGTCATATTTAGGTACATTTGTCTTGAGTTGGATACTGCACCCAAGTATCACAGTTCAATCACACTTTCTGCCACATTATTTCTATAGATCATCAGTTGTTGAGTGGGCAGTATGTAATAAACCAAAGTAAGAGTTGTATTTTTGGAAATCTTCACACCATAACTGCAAAATTTCACCTTTTGCAGTCTTCTTTCCACACTCAGAAACTATACATGATCACCACATAGAAATCGAGCTTCAGTGCTTCAGTGCTTCAGTGCGGGGAAGTGAAGGAGTATTTGCACTGGCCGTACATTTATTTTATAAAAACAACCACATTTGGGACAAGCAATGAAACAAAGGTGTGGTATTCATTTTGAGAAATCATGAAAAGTTATGAGAGCCACAGAAGACTGACACCTGTCGGTATCCTTTACCTTTTTCTGTGTAAACACCACAGAACTGCACAGAATCTGTACTTATTCCTGTTCTCCCATGCCTGTGCTGCACTCACATCATATGGGAATAAATATTTGATGCAGTTTGATGGTTAAAACCAGTGACTTGCAAACATTAACATGTTCAGACTTGTTTAAAACCTTCAAGGCACCATGACTGATGTGTACTCCTCACTTTGGTTAATCCTGATCAGCGGTTACATGTCAACGTTCATGTTGTGTCATGTTGTTTTCTTTTAAAGTAATCGATCATTTCTTAGATTAGACAACAAAAGGTGCTGAGACTGTTTTTTTTTTTTATAAATCCTAGTAGTATGGAGGTGATGTCATCATTGGGAGGGGCTTATCTAAATGTTTATAACCTGAACCACCATTTCCCATGGTAACCAATGATCTCCTCTGATTGCTGGCCAACACTGTGGCCGGCATCAGCTGTCGTCATGGGGATGCTGCTATGCTGATCGCCAAGCAGAGTGTGGCATGTGAATGTATGTGTGTGTGTGTGAGAGAGAGAGAGAGTTAAGGAGAAAGAAGAAGAAAAATCTTAATATACTCGCTCACTCAGTTGTGCACACACACAGACACACACGGACACACACATTGTGTTGTAGCAGTGAGTAGTGCATTAGATTTGCTGGTGCTTGAGAGTGTGTGAGGTGTTGCATCACCTTCTGTGTGTGGGATGAAGCTTGCATATCAGCTCTCTCTCCCACACACACACACACACACACACACACACACACACACACACACACACACACACACACACACACAGACGTATCCACACAGACACACTCTTTCTCCTCCCTCTTCATCATTCTCCTGCAACCAGCCTGTTCTCTGTCTATGCTGAAATAATCATCTCAGATTAGCTGACCACGAGCAATCACTTAATATGACCACTGACTAATGAGGCTGAACACAACATAATGATAGCTCCATCTACCCTCCTGTAATTAGTATGGAATGGTTTGACACTACTGAAGGCTTGACCTATCCACTGCTATCACATGAAAACATCATAACTGGATATAAACGATGATGATAATGTGAATCAAAAGCTTTGCATTGATATATTATTGCTGCTTTAGAGAGTCAGGTTTTTATCTTACAGCAACATTGTCTGCTTGTGTGATATTTCCAGGCAGAGTGACATTAGTACCTTTGTCATGCAGTCACACATGATGTGTTACAGTATGTGAGTATGCTTATTACTGTATAAGACACCAATTTTAATTGGAAAAGCTATTGTTACACAGAGAATACAAGACAACAGCAAACTTTGTCCCATGTTAGTGATGTTATCCCTGTTGACCTGTAATTGTTATGCCTTCTCATAGGCCAGTCAGTGTGTTCCTTGATTAAAATTAAAGTTTAATATAAAGTAATTCTCTGGCGTCCTGTGACACAAATGAATGTTAGCACCGCCAGTGGTTCAAGGAGGAGGGAACCTGCCTGCCACTTGAAAGACTTCTCTAGACCAACTACCACCCTGACAAGTTGTGCCCCGACATCACATCTTTATGATCAGATCTTTAATATCAATGTAAAACAAAAACTGTATGTTTAGTCTAAATTTGTTAAGATGTCTTGGTAAACAATGCCCTGATCACTGGACATTTGGCTGAAAGACACATTGCTGTGGAGTAGGACTCAATAAAGAGGATGAAAGTTACAAATGAAATAACTTGTAGTTAGTCAAGTAACTTGACTTTGCCATAGTTGCATGGACTTGAGACTCAGTTTTCGCCTGTGGTGGAACGAATTTCTGTTTTTGCAGCTGAAATAATACGTCTATTAATTGAAAAGTTGATCGACAGAAAATTAATCGGCAACTATGTTGATAATTGATTAATTACTTCAGTCGTTTTTCAAAGTAAAATGCCAAACATTTCCCGGTTCCAGATTCTTAAATGTGCGGATTTGATGTTTTTCTTTGTCATATATCATAGTTAACTTAATATCTTTGGGTTTTGGACAGTTGTTTGGATAAAACAAGTTATTTTGAAGTCACTTTGGACTCTGCAAAATTATAATCGGCATTTTTCACTACTTTTTGATGATTTTTAGTCAAAACGATTAATTGAGAAAATAATCAGCAAATTAATCAAGAAAGAAAAAAATCGTAAGTTGCAGCCCTTGTGTCATTATCATCATTGTCATTTTTCTATTCTGAATATTATTGTAATGAATTATGGAACTGGAGGAGGAATTAATGAGCAAACTCTTTGTAATTAGGTCCTACAGTATTCGAAGTTAGTCTGTATAGTTATAATTCACTTTTTTGTTGTGTTGCAGCAGCTCCTTGATCTCTGCCAGCGACAGGCAGAGGGCGACATCTCTAGACAATGAAAACAGAGTTTGTAATTAAGTTATGGAGGAAGAGATCTCAAGGCAGGCAGACACAGTAGACACCTAGATAGAGAGAGAAAGACACAGAGTGGCAAACTAATCTGTAACAGACACTGAGACCATATCCTTAACAGAGAATACCGTTACAGCAGTATTACTTCACTTTGATGCTTTGGCTCACAGTTGGAGTGAGGCACACCCTGTCTATCTAACAGAGTATAAGCTAGTGTTTCACTAGAAAGAGCAAGAGACAGAGAGTGACACAGATAGATGAGAAAAGATAGAGTAATGTAGTCTGAACACCGCGGTGAATGAGCCACTCATTTACTGTTGAACCGTTTGTCCTGACCTGAGGAAGTGATCTTACCCAACAGTCCCACAAGTAGGATCACTTCCTGATGTCAACAATCAGTGTGAGAGGAGCAGGTTCATCTGAGTTCTGCTCTAGAGAGTGCTGAAGACTCAGTTTTACCCCTGTTGACCCCACTACTAACTCTCAGATCCCATTACAGCATATAATAACCCTGCTTACGGTATTTGAAATAATGAGAGATGGTACTGGATTGCAGTTCATTGACTATTAAAGCAAATAAATTCTACTTAAAGTGATCTACTCTTTGTTTTAAACCAAATGTGCTTCACATTAACTTCAGATAAACCTACATGCGGCTCATCACCTTAAATCATAAACAGGTCAATGACTCAGGGTACAACATATTCATCATGTGTTTTGATACAACATTTTCACACATGTTGGGAAAGAGCCATAATGAATATATTGTAACTGGTAAGGACAATCTCATAAGGAGTCTTTTATAAAATGGGCCTTCAGATAAACTTCTTACACACCAAAAAGGATTGAAAAATCATGACTAAAGAAACCAAAGAATCCCACACATATTTATATAATTACACTTCGGTTCTGAGACCTTCGTCAGGTAAACTAATTCAGGAATTTTGGAGGACCAAAACATTGTTAGTAAAGTGAGTACAAGTGATCGACAGTGTGCAGGATTCTTGGGTTTTGTCATATAACAGGCAATAAAAAACAAACTCTCTCAAGTAACTGAGAATCAAAATTAGGCTTTCCACATAGCAGGAAAAAATTCTATTACTTTATGACCAATTCTACTGTGCAGTCTGTGGGACAGTGATATTGGCTTTGCAAATGTTTTATGTAGAAGGAATGCATCCCTGCGTTTTGTTAGACCACAGGGATGCCACAATGGATTTTTGTGAGTAGCACTGGATGTAAACATAACTTTTGTTTGTTTACAAGAAAACTCCACAGGGCACCTTTAAATGTTTCAATGAATTCAATTACGTTGCAGCCCTAAACTGCATTTAGCTTCTTCTAGTCCCTTGTTTTGAACTAAAATGACCCTCAGTCAGCTGTGACACATTTTTTGTGTCTCACGGCTATGCTCAAACCCTCATATATAACATTAGTAGGCAGCCGTTTCCAGCAAACAAGCTAGACAAGCCGAGTATTCGTGGTGAAGAAAGCTGATCATCCAGCAAGTTGAAGATGCAGACATTTTTGTCAGGATTTTGTTGGAGACCAAACCATCACTACAAAATAAGCAAGTACTTTGATTCGTCAGGGGGCCAGAAGTACGAGTCCAATGGGATGCTCATGTCTCTGTCTCTGCTTACACATTAGATCGATACTGATGTACTGATGGTACATCAGTGCTGTTTTCTGTGACTTTGATTTTGGAAAAGAAGTGTTTTCTCATCACATTACATCATCTGGGTTCTGAAGCAAAACCCAAGCCTCTCTATCTTACCTCTATCTATTTATCACCACAATCATAGAATATGAATTAGTGCAGCTTTAATTTAAATGCCAATTATCCAAATTTACATTATTTTCAAACATTTTTGCAATAAAAGTTTAGTTGTGTAATGGTGCTGCTGTCTTTCACACCACACTATGACCTCCCAACCCCACACCATAACAAATCCCTGCTCTAATCACAACAGCTGCTCTAAATTAATACTGATTTTATTCTGCCATGTTGTGTGTGGCTGCTGGTGTGATATATGATAATGAAGATCTCAGGCTGTAACCTCACATGTCTGATTACCAACTGAATCCATGGAGACCACAGAGATGAGTGTTTTCATATTCTTTACCTTCAGATGATGTCAGTGTATCTGCAGCCATTATTCACTTATTCTGTCATTTTTGTAAGAGTTTTGTTAAGTTCAGTCAATGGTATAAAAGTAACAGTAAACAGTAAAACCAGTTTGTATTAAATGCTAATGGAGCTGATGCAAGTGTTATACTGAGATACTGTTAACACTCATACTTGGAGTTATTTAATTATTATTCTTAAGGATTGGATAATATAATTACACTGGCATATATAGGTCACAATATTTGCAATTTGTAATATCCAGTTTCCCTCTAACATCAGTGTACCTAAAATATCATCATGCTGGAGTGGACAATTATCTGTTCTAGAAATCTGCTAGACATTAATTTGAGATGCAGTGTTGCAGTATCTTTGTACGATATCATACATGCTGTAAATCAGTGCTGATAATATCAGACAGCTGAAACAAATAACTCAGTAATGGTGAGGGAACAGTACTGTAGAGTAGCATCATATCTGTGTGTGTGTGGATTCCAGTCTCTCGTCAGTGCTCCATCTGTCTGCGGAGTCTGAGGCCCCCTGCTGGTGACATTCAGTATCGCAATCTTGTCTCCCTGCAGACAAACCTGATAAGTGATCAGTCGAATGTATCTCTAGCAAATCACTAGAGCCCCAGGCCAAGATGTTATTTCCTGTTACATGTATGCTTTCCCTATTGAAAACTTGATCCTCATTAATTCTGTGTGGCATAGTCAGAGATCAGTTTTTGAGCGAAAATGCTAAAGAATTTAGAGATACGGAGTAATGATAATTTCATTGGAGGAAACCATGGGAGGAACAGCAAAGAGGTGGCAAGTGGTCAGAGGACTGAGCACCAGACTAAAGGTTAGAGTAGTGGGATTGCATTGTCTGACAGAATATAGGTAAATATAATTGTACATGGCTTTCTTACTTGATATCTTTTGCTATTAAGCAAGACACCTACTGTAGGCAACAGCATGAGACCAGTGGTGGGTTTTTTTGGTGGGGATGGTGCTCCTTCGCTTTTTACTAAGGAAAGGTTTGTCTGAATTCGATATTTTCACCCTTTTCAGCAGCTACTCACACTCCGAGTCAGCCTGACCTGTTAAGAGTAATATGTGGGCATGTTCATTAGACTAATTAATATCCATTACACAAATTTAATGGAGTAGAAAAGGTTTGACGCTTAATAAATGAGGATGTTCTTCCTGGATTTTTAAACTTCTTCACTGGGTCAGTCTGACCCAGAACATAAAGCGAGGATTCAATTAAGCAAACTATTTCACAGAATTGAGGGTATCACACTTGAAAGACTAATTTGATGTGTTTCTTAATGTGTTTCTTAATAATTCTTCTCAGAGCCGTGTCAAAAGGGAGTGTGGGTAGAAAACTAAGTAGAGCTTGACATGGTGTGGGCAGGCTGACTCAGATGTTTTATACATAACTATATTTGAGGGCAATGTTTGAGTTTTTCATTCCTGGTATGGATATAGCAATCGTACCAGGCACTAGAAATTGGTTGACAAATCATACTAGTGATTTTGAATGATAAGACTGAAGTGTATTAAACTAAAACTGTTCTACTAACCTAACTAAATCCAAACTCTAAGCCTAACCCTTTACTCATTCAAGATCCTCCCATCCCCTATCTTTGTTTCATTTCTTGTCTTCTACAATTCCTCACCACAACCCACCCCCTCCTATCCCGCCCTCTAGCACTATATTAGTGTGGGCTTCATCTTGCACTGTGATGCTAACAGACTATTCTCCTTGCTCATCCTCTCCTGACTGAGCGGTTAGCCTGCAGCACTAGCAGCACTTTACACTGGGAACACCAACAGAAACGCTATAACAGCCTTTCTCTCAACCACCCTCACCCTCTTTTCATCTATTTGTGCTCTCCACATGGGTGCTGCTTTTTAATGGGCCTCGTCTGTCTGTCTATCTGCCTCTCTCTCTCATATCAGGTTGGTTTGGGGCGAGTTGTGGCATATATTAGATGACATTAAAGAGGCTTAGCCCTCATACCGGATAGCTGTGTGTATGTCTATCCAGCTCTGAGTGCAAACCAGTGGCAGCTCCTGTTCTTTCTTAAATACCAGCTGTAGGAAGCTAGAAGCTATAATTAAATAATATTACAGATAATGGCCATTCTCTGGTCATTCTGCACATCACTGTAAAACTGGAAAGGCTGCTTGTTTGGAGAAATTCTGATGACTTGTAGTTTTAACAATAATGTCACAAGTCCAATTCATTTTTTTGTATTTCACCACAGGGCTGAGTATTTTGGTATTTTTTCTATCTACCTGTCTATCTGTACCAGTGCCAGTACAAGACCTGAGTTTCAAAGTAAAATGTCATAGTTTTTCTACAAGGCACTTGACTGGCCTTTGGAAGCAATTTTAGGTTCAGTGTTTTCTTCAAGGAGACTTCCACGTTTGGCCAGGAGAAGCTGGGGATCAAACCGCCACCAACACTGCGATTACTGGATGACCCGCTCTCTCAAGAGTGAGGCAAATGTTTGTCTCAGGACAAACAAATCAAATCAAACTACAATATAATATAAAATTAACCAAATTATTATTTACATAATAATGACATAACTGATCAAAGAATTTGGTGCAAACTTTCTATACTTTACAGCTTTCTGTACAAAGACACAATATAAAGTGTGGTTGGTACTCAAAAAGTGAGAGATTGAGTTTCCTTAGTAACTAGTAGTACCATAGTTCCAATCCTTGACCAAAAGAGGAGAGACAGCAGTGTTTACAGTCATGTCACTGCATTATAGTTCTGCTTCTGAATAGACTTGACTGAACTGACTTGTATTTTACCCGATCATCAAGAGACCTACACTATACCTGAAGTCTTGGACTGTGTGTGTGGTGGGAGGGCTTCGTAGAGGCTGCAGATTGAAATGCCTGTTACCCTCAACATGGATTAAACTTGGAGAGACACATGCACAAGCAGAGAGACACATTCTCACAAGGAAGTAGGCCAACGCATACAGACACACACACACAAACACACAGCAGGCATTTCATAGACTGTATTCCAGCTGGCCTGCCTTGTGTTGCTTTAAAAGAACAAGACAAAGGTTGATGGAAGGGACTGCCCTCCACCAATCACAGCTCTCCATTCATTGTATACACACACACACACTGACTGAGCTCTGAGCGCTGTATCACTGTCCCCGGTCGCCTATTGATTAGTCATGCCTGGCTGCTGTCATGTGCAGGAGTCCAGGGAAGCCCCTAATTGGCTAGTCCAGGAAAGACAGAGAGAGAGAGAGGGAGAGTTAGAGAGAGAGAGAGAGAGAGAGAGAGAGAGAGAGAGAGAGAGAGAGATACTGAGAGAGAGAGGGACAGATACTGAGAGAGGGAGGCAGCATAGAAAGATGAGAGAGGCTGAGAAAGAGAATTGTGCATAGAGATGTGGCCTAATATCAAATGATGATAACAGAAAGACAAAACAAGACAAGATGAAAGAAGGGAGACAAAGAAAATTGTACTCTTTCTAACCTTTATTCCTTCTGGATGGACAGAATGAACACACATCTGAAAACAAGAAAAAAAGAAATCAAACATAGGAATCTAATCTGAGTACTCCTGTTTTACTGTCTCTACTTTTCTTTTGGGATATATGAATCAAACTGCATCATCTACAGAGCAACCAACACTTCAGATACAAAGCCGGAGCGAGCAACAACATAGGCGGATGATATGAGTTACTCTGAGTGACTGACAATTGAAGAGGAGCGTAATCACTGGATGAGAAAGACAAATCTTCCATTGGAGCGCATGAACTGACTTGCATCCTCTACAGACACCGAGATATCCTGAAAGAAAGCAGGACTGAAAGGAGGCTCAACTTGTCCAAGTGGTCCTGCTGCTTCTACTTGGGACCGCACCTTTTATCTTACTACTAACCCTGTAACCCTGAGGGATGGTAAGAGGATCAATGTGCCTCTAAGGAGAGAAAGCTGAGAAGAGGAGGGTTAAATGTCACACTAAAGGAGGATGCTTTGCTTTTCTAATCCATAAGGGAGAAGAAATGGAAACAATGCCTACAAAGGAGTGATTTTATTTTAATTTTCTGACATTCCAGTGATCTTAACACACTGAGACACACTGATATACAGCAGAGAGAGAGGAAAGGCAGGAATACCAACTTTTTACTGGACACAGAGGAGGATTGGTTGTTCTGGAGAGGCATGACCTACATTATTCGGACAGAAGTGATTCTGAGGAGCTACTCCCTTTTTTCATTTCGGTAAAGAAGATGATGTGGTGAGAGTGGCATAAAAAGATAAAGATCTCTTTGTGACTTTTTCTATACCTTTGTAGCTATGACCACTTATTTCCACAGCCATGAGTTCTGTTGTAGCCCCAAGAAGCCCAGCAGTGGCTCCACTAAGGGAAAATCTGGCAAAGCGAAGGCCAAGTCAGGGAAGAGCCACTCTCACTCGAAACATAACCAGAATTTACGGCAAATACAGACGCCAAATCACCAGCTGCAACCTTCACCTCTGCACTCACCAAAGCACCATCCTCATTTGCCAAAACATGGTTGCCATTCGCCAAAACATCTGCTTCTTTCTCCCTCTCCTAGCTACTACCACATAGCACCACCATCTCCAAGTCATCAGCTAGCTCCACCATCTCCAACTTACCAGCTGGCTTCACAATCACCAAATCACCTACTGCACTCGCCAAGCCACCACCAGCTTCACCTCTCACCAAGTCATCATCAGCTGCAGCATCATTGTCAAAACCAGCAAAAACAGTACAATCCACCGGCCTCGCCAAGTCCCCTGCTTTCTTCGCAATCGACACATCAAATCTACCACCACCAACAACAGCAGCAGATGCAGCTCCATTCACCTAGTCACCACTCGTACCAGCAGTACCAACACCACAACCACTACCCTCCTCCTCTTCCTCACGCCTCCCAGTCACTGTCTATCCACCCTTTTCACTCGCCACAGCTCCCCCTGTGTTTAGGGGTGGGCGGATACGGGTGGAGCACATTGCCAACCAGCCTGGCCACCAGGGGCTCTAGAGGAAAGTTTCCCAACCTAAGGGACAGTGTGAAAAAGAGTCCCACAAAGAGTAAAGCCAAGGGCAAGGCTGGGAGCAGGGCGTGGCCCAATGACACATATATCTGGAGCGCACACTCAATGGAAATGCCCCTACACCCGCCGCTCATACACCACTTTCCACAAATACAGGCCCAAGTGCAGGTAGGTAGTTTGATGGGTAGATGGATGGATGGATACATACAGTAGTTATGTTAGGCCACTGATTCTAGGAGAGGACAGTATGTGTTCATTTGACAAATTATTTCCCATCCACCTCTGATACTAAAGGAGATTCCACGCTGTTATAGAACACAGGTTGCAGTAAGTCATGCAATCAGACTAAAACTTGGAAAACATGGTAGAGTCCTGCACGCTGTTAGCACAAAATATAAGCCACTACGATTCGGTCATACACCTTTGTCTGTCATTAAAGGAGGTGCCTGATTAAGGTCTACACCTGAAGGTCTATACACCTGTCTTAAAGGTGCACATATACAATTTTGTGGAGAAATTTAAACTATCATAATAAACTGGAGGAAGCAGACACAGTTTTCATTGGTTTTATTGCTTTCATTGTTGATATTGTTTGATGAGACTTGCATACATCAAAGTGTGCAGACATCCTGCTGCTGGGCAATTCAACCAGTTTAGGATGGCGGTCAGTTGAGGGTCTGTCAAATTGCACTTATGCACATATGAAATCAAAGACCCCATGCCTTAAATTCTTCTCACAATGTTTTTATTTGCCTAACCTTATCTTACTTTAGCTTATTAAACAATAGAATACAAAAAGGAAAACAGCAGAGTATGAGAGAACTAGACTTTCATTAATTTTGTTTGTTGGACAATTTGTCCTGTACTATCATATCCATCTGAAAAGAACTTGAATTCCAAAAAAGTGGAAAGAATAACACTGTATCGAGAAACATAACACAAGTTATGCAGTCAAATTGATTGCATATTCCATTAATGTTCAAAGTACTCCTGGAATCAATACTTGTCAAGATATATTAGACACTAAAGGAATGATGGGACAAAGAGAAAAGGGAAGAAATGTAAGTTGTGACATCAGTCTCCATCAAACACACAATATCACCATGTAATGAGAAGTCTACAGAGTACACTGACTGCTGTAAGCAAACCTTAAGTGTTGTACTTATATCTGACCACAATAGTGGAGACATTTGTGGAAGGTCACTACAGTAATGTTGCCATTATCTTTGTCAGACTGCTCTTTTAAGTGAAGCACTGACAGTCTGTAGTGCTTCAGTGCTGTTCTCTACACAAACCTGCTCTCTGAGTTGTCTACAGAATTGCATTATATTCATAGTGTGTGCGGGTTGTAACTCTCACTTTTGACGGTTGCTGAAAGTAATTTTGAGAAATGTAGGAAACTAACAGAAACACAGACCAACCAGATTTTGGGTAAATGAGAGGTTTGCCGAAATATTTCATCGCAATGTAAAGCCTGCAGTTGTTTTCACATCACAGAATGATGATGCAGTAAAAGTGGTGATGGTCAATTTCAACTTCCCAAATGATATAATCAAAAAAGCACAACCATCCATGTGTAACAAGACTTTTGTATTGTATAAACTGTACTATAGTGAGCTGAGGAAAATAATGCAGCATGCCAGCTTCCTGTTATAAGCTGTTGGTCAGGTAGTTATTGTGCTGTACATCTGCTTTAGGCACAGTGATCAGAGATAGCAGGTAGTGATAGTCTGATTAGTGTGATTAGTATGGCTGTTCTGATTTGATTAGAGTCATCAGTTTAGCTCATAAGTCAAATGGAGTTCCATTGCACATTAGGAAGACAGAGTGGATAGTGATATTATGAGTGGAGTATTTGTGTGTATGAATGTGTGTCTTCACCTCTAGTCAAGTAGCAGAGTTGTGACAAAGTAAGGTCAGATGTTAGAGAAAGAAAGCTTTGAATTTAGTCTTTAAACATCGCAGCTGTTCTTGTGCAACACTTCTGCCCAATTTGGGTTGTGACTCTTCCTGTTGCACTTTGTATGTTTGTGTGTTCTTGCATGTGTGAGTGTGTGCATGGCATAATATGGCACATTGCACTGATTGATTATTTATCAAACTGCTGCTGTGCATCATTTTGGGATTCTTGATTTTTTGTTAATCCAATCACGATTCATCTGCTAATTGATAATTTAATTATTATGATGATGGTGTAGAAGCTGAACCCAGCACCCTGCACTGATCCGATCACCAATCTGCACAAGCCTAGTAGCCTATTTTTTCACCCTTGAACTGATTTTAAGGGGCATTTAATAATCTCTGAAATAATGTAGAATTATTACGTTATATTATCAGATAAACACTCAATTTGCGGCACAAAGATTTGTTTTATTGAAAAAATAGTGAGAACCACAGTCTATGGGGAGAACAGCAAAAAAAAAGTTTGAGCATTCAAGGGCACTTTTGCTCTAAGCTCCGTTAATTTCTGACCCAGCCTCTGTTGTGCTGCTACCCCACTTTCTCTTTCCCTCTGTCTGCTGTAGAGAATAATATAAATTGTTGTGAATTATTCAGTTTTGATGGAGTGTTTTTGTTTTAATGGACACAGCTTTTCTATACTTTATGGGACTGGTTTAGCGGCCCAGGAAACTCACAGAACAATTGCATGCGTCGTCAATCGTCTCACGTGATGCTACTCGGCCAATCAAATATATGCATAACCATTGTGAGTCGAGTCAGTTTGTGAGGTACACACACACAGGGAGAGTAGAGATGAGACGAGTCGGATAAATAATTTCACATGGCGTGCTCTAAAAAGAGAAAAGTAGATAGCGGAAACAGAGCTTTTAATCAATGGACAGACTGTTACATGTTCAGTCTTCCCACAGGCAATTCAAATCCAGTATGTCTCATTTGTTCTGAGATCATGGCGATTATTAAAAGCAGCAATGTGAAGCACCGCTACGAGACAAAGCACAGAGCATCATTTCAAGCAGGTGAACAAGGAGGACGGATTTTGGTCATTTTGCTAATGACCAAAATCCCCCCTTGTCCCCCCTCAAATCGCCTAGTGCGCACGCACACACACACACACACACACACACACACACACAAACACACACACACTTTCTAAACAACCATCCTGCATAGCATGAGAAATATGATGAAACCGGTTGTCTGTCTTTTTGTCTGATGAGACAAACCAGGGATAGTCTGTATCTCTTTCTAAGCTGTGCTGTGCTGGACTGAACCAGGCCATAATGCCATGGTAACACAGCTGGTGTAACAACAGTTATGTAACAACAATTACTTGCATAGAATGACAAAAATGCTGTCTGGATATGGATGTTATGTGTGTTTTTGTATTTGTGCGTGAGTGCTTGTTTGTTTATATTTGCACGTTTGTTCTTTTGGCCTTTTCATGTAAAACAACCCCATCCACACACACTGACACACTCATATTGATGTTACATAAGCTTGCAGTCTGACACGGCGTGTCAATGGAATCACCAGCTGACTAACACACTGGATTTGTCTCTCTGTGAATGACACACACACACACACACACAGTGTGCTTTGTACAGTGCTGTTGTTACAGTGGTGAAGAAGGAGTGAGGTAAGGTTTAGGCAAGGCAATGGACTGATTAAGTTAACTTTAGATAGGTAGTTGCATGGGTAAAGTCATTATAAAGGTATGTTAGGTTACATTAGCATCAGCTGATATGACTCTGCAGTCAGATGAAGCATTTTTATCTGAAATGTGGATTCAAAAACACTGAACTTTCACTTTTTTTTCACTGTTTTAGAAAGTTGAAACCAAAGAAGTCAGGATACTGTTATTCTATAACAGGGGAAAAAGGTTTCAAAGGCTTTACAAAATATAAATGCAAATTGTTTGTTACAGTCACTGTTGTTTACCTAATACTGTTTACCTTCCAAACCAAATTTATATTGACTAAATCTTTTGACAGAGTGGCAAATTGACTGGTTATCTTTGTACTGTGGCTCATCAAAATACACAGTATAGATCAGAACGTTGTTACCTCTTCAAATAAAGCAGTGTCTACTTGTGACCCCACATCACAGGTTATGGCCTTAGTATGAACATGAGTTGTGAGCTGTGATTTATTTTTCCCCACAAGTTGTTTTATTTGAAGTATTTTCATTTGAAGGAGGAAGTGAAAGTATTCAGTATTTTATAAGAAAAAAGAAACATTTATATAAAAGTTAGAAAGAATAATTTTGTGTAACAGAAATATATTTTTAATCATCTTTAATCAAATTGTGACCCCTCAGATTTATCTGGGGACCCATTGTGGTATTGATTGGTCCTGATGTGACCTTTTTTAAATGTGGCTTTCAAATACAATTTGGATGACTTTTTTATTTCATCTTTGATATTTATTATAATGATAAAAATCACATGTCAAGTGCCACTCTCAGATATTATCTAAACTAAACTCTAAGGGGCAAAGAATGTCGGTGCCTATCTGGAAATCATCTACAGTGTCATTCTGTAATCAGTGGTGGAATCTAACTAAGTACATTTACTCAAGAACTGTACTACAATGTAATTTTGAGGTACTTTTTTGCTACTTTTCTGCTACTATATACTTCTACTCCACTACATTTCAGAGGGAAATCTTCTACTTTTTACTCCACTAAATTTATCTGAATATGGTGCAGTGATACTCATTAAGCTGTCCAACAATATTCTGCTGCATAATGAGTACTTTTTATACTTTAAGTACATTTTGTTGATAATACTTCTATACTTTCATTTAAGCAAGATTTTAAATGCAGGTTTTACGTAAAGAAATACTTGCTGAAGTTTACTGAAGTAAAAAATCTGAATACTTCTTCCACCACAAACTCTTATAGCTTGAGAGATTTTGTGCAGCTCAATGGCACTAGCACCACTGAGGTTAAAGATTAAAGACTATGCTGAAAGTATACAACATGAGCATGTAGTATTATAATGTTTCTTGGCGTCAGGTGTTAGAGACCTCAGAATATTTGTGATAATAACTGCTCGTATAGACCATAATTATACAGTGATCACCCCTACCCTTGTAACTGTCTCTTTCTCCCCTTCATTCACATCAACACACACACACGCACACACACAGATCCTAACAGCTGAAACTGTCAGTACGACTCTTACTGTCTCCTCAATATCCATGAACCTTTCCATATTACCCCCCACTCCCTACATCTCCTTCTTTCACAGTCTCCCTCCACTTCTGTTCTCCCACCATTCATTTAGTTTCTTCTTGTTTGTGATTTTGGGGGGGGGTTTGTGCATCTGTCTGCATCCTCTGCTCCTCACTGCTGTTGTTGAGCAGGCAGATTTGACTCCTCCCACCATACCTATAATCCCTCTGATCCCCCCACCCCCACCCCACCTCTCTCTCTGTGTCTGTTCCCATGTGGGATCAAGCATCCTGTCAGCTTGACTGACAGACAGTTGGACATGTGGTGGAGAGAGAGAGAGAGAGAGACATGGTGTGAGATGATATATTTGTGTGTGTGAGAGAGAGAGTGAGAAGATAAAGGAGTGGAAAAGGGGGGTTGAGAGCGGTAGAGATTAGTGTAGGGATAGATGTTATTGCTGCTCTATTGCACAGTGTTGCCGTGAAGTGAAGTCTGGGTGGACTGTCCATTTGGTTGGCTAACTTGTTTGATGCTTGGTTGGCTGGTTCGTTTGTGAACTTTTTTTGGCTGTAGAACAAGATTATCTTACATGGACTGGTTTGGTCATTGCTGGTTTGTTGAAGAAGACTAGAGCTGCAGACACTGCATGCGGGAACACTAAGTACTTTCTGGGGAGAAAGTGAGAGGAGACAAGGGAAAGAGTCGAGACAGGAGGCAAACAAGTGGAATGATAACATACAAATGCAAATACAAGGAGAAAAAGACACCTTGTGGCTATTTATTAGATGTGGTAGTGTGTGGTTTGTCATTTGCTGTTCTTGCATAGGAAGCAAGAGGAAAGATAATGTCAATCATCTGCTGCTGCTTTAACCCTAGCTGTGCTGCACTGGATTGAACCAGGCCATAATGCAGTTGACATACAATAGGATAGAGAGTACAGAGTAGTAGAGTACAATTGCTAAAAGTACTTTATGGCACAGTAACAAAGTTATATTAAACAGTCTGTTACCTTACAGTGCAGTTTGCAGTGTAGTACATTAGTATTGTCCAATATAAGGGCTGTGCAGTATGTCATGCGGTGTATGCTGTCGCTCCGTGGTGGTAATCTGTAGCAGATGTACTCAACATGCTGTACCAAAACATGAGACGAGTAAGTCATTATCACAGATCTCTGCATATGTGTGTTCATGTGTGTTTCTTAAGTTACATAGTAACCATCATCTGCAGTATTGGTGATATACTGTATGTGTTTGGTTTCATGATAATATTCTCCTAATTAAAAGCGCTTAATAACTTTGCTGTTCTCTCTTGCAGGCCAACCCCCCTCCAGTTGTGGTCAATACCGACAGTGTCGACACCCCCCCATATGTGAGTACTGGTTCAAATATATTGTCAGTGATACCAAATTTAAACCTCTACTCTGCTGTGTACTTTGCACCCTGCTGATACTGTAACATGTCATTGCCCAACTCTGGATTTCATACGCTTTTAGTCTTTAAGTCTTCTTTGAAGAGTTTCCTAAGAAAAGTCAAATAAGGTTAAGCCACACAGAGTCAAGATAAAGATTAAATTACACACACATCTCAGTGGTTGTGTGTGGACCATTGACCATTGATTTTTGACCGTCGGTGGCTGGAGCTGGCCCCTGTTCGTAGTATAGGTGAATATAGAGAATGTAACATAAAACACAGAGATTTTGTCATGCAGGTACTTCAAATTGAACACACCACCTTGCAGTAAATGGCTATTTAAAGTTGACCTACACTTCTCTGTTGAGGATATAAGGTGGTTACAGGGTGGATGCCTTGAGTGTAAGAATTTATTAGTAGTTCATTCATTTATTTTATCTGTTGTCTGTCGTAGAATCTAACGGAAGATGAATGTGGTGTGCGTTATCAAGCATTGTATGTTCCTTATAAATCTGAAGTATTTGTGTATAATTATCTTATTCACTTTGGGATACAGAGTGAGGAGAAGATTTCTACTGGACATAGCTTTGCTAAATCACAAAATTTTTTTTTGTAGCATTTCTTAAATAGAGATACTACTCTGCCTTTTTTTAACCTGCTCCATGTTGTCAATATTAACAAACACTACGATCAGTGGAAGCATATGGGAGAAAAATAAACCAGCCCATACAGACCAATCAGTCTAGTGTTTTCTACATTACTCTGATGTGTAGTTGCATTTTTGAGGACATCAATGAAGGTATGAGCTCCTACATGGCAAGCTCAGACAACACCTCGGTACAGAAGCATTTTTAAGCTTCAGTGTTGCCACAGTTAATACATTTCAGTTGGCCCATAAAATATTTAATATCGAGCGTTATATTACTTTGTAAAGACTTGCAGAACTTTTTTGAGCTTCTACTAGAAATGTTCAGTAATTTCAATATTTCTCCCCTATAAAAATGCGCAACAGTGCAAGCAGCATCCTGGATTTAGACAGAATGCTCAGTCCAGAATTAGATGGATCCAGATGTCATTTTACTGGTAGCCAGCTGCCATAGAGAATCAGTGTCTGTTGTTGTTGTTAGATAAATGTATTATGTAATTACTGTGGATTTACTCCCTGCTGAACTGCCTGGAATATAACACAGAGAGAGAGAAAAAGATTTATCTCACGTAGATTTCACTTAATATTTCACCGATATGATTGTTGACTGTTATTTTCATCCCAAGAAATGTGAAAAATGGAGAGGCTATAACTTTGATAATCTTCTAACAAAAAATCTGTTAATTTTATCATGCTTTATTCAAATTCAAAGGAGCTCTATTAAGCAGGAACTATCACAAAGCAATTTTACAGTTTAAGAATGGCAGTAAGTTATTGTCCTCAATTTTTCCAGAATAATCCAATATTTTATGTTTATAGTAAATTCATGCGCCATTAAACCAGTTGCCCATCCAGTCTGAATATGTACAGAGTGTATGGTAAGTGATAGCAGACACACTGCACATGGTGGTTGATGGAAGATTGTGCCCTCTGTTTGAAACGACAGAAATTCAAAATCTAAACTAATCTGACTGCGCACAGACACAGATTACAGCCAAGGGGATTACATGGGCCATTGGGATGCCACTCTGTGTGTGTGTGTGTGTGTGTGTGTGTGTGTGTGTGTGTGTGTGTGTGTGTGTGCCCGCCGGCAGGCACCAAGAGGAAAACAAGATATATAATAGTCTGCATGGATCAGATTTAATTCTATGTGCTATTCATTCAGTCAGGAAATATAGACATTAATATATTTTATAGTACAGGCAGTCCTGGCTGGGCACTGTGATTGGCTCATGGGTAATTCATCAGGGATGTTCTTAAATATGACATCAGAGATACATCATCATTAAGTACGCATTACCAGTTTAATCTCTGGGATTCATGCGTCATTCATAAACAGTCACTTTATTTTTCTATAATTCTGATATTTGTTGCAGTTTGTTTTAATTGATGAGTGAATTAATGATCAGATAATCAGCTCACACTTTGTATTGGTGTTAGTTAAGTTCAATTATTCAACTTCTGAGTGCTAATAGGCAATGGTGGAGTGTCCTGTACTCAATTAAAAATTTGAGGTACTTGTACTTTACTTGTGTATTTTAATCTCATGCCACTTTATACTTCTACTCCACTACAATTCAGAGGGAAATATTTTTACTTCACTACATTTATTTGACAGCTTTAGTTACTAGTATGACAGCCTTAGCTATTAGTTTCTTCTCAAATCAAGTATTTTTACAGTGTGGTATTAGTACCGTTACTTAAGTAATTGGATTTGAATACTTCCTCCACCACTGCTATAGGTGATGGCACAGAATATTCAATCCACATGCATGTTGTGCAGAAACAGTGAGCAATATGAAAAAGCTGTGATAAACATGAAGGTTTAATGCAACATGAGAGTGTGGTGTAACTGATGTAACACAGAGAAAAACACTGCATATAAATTATAAATGTCAAAAGCTTTACCGTAAAGTCAGATGAGCATTTTAGTGTCCATTACAGGAAAACAGCTTTCAGTATTTACTCTTAATTGACACACCTGTCTTTTTTTCTGCTTCCTCTCTGACAGGTGAATGGAACAGAAGCAGACTATGAGTATGAGGAAATCACACTGGAGCGGGTAAAAATTTACATAAATGAAAACATACCACCAATTGCATGCCTATTATACACACTGTAAATGTACTCAGTCACATCAGACCCTCGGCGACAGTATCTCCATCTGTTCAGACCCCTGACTCCTGTCCTCCCACGAACACACACACACATAATCATGCTGAAAACATCTATAGGGCTGTCGAGAGCAGACATTATTTTGAGAGTCTATTTTAAAGTAGGAGAAATGGAACCCACGCTGATGTAACATGAAAACAAAGGCTGAGAAGGCGTGAAAAGACAGAAAATATTTCTTCTGAGAGATTCTAGCAAGTTAAGATACACATTGATTTTTGAAACAGGACATTTGTGTAAATTTGAGTGAGCTGATATTTATATCTTTAAGCACTCTAGATTTTTTTTACTTTTTAAGTAACAAAAAAATGTTACTTGACAGAATATATTATAAGTCCAACCTAAACAAAATCTCAAGATCATTTTGGCAACTATGACCAATGCTAAATTTATCAAGTCAACCAATATATTTGAGTCAGCCATCGCAGTGCATAGAACTCTGCTGAGCCTATTTTCCCGTCCTCCCTATTCCTTGTCCATCCTTCCCTACTTTCTTTTTCTGATCCTCTTCCCCCCTCTCTCATTATATTCCCCTTTCTCTCACCCCGCGGCTCTCTCGCCGGCTCTCTCTCACTCTATTCTCCTGTGACCTGGTTCTGTCTGCTTGACGGGATCTGCTTTAAAGACACTACGGACATACACGCAAACACAGGGACAGACATTACACGAGCTTTAAACTCAGTGACAAAGCGTGAGAGAAACGTACGCAGAGCAATAAACTAGTTTTGGAAGAAGTGAAAATTGCTGAGATATTAGATGTAGTTTTGAATGAATGACATTTTGATAAGATATAGTATTTAATAGATGCTACTTGGTGATGAGTAAGATTTAGAGAGGCAATATATTAGGTGTAGTGTTGTAATGTGCTAATGATGTGTGAGATTTTGGCAACAGGAAAGTCTAATTATTCCAGTGTGGTTATCAGCTTCTTATATAAACTACCTTGGTGTGTCTTGGTGACGTCTCCATTATAATGTTTTATTTATTTCTAAAAAGCATCTTAAAATTTCAGTCAAATATGTATATATACATATATATATATATATATATATATATATATATATATATATATATATATATTTATTTTCAATGATCAAAAGCTTCTATCAAAGCTTCTAGCATTATAAATAATCTTTTAAAACCAGTATATATGTTCAGATGGTGTTTATTTTTCCCATTAAAACACAATCTGTGTCTGGGTGTATGTGTAGGGTAATTCAGGTCTGGGGTTCAGTATCGCAGGAGGGACTGATAACCCTCACATCGGAGAAGACCCCTCTATCTTCATCACCAAGATTATACCTGGAGGGGCCGCAGCCCAGAATGGACGACTCAGGTACACACACACACACACACACACACCACACGACATAGAAATACTGCATGCACATATATTCATGTACTTTTAGTACAAGTGTGTGCAAACAAACGTAAGTGCATCCATATAGGCACATGTTCAATCACAAGTACACTCACATGCACATGTATGTGTGTTGATGAAAAAAGATACCACTTGTACACTTGTTTTTGTTAGGATGAATTGTTGACTTACATTGGGAGTCGAATCCTCACAACGTGACTGTGTGAACAGATTTTGTCTTCACAATGCAAGTACAGCTTTACTGATCACAGCTGATTTTTGTTGCCCGTAACAAACGACTAAATGCATTCAAATTGACTATAACGTTTGATCATATATATATTAACAAAATCGGGCAGTGCATATTTGATCAGTATTCATCAAATCATTTTTAAAGCTGAAATCCTGAACATTTCTGCATTCAAAATACAGCAAAAATGTTCAAGCATGTAGTGTCACACTTGTTTAAATAGTTTCACTTCATTGTTGCTGGCATGCAGTGATGCAGCGATCAATCAGGTAACATGAATACAGTACATTATTGAAGTTAGAGAGAAATGCAGTTGTCAACCATACACATGCAACCCAACAAACCCAAACGACATTTTGAGAGTACTGTAGTGAGAGTATCTTTACAGGGAACATATCAAAACATTTAAAACGGACATTAAATGTAGTTTTTCTGAGGTGCCCCTGAGCAAGGCACTTTTACCAGAAGCTATAAGCTCCTCAGGCACTGTGACTGAACCAGGAATTTCATATAAATTAGTACTGTACGAAGCATGAGGCAGAAAAAGAGCACACATGCTCAAATTTATTTTACCTTAATTCCACATTAAAAAGGAAAGAATTGAAATAATAATTCAAACAACTAAAAGATGTTGACAGCAGCTTGCTCCCACTTTCTCCCAACTGGACTTCTAGTTTCAGAGTGAAAGAGTAAGGAGGTGATGTGTATCATTTGTCTTATACTATATACTCCTTATGTAAGTCAAATGACTTCTTTACTGTATATGACTTTGCTGTGCAGGGTGAATGACTGTATAGTCCGAGTAAATGAGGCAGACGTCAGGGAGGTGACCCACAGCGGGGCTGTGGAGGCGTTGAAGGAGGCAGGAGGTCTGGTTAGACTATGTATACGACGCAGGAGGAGCCTCACTGAGAGAATCATGGATATCAAGCTGGTCAAAGGGCCCAAAGGTGAGAAAATACTACAAAATTAAAAAGAACATACAGTGGAGTCTGTAAGTAGTAAAACAAAGACTTTACTCCAGCACATTGGATTTGAAATAGTGAAACAGTGACTTTGAGCTTAAAGTGCTGACGTTCAGCTTTGACATTGTTTGAAGGTGTTATTCTTATCCTACTGCTTACTGACTGCATGATAAAGAAATTAGGAAATAAAGACATCAGTTGGAAAGTGAGAAAGCATGATGAGGCACAATTTCTGCTCAGAAGTCAGCATGTTTCTGCAGCAAAGATACAGTAATATGATATAGCAGGGGAAAGAGAAGAATAATAGAGCAAGGAAAACAATTAAAGCTACAAAATACAGTGTGAAATATATGAGAGGGTATGGTTTACCTAATTTGATTTTGATTTTGTTTACTACCCTATAATTGTACTGTATCAAATAAAAAAGTGTCAGAACTTGTAAAACAGCCTAAGGGAATGAGAAAATGCAGCACTGCAGCAAATAAAAATATCTAACATTAAGAACATCCAAAGGAAACCCAGAAGTTACATCAAAAATATGATCTGTTGATGTTTTCTCTCAGGTTTAGGATTCAGTATAGCAGGTGGAGTTGGAAACCAACATGTCCCGGGCGACAACAGTATCTACGTGACTAAGATCATTGAGGGAGGGGCTGCACACAAAGACGGACGGCTACAGATAGGGGACAAACTTGTAGCTGTAAGAAACACTTTTTTATTCTTTTTTTTTTGTGCCCCTCTTCTTTATTTTTCTTCTGTGCACTAATTATCATGCAAATGTTCTAGAGTATAGTATGTAGATTATAGTCAACATCAAAGCAAAGTTAGTTTTATTGGTTCACAATTTGTTTTCTAAACTAAGAACATTTTTAATGCAATACAGAGAATGTTTGCTTTCAGGTTTATTAGCCCCAAATAGGTAATGAATATCCCTTAACATCATTAATATCACCAAATACTGCATGCTATGAATTGCTTTTACTGAATATACATGTCATAAATATCTCTTAGTACCATCAAATATGAAATGATTTTCCATTAATAAAACCAGAAATGTCATTATTCCACAGCAACGTTACCAAATTTAGGATGATTTAGACTTGTTTGTACTTTAAATTGAGAAAACAAGGCTCTCTATTACCCCCCTTTATTAGATTCTTACATATTACCTGCAGGGTATGTTATATTCTAAGACGCAATTAGGTGTATTAGAGGACAGTGTACAAGGGTATGACTGTATTAGATTGTTACTCTTCTGTTCTACTTCCAAGCCTGTTAAAGGTGATTTAACACAGCAGCAGACCCATTCAGCATAAAAATAAACATAATTAAATCTTATTCTCCATTACGTTAACATCCAGCAATATATTTTAGGATCCATGAACACAGCCACAAAACATACTGTATGTTTTTGCTGCAGTCTGGTTTGGCATTGCAGTGGACATAATGTTGTCAACAAGATGTCTTTTGTGTATACATGCCTGTACATGGCAATACAGTATGTGTCTTCATGTGTCTCCAGGTGAATGCCTCCTGTCTGGAGGAGGTAACTCATGAGGAGGCAGTGGCTGCCCTGAAGTCGACTCCTGACGTTGTTTACCTACGTGTGGCCAAACACACCTCCCTTTTTATCAATGACAACTTCCCTCCACCCGACGTCACTAATTGTAAGTACACACACACCAAAGACTTACCCATAATGCAACCATTTTGCTCATGTTTCGTTTCATAACATGGGTTTGTAGACTCTCACTTTAATTCACAACACCAGACACAACTTGCTGTGAAACAGTGCTCTGGTGAATGTAGCACATATCACTGCAGCCAAGAGGCTGAAGCATTTTAGGGCCAGATGGTGTTGAACTATAAAGAACAGCAAGGAACAAAGCTGTTGGAGGATATTTTTGCTTAGGGTGGGTTTATAAAAAAGCACCCATCTATTATTAGGCTTTTTGCAGAGACTCTTACTAGAACGGCAACAGCACAGTAAGCTTGAATCCCCAGACCACCATCAATACAAGCAACAAATCAAGGCAACATATCTGATAGATACTAACAAACACATATTTATGTGACTCATGAGTTTTACTATAATACACAAGTGCTAGAGGAAGAAGCCAGACCAGGAAAGGGAAAGTTGAGTTACGAGGAAAGGGAGATGGAGTGTTTTTCATAATTAGCTTTGCTTTCAAATGACCATGCCATTATCAATGGGTTGGAAAAGAACCTCCCACGAATGAGGAGCAGCTCAGTCATGGTTGAATCGGATGTAGACATCACAAAGGTCACCCCAAAATGTGTCTGAATAATATTGTTGCAAGTCATCAGCATAGCAGTGAGGGTAAAAGGTGCAGACTTGGACTTTTGTCTGTGAAATCCTTGTCATCATAGCATAATTTCCTCTCAGTGAAGTGGTTAATAGACCTTGCCATAGATTTCCACATCAGATGACCCTGATCATAATGTGCTCAAACAGTCTCCATTATGATAATGCCAAATACTTCCAGTGTTTTCAAACCAATTTCAGTTGGTTAGAAACATTATATGTTATGGTTTAAAAGATATAAAGATGACTTCAACAAGACCGTTTTAAATGTGTTATATAACAGTCTGATAATCAGACTGGGTAAATTTGGTCCACTGGATTACAGCCACTTGTCAACTCTCCAAATCAGCACATTATCAAACAACGTGTCATTTATCACCGCTCTAAATCTGACACATTACCAAACAGCATGTATCACACCACCATCTCTCAACATATCTCTAATTATATACAGTACATCAGCAGTTTTGACTGATTGACTAAAGATACAGAATGAACTGTGACAACAAATTTCAGAGTGGAAATTTACCATTTAATCAGAGCCAGTTGCGGGATGACGATGTTTCAAATTAGGAACCATGGTAAAAGTACATGAGAGTACACATTCAGCCTTTAAAAAGACAACATTGACATGATGTTTTATGTATGACAGTATGACAAAAACAGAAAAAAAAAACATGTCTGTGTTTCTCCAGCATACTCCCCACATCAAGACAACCATATAAGCCCCTACATGAGCGGCAGCCAGTCTGTAAGTCCCGCCCCATTGACCACGCCCAGATACTCACCTCTGCCCAGGGCCATGACTGGAGATGATGACATCACCAGGTGAGACCTCACGCTAATCGTAACTGACCAGTGGGTCCAAATTATTTTTTCATTTTGTTCCACTCGGGGTTTCCAAAGATAACCAAATATGTAAGGTTGAACTTCATGTGTGTGTGTATATATATATATATATATATATATATATATATATATATATATATATATATATATATATATATATATATATACACACACATGAAGTTCAACCTATATATATATATATATATATATATATATATATATATATATATAGGGAAATAATGTGTCTAAAAACTTTGTATAGCCATATGGTTTCTATTGGTGGAACAAGTAGATAGAAAATAAATATTTGACATTGTAGTATGGTTTTGAAAATGTTATTTTAATTGGGCTAATCTGGGTTTAAGAAGTTGTTTGGCATCTTTTTATTGTTACCATTGTTCTACTAAACAGGAAATGTATTTTTGGCAATTGGTCCCCCAATGGTAAATGCATTTGATAATATTTGAATGTATCAACTGCTGGACATCCAACTCTAATGAAGATTTACAGTAGCTACGTGTAAGGAAACTTTTCAGGTTGATTAGGTCAGTATCACATCATTATTTGTTAAAAAATGTCATGCATGTCTATCGCTTCTTATTGCAGTTTGTCAACCAAAGAAAATTCGTAATTAATCTACAATGATGAAATTCTATCAAATTTTGCAGCTTCTTACTAGCTTTACTAGCTAAAAAACTAATCAAGCAGTGTACAGGGTAAAATGTCAATCATCTCTTTGTCTTCTTTCTCCTTTCTGTTGTTGCTTGCCTCATGTCCCCCTCTGAGGTTTTAAGTGGTCCTCAAAGAGGTTCACGACAGATTGGGAAACAGAGTCCTAGAGAGCCCAAAATACACTGAGTGACCTCTGTCCCTGCCTGCTCACTGTGCTGCTGTATGTGTCTATGAATTTGTTAAGTGTGTGTGTGTGTGTGTGTGTGTGTGTGTGTGTGTGTGTGTGTGTGTGTGTGTGTGTGTGTGTGTGTGTGTGTGTTTGGCAGTAAAAGACAGATGGCAGAGCGAATTTTGTCTGGCAAGTAAACTCAGGTCACACATGTACACACACGCACATACACACATGCAGATACACTCTCAGTGCTGCTCCACTGTCTTTAATCCATTTTAATGGACGGATTACAGCCTATCACAGCCCTCGTCACTCAACTGGCGTCACCGTGGTTACCAGAATATAACTCATTTCATCATAACCCTTTGGGCGAATCAGTGCGCTTTGATTATATTTAAATCTGATAAGCCTCAGACTGACTGCAGAATGGTAATTGTGACGTCTGTTCTTTTTTCTCTGACTCCTTTTTTCCTCTGCGTTTGTATCTTTTCTTTATTCTCTCTCTCATCTCTTTTTCTTTTACTCTCTCTTTAGTTTCTCATGAAAATAGAGGATTATGAGTTTTAATAAATTTCCACTGAGTGTGCGCACTTTAAGAACATCTGCTTTCTCTCTCAGCAGATGACTTCAGTTAAAAGATGTGATCATATATTAATTTGTGCTGTAGAACAAGGGATGCACCGATTCACCTTTTTCTCTCTCTGTACCAATGCCAATACCTTAACTCAGGGTATCTGTCAAAACCGATTACCAGTGCTCTAATTTTCCCAAATGTAATATCTGTATACCTTACCACACTTCATGGAACTCATTGGGATCATTTTAACGTAAGGTAACACGAGGCCAGGGATTGCTATGGCAGCCCACCTTAATGAATGTAACTGTTAGCTGAAACACATGATTTTTATGAGATCGACAAAGAAACTGTGTTAAATGTGGATCTGTCACATCTGCATACTGATCCAGTGGTTTTGGACTGGTGCATCACTGGTTAGAACCATTTCAGTCAGAGAGACTAAAGAGGGACCTAATCCAAATTTCACATATGCACAGTGTATGGACTGGCTGAGTATAGTTATGAATACCCTGATAACTCACTAACAGGTCTTCGACTCTTGGAATTGTTTCTGCACTGATCGTGATTGTTTTCATCCAGGTCTTTAAGTGAGGTTTACGAGATGGTCCAGTGGTCTCCTCACAATAAGATGAACTTGCTTTCAGTTCTGTTTTGAATATGTATTTGCATGTTTTACCTGACATGGACATGGATTTCCTGCATGTGCTGTTGTTTACTCCTGCTGTGAAAAGACATTCAAGTTATGCTGTTTTACTAAAGAATCAAAAACCATTTACAGGTATAAACTGAGTGTGTGTTTAGGACAGAGTAACAGACAATGCAATACTGACATCTGCTGGTCATTGTGGTAAATGATCCTAATTTTAAATATCCTTTCCTCCCACTGAGACGCACATTTATCACTACACAATATTGTATCACAGATATTATACATTCAGAAACCATGAGAATATATACACTACAGTAACTACTAAATGCAGATGCAATATTTTAATGTTTTCATTTGTAGTTATGTAATAAGTATAAATTAAATTATATAATTTGTCATCCTGTCTTCTCTTGTCATCTCTCACTTCTTGTCACTGGTTCTAAGACTGTGATTAAACAGTTGTTACAACTAAACATCAACTATGCTATCTAAGTTGTAACTGTTTGACTAAATGTCATCATACGTTAAGATACTTACAAAACTGATTTAAAGTTGGATACCATAATATTTTATCCTAACGCAGTACTGTATGTGTTTAATTTGTGTTTCTTCCAGGGAACCCAGGCGGGTGGTGCTGCAGCGGGGGTCCACAGGTCTTGGTTTTAACATTGTTGGAGGGGAAGATGGAGAAGGAATCTTCATCTCCTTCATTCTGGCTGGAGGTCCAGCTGATCTCTGTGGGGAGCTACGAAAGGGGGACCGCATCCTGTCGGTATGAGCTAAGACCTATTACAAACAGTACACACAGATATATAAGACAAGTACTGTCACCATTACTATTATTAATAACTCAAAATCTACTATATAGGTTATAGGCTTATCGAGGTAGTCATCCTATATATTATTGATGTGGACCCATACAACATAGAATAACTATAAGGAAAGCAATAATACTTTTTGCTGAAGCTGAATATTTTAAACTTGATCTGATGCATCTTTACATTCATTCACAGTGTCTACAGCAATCTAACCCTAACCCTTTAAAGAGACATTTAATGTAACTGGTATCATTTTCTTTGCGCATTGCCAGTCAGTCAGTCACCAGTAATGGCTGATAGGGGATGTGTGTGTTACAGCTGTATTTTGTGTTCCAGTAAAGCAAAATATGGCTTTAATTTTCTTCAGACAGGATTCAAACAGGATTTAGGCATCAGACTGTGGAGGGACTGATAATCCCTTCAGAATGACTGTCACTGTATTATGACATGGAATGATTTTATGCAATGAAAAAGTCTTCACAAAGTACACACATACTACACATGCACACATACACGTGAATGGTTACCTGTGAGTTATTGAACCACCAAGCTATGCAGTGCACCTAATGGTGTGCTCATCTCACTATACATTTATTACTATTGATCCAAGGCATGGGCTCTAACTTTGAGTGAATGTCTGTGTGTCTGTGTGTAGGTGAACGGTGTGGACCTGTCCAGTGCAACACATGAGCAGGCAGCCGCAGCTCTGAAGAATGCAGGACAGACCGTTACCATAGTAGCACAGTACAGACCTGAGGGTGAGTACTGCAGCTAATAACATTACATTGCTATCCATTGCATGTACAGATTAAGAAAATCTGTATGGAATTGCTACAGAACAGAACTGAATTTTTGAATTCAAGAGTAAATGAACACCCCCCTAAAATCTTGCTTTTGCTGACCTCCAGTGGTTTACCTTCTCACCTTGCTGCAGTGATGTACATGTACACTTCAGGACCCCATGACATTACTGATGATTGTGGTTACAAGTATAACTGAGCACACTTCTGACCACATCCAATGGTGAAGCTGGGTGATGTCAGAGGTGACACAGGCTTGAATCTTTTAACCAGAGAGGGCAGTGAAACACTGCTTTTCAGCGTTGTGTTAAGTTACTCTTTAATGATGATGTTGTGGATCTGCCTCCACGTCTTCTTTGTCTTCTTCCTGTTTAATTTCTGGCAGTGTAGGCTACTGTAGACAATCAGTGTACAGTTACAGTTCTACACTCTGCAGGAAAGCCCAAAAGTTAATAGAATGTGTTTATGTTTAAAAGACATAAACAAAATGCACTGTTTTTGGGTGTAGAAAAAAAAAAGAGTAAAGCCAACATAAATGCCATTTTAACCTTTTAGTTATTGCTACTATTATTATTATGTTATGTTTTGGTTCACTCTTCAGATTAGTTGCTTAATAGTAATTAATGGAAACAAGACATTTTTTCATACTTTTATGTGCTGAAGTTTTGGAAATTCACTATTTGTGCAACATGCAGACACACTCTGAGAGACAGACTGTGGTTTCCCAACAAGCACCATCCTGGATGTTTGTCTACTGGGAGTGACTGAGAAGGCTGTAACCTAGGAAACCAGGTTATTGGCCTCCTTATTGGCTCAGCTAATGGTATGCTGTCATGGCGGGGGACCAAAGTATAACACATACACAAACACACACACACTCACGCACACACACGCACATAGTTACACAGCATCAGGGCCCCTGGAATCTGATTCACAGAAATGTGTTTACTGAAAGAGGTTGTGTGTGTATAGTGTGTTTGTGTGTGTCTCTTTCTGGCATCAGCCATGTATTATTCAGTCAGAGAGGTGGTCCAGGAAGGGGTTGTTATAGGCAAGAACAGTGTATAATACACAGCATCACAGGTCTGAGGAGAGTCTGAGGAGAAATTAAAGGGCAAAGTACATTAAGATGTGGAAGGTGCTGTCAGAACATAATGAAGTCCCCAGCAGCTGCAATATGCAAATGTATCGGCAGTTGATGGAAGCAGCATAGGGATATAATACATACATCATGCTGAAAACCATGATATATGGATTATGAATTCTAAAAGGTTGTACAAGCATGATATATGGATTATGAATTCTAATTTCAAAAGAGAAAGTGTATTTATAGATATAGATATAGATCGCAAATTAATTTATTTTCTCTATGTGATGATGTTGAGGTTAAATTGCAAAAAGAAGGAATCATCAGGCTCAAGGTGCTTAGATCAAACCAGCATGGTTGTGGCCAAAATCAAACACTGGAAATTCATCTCATAGCATTGATACAGTAGGTCCCATGACATTTTCATAAAAATATAACCATATTTTTGCTGTTCCATTAGAGATTAAATTGCTACAACCTGCTCATGAAAGCTCTTCTGGGACAGTGTTTGGCACAAGTACAGCACGGATATCTGGGAGTCATTAAAAAGCCTTAAAAGGTTGTGATACACTTTGGTCTTAGGTCTAAGTGTAACCACAGACAGGTGCAGAGACTCAGGATGTCTTCAAGACTTTTAGTAGTCAGGCCACCTGCATATCACACAGATCCTTGTTGAAGATAATAAGTTAACTGAAAACTGACTTTATATACTTGACATACTAATATTTTAAACTCAGAGGTAAGCTTGCTTTTCAGTTCACTGCTGTCTCTCGAGCAGGGATTTTAAAAAACTTAGCAGTCTGTAGAGAGTACAGTGCTAATGTTTGGTGCACACAGGTGGATGATGGCTATATCTTGTGTTAGCCTGATGATTGGTTGTACCTGGTTACTCCGTTGGCAGAAATACCAGCAAGAACATCAGTGCATTACATAGGAGTCTGCTTGTGTCTGCTCTAGTGTTCAGTAGGATCAGCACCATGGACAGTGCCCTGAGCTCAAACTCACCGCATGGAGGCTTCAAAGGTGTCCAACTGAAATCACATTTTTTTGCAGTGAAAAATAATGTCAACATGTTTTATATATGTATTGGGGCATGTTGGTGTCTGTGTTTGATTGACAGCAGCTAGGGGGCTGACGTCCGGCAGGGAAATAAGAGACAAAGTAAACAAACTTGTGCTTGTAGCTTAAAGATGTGTTCAAGTTTGTAAGTTAGATAAAAAGGAGACTTTAGCAGGAAAGCCAATGTGGTTTTTGTATGTTGTGTTGTGTAGCAGGCTGCTGTCTAGTTGTTAGTCAGTCTGCTTATGTTAGAATGCTAATTTGACTGGATGTATGGAAAAAAGTTGTCCATCTACAAACTTACTGTATTCTGACAAATTAATGCCAAAATATGGGTTAGTATCATGAAACCAAAAAATATAAAATATTCATTTCTCTCTTTTGGTTCCTGATTTTTTTCTTAAAGGAGAACACAGGACTTGTGATTTACAGAGCAGATATGTATGCTGTAGCAGACAAAAAGAAAATGTTATTTAATTTCAGTTGGACTTTGTAGTTAGTTTGCTCGGCAACTGTAGTTAGCTTGGATTGACACAACTGATTCTGAATGCGAGGTGAAGACAGCTAAAAAATGTGTCAAAACAAAAGCAATCAAAACAACTTCTCCATTCACTCCTGGAGTGCAGTCCATATGGATCAACAGCAGAGAAGTGAACTAAGCTGCTGAAATGGATAGAAAATATTTCTATGGACACCTTTTGCCCTCCTTCACAAAAGTCACCTTTTAAGTCTACCTTTCTCTTATACTCAAGATTTTTGTTGTTGTTCATTTAAAAGTTAAAAAAAACTGTCCTTTTAAATCCTGCAGAAAGTGTCAAAATGGTTCAAGGGTCTGTCGGTTTGGCTCGGTCCAGTTCTATTTTGGCATTGTTTGGTGTTATACTGGGATTCTTACAGTGACAACTCACAGTAGGTATCAGAGGTGGTCCAGCTGGCCTCACTAAGAGCCGACTGTGCTGTAGCCTCGTTTTAATTTTCAAGGTTTTTCCTGCTTAACATTCGAGAAACTAGGTGTACTTCAGCATTTAGTGATTTTGCTCACATGCTGGTCCTCAAAAAGGATCAGTTAGTCTAAGATCTGTGTGTGTGACTGTGTGTGTGTGTGTGTGTCTGTGTCTATGTCTGTCTGTGTCGTGACTCTCATTAGTGACTGTTGAATGAACTCTATATCAAACCTTCTGTCCACGCTGGGCTTTGGTCAGCACCATGGCTGTGTGTGTGTGTGTGTTGATCTAAGGTCCATGTTTGTCCCGTTCCCGTGGCGATAGCATGCGGTGACCAGCAGTGCTCCCTCTGTTTACCACACACACTTCCTGCCAATGAGAGAGGAACTCATAATGACCTCCACCAGGAGGGGAAAAGTGTTTCTCTCACCGTGTGTGTGCAGTCTCCTCCTGTTATTTATATTAAATACGGTACCCAGTGTCGCCAAACACAACACAGCTCGGCACAGAACTGAAGTGCTCATGGTGTGTGTGTGTGTGTGTGTGTGTGTGTGTCTGTGCTATCTTGGGCAGAGACACGGTTGATTTAAGCTGATGCAGCAGATATAGATCTGTGTTTATTTGAAGTACAGCAGATGGAGTGTGTTTGTCTGTGAAAAGTCATGCTGCTTGTAAGATATTATTTGGTACAGAATAAACTTCACTTGAAGTGCATTGTGGTGAATTAGGAGCAGTTTATGAACACATTACAGATTCAAACAAAATAACCATCAGACAATCATGAACATACTTTTTCTTTGATATCATCTTCTTAACTTTACAGTTGACCCTATAAATATTCAGGGTAACACATTTTACACACTGAGTTTATGTGATGCTCTAATTCCAGTGATTATCATGCAGTGTTTGTAATGTACTTACAGTAGGAAGCTTTAAAATGCCATATGAGCAGCGTTTGGGTAAGGAGGTATGAGTGGAAAAAATTAACCCTATTCTCAAACTGTAGTAAGTCTTGTCCAAATTTCCACTCACTGAAAGAACCCAGTTTATGAAAATCCGTCCTCATTTTTGTAGCCACCTCAGCTACAAGTAGTGTTAATATATTACGAAAGATAATGACAAGCAAGATAAAGTTTTGCTCTCTAGCTCTGAACCCACAATGTGGAAATCACAGTGTTTGTAACTTTACCCTCAAATAATAATTTTATTAAGTTCTTTCCAACAGAAGATAATAAAACACATGACAGGACAAGCAAACTTTAAAACATTAGCACAAACTGAATTTCTATAACATTATTGGACTCATGATGGACAGTTTTTTAACAAGTATCAAAATCGATGCAGCAGAACCAGAGAGATTGTCTTTTTTATTTCATGCATTACTTGTCAAAAACCTCGCGCCTATGTTACCCACAATGCAACCCGACTGCTGACAGTTTGGTCAGGGATTCGGGAGTGGGAGTATTGTGCTAGCAGTGGCAAATGTAGCTTTGAGCAGCTAGCCTCTAGCACGCTGCCTCAAGTGACATCAATTGAAGTAATTTATCAGATTTCACACAGCTCCTTCTGGAGCCACAACAGGCTTCATACAACTTTTTTCACATATGCAATAGTGGTTCCCAAGACCTGTAAACAGACTTTGATGTGTAAAATCAGTGGAGTTCATCTGTAAAAGGAAGATTGTGTTGTTTCTTCTTTCAAAGTTACACAGTCTCACTTTAAAACAACACATTTTTTACAACATAAAACTATATGTATATGAACAAAGTAGACATACAGTATATATAAGAATAAAGCATACAGACAGTATAAGGGGGAGGCTGAGAAAAGCAAGAGAATAAAATGAATAAAAACTAAATTATGAAAACCACTATTCATTTTTCACCCAACAGCCTTGTAGCTTAAGTGTTGTTTTCTCAAGTACTCAATGTATTGTTTGTGCTTATCAGAAAAAAATCTGGATGTTCATTAAAAAAACAAAATGTTGCAGTATTGACCTTTAAGCATGATCTCCTCCCGTGCCATAAGTTTCCTGATGTGGGACTGGTAATGCCTGCAGGTTGACAGTATTAGTCACTGGGATTACACACAACTGTCACAGACACACACTGTCACACACGACACACACAGAGGCGGCAGTCTGTCAGCAGTAATACTGAGGTGATGCAGAGGGGATTATCTTCACTTCTCTTAGCCTGCTTATTACACTTTGTGTGTGTGTGTGTGTGTGTGTGTGTGTGTGTGTGTGTGTGTGTGTGTGTGTGTTTGTGTGTGTTGTGCACCAGTTGTTAAGTAGAAGATTAACAGCAACTCTATCTCTGGGCTTTCAGACACAAAGTTGTGGGAATATTATCTGAATAGTAGGCTGCTTTCCTTTCTTTTCCTACTTCACTTTATCGCTCTGTTCTTTCTTTTTTGCTCAGTTTCCTTCCTTCTCCTTCATCCCTCTCCTTCCTTTCCACCTGTCAGCTCCTCCTCTCCTCCCCAGCATTACTGGTGTCTGTGGTAATGGTCTGACTCATCGCCCACAAAGTGTGATTTGGAGAATTGAGGCATCACTTGTAACAGGAAGGTGACTGATTTGAGATTTGCAGTGTGTCGTTGTGTCACTGTCATGCTGAGGCTTTTATTAGCGGCCAGAGATTAAACATTTTTCAGTTTTGACATTTAAATTTGAATTCAGTAGATTAATATGACATTTCTCTTTTTTTATTTTATCTCTCCTGCCATCTCCTCTGCAATCTGATCAGTTAATCAATACCAATATAGATTACTTTAGTATATTGTATCAATTATAGATGAGCCCCTTCCAGCACTGTTATTTTTAGAGCCAGAGCCTCATATCAATTCTTGTACACTTTTACAACAGACTTACCTGGTGAAGGATTATTTTTTAATTCAACTGATCAGACATAAGAGCTATATATGTACAAATGCAGGAAGGACGTTTCACAAAAGGATTTTGTAGATTAAAAAAACTATATTTATCACCTTGCAGGAATTAGATTTTTGCAGCAGCAACAGTAAAAAGATGCAGACAGGAAAAAAAACAGAACAAAAAGTACTCAGAATTAGAGGTGCCCTGTGGACTTTTCTTGTAAAAAAGTTAGTGTTACTGTCCTTAAACACATTGTGTGTTTCCTTGAGGAATGTTTCAAATCGCGCATTGTTTCCATCCATGTTCGCCAGCTTGCAGTCTTCTTCTTCCCTGCCTTTGTTGACACATTGAGACACTTCTCTGCACCTACTGCATCCAACTTTCCATCAGGGGAATAGGGTAAAATCAGCGGCAGGAAGCGGCAGGTATCACGAGCATGATGCAATCAAAATAGGGCTTGCTCATAAAAACATTGCTCCATAGTGCTACCAGTGGTCAAAAACTCCACAGAGTACCTTTAAATGTAACTTAATAGAAAAAGCTATACAAAGTAAAAATGTCAAAGCAATAATGGCATGAAGTACGACATAAAATCCACACCCCTTCCTGCAGAAAAGTAAATAAAGGGAAAGTGTATGGATTATCTACAGTACATACATGCATTTAATCATGGCAGTTAAATATTGGTGCAATGCACACAACCCTAAAGATGAGAACTGCCCGTCTCCAGTGGTTTCCTGTTGGATAGCACTGAAGCTGCACGATGCAGAGAAGGTCTCTGCCAGCTGCTGAATGGAGGAACAATGCTCCTTTAGGGAGAGGAGAGGAGAGGAGAGGAGAGGAGAGGAGAGGAGAGGTCAATGAAGGAAGGAAGGAAGGAGGGAATATGAGCCCCGGAGCCATTAGTCTCTGTCATCACCCTTCCCCCATCCCCTCCTCCTCCTCCCGTCTCCCTTTTCTGTCTCTCTCTCCATTATGTCTTGTTCTCTCCCCCAATCTCTCTCTCTTTCTGTCTCTGTGTCTCTCTCTTGCTCTTAATATGATAATGCTGCATTGAGGTGATGTGTGTTGACAGAGACAGTTAAATGCTGATTAGGTGAAACTTCATATCTGGTGATTTCGATGTGTGTTACTGTGTCACTCTTGGGGAGTTTGATGTCCAGAGAAAGAGGCGACAGTGATAGAAGTGTGTGTTTGTCTGATGGAAGCATAACCTGCTGACTTTGACAAGATAAAAATGGTAGTTATTAAAAGGTTTCTTATAAGTGAAACCCTTGAAAAGAGAAACACAGATATCAGACAGAGACAAACGGAAGAAAATGAGTCCTAAAAAATAGAGAGACAGAAAGTGGAGGTGGAGAGAAAATGGGAGACAGATGGGGAGACAAACATAAATCATGCAGTGCAGAAAGAGTACTTGAAGGCAAACACTACTGTCTTTTTTGCTGTTTCCTTAAAAACGAATGGAAAATCCATTTAAATATGAATTGAGCTGTTAATTAAGCTGCCCAAAAATCAATATTCAAAATGCTTGGTCAAGCTTTACCGTGCGTGTGTGTGTGTGTGTGTGTGTGTGTGTGTGTGTGTGTGTGTGTGTGTAGACTGATTCCCTGGGCCAAAATAGGGCAGGAGAGCCTGGCATCGACTCAGCTTCCTGCATGAGTGACCTGAGGAAACAGTGTGCGCGTCTGTTGGTGAGTGAGTGTGTGTGTGTGTGTGTGTGTGTGTGTGTCTCCGCCCTACAGCAAGCTGAAGAGGGGGAGGAGCAAACGAGCGCACCAGCGAAAGAGAGATAGAGAAAGAGAGGAGTGTAGTAGAGAGAAAGAGTTAGCATCTGTTGTTTCTGTGGCAGCTGAGCAGCACTGGACTGATTTACACACACACACACACACACACACACACACATTTCGTCTCTCTACCACACACCACTGCATACCTACACACACTTCATTTCACACGCTCACACACATTTACATCTTTCTGCTCTGGCTCTCTCACATGCTGGCATTAGATCTTCTCCATCATCTCCCTCTCTCTTCTCCATCATCTCTCTCTCTCTTTCACACACACACACACATCTGCTCTCTCTCTCTCTCTCTCTCTCTCTCTCTCTCTGTTTTTTCCTCTCATTCACATCCCAGGACTCCGAGCAGCACAAACCCCACTCTCACACGCACAGATAGACTTATCTGAAAGCCACCGTACTGGCATCATATCGTGCGGACGTTGAACCTGCCTGCCTGTCTGCCTGCAGCATGTGAGTACAGCTGAGCGGGAGTTGGGAGAGACAGACCTGAACTAATTTACTTGTTAACATCCTCCCTCTAGTAACATCTTGGCATCACTGTTAACTGATGACAATGCCTTTAGTTCAGGGAGTGTTTTGGGGAACGATGTTAAAGGTAATACTGGACTAAACCTGATCTGGTGAATGTGTGGTGCTCTAACACTGTTATCCCTCTAGTGACCAGTGATGCAGCATTAACATGTTGGCTCCTACGCTGTCTTTGGTCTAATGACTCTCACAGTGTAATAAATTATCAGTGATGTAGAAAAATTGGTGGTTTAGTACCAACAGTCTCACTTCCAATACTGTTGCCTTTATGTTCTCTTACTGTGGTACTTTTGCTGGATTTGGTTTTTAAAATAAAGATGATCAAGATTGCAGCTCACTACTTGTCTCACTACTAGCACCCTGCTTTGCTCTTAAAGCAGAAGATGATCAGAGCTGCAGCTTTGGCAGCACTGGCTTTGTCTTTCTCTTCAGGACTCAATAACACTAACATCATAGCTGCAACACAGTCTTTTTTCTATAGATCACAAAGAGGAGCAACATCTCGCTATAGCTCTACAGTTTCTCTGTCTTTGTGTCTATTGTTTCAACTCTGCCTGTCATGATACACCTGTATTCTTTATTTCACTGTATCAGTTTGCTTCAATACAGCTAAGCCCAATCACACTCAATCTGTTTCCTCTTCTCTTTTCTCTCTTTTCTGTCTCTCTTCATTCTGTCTTGTTTTCTCCCTCGCTGTCTGTCTCTCTCTCTTGCTCTTAATCCCATAATGCTGCATTGAGGCAATGTGTGTTGACAGAGACAGAGACAGTATCTGGTGATTTTGATGTGTGTGGTCCAGCGAAAACAAACAGAAATAGAAGCATTAATCCATCAATTTGTAATGGATTAGAGCTGAGATTGAAAATGCCAAACTGAGGTCAGCAATGAAAATATTCAAGGTTAAAGCAAGGAATGGAATTCTCAGCAAAAGGGCATTATGATCATTTCATTATAAAAAGATTGGAGGCAGTTTTCTCTTATATGAAGTGTTGCATTGTCAAACTTAGTTCATGCTGTCAGTTATGTGAATCTCCTTGTCAACAAACAACAAATCTAGTTCAAATCAAGTTCTTTTCCCAGAACATCATGTGTCGTTTTTAAGCTGTAGAGTTCATGCTACTCTATATATGATTCAGTGATTTCAGATGTTTGCGTCGTTTTAGTACAGTTTAGTTGTTTCTGTCTGTGAGCGTCAATATGTCAGATTAATGAACGCTTTGGGGGAAATCAGAGCCGAGATCTGGGTGTTGTAGGCTGGTTTTTGACAGTGTTCAGACACTGAGCATGTATGTAGAGAGATAAGCAAGGAAATGATAACAAAAATAGGGAGAAAAAGAGGAAAAGTCAGGAGACACTGCAGGTTCCAGATCTGTGTGTGTGTTTGTGTGTGTGTGTGTGTGTGTGTGTGTGTGTGTGTGTGTGTGTGTGTGTGTGTGTGTGTGTGCATGATCGTGTGTACCTCAAGTATTATTGAATTACTCAGGGTTAATTAGATTCTGTAGTCCACAGTAATGGTTCAGACACACACACGCACACACAGGGACATCCTTCAGAAGGGCTTTTTCAGGCTTATTGCCAGTGGCATTGTCATCCGTGTGTTAGTTCAGAGGTTTCTGGGAAGCTGTGTGGTGTTAAGAAGACTAGAAGTCAGCCAGTAAGGATTTATTACACACATATCTGTTGTTTGTTCAGCCACTCTGAATCAAAAGTATCACAATTTACTGTCATTTTGAGACAGCAATCTGCTGGCTAAAAGTACATATTTTAACTTTTTCTGCTAGAAGAAGACTATCATCCTAAAAGCCACAAATGCACATTAGAGAACACATTATTTCATTTGTTTTTTCACTTTGTGCATTACCATAAATAATGTACATTTATAATTAAAGAGGCACAGTGACATTTTTATGGCCACTAGAAAAAAAATGGGTCAGAAACTAGAGTGTTTTTGCAGAATGTAGCAGGAGGATACTAAAGCACAGGGCTGCTATGCTGAGTGTATGAGCAAATCATTGCACTTTGCATTGATTGGCCAACCGGTTGCTCTTTCGCAATTAACTACTTGTCATTCAAGTGAGATTGGGATACAGTTGTTCCTGGCAATTAAACTGAAAGGGATGTTTCAAAATTCATTGTTGTATTTTGGCAAAACATCAGCACAGCATACATTTGTGAAATTTTAATTATCACAGGTTTGAGGAAAAAAAAATGTTTAGGTTGCAGGATTACTGTGTTTAAGTTTGTTTTCTGAATGGATTTTTATTTTTGTGTCTTTCCACTAGGTTAGTTACATTCCAACCAATGAGCAAAAATGAGCTAACTGACTGATAACTCCATGAAACGCTGCACCACTGATGCCATGTCACACCACTGCTGAGCATCTTGAACGTCACTGTGTGAACTCAGTGTGCATGTATAATGTGACGCTTGTGTTGTGTGCAGACTCACCGATTTTCCACCTACAGCACAACATGTAGGCAGCTCAACTCAACTCAGCTTTATTTATATACCACCTCTCATACAAACATGTTAGTAGTTGCTGGAATGTAGGAAGGAGAAAAGTAGAAAATGGTTAAGACTGATTCTCTGCCCACATCTCAGATTTGTTCAGCAATTCAAATTATGTCCGGTGTTGTGCCCATTGACTGCTGCCTGTATGTATGTGTGTGTGCGTGTGCGTGTGGATGATTGTGTAGATGTGTGTGTTTATGATGATATTGACATGGATCGGGTCTGATGTAACAGGAGTTAATATTCAGATCAAACAGACTATTAGATTATGGCTGTAGAGAATCTGTTGCCCCTGAGTTTGTGTGTGCATGTTTGTGTGTGTGACTGTAATAGTTGTGTGTTTGTAGCTAAGCACCAACACTGAGAGAATCGCCTCTGCACTTGAACATGGAAAATAAACTTCTTGCAAATTCACATCTCAAAATACATGTTGTACTTGTTGTACTACAGCAATTTGAAGGAAATGTGGTTAACACTGTGCATAAACCTCCACCACCCCTAAAGCTTTGTTTGTTTATGCCTCTGCTCTTCTCTTTGATCGACGTACTGTAATGTGGTTTCTGAACCACTGAGCAAAGATGATTGAAGCGTAAAAAATCCCTGTCACTCAACTGCTTCTATGGTGGAGTTACAGGCAGCTTGTAAAAGTAGCTTAAATTAGATTCTCTAAAGATATTTTATTAGTGTGTATCAGCATTATTTTTAAAATCTGTCACCTGAAATCTGCTGGGTCTAACAACATTTATGTTCTTTGTGTGTCTCACTCTGTGTGTGTAGAGTACAGTCGTTTCGAGGCGAAGATCCATGACCTGAGGGAACAGATGATGACCAGCAGTGTCAGTTCCAGCTCCACGTCGCTCCGCTCCACACAGAAACGCACACTTTACGTCAGGTAACACACACACACAGCAGACGGAGGTGACTGATTGTCTAGTGTTCTTCAGTGTGACACAACTATTATAAGGTCTTATCTCACCTGTCTGCTCTACGTTTTGTGTGTGTGAGATGCTGAAAGAGAGGTTATCACATAGATTGTGTGGCAAATACTGTCTAACACACAAACACATCCATCTCCTGTCAGCACCTCTCGACTTCTGTGTGTGTACGTGTGTGTGTGTGTGTGTGTGCTCCTCTGTCCTTGTGTCATTCTTGTCCTTGCCTGTCTTGGTTGTTCAGTCTTCTCTGAATCACCCCATCCATCCTTAGTTTTCTCTGCAAAGCCCAGAAGCAGTGTCAGTCCTAAACCATCTACACTTTTAAGATCCTTGCTTCACAAGAATCACAACATTTGAAATATTGATTAAACGCTAGCTCACTGGGTCCAGATGAGTCACATTGAAGGTCTTGGGAGATAAATACAATGGAAAACAAAGACAGGAAAGGCAGCTCTAATAGTCACACTCATGATTAAATAGGCTTTAACGTTTTTTTAGGTTGTATCAGTTAAGCTACAACTGAAAATGATTTAAAAACATGTTGTCAAAGAGCAAATATCAGCCACAGTTTCTGTCAGTAATTTGAAATAACATTTCATGTAGATGTGTATTTCACTCAAAAAAGTGATATTTTTACTCAACTGATAACATGAGCAGTCAAAGAGAGAGAAGGCACAATCAATCTTTGTGAACGCAGGCAGACTGTGGAAGTTGTGTGAGGGGTTAAACCTTTAACAAGAAGAGGGTTAATTTATTTGGGAACGCATCCGGTTGAATCGTCATTGAACTTTGACAATCTGTACATAATTTAGAGGCACAAAGCCTCAGTGCAAACCACGTTAAGATTCCACTGTCACTGTGACAACAGTTACTTATTCTGTAACAGGAGTGCATACAAAACACATATAAAGAAAGGGTGAGAAAAAGCTTACATTTTTACCATGATGGTTCCTCTGTAGGTTTGCTCCATTATCACTTAGAGTAATTCTGACTTTTTGATAGTAAATTCCAAAGAGTGCCCTTTCAGAAGAGACCAGGGTCAGGACTGTAATCTAAATGGTTCAAGAACAAGAACCATTTTAATTTATGTCTGAGCAAGAGAGTTAAGGAGTTAAAGAGTCAAATGTTTTGTCTTTGTATTATCTGTATTTCTATTTGTGATAGAGGATTTTCTCAAAAGTAGTAAACTGTAGTTTGGCAGATAGGAAATAAGTAAGTGTCTCAGACTAATACACCTAAACTGACAGACTGTGAGAAATGAGCACCACAACATGTTTCACTATTTTGTATGTTTGTTTTTATTTCTGACCAAAAATAAAAATAATACAAAGCTCAGAGTAAACCACAGCTGACAAGTACTGTGCATGAAAGGAACATCTGACCTGAACTGTGTGCAAGGGGCCCGGAAGGAAAAGGCAGCAGCAGCCAGGACAGAGTCACCTTGAACTACACACACTCTCTCACAGAGTGACTCACACTCAGAGCAGGGCTGGGGTCAGACTGTACAGGAAGCTAGAGGCCAAAGGTCACATTCAGCCCTCTGGTAGCTGCAGCCCAACAAGTGTCAGAGATTTATCTGACTGACTGAGAAACAAGCTGATTGAATGACTTAAACTCGCAGTTTAATTGAATATGTAACTGAAATATGATTCTAGTTTTTATTTCATTTCATTTCTTAGAGTGTGTTGAAGTAAATGCCAGTGGACCCACAATGCTTTGTAAAACCTTAAATGACCTACTTGGCATACCCACCATTAAAATAAATGATCCCCTTTGTGAAATGTAAATTTAATAGAAGAATATGAGGAAACATAGCATTGCAGCTGCTTGCCGTCACCCTTGTTAAATTTCTATGTAGTCACCCATAGGCATGATTATCATTAGCATAAATTAAGTGTGCACCCACTGTTTTTATCTGGTTTTGGCTAAAAGTGAGGAGAAATGTCCTGTCCACTGCTCATTTGATTAAATCGGAAGAAGCCTGCATTAGGATGTTTAAACATTGTTTTGACATCCTGAAAAGCACTTTGAGCTGCATTTGAGTGAAATGATAATGAAGTTTATTTAGCTTTTATTTATAGATGCAATTTTCTGCAAAAAGAGGGAGATTATAGTAAGATTTTTTAAAGGGAATTTAGCATTTTTAGTAGTTACAGACACATGGTTGCAGAAAAAATATTTTTCAGAAAAATAATTGCAAAGTGCAATCATTGTCATATAGAAAAAAGGAGCAATGATTGTTTTCATAAAACTGCTGTAATAGTCAATAGTATAACACCAAAACAGCATGTTCACTGACAAAAACAAAATGAATGTCAGCACCTTATTGAGTCTCCTGCATGAAATGTTAAAGCTCAACGAGCTCATTCAGCTTTAAATCAGAATCAGAATCAGAATCAGAAATACTTTATTGATCCCCGTAGGGAAACTCTTTAAATCATTTGGCAGTGAGTTCCATAGAAAGACAGCAGAGTGCATGAAGGTACTTTTCCTTAAAGTGTAACTTCACCCTCAAATTCTGCTAGCTCCCCACCCAGCATATTTAAAAAGTGCATTAGAGGACTGCAGGACTACCACTTTAGGGGGTGAGTGAGCGACAGACAGCTAACCAACCATGAGCAGCTGCTGTCAGACTCTCCGTGTCCACGCTGGAAACACACTGGAGTGTTCACAGTTAGAAGCACATTCCCTTTGTAAAAGTTTCTGTGTGGTACGTGTGTTGTAGCTGAGCTAACGTTAGCGGCTTAGAGAGGCTCTCCATGAGTGTGTGTCTGTGGGGGAGTGTCAGTACGTAGCCGTAGCCCTGCTGTTTATCATGGGATCATCATCAAGGGAAAGAATGCAGTCCGGTGGTGCTTCTACAGCCTCAAAAAGCATAAGTCCGAACCATTGCGCCAAAATGGAAAAATACTAAGTAGAGGGTTAGTAAAAACTAGGGTAAACTCTTGTGAATGATGCATCTCGATCTGCATATATTTGAAAATGAGCGCGGTTTCACAGACTCCCACTCAAAGGCAGGGGGAGGTGGGCCGCCCACATCTGATTAGAGGGTGTTAACACTAATTTTTTAATTTTAAATATCATGACGTAAATTAGTCCCAAACGGTCGACTGAGATGTCGTGTTGAGCCGTTTTCAACCCATAAAATGCAGATTTTGATAAATTTACCATGTCTACCATGTCTACCATCATCGCCATCTTAGTTTAGCATGTTAGCATGTGCTAATTAGCCTTACACACACCATTACTTTTGCAGGTATTTGGTCATGAACCAAAGTATTGCACAAATTAAAATTCTGCCTTTATGATAGTGCTAGAGGAAAGGTTAAGTTATTACAATTCATCCTGAGGGGATCATGGTTATCTGTATGAGATTGCATAGTAATTGTAGATTTAATAAGGAAATATGCATGTGTCAGGTAGTCATCATGACAGTCATCACTTTACATGCTGAATTTTAATGACAACGTTCCTGCAAGTCTTCAAGGTTATATAGAATAATGCAGTAACCCCACAACAACCCACATGATAAATCACTGTCACACGTGAAGTTCCTGTATCTGGTTACTGCCCATAAATGACCAATCAGCATCAAATATGAAAAAAGGTGTGCTCCGACTGGCAACTGATTGGTAGAGGTGACGCTGTCGGTGCCCCCCAGACCAGAGCACCAGACCCCCCCAATCTGTTGGTCTGGTGCTCTGGTCTGCTATGTGTGTTCATGCATGTACATACAGTATGTGTGTATGTGTGTGTCTGTGTAGTGGGTTGTTTGTACTATCTGTGTGTATAATGGGTAAGATACAGACTAACCTCTAGTCAGAGGAAATGCCACTGAAGCAAGGTGACATATGTACGACTGTCTTTGTGTGAAAGGTGTGTGTGTGTGTGTCCTCTATTCTTTTCTCCACCTCTCTTCTCATTTCACACCATTAATGTCCTCTATTCAACACACTGTATGACTCAATAGCTTGGCATTGTAATTGTATATTCACTGTGCAAAGATCCACCTGGAAAGACTGGGATAGCTACAAAGTAATGATAACACGATTAAGTCCCATCCTCATTCAAAGTATATAGTGTATTTTAGATTCTCAATGACAAATATTTTTTAAATGTCTTTACATTGTTTATTATTTTTATTATGCAGCTGCTCATTTTACATATTAGGATTTATTTGCTATTAGAATAGGGGAAGATAAAGAAAGTCCTAACAGACCTGATACTCAGTTAGTTGGACCCTGCTGGCATCCGTATAGTCTATAAGGATTTGATCAATGGATTTATAACAAAACATTGATGAATTAATTGGGGTTTGAGGGCTGTGTGAAGCCCCTAGTCTCACTGGGCACAAAAAAATGATACCAATCTCTGCAGTACTAATTTCTGGTGCAGATATAAATTTATTTTGAAGCATTTTAAGTAACCAACATGCTCTGTGACATTTGCTGCTTGAAACTGAATATTAAAGTATTAAATAGCTTGAGGACTTTTTTGAGTAAGTTGACTGAATGTGGTCCGAATTTTATTCTGAGAATATATTACATTGTATCAAATTGACAGTATGTTAATAGCAAATAAACATACAGTATAGATAAAAGAACAGTTTACACCTAATTACTCTATATTATTTACTTACTGTATTGTATTAGACAGCACTATCAATTGGGCATATTCTAGTGAATTACCCTGCATATTCACCTCTGAAATAAAGTGCATGTATGCAGTAATGTTATGAGTATTCAGTGAAACTTAAACTGCAATGCAGTTTGGACAATAGGTTGCTGGCTGTGCGAAAAACAACACTAACACGGTATTTAAAGTTTAAAATTTCCACAGCACTCACTGGGAAAAGGCAATTCTAAAAGATGACCGTGTGTTTCTGTTACACTCTGCAGTAACTAACGTGCGTTTCTTCACTCAAGTTATTAGATGTCAGAGGTTCCCACATAGGAATTTAAACGACTGACACTGAGAGCTGGTAATTGATTTAGAGTTTACATGTGGCCTTAATAATGATAGAAACAAGCCATCAGTGTAACCTGTTAACTAAAAAAATCATATGGGATGTGTGGAAATATTGGTGCTCTCATTTTTATTGTACTTTATATTTTCTTCTATAATCATTGACTCTTGGAGTAGTGACATTATGAAGGTTATTAATACAATCTGGCAGCTGCCCTTTACTGTATGTATCTGTGGACGCACTAATGTAAATGCAGCCCTGCACCTCATGTCTACAGCATTTCTTGTAACCTTTCACATACTGTCTTACTATTTTAGAACATTTAAAATTATTGCTCATACGCAGCATTACTATGAATATTGGGTTCTACTAAATGTTAAATTCGAATACAGTTTTGCTGCTGGCTGTGCAAACACAGCGTTAATAAATTGTATTTAATGTTACAAATGTCCACAGGTATATTTCCGCAGGTTAACACACACACACTGGGATAAGGCCAGTCTAAAATATTACACTGCAGTAATTACTGTGTTCGTTCACTCGAGTAATTAGATTTCAGTTGTTCCCACATAGGAATTAAACTGACTGTAATACTGAGAACACAAAATTGATTTAGAGTTACATTTACATAGCTGTGGCCTTAATAATACTACACACTATCCATCAATGTAACCTGGTAGCTGCAAAGTCATTTAGGATGTGTGGAACTCTTGAAATGAGAGTGCTTTTGTTTATTTTTTACTCTATATTTTCTTCTATAATCATCAACTCTTGGAGTAGTGATATTATGAAGGAAAGGGAGGTTATTTATACACTCACTCCTGACAGCTGCCCTTTACTGTATGTATCTGTGGACACACTAATGTAAATGTAACCCTGCACTTCACATATCCAGTATACCCTGTAACCTATCACATGCCACCTCCTTCTCTTATGTCTATTTAAGAACATTTTAATTTATTATGATAACATGGAAACATCTCTAAATGACTCATTAAGTTGTGCAACTGCTGATGCAGTAGGCCTACCAATGCTACTATTTTGTATGTCCTGTTCATAGCAGAATACATTTATTTTTACACATTTTCACTCATACATTTTATTTATAGATTTTAAAAAAACACCATGTAGATTTAGAAGATTTGGTAACACTTATATTGTTACACTGATAACACTGATTCATTTCCAAATAATTTATCCCGAGAAGTTTCCTGCAAAGTAATTATAGAGAGTGTTAACTTGGTACACTCCCATTTAATTCCAAATGCTAAGCTAACAGAGAACAGCAGGTCAGCAGAACTTGGAAAAATGTGAAATGTGTCTACAAACAAACAAACAGCTCAGCATATGTAAAGAATAGATTCCAATAATAAAAAGAGTAAAATAATAAATATTTACTTGGATTTAAATAGAGCAGTTCTTTCAAGGAAATTCCTCTAGAAAATCAATTTTAAAAAACTCTTTAAAGCATGACCACAATAATTTCATAACCTTAACCACGTGGTTATTATTGTTACCATGACAACAAAGCTCCCCAAACAGAAGTAGTAATTTCAACCCACAGCACGATCTTTCCCTAAACATAACCAATTTTAATTGTTCGTTTAATTAGATTTCGCTGTAATCAGTACCAAACTACATAGATTTTTCCAGCAAACTTTGAAGAAATCATTAGGAAATAACATACCTGTAAAATAAACTGTTACCAAACATTTATATAAACTCCATTTAATGTTTCCTGTTACTACCTGCTAATACGTTAGCCCAGTTTTCACCATTTTAAAGTTTCTTCTGATTTAATGATCGCAGTCCTCTGATGTTGACCGTGAAGAAGCTACAGCAAATGCCACCACAGCTGATCAGTGAAATCCCAACCAGTCCAGGTCCTTCTGGTCATAAGATCATGTTTCTATTAGATTGTCCAGTCTAGATTCCAGTCTAATGGAATGAGTCACATTTTAGCAGCCAGCTAAATACATAATGTCCTGTGTGGAAGTCTTTCTTTTATCATCTTTAATCTAACATCAATAAAACATGAGGTGATGTTTTTGTACTGATGTCATACTCTCTGTGTCTACCTCTCTGTCTGATTTTCTCTCTTTCTCTCTTGGTTTCTCCTTCTCTGTCTATGTTCTGTTTTATTGATGAAGGCAGCAGGGACTTTAGGGGATGCCGGTTATTTCAGCTCTACTTCCTTTGCACACACACACACACACACACATATTGCTGGCCTACTTTTCCAGGTCTTTTCCCTCTGGACGAGTTTGAAACTCTGTGGTCACAGAGACAGATCACCGTTCACACACACACAAAAAACATACACAGCGACACACAAATGCGCACAAACAGACTGACATGCACACATACAGATGTGTACAATTGCACACACGCACACAGAGGCACATACACACAGACAAGGTCATAAATTAATAGTGTAGGAGAGCAGTCCTCAGCTGTTTTGGCTCTTATTTACTATAGCAGATCTCTCTGTCTGTCTCTCTGTCTTGTTTTGTGAGTTTATTTTATTTTTAATTGTTTATTATGATAGGGTTTTTTTATTGGAATGAAGATAAAATGTATAGTGAATATTTTGACATTTCTTACGGTAAAATGTGCTGGGTGGTTACATATTTAGGACGATGCAAAATAAGAAGCATTTTATCATCACTGTCCCTAAATAAATGCTTAACCTGTCTGTTTCTGCACCCTCCAGCACGCTGGATTGTCTCACTGAAGTTGTGTTTTTGACTAAATGTGTGAAATCTGAAATTGTCTTTTTCTCCGTCGGTCTGCAGAGCGTTGTTCGACTACGATGGAAGTGCGTCAGATCTCAGTGCGCCCAATCAGGCCCTGCCATTTAATTTCGGGGATATCCTCCACCTGAGCAGCGCTGGCGAAGAGGAGTGGTGGCCCGCCCGTCACCTCAGCCCCCCGCCTCCAAACTGCCCTGAAGTGGGAGTCATCCCCAGCCGCAGGAGGTCAGAGTTTTGGATGTAACATTTTCAACTTGTAACAGAGTATTTTGTGGTATTAATGCTTATACTTAAGTAAAGCATCTGAATACTTCCTCCACCTCTGCTGAATGTTCCGTGGTAGGTAGGTGACTGTTGATAGGTTTCTGAGGCGAGAAGAGGAGAGGATTTAAAACAAGTCTTGTTACTGTCCGTCACCACTGTGAGAGGTGGCGAGGATAGAGGGAGGGAGGGACTGAGGGATGTGGAAAGTGATGGAGTGGAAGGAAAGAAAGTGAGGGAGTGTTAAAATTATCGTGAATAAGTGAAAGACGAATTAGTGGGAACAAGGATGAGTGGGAGTGAGCGAATAAAACATGGGAGGAATGGATGTAGAGATTGTCACACAGGGGTGTAGACAGTTGGGTATTAATAGACTGAGGTGTTAGAATAGAGGCTGGGTGAGAGAATCTGGGGTGTTAGAGGCTGGTGCATTAAGGGTAATAGAAGAACTATGTTAATGGTGTAGAAAAAGGAAGAGAGAGGAGGGGACAATAGAATTGAGACAAAAGGAGAAACAAATACAATTTATTTGCCGATGCAGTAGTATAAACATGCTTGCATGACGCTATTGTTGGGATGTAAAGCCTAAAACTGAAGAATAGCCTGCAGTCTAACATTTTTCCCTTAGTTATTATTGTAATTTATGCTGTGGACCTCAATGCTGTTGGTCTGTTTTCAGTGAAAGCTGTTTGGCTTTTTACAGACATCAGGAGGCTAAAAGCTGCTAAAATTTTGTTTAAAAACACATCTGGCTTGTCAGCCTAAATTATAAAATGAGGCTTCAACAGAGAAACACGTCCCTGAACTGAGACACTGGAGATTCACCTTATTTGAAATTCTAGTGTTGAATATGATCACCAGCAGGAAATGGCCCTCCAAAGGAAGCGACAAATCTAAATTTAAACTTAGCAGACAAAACTGTCTCCCTGGCAGGAGCAAGCAGACCCTCTATGAGGAGAAAGTGTCTTTTCTACCGTATGGCTGAAGTATTTTGGTCTTGTCTCACTCTCATCCCTTTGCATTTGTTATAAGGTAATTGTAGCCCATTCAGATGAAGTGGACATGAACATGCTATCTGCTCTTTACTGTCAAGTTACATAATATCTAGATATTAAAATCCACAAAATTCAATCAGCTCCCTTTCACTACTAGTCAAAAATCCCATAATATCACAGTCCTGCTTATAGACAAGATAAATCCAAAAATACTTCAATTATAGTAAGCTGTAAAATTTCTTTTTGAATAAAGGGACGTTATGTGATATTTTGGCTTTGTTTGTATATTTTTCAGATGTGAAAACATCTGACTGTGAGATTAAAGTAGTTCTACAGTTTCAGGGTGCCAAATGCTTTAAGAGGACGATTCTGTGATAACAGGGTTAAAAATTCACCTGGTTACTGTGAACAATTACTGTTGTGTAGGCAGCGTTTCACAGTCTTAGAGCATGACAAACTCCTTTTTAAACTTTGAATCTGTGTTTATGTGTCGGTTTTTCAGACAAACAGGGGGGATATGAAGTCAGTTGAAGTCAGCTACATTTTCTTGTATTTGCTTCTATCCCTACTCTGTTGGTTGTGTCTCAGCATTTCTCTTAATGTTGTTTTTTTTCTGTCCTTCTATCTATCTCACAGGGCAGAGAAGAAGGAGAGGTCGAGATTAAAGGCAGTCAGAGTGACGAGGTCTCAGGACAGATCGGTGAGTAGCAACCTGATTCATAAACCTAAGTCACAACTCAAAAAGTCACACCTTGGAGTTAACCTTCCTATCAAGCAGAAAGCATTGGTGCACTAACCAGCATTGGGTTCATTACTCAAATGAGTAATGAGTGCTCCCTTTTCATTCATAACATTAAGACTAAACGTTGTTGCTGAAAAACAGATTAAACCCTATTTATGAGAGTGTGCTGTTATTCTCCTGTGTGTCAAATATTCTCAAAAGCAGGTGTTTAAGATGAATGTTGGCAAATTAATAAAAGCAGTGGACTGTGTTAAAGCGGCCAAGGGGCGAATATTGCAATAACCATAATGAAGTGTCTAAAAACACACTCTAAAGACACTTCTAATAACATAAAACATGAATACTACATGCAACTCTTAATAATAGCTTTCCAGTGAGCTTCAGTTCTCAGATGAAAACTCAAATTAGACTGTGGTGAAATACTGTTAAACCAGGTGCAGAAGGAGGTTTGACATTGTGTTATTTGCAGAGGAACGTGTTTTTTTCACCTGTCAGCATATAACTGTGCTGTTAATAAAACCAGACTAGAAACAATACTTCCACACAGAGATGTTAAACCTTTCTATTCATAGGGGTCATTTCTCATCTAAACTGTCAAACAGAAAAGTGCATTTCATTTGTTTGGTAAAGGCAAGGCAACGTTACTTGTATAGCATATTTCATACGCACATACACATCAAACCAATCAGTCATTTGGATCTTTGTTGACTAGGAAATAATCTGATTACTCTGAACCTCTAAAAAGTCACATCACTAATATCCCAAAAATGTTCATAAAAATGCTTTGTCCTTTAATTCACACTAGATTTTTTTGATTTTAAAAGATCCTTCTGCATGATAGTTTTCATCTACAGAGCAACAGTAACCCTGCAGAAACAATTCAAATGTTTTGGAGTTAAATCAACAAATTGATGAGGCAAAGAATTCCTATGACTAAGAGTTGACTAAAAATGTCCTTCATCAGTGACAGCCATGTCACTAGGAAAAGTGTAGACAGATTAACTATTAATTAGAGACTAATTAAAAGTACACAGACTCACTTTTTGTTACTTTTATATTTGTGATGTCGAAAGTTCCAGTCTGAGATCACAGGCGAGGCGACGACATCTTGACTTTAATCACACTTCACACAGTGTGATGATGAGAGCTGACACACGAGTCGAACACAAGCTATTGATATCACTGTGTTGTTGGCTCGCTCTCTCACTCGCTCTCTGTTTTCCTCGCACTGTGTGAATCAGCAAGTCTGCAATCAGCAACTCTGCATGGTGAAGAGCTGATAATTAAAAATGATCACACACACACACATGCTCGATCCCCTGGCTCTGTGCTTTGAGAAAAACTGCTAATTAGTTGTGCTCACTCAAACTGTGTGTGTGTGTGTGTGTGTGTGTGTGTGAGGAATACAGAACCCATGAGCTTTCAAATAGGGCTTCTGCTGATAACAGTCAAGATTGTCATGATCATCTTCGGTATGATGATTAATGCTCTCTCTCTCTGTCTCTCTGCAGGATCAGGATGATAAAGGTAGGTATTCTCCCATCAGGGACACCTGCTGGTCAGTATATGTAACTTCAGCTCCTTAGCAAACCAGACTGATATGACTGTACCTTTCACCTCAACTCTTATCTTATCACTTAAATCCTCCTCCTCCTAAATCCTGCTCTGGGATGGAGGAAGTAAAGTTGACTGTAAAGGATTGTAAAGTTTGAATCCATAAGGCCGCTGTCTGGGATAGTTTAGTTCAATCAGTTCTGACAATAGGTGGGTTTTTTACTGACAGCTTATTCAATTTGCAAAATACAAAGGGTGTAGATCTAGGCCAGCCAGAAACCAAGTGTGCTAATATTTGAACTGGAAGCATTCAGAAAAACTCTGCTATAGTATATGAAACAATGTTCAGTGCTGGTAGAAGAATTCAGATCTATCACTTAAGTAAAAGCAGCAAAAACACAATTTAAAGATACTGTTACAAGTGAAAGCCCTGGATTTCTTAAGTCCTACTTAAGTACAAGTACGGTAAAACAGTATTATTATACACCAAATGTATTATTTACATTTGAAAGAGTTTTAGAATAATTAAATGATAAAAACTTCCATTTAGTCGATGTGAGTGTTGCATGACAGTGGAGAATACTGTTGTAACCATTTTTTCCCACAAATTCTCTTCGATTTTTTATTTGTTTTCCAGTCCAGAAAAGCATAAGTGACCCTAGATCATTTTTGAACCACAACTGTGCTTGCAATTGGGCTCTAAATATTTTGGGAACCCGTTTTTCTTTGGCCCCTCTGCAGTCTACTCAGTGGTTAGATTGAATAGGTTTAAACTGTGATTTGTCAGTCCGTAGTCTGTTCAGCTGCTGATCCAATTCCAATAGTGCTAACCCTAGACTAACCTACAATTTCTATTTTGAAGTTTTAAGACTAGCTTTGCTAAAGCAACATGCCTGTTAATTCCAGCGTGTTAGAGGCATTGTTGGGCACTTGACACTGAAACAGGAGCCTGTTCCTATTTAAATCTGCACAGATTTTAATGCTAAGCTTCCAATTTCTTTTACCAATGACTGCTGATTTCTTATATTAATATTTAACTGTTGCTCAGAGGTATCTTTGTCTCTTTCTGTCCTTTCAGTTGTCAGTCTGGTTCATGTGTTTTCTTCTCCATGTGCAAAATATTACTTTTTTTGCAAACCCTTCATGCAAAATAACATCTATTTGTAAAAAGGACTTTCCACAACCTAAAAGCATGAAAGACTATTCAAAAATATATAAATCAAGCTTTTGTGGCAGGCGACTCCAAAGTTTTGAACGGTAGTGTATATAAAAGCCAGTGTATTATTATATATGTTTCATGGAGAGTAAAGGAAATGACTTTAATTCATTTGATAACATTATGTGAGAACTCAGTAGCCGAGTCTTAGTTTCAATCCTGAGCTGTATCTTCTGGACACACCTGTTTTTAATGGTTTGGTCGAGGCCCCTTAGTCCTAATTAAAGAATCTTAATATACAGCAAACAGTGTAATAGTGTATTTCCAACTTTGTGACCATAGATTGGGGAAGGTTTTTTCCTGTTTACACATGACAATGCCATGTACAAAGTGAGTTCCCATACAGGTTTTCTCAGTTTGGTGTGAAGAACTTGGCTGGCCTGCCCAGAGCCCGGCCCTCAGCCCCATCCAGCACCTTTGAGATGAACTGGAACACAGACTGCGAGCCAGGCCTCATTACTAACATCAACGGCCGACCTCACTAATGCTCTTGTGGATGAATGGGAACAAATCCCTGCAGCAGAGTGGAGGCTGTTATAGCAGCATATTAATGTCCATGGTTTTGAAATTACATGTTCAAAGATCACATATAGGTGTAATGTTTGGAAAAACACACGCTCATGTTTCTTGTCCAGGTCCACGGACTTGTAACCGCTCCCTGTAAAGGGCACTCCACTGAATTTAGACATGAAGTTCATTTTACTAGTTATGGGCAATACTACCATGTAGGTTTTGCTAGGGATTGTGTAATGCGTGCTTGGATAGGATTCAGCCTCCTGCTGGACACGATAAGTGAATATAGAAAATAGATTGATGGAATGATATTGTGTGGCTGACGGTTTCTGTTATGAGTGAGAGTGTGTCAGTGGTAGAAAGAATGTGAGTCTGTGTGTGTTTGTCTGTGTGTGTGTTGCTGACTCTGACCTGTCTTGTCCTTCCAGAGCTGGTAACCTCTGGCACCAGCGATAGTGAGAGTTGTTCCTGTAAGTCTAGACCCTCCTCTATCTATCTATCTCTTTCTTTGTTTCTCCCTATGTCTTTCTTTTCTTCTCTTTGTCTTCCTTCTTTGCTCTTTCTTGTTCAGTTTGTATTTTATTTTCAAACCTCAGCCACTTTATGTTGCTGCTGGTTTGTGTGTGTGTTTCTCTGTGTGTGCTTGTGGGTGTCTCATGCATACATGCACATGTGTATTTGTGTGTTGTGATATATGTGTTCTTATGTGCATGTGAGTGTCTGTGTGTGTGTGTGTGTGTGTGTGTGTGTGTGTGTGTGTGTGTGTGCGTGTGTGTGTGTGCGCAAGTTACCTTTCTCTGCTTCTCCAGCCTGCTTTCCCAGAGCTGTTGAAGAAGTTTAGTCCAAAAGTAGAAAAGGGTGACGGTGTGCTTTATGGTCAATAATCCCATCCACTGTGTCTTTAAATGTGTCCATCATTTCTGTTTGTCCAATCAGCTGGCCAGGAGGAGACCTTCCTCACCTACCAACCTGTCATGCAGCAGGAAGGTTGGTGCTCAACTTCACATCATGCTAAATGCTCCACTATGTTCACCAGCTAGTCGCTAACTTTGTCTGTCTGCCATTGGTACTGAGCAGGGAGTATACAGTGGGTTTATCAGAGCTTTGTCACTGAAAACAGCTGATGAGAGCGGTGAAACAGTAAAGTTGAGGTCTGTAAAACCAAAGCATTGAGCTAAAAAGATGCTAACAAGCTCTGTAGAGCTGATCCATTGTTAATATAGAAATTATGATTAGTGCAGCTTTAAAGCTACTTAAACAGAAATACATGGAGAAAACTGGATGTTTATTAGTTTTTGTTTTTAAGTTTCTTAACTCAACTTACTGTGTGTGTTTGTTGACCTGTTTCTGTTTGTCATATCCCAGTTAATTACACGCGGCCAGTCATCGTGCTTGGACCAATGAAAGATCGGGTCAACGATGACCTCATCTCTGAGTTTCCTGACAAGTTTGGCTCCTGCGTCCCACGTGAGTGTCTTAACTTTGTGATAAATCCCAGCAGTGACCTTTAAAATGCATACAAGGCAATCTTTACCTTAACACACATTGTGAAAACTCTAAAATCATGTTTATAATGAAAGCTGACATAAAATTAAATGTTAGATTTTTGTTGTATAATTTTCAGCACATTTTTATGAACTCACTGGAAGTTGATGGGGTTTTCTTTGGTATTTAGTTGAGCACCAAACTGAAAGGAGATTAAATGAAGATGGACAACTTTTGCACTTTTATGATTTGTCACTGTTCCCAGACAGTTTGAAGAGATTACTTGTTTGACAGGCAGCTTGAATGTTAAAACTGTAAAACTGAGCCCAAGAAGAGCTGTGAACTGAAAGTAAAAGATCAAATCAAGGATTAAATTGAATTAATTCAAGCTAATGTGTTCCTCAAAAATTCGTTGCCTTGTCTTTTACCCAATTTGCAAAGAAGTCAGATGTGAGAAGGGAGCCATTTTACCTTATCCTATCTACTACTGTTCCATTTGGACCCCAGGTCTGTATTTATTAAGTATCTGAAAATTATGCTTCAGAACAACCTTAAAAGGACAATTCACCCCAAAATCAAAATATTTGTCCTCTTACCTGTAGTGCTATTTCTCCATCTAGATTGTTTTGGTGTGAGGTGCCGAGTTTTGGAGATATCAGCCGTAGAGATGTCTGCATTTTTTTTTATATAGTGGGACTGTATGGCACTCGGCTTGTGGTGCTCAAAGCGCCAAAAAAATACATTTTAAAAACTCAACAGCAATGTCTCTTTCCAGAAATCATGACCTGGTTACTCAAGATAAACCACAGATTTGTTGTGAGCCGTTTCCTGTAGGAACAATTTTCTTTCTACCGATAGTTCCTACATGAAACTGCTCGCAACAAACTGTCCCTTAATAGCCAAAATAAAGTTATTCGCTAAAAGTAAAGATTAGGACACATTTATCAAGTGTTTGTTTTTTTCTTCAGTATATTTGTAATATGTAGAAATTAAATATGTAATAAAAGTGTGCTTGAGTTGGATATAAAGATACATTTATACTTTTTATTTATTTATTCTGGGGTTTTTTTTGAATAGGGAAAAGTACATAGCATCAACCAAATACCACAACATTTAAAGCTTAAGCTAGTTTTTGACACCAACAAATACAAATACAGACAGCTTGACACAAACAAAACAGCACACGCAAAATTAGTAATACAATGAATTATATACATATATATGAGATTATATTTATTCTTAAACAATACCTTAATCTGTCTAAAATCTATGGTCCTCAGACACCACGCGGCCGCGGCGAGACTACGAGTTGGACGGCAGAGATTACCACTTCATGTCCTCCAGAGAGCTCATGGAGCAGGAGATCCAGGAACACAAGTTCATAGAGGCTGGACAGTATAACAACCATCTGTATGGAACCAGCATACAGTCTGTCAAAGAAGTCGCTGACAAGGTGAGTTTAAAGAGAGAGTATGAGGAGAGAGGAGATACAGTACAAAGGAGGAAACATACAGGAGTAAATGGAGGGATTGATGGAGGACAGGAAGAAGTTGTTAAATAGTTTTATTCCTGTTTTATATCTCTCTCCCAGGGTAAACACTGTATACTGGATGTATCAGGGAATGCAATAAAGCGTCTCCAGATGGCAGGCCTCCATCCCATCGCTATCTTCATTAGACCACGCAATGTCGACAACATCCTGTAAGTAGCGTAAATATCAACACCACCACCATGACATATACATCATCCTGTGTTTCAGCTAAACGATCTCACCACAAGGTCCATTTAGTAGCGTCTTTTGTAAGCTTTCTACCACATCACATGTTCCTCATCAGCATATAGGAGCCTGTTCAGTTGTCATGGAGCTGGAGATGTTCAAAGACTCTGAGCACTTTTAGGATCTCTCTTCCATGTTGTCATACAAGTTGAACTTTAAAGTTGATTCTTGGCAACAGCAGTTGACAAAAACAATCTCACCACAAGGTCCATTTAGTAGCTTGTTTTGGAGGTTTCGGCCATATCACATGGTCCTTGTCAGCAGCTCGACTCTCATGCTCAACTTTTAAGCCAACATGAATGAGAGATCCTGAAAGTGCTATGAGGAATGAACATCTAACATGACTGCACAGGCCCCCCTGTCATATGGTTGAAAGCTTCAGAACAAGCTACTAAATGGACCTTGTGGAGAGATTGTTTTGTCAACTGCTGTTTCCAAGGTGCAGTTCCAGTGTAATGAAAGTTAATTATCATCATGGCATTTGACCACTGTTGAACTTGATTGCTAAGGGTTTAGTTTCATGTAAAAGATGTTTTAAATTCTCGCTCTGTCCCTTGATATTGGAACTGTTGTCTGTCTCTCCAGAGAGATGAATAAGCGTTTCACTGAGGAGCAGGCGAGGAAGACCTTCGACAGAGCTGTCAAACTGGAGCAGGAGTTCACAGAGTTCTTCACCGGTTAGTTATTAGCACACAAACATGTACACATACAGACACAAGCTGCTGTTCCTTCCCCACATGCACCTGAACCCATTCATTTTCTGTGAATCTTCTGTGATGAGTTCATGTGGGAACTGGAGTCACAGTCAGTTTTCCATGGGAGACAATGTCAGCTCAGGACCAAGAAAGAGTTCTGGGAATAGTCCACCACGGCTCAAATGTTAAAGAAATGGTTTGACATCTTGGGAAATATGTTTTTTTGCTTTCTTTGCAAGAGTTAGATGAGATGATTGATACCACTTTTATGTCACTTATATGTATGCGCTTTTACTACGTAGCTGGAGTCAGGATGTGGTTAGCCTGATGTAGCTTAGCATAAGGACTGGAGGCTAGTGCTAGCTGGAGCTAGCCTGGCTCTCTCAAAAGCACCTCTAAAGCTCACTCATTAACACGCTGTATTGAGTACATGTTGAGGTGATATAATTGAAAGCTCCAGAACAGCTACTGAATGGAACTTTTGATGAGATTATTATTATATTATATGAGGTTATATAAACACTGTATCTTGTTTGTTTAAAGATTTTTTGGGGTATTTTTAGCCTTTATTCGAGGTGTAGAGAGAGACGGCAAACAGGAGAGAGAGACAGGTGTAGCAAAGGTTCTCCAGACATAATCGAACTGTGGACATTACAGTTAGGGAATATGCGCCTTAACTATTACACTACTGGGGCGGCCAGTATCTTGTTTATTTAATCCGTACAAAAACAAAAATGGAAACAATTTGGTTTAATGTGGAGTTATGTTGTAACTATTTCTTAACAAACAACAGCCGGTGCAGTGACTTTCTGGAGTCTTGTTTTCACAGTCGATCTTCTCATCTAACTTTGGGTAAGAAAAAGAATAATCGTATTTCCCAAAACATTGAACCACTCCTTTAACAAAAGTAGCATTATTGAGTAGAACGCGAAAGATTTCACTGTCCAATGTGTAACCATTTTATGTAAAGTGAGCAAGTCACCCACAAGAGATTCAGAAAGTGCTACATTACATTTTCACAAGCCAGACATTATGTTTGGTTCAAACATGGCTGTACTTATTGGTCTTGGGGGAACAGATTCATCATTTTATTTTCCCACATAGGGAGCAAATGTGTAAAGAACAAACATACACAAACACACACTCAAATACACAGATGTTGCCCTTTAAAGGTTACTCCTCCTTTAATGGAGATTTTGATTGTAGTTCCTTTTTGCACACACTGAGGGTTACTGGTAATATGTTTTTTGGTGGGTTAAGAAATCTTTTGGATATTAATTTCTCTTTCGCTCTGTCTCTCTCTCTCTCTCTCTCTCTGTCTGCAGCTATAGTCCAGGGCGCATCTCTAGAGGAAGTGTATTCGCAGGTGAAGCAGGTTATTGAGGAGCAGTCTGGTCCTTACATCTGGGTGCCCACCAAGGAGCGACTCTGAATAAACACACACATACTACATGATCACACACATGAAGCACTTCCTACTTCTCTAATTTTCTATTATCAGCCTGCTTCTCTCTCTCTCTCTCTCTCTCTCTCTCTCTCTCTCTCTCTCTCTCTCTCTCTCTTAAACACACATCACTACACACACACACACTCACATTTACACAAGCACATAAAGTCAGACGAGGCTGGGACTATCTGGGACTGCTACTTCCTGAAGTGGGAGGAGCTAAAGTCTGTCCAGCAGCCTATTGGTGGATCTTCCTACAGCTCGGTTCCTTAATGTTTAAGGAGGTGGTTCAAATCAAGGCGACATGTACCATTATCTGATTTGATTTCATTATTGTTCTTATTGTTGTTGTCGTTGTTGTTTTCATATTAACGAAGGGTAATGCATTCATGTATGGGTTTGTAATGATAATATTGTCACCAAGAGGCAGACTTTTGCACGCTGTAGCTTTAAGAGCATGTTTTTGGGACAAAATCTTGATCTCCTTCCCTGTCTGTCCGACTTTCCTGCGATTGACATTGCAACTGGCATTGCTCCTGTTTAGAGTTTTTATCTTTCTTGTCTTTTTCTATCTTCTGTCATATCCCACCCCTTCCTCCTCCTTTCCTCTTTCGACTGTCTACAGACTTTAGATAAGATGTGAAAAATTTATAATGTGCCCCAGCATTTTGGTATCAAGGGCCAAAATGAAACTATAGTACCATTACTGTTTAGAGATGTAGCAAGAAAATAATCATAAGCATAAGACACTTGTTGATATTTCTTGTAACAAGCAGAAATTCTCAATCAAAACTTAAATGGAATACTAAATTAGATTGCTTTAAAATAAATAAATAAATTGCCATTTTGTTTTTAAGTAAATGAGTAAATAGACCTCATAATGGTTTTAGAGGCCATTTGGAGACACGGGCCCGTATTCATTAAATATCTGCGAATTATAGCCAAAAATAAGTTATAAGTAAAGATTAGGACACATTTATCAAGTGTCTTACTCCTACTTACAGCGGAGTAAACTTAAAGAGCAGCTTTCAAGTAATCAAATGATTAATTACATGTTTGCTCAGAGTAGGAACAGCCAATCGGAAACAAGGATTTACTGCCCTGTTTATTGTATTTAAAAATGCTTAATCTAATATATTTATAATATACAAATCTACAAATATGGACAAAATAATGGGCTGAAATGGAAACAAAAAAGAAAACTAAAGTAGACCAGAAAAGAAATTCTGCTGTTGGTAGACGAGGTACACCAAAGAAAACAGATAAGAGTAATTTAGTGCCACATTGACAAGTGCAGATAATGAAGATGCATGGAAAGAAAACAAAATCAATGACAGCTTTACTCTTGTTGTTTGCACCCTGATGAATGCTAAAAACAAAAAGAAGAAAAAGTGTAAAATCCTATTAAATGTTTGAAACAAATGCAAATAATAGGCTTAAACTACCTTATCCTGAATTAAACATATTGCTCCAACTATGACCAATAATATTCTGCACAATCCTTCTAAAATAATTAAATTTAAGAATATTATATTTCAAAATGTGTTAAATAGCTTTAATTTTTAAGGCTAGTGGGAGTAAAAGTAAAAGATTTTTGCTTTTATCTTTCATTTAAGTCCAAAAGTGATAGTTGATGAATACGGGCCCAGATCTTCAGTTTAAAAAAACTTGGGTCTGTATTACCCAAATCTTCATCCCACAAAGGCTTCTCTACCTCCCCTGTTCCTCCTCTTCCTCCTCTCTGTCTCAAGCCTTCATCTCTCTCCCCCTCTCCTTCTCCACACACAGTGTGACATTAGTTGAGCACTCCAGCATTAAACAGTGTGTCATCTTCATCAACATTATCATCATGATCATAATCATCAGCATCATAGTTATAGCTTTCCTTCTTACTGTAGTTGCACTAATGAGGGCTGGTTTCTTAAAAGCATCTTAGCGTGACAGAACTGATACCATCCCAGTGTTTCTGGTTTTTGGATATGTGATACACTCACTTTTCTTTCAGTTATCAGTGATGATTATGCTGGTTTGAAAGAGCTAAAGAGGTCAGGTTTTTGTTTTTTGCAGTTATCGCATTTGCTGTATGTCATGCTATTGTTGTGTAGTTAAAGACATCAGGTGAACTCTTCTGTCAGGACTAACTAATCAACTGCTAGAGCTCTTTTGGCAACACGTTTTTTTCATGCTGGATTTATAAGTTTGAGCTTTCAGTCCCTGTGTGCATAAATAACACCTCAAACTAGCTCCGTTCATGACCTCAGCGCTCCATCCATTACTCCTTGATGGTGGACAATCAAAGCGTTATATTTTTACCTGCTATGCAGCAATGGTTTGTATCTTCAAAGGTATATTCATGATGGTCCCACAGATGTCTACAGTTTGCACAGAAAGATAAAATGTTTGCCCGAGGCTGAACCAATGTCTAAATCCAACATCCAACGAGTTTTTGACCGCAAATTTAGTGAATTTCCAGAACAATGTTATTATTTTGAAGCACCATTTCCCGCTTTATAGGCGCTACAACATGCGACTTTACAGTACGATAGTAGCCTATTGATGCCGGTCTGTCGGTCTGTCGGTCTGTCAGTCATGTGACCCTCGCTTTGCACAACGGTTGACTGTAGCGGTCTTCCCAGAGTCTTTGCAGCTCATAACAAAGACTGAGGAGAAGCAAACTTGCTTCAAAACAGGTGAACACATGTCACATAATATATTAGTTAAGTTTACTTGCACTGAAGAAAAGAATCCTCACTATGTTGTGTGCAGTAAAAACGATTTTTCTTCTCTTCATATATTTCAGCACTGCAGCTGTTTTATTGTCCTGTGTTTTTTTTTTTTTCATCAGGGCAATTTACATGTGCTAAATCTAGCACTAATCTAAAATAAATTTTAGTATCCTAAATAGGGCTATGGAGCAATGTTTTTACAAGCGGGTCCCTGCTTTGTTTGTATCATGCATGAGCACAAGGATACCCACGGGTAGCATAATTCACATCTTGCCGTTGGTTTCACGCTGTACCGCTGATCGACAGCTTTGGCAGGAACAGCAGTGAATGGAACTTTTGTTTATTTACAAAAAAAAACGTCACAGTCTGTGGAAATAAACCATTGAAATGTTGGTTTAGCCTCCGGCAAACATTTTGTCTTTCCGGCAGATAGTAGACAGCTGTGAGATCACGCGACCCTCTGCTGGGTAAATAACGATTTGGTGTTTCCCTAAAAGCAACTATAATCAATAATAACAGTGTATCAAATGTGAAAACAATATGAAATATGAAAACAATGTGAAAGGGGTCGCTCGTAGCGATGAACTTACAGAAAATAATCATCGGAATCTACAGCTCCCCTCGGCTTACAGATCTTTATAGTGAGTTTCAGCTCATTGTTTAGATGTCTGGCCACAACTTTATTGTTTTGGTTCACTCTCAACGCTCTCACAGCGTCATTTTCAGTGAAAAAGCTCTTAAAACCCACTGTACACTGCCTGCTCAGCACCAAACTGCAGACAGTTAGCGACTAGCTGGTGAATAGAGTGGTGCTTTTTAGCAGCTAAGGAGAAAGATATTTCCTTCAGGAGTTGGTAAAGACCAAAATCAGAGCTAAAAGAGAGTGAAGTCACAAATGGGGCTAACCTGAAACATGACAATAATCTCAAGAAATACCAAGATGCTTTTGGTAATACAGCCCGTGTAGGGACCTTGTCAGCCATCCACTTCCCATCTCCACCCTCAACCCTGAGGCGACTCCTCCAAGCTGACTGGAGACCAGAGACATACAGAAAGACCGTTCTGTCAACAGAGTAGCTCTTAGGCCGAAATAATAAATAGTTTTGACCACATGTGTTTTGAAAGCTTTAATATTTCTTCACAGAATGTTAAGCTAAATTATTTCTTTTCATATATAATCCTCTATGAATCGAGTAAACCATTGGTGTTGTCAGTTGACAGAACTGGACTCTCTGTACGAGTCTGGCTGTGTGTTTTAGCCAGGGGACCATGCCACTGTCTGTTAGAGTAAAGCACCGATGCAAAGAATCTATTACAGAGATGGATCTATATCTAACATATTATAATATTTATCCCTGCTCTAACTGCCTATTTTGGTACAAAATAAATAAAAGTCTATTGAGATTTACTGAAATCCCTCTTCTGATGACCAGAGATGATTTTTCTTTTTGAGTTGTGGAATGTGTATGAATGTGAATATGATATAATAACTGTAAATACGAATATATTTACCAGCCGTGACAGCGTGCGGCTTCTTGTGAGTCTGTGTGTGTGTGTGTGTGTGCGTGCGTGTGTGTGCCATCATGGCAAAATGTGGTCCTGGAGACACCTACTGTAGCGGGAACTACCACAGAAGCAGTTTTGAGTATTTTGCCAGGTGTTTATATGTCTGTCTGTCTGTGTGTGGACAGATTTTGTCAACGCGATAGCGTCACAACCGTGCAAAATGCAGTTACAAAACTTTACAGGTATGTAGTTGTGATCAAAATGAAGGCCGAGTTCAAGGATGGGTGTGGTCCAAGCAAGGGCACCAGAAGTAAGGGGTAGGAAGTAGGGAAGGGGCCAAAATTGCCCGCCCCCACTTTACGCCTCTGGCCTCTTGCCAATAATGACACATTCTACATTCACGACTAACCATGTTTAATGTTGTACATTCCTTGTATCAAACCAGGGAATATTTCAGCAAAACACATATATATGTCAAACCTAACAGGTTAAAAGTTGACCTGCGAGGACGATTAGGCATATTGAATAAATCTGGCACAGTTCACCTGTTTCGCCAAACTCACTTCTCTCATGTCATGTGTTCCATTGCATCATACACACCGATTTGGCGTCGCGGCTGGTGTGATCCCATCACAAGATGTTCTCTAGTTTCCTTTACTTTCACCTCTACTGCGGGTTTCTCTCTATTGATGTCTAATGTGGTTCCCTTCCCCGAGACACCCAGCTTCTTGGCTGGGATGGTGACGCATCTGCTGACTCTAAAAAAAATGGCACTTCATTAACCAAAATAAAGAAGTAATCAGAGAACTTAACCATAGTAGTTATAAATACAGTGGAACTACAATCATATTCAAACATGAACAAAACAGAGCTAAATGCTAACATCAGTATGCTAACATGCTCACAATGACAATGCTAACATGTTGAAGTTTTGCAGGTATTATGTTGACCTTGTTTACTGTTGTAGTTAGTTTGATTTTAAATTTTGTGAAGTTGATTTGAAAGTAATGAATACCCATTTTGACAAGACTGGGAGTCAACAGCCATGCTAGCAGCTCTGAGGCTGTACTTAGGCAGAGTGGTGCTAGACATAATATTTACCAGGTTCACCATCCTAATTTAGCTTCATTTGCTAATTAGCACTGAATTCAAGGTACAGCTGAGGCTGATGGGAATTCATTTTGCAGGTATTTGCTCATTAACCAAAGTATTGGACAAATAGAAATTTTGACCCTGATGATGGCGCTGGAGAAATGTCAGGATCACCAAAGTAATAATAATTCATCCTGCAGGGAACATGAATATCTGTACCAAATGTCAAATAAGCATAAAAAGTAGTCCTAGTTAAAATTTAAAAACTGCTCTTAACCACTTTAATTGCAAATACAGTGGAATTACAGTCATAGTAAAGCATGAACAAATCATTGAAGTTTTGTTTTTAATTCTAAGAATGATCTGTCAGTTTTCTGTGTTTGATAGTTGAATTCATTTTCTGAAAATTCTCCGCTGCTAAATAGAGGTCAATAACATTTCAGAAAGTACACCTTGCATTTCCAAGCAAGACTGCAGGGTGCAGTGTTACTTGTACACTTGTTTTTTTCTTGCATAAACACAGCCTTATCAGCACTGGGTGAACAAGTGTCAGATTCCACATGTATACACACATTAACAGTAACACACAAATCTTTCATGCACTCATATTCAACCGTCTCTATCTTTATTTCTCTGCCCTTTTTTACCCACTTAGTTTGTGTCTCCCACACAAACAGTACCTTTCTTTTTCACACACTGTCTCTCTCTCATACATAACACACTGTCACTCACAGTTGCTCTAGCCAATCAGTCACTGTGCTGCAGCACAGCCAACAGGTTGTTGGTCAGTTAATGTGAATGAGGTCACACCTGACTGCAGAAGAAGACCTCTTGTAAGGAATGTAGTGTTGTACTGAGTCTAACTAAATTCATTAACCAAATAGTAGCAGAATTAAATTGTTTCACTTGTTTTCAACTTAAAAAATATTTAATACATTTAAAATATGATTAATAATTTTAAAAATGTTCTTAAGTAACATTATGTAGATGCTATTACATAATAATAACAATATCAGAACCTTTCTTAGTTTTTCCTGGAAAAAACATAATTTGGTGCTAATTATGAAGAAAATGAGAATGTCCTAGAAATAAAAGCTCAATTTAAACCCAAGTACGTATTAATTCATTATTCAATTATTATCGAAAACTGTATTATTCCTATATGTTGAATCGCGTGCTTGCTTAAACAAATATCATATTTTTGCATGTTCAGCTGACCTGCTGAGCACTGACTTAAAGACTCTGTGTTACACTGGCACATTATAAGGATCAATAAATCCAAAGTGTACCAAGTGAACATTTTCCCTCTAGTTAGTACCAAATTACATAGGTCTTTCCAGGAAACGTAGAATTTATCAGGAAATTATTCAGAAATTACAGATCTGTAAACTAACCTAAATGAGCACAAAAGTAGTCCCAGCCATACAGATTAATCGGATAATGAATTGAAAACAAACAAAGGGAAAAGTTTACAAATAAATAAAAGTCAAAGATTATAAGATGGACACATTTTGAGATGAATATTCTAGTGAGGTGATTTGCCTGATTTCAAAAGGGTTAAATTGTTTTAAGAAAAATCTTGAGCCTTATTTTTACATTCTCAATTCTACAAAATATGAATCTCTGAAATCAGTTCCCCAGTACATCTATCCATAATCATCTTCACAGATCCTACTGCCTGCTTCTGTCTCACCTCATTCAAATGTGTCAGGTCCAAAGTTCACAGTACCACTCTCCTTGATTTCATCCGGTCCTTGGGTTCAAGTAGCCATAATCTGGTGATCAGAGGTAAATAACCTGCAGTAAACTACAGAGTGAAAGAAGATGTAAGTTATGGATGGTATAAAATTGGCTGAATGTTTTGCAAATAATTGTACAACATGTAGATATTGTTATATGATCTGTAAAGATCTTATAAAATGTCTATAAAGGTACCTTGGATACACACAGAGCCTGCTGTGCGTGACAATAAGAAAAGCTCAGTGGTGTTGAGGATCCTACAGTGAGTTTTTTCATTGTGAAACACATGAGGGACATGAAGATGTGCTGTTTTAACATTTATATGCAAAGAAAAATAGATTCAAGTTTTATTAGTTTACTATTGTGGAGAAAGTCAGACGTGACAGCAGATTCTCAGGTCAGCTGTTAGGTGCCGACTGCTCCTGTAAATAAAAATCGCACCGTCCTGACACATCAGTTTGGCTGTCACCTCCATGTCATCTTCACTCTGTCACATTGTGTCTTGTGAATGTTGCAGCAGCAAATGCAATAATGATAAATGCAATGTGACTCCCTAAACAACTACAGTGTCAATTTCTGCAGTCAAATGTACTGCTTTACAACTGTAATACTGTTCCCAGTTGTAACCATTGGAGGGGTAAGTAAGAGTAATAGTTTAATATGCTTATGTCATGTTTTAAAATGGCATTGTCTACTCTGTTTCATTTGATTTCATGTATAGGTCATGTATGGGAGATATTAGCTGAAGTTGTTGCCTTCATCATTCATTATACACCATTTTTAAAGCTTTATTATTTTTATTGCCCATGCTTGGTAATGTACCAGAGTATGAACACGGAGGAGCAATCAGAGCAATTACAGATTTTTATGATTTGTCTGCCTTCCTGTGTTTCACCAGATGTCTGCAGAAATATTTTATTATCGTAATCATGCATCCTCATATCCTGCAGCTTCCATTTGACAGATGCTTCATAGTTTGCAGAAACCTGTTGAAGCTGTGTTTGAAGTCACATAAAATACTTGTTCAAACAAAAAGGAGGGAATTCAGGTGCCAGATGCTGTTATGTCTCTAGTAACACTGAGCCTGTTTTCTTTGTACTATAACTCTCCTGAAACTAATTTGATATGAAGCAGCTACTTGCTACAACTACACTATGAGTTGCATCTTTGTTGAGGAGAGTCATACATTTCATTTTGATCTATGACACTCCTTCACACTTGAGCCTGAAAGAACTGTTAAATTTGGGGGATTTATTTAGAGTCATTGATGAATTAGGAAATAAGCAGTGATGGAAGAAGTATTCAGATCATTTACTTAAATAAAAGTAGCAATAACGCAACATAAAATTACTCCATTACAAGTAAATGTCCTGCATCAAAAATGTATTATTAGCAAATGTACTTAAATCAAAAATAAAAGTATTCAATGTTGTTATACTGTCGTATATTATGACTGATAATATTAGATTTTTATTGTTGATACACTAATGTGGTAGTAGTATTATTATACTGTTGTAGGTGGAGCTAATTTCTAACAATTTTATTTACTGTCAGGTAGTTGAATCTATAGCAATACATCATATTTTATAAATGTGTTTTTGTGTTAAATCTTAATTTGTAAAGTAAACAGTAATTACAGCCATCAAATAAATGTAGTGTACTGAGAATAACTGACTTTTGTTGATAATTTTAGAGAGTGACATGTCAGGTCGCATCCATGATTCAAACCCAGAACATCAGCAGTGGACGGCATATACCAGAACACCCACTTCACTTCACCTCACTTTACTTTACTTTAATGACCACACAACCAGAGTGAGTAGAATTTGCTTTTGGCACAGCATGGTCACATGGCTCAGTTCAGTGCAACTGGGAATAACTGACTTCATCAACCCCCATGTTCTGTACAGAACAAAAATTACTTCTAAAAGTCAGAGACAAGGTCAAAGTTAGCAACCAAAGCAGGTAAACAGACTCCTTGTCTCTGTTGTTCCTCTCAGCAGCCAGAGCAGTGAGTCAGTAACCAACGGCCTCACTGTGTTGGCCTGAATCCCTCCTTTCCTTTAGCCCATCAGTGGAAAAGCACCACACGAGTGGTGAGGTGGGGTTCTCTGACTGTAAAAGACCTCTCTGTCTGGGGTTTGGCCTGCAGCCAGGCAGCAGTAGCAGAGACGTGTCAGACCAGGTACACCAGGGAGGCGCGCTTCATAAACTCTACACTGAGCTTCAACTACTCAAGCTGAGAATCTTGTGATTCCTGAATGACATGCTGTAAATTAATGAGTTGTAAATCAGCAAAAATACAGCAACTTCTGAGCTTCACACGAGGACTTTAAGCCTTAAAGATAGAAGTTGGACTTTGACTCAAGAGTCATCATATAAAGTAGAGGAGAGAGAAACAGAGGCTATTTCACCCAACGGAAAGAGGAAGTGAGAACGAAGCCATGGCTATGTGGAGGACAGTGGGAGCTCTACTACTAATACTACATACTGGTAAGAGTAGATTTTTTACAACTATTTACACTGTAAAGTTACAAAACATGTTATAGTTGTGGACATATAGGACGGTGTAGTCCCTCATTCGTCCAGGAGTGTTCTATCGTAGAAAAGGTTTCAGTCGTAGTCATCTGGACACTGTTTTCAGAATCAAGACGTTTCGGCTCCCATCCGGAAGTCATTCTCAATTGTGAAAAAATGGGACGGGAACTGGAAACTGGGACGGGAACTTCTTCATCTGGACACTGTTATCAGAATTAAGACGTTTCGGCTCCCATCCGGAAGTCATTCTCAACTGTGAAAAATGGTCCGAGAACTCGACATATATTTGATTTATTAAAGATAAAAGTCTTACTGCATAGCTATGTAAGACCAATTGTCTTAGAGGTTGACTAAAATGTATTATGTAGCTCCCTGCCATCGATGTGTGTGTGTGTGTGTGTGAATGGGTGAATGAGAGGCAAAATTGTATTTATACAACGCTTTGGATAAAAGCGCTGTATAAATGCAGCCACTTACCATCATGATCATCATCTATACTGTAGTTTGACTATGCTGACCAGATAATTTTTCCAGTTGACCTCAATTTATCGCTCATGTATAATTGATATACTGTATCCTATTCATTGGCGCTAACGCTGGTTCGTAACCTTTTTTGCTTGCGAACCTTTTAAAGCAAAGCAACTCATGTCACAGGTTTCATGTTAGTTGTGAGCAGTTCAACCAAAGAATGATTTTCCCTTCTCAGTTTGTTTAATTTGGATTTTATAGAGGTCTGAAGAGGTCAAACTCTCCTGTATGTCATTAAAAAATGTGAGAAACATGAGAAAAGATACTTAAAAATGTGTTTTTCCTTCTTGTTACTCATCTTGTGATCCCTCAGATTTATGACCAATTGAGGGGTCCCGACTCCCAGGTTGGGAGGCACTGCACTAAGGCAGAAACTACAGTGGAAATGGCAGAATGTAGTCATAGTTGTTGTTGGATACTTTATTGTCTTACCTGTTGTCTGTCCTATATGTATGGTGGCACTCACTTTCCTCCCTGGGGGATTAATAAAGTATTTCATTTTGTATCGTACTTGAGATTACAGGATGTTTTCATGAATCATATGGTGGAATAGTTTAATAAGAGAATGATGAGTGGTCTCTCTGTGTCTCTCTCAGTGTTTGGTCAGCACAGCATCAGATGGTGCACCATCTCAGATGCGGAGCAGAGGAAATGTCAGGCCATGTCGCAGTCTTTCGCCGAAGTCTCCATCCGTCCGTCTCTCAGCTGTGTCAGCGGAGCGACAGTCGATGGCTGCGTTCAGAAACTAGAGGTCAGATTTTGACAACAGGAACTTTATTGAATAAACCTTTAAACCTTATTTAACTCAACATGTTTGAATAATTTGTGATTATGGTGCAGTACTTAGATTATTTTACAGTGCTTATAATCATACAGTCTCTTGCATTGTAAAATATCTTATTAATTTAGTCATCTATTAATTTGCATCAGTGAGGACAACAGAAGACTTGTTAAAAGCTAATAAAATACTTTGAGTGGCAGAACACACAATCAGGCATCAGATAACACGGCAGAAACTTTATGGAAGGTTGCAATAAACCTGTTAATAGGTGATACAGTTATCACACTGGGTTGTTACGACAACCACAATCTGGAAGATTTCTGATCTGAGAACAGGACCAGAAGCTGAACTAGGAGTAAATCGCAAGTGTTAATGTCACAACATGTCATAACATACATAGGGGAATGTATAATTCACACATTTATGTATGTTATAAGGAAACCCAATATCCCCAAAAATTATTCCACTCAAAAGCATGTCTAATCTGGTGTTGAATCTTTAAACCTCTTGTAGATCTGAGTCTGACAATCCTCATCTAACTTAGTTTAGACTTGGCTAGACTTTCATATTCTTATTTTAAGTGGAAAGATGTGGTTGTTTTCTTGCAAAACATTTTCTGTTTTGCAAAATTTTCAAAATCATCACTCGCACTGTTTCCTTATACAATGTTCTACAAGTTAATTAGCTGTCCATGTGATTCTTTTAGCAATGGGGCTCTTAATATTGAAGGTATTGTTGGTAAGTCCCTGATGTTTAAAACATCATTAACCTTTTTGTTTGCTGTGTCTCTGCAGAGAAAAGAAGCAGATGCCTTGTCCATGTTCAGCACTGATGTCTACAAACTAGGGAAGACTGCTTCCTTCAAGATGGCTGCCAGTGAATCAAAGGCTGATCGTAAGATTAATTTCGAAGCGTTTCAAAGCATCAAGGAGAGAAAAATCAGCAGCATTAAAGAATATATATATATATATATATATATATATATATATATATATATATATATATATATATATATACATATATATATATAGAAAACTCATATTGAACTGCCAACCTCTTACTGTGTAATTTTTTTAGAATTTACCTTTAGCCTTATAATGTTCTAGATCTGACATGAAAGCTTGTTTATGAGAAAATATAACAATTGATGACTCCATGTCACAAAAATTGACTGACCAGCATTTTACTAAACCACTATTGTAATACTGTTGTGTTGCCTGATGCTTGGTGAATACCTGTGATTGCTCTCCTGTCACGATGACACATTAGCGTTAAATTAGCTGTTTATCATGGGTAACCTGGAGTAAGCTAATGCAGGCATGTCCTGAGTTATTATACCTTTTACCCTGATTGTAATCTCTGTAAAGCATGTGGGATATTTCAAAACAGGAGTGGTTGTCTGCACTTTGATTTCTTAGATCATATTTCTGTTCCCTGATAATAAGAGTGCAGAGCCAGACTTTCATACTTTACAGTACATTGGTGTCAAAGTACTTACAGAACTTATTGTCATATATGTGTTAACACCTGTACTGTTGTTGCCTCAGGTACTGGTGCTTCCTACTATGCAGTTGCTGTGGTGAAGAAAGCAAATTCTGGTATCAACATCAACAACCTGGCAGGAAAAAAGAGCTGCCACACCGGTAAAGGCCGAACAGCTGGCTGGAATATGCCTTTAGGATACTTCATAGACCAGGGCTACATGTCTGTGATGGGCTGCAACATCCCACAGGGTAGGAATCATACATACTATACATACAACATACATACACGCACATAGGCCTACATTCAAAAAGCTGGAGAGACGTGTGTGTGTGTGTGTGTGTGTTCAGGTGTGGCAGATTTCTTCAACGCGAGCTGTATCCCTGGAGCAAATGAGGCTGGTGACCCTCCATCTCTGTGTCAGCTGTGCAAAGGAGATGCTAGCGGAGCACACAAATGTGAGAAGAGCAACAAAGAGAGATACTTCAGCTATGAAGGAGCTTTCAGGTAACGCACATTCGTACTCTGCGCTCACAGAAGTTACAGTTCTGCAGAACTATATATGTACATGTGGAGTGGATGTTGGAAGTGTATTTTTGTTCACGCCAAAGCCATCTAGATTCCTTCCTTTCCTTTACCATTACCAATATTAGTACAGGTTTTAACTTTTTAAATATTTAGATCCCTTATGTAACCAATTTCACCTTCAGGATATCAATCTAAGCCATAAGAACAGTTTGTTAATAATGCAATTTTATCTAAATGAATGTGCAGAAAACATTGGTACCACTTGCTTACTAGATGAAAAAAAAATTATAAATCATACATTATACATGATTATATAAAAAAAGCAGTTTTGGGATACAGCGATGGTGCTAGAAAAGTTTAAAGTTTTGTTGCACAGATATACTGTAGCACTATGATAAAGACATTTATCATAATGTCTATAAAACATTAATTGAGCATTTGAGCTAAATGCTAACGCTAGCATGGCAACACCCTCACAATGACAATGCTAACATGCTAATGTTTAGCAGGTATAATATTAACCATATTCACCATCTTAGTTTAGCGCGTTAGCATGCTAACAATGGTGGCATTAAAGGAAACGTCAGGGAACTGAAGTTTTTAAGATTCATCTTATGGGAACGATGAATGCCTGTAAAAAAAAATTAATAGCAATCCATCAAATAGTGGTGAACCCAAACAGCCAAATGACATGGCCATCCCTGGAGCCTCACTGCTAGCATGGCTGAAAACACATACAGGGCAATACCAAGGAGAGGCAGGGACAAAACATGTTAGCATCCTCTTTGTGAAGCAATAGGTTTTATGGAAAAAATGGAATTGAGGAATACTAACACTTTCCTTTGTTTCGGTGTCTGTAGGTGTCTGGCTGAAGATGCAGGAGAGGTAGCCTTCATCAAACACACGACTGTCGAGGAGAACACTGATGGTAATGTCTTACAGTAGTGACCCATTCAGCCATGTTGTTGTAGTCAGTTAGCTTATCAGCATGTCTGTTAGCTAACCAGTTATTTTTTTCAACAGGTCGTGGACCAACCTGGGCTAAACCACTGTTGTCATCAGACTATGAGCTGCTGTGTCGTGACGGCACCAGAGCTCCTGTCTCTCAGTGGAAAACGTGCCATCTAGTCCGTGTCCCATTTCGTGGGATTGTGGTCAGCAATGACATCACTCCCTCTGTGGTGTTGAACATGCTGACAGAGGGCCTGGTACGTCCAAACAGCTCAGTGGTAACACCCACAAACAGGGCTGCTGCTCACGTATCAATAGCACCTCAGTGATTAAAATGGACAGTTTTATTCATTCATTTTCCACCTATCACCTGAGTAGGCATGTACTGATAAAATCTCATAGTATCATTATCTTAAAATGTTCAATGTTATCTTGATAATTACCAAAATAAGGTCTAAACGGTTTTAAAAATTATATTACAAGACAATGCATGCGTGTCATATCGGTTATCATCCTATCCAGAAGTCCTGAGTTATCAAATAGTTGGATTTAGTTTTAGGTGTAAAAGTATCTTAAAACACTATCAATCAGACATTTAACCACATTACTGTTAGATTTTACATGTGAGATTAATAGAGTGTAACTTGTTGTCTGCAGGAAAAATCAAGCTTCAACATGTTTTCGTCTGCTGCGTATGGAGGAGGAACTGTACTCTTCTCTGAGTCATCCACCATGTTTCAGGGGGTGGAGTCGGACGACCCCCAGAAGTGGATGGGTCGCTTCTATCATAATGCTCTGAGAGCCATGGACTGTAAAGCTGAAGGTGAAACAAATGAATCAATCTATTTATCTATCGTACAACATCACACCAGATCATGACATTAAATTAAGTCCACATTTAAAACATGCCAAAAATTATTAGACTTTAGTTCAATTTACAAATCATTAAAGGGATATTAGAAGAATTTTGTTCTAACAAAAATATACTTATACCATATATTGTAAACCTAAACAATGCAAAACTACATTATAAATATAATTACGTAAAATTCTTTCAGCTTAACCAATGTTCTTATATGCAATAGAACACATAGATCTCACACATTAAACACATTAAGTGAACTGTGGAATACAATACCTGTTCCCACAACTGAGTAACAACACATGCATTTAAATTAATTAAATCTTCAAACCAAAACTGGTATTTCACCATTTCAAAAATAATGCCATACAGTTTACTCAGCAACTACTAGCCAACATTAGAATGAGTAAGTTATTAACAACTCCACATCAGAGGCTGTTCTCTCTCTTAGTAACATTTTTAACATTGCTATCAAACTGCACACTTAAGCCTCATTACCTTTACTGTCACTTCACACAACACACAGTAAAATACTTAAATGGTGCTTACAAATGAAAATGACTTTGTCTCTAGCAAAAATATTCCTGAGAAGCACGAGGCAGGTGAAATGCGGCTAACTTATTAGGAAAAAATGGCACTCGTGGCTTTCTTGGTCTGATATATTTATTTCTGTTTTAATCTGGTAAACTGGGCTACCTACTTACCCATCCATCTATCTTTCTTTCCTTCGTTACCACCCACCCAGGTGTCCTGCGGTGGTGTGTGTTGTCCAGCGGTGAGCAGCAGAAGTGTGCTGACATGGCCGTGGCCTTCCAAAATAAAGGTCTGACTCCAGCCATTAAGTGTGTCTACGGAGACTCTGTGACTGACTGCATGAAGAAAATCAAGGTAGCAGATGTTTCTTACTGAGGAACAGCTGCAGTAGGATTCATTCACTAAACATTAAACACTCATAACACTCATACACATAACATAAACAAACATTTTTTATATTGATTGCTTGGATTTGGTTATTTGAGATTTGTGACCAAGATATGTACTGAACAGGACATTTTACAGTCTTTGAAATGAACTTGCCTGTGCTCTCTGGTGGACAAACTATGAAATGGCGAAGCTGATTCTAAACTACCACAAACCAGAGGTGTGGACTCGAGTAATATGACTTGGACTGGAGTCAGACTCGAGTCATGAATGTGATGACTTAAAAAAAAAAGACCTGCACCTTGATCGTGTTGTGTGAGCAGGAGGGAAAGGTGCATTTGTCAGTGCAGACCAGCAGACAGACAACAGACAATATTTAAAATTATCATCATCATCAATTATCATCAATTTTAAATGTTGTAAAGTTTATTTGAAAGTAATGAATACATATTTTAACAAGACAAAGGGTCTACAGCCATGCTAGCAGCTCTGTGAGGCTGTACTTAGGCATAATGGTGCTTTGCGCTAAAATGCTAATATCATCATGTTAGCATGAACCAGGTTCACCATCTTAATAGCTTGTTAGCATGCTAATATTTGCTAATTACCACTAAACACAAAGTACAGTTGAGGCTGATGGGAATCTCATTAGTTTTGTATTTGGTCATAAACCAAAGTACTGGACAAATTAATATTTTGACCTGATGATGACGCTACAGGAAAAGTCAGAGTATCACCAAAGTGATTACAATTCATTCTGATGGGAATATGAATGTTTGTACAAAATGTCATTGTAATCCATAGTTGCTGAGACACTCAAAACCACAAATGTCAACCTGCTAGTGGAGGAAAAGTCAGAGGATAACCAAAGTCAGTAGGATTCATCCTCTGGGTACAATGAATGTCTGTATCAAATGTCATTGCAATCACTGCACTAGTTGTTGAGATATTACAGTCTGGACCAAAGTGGTGGACTGACCAACAGACATTGCCATCCATATGGCCATGCGTAAAACATCTGTCTTTCTGTAAATGTATTATACTAACTATAAAGTGGCATTAAATTTGGGCCCATAATGACTTGTTTGGAACTCGAAACACAAAGTTTAGGACTTGGACTTGACTTTGGACTTGTTGGACTTCACTTTGAGACTTGACAAGTAAGACTTACTTGTACTTGGTAAAATTATAACTTTGTCCCACAACTGCCACAAACATATCTTTACCATTTCTGTAGTTTTGCAATTTCTTGTCTGTCTTCTTGTCTTCCTGTCTCATAGAAATCTGTGACAACTAAATAAAAAGACCAACTGATGGCTTTTTTCTAGCAGTTCTGGCATCTCAACCTCTGTTCTTCCTTTTCATATTTGTGTAGGACAACGAGGCTGATGCCATCACTCTGGATGGAGGTTACATCTACACAGCGGGTAAAGAGTACGGCTTGGTTCCCGCTACCGGCGAGAGCTACACAGGTAAAAACACAAAAGCCTCACACTCACACAAACAAAGATACAGTCACACATTCTTGTTTTGAAGAAGTCAGATACAGTTTGGGTTGTTTTTTTTTGTCTCCAGAGGACCGTGATGGTTCCATTTACTATGCCGTTGTGGTGGTGAAAAAGAGTAGCCAAGACATCCGTAACCTTGACGACCTGCGTGGCCGTCGCTCCTGTCACACCGGATACGGTCGCACGGCTGGCTGGAACGTTCCCATAGCAACGCTGATGGAGCGAGGCCTGATCACTCCTGAGCATTGTCAGATACCCCAAGGTGAGTGGGATGTTAGTGTATGTGTATCTCTGTGTGTGTGTGTGTGTGTGTGTGTAGCAGAGGTGTGAGCTCGAGTTGTCAGAACTCATACAAATCCTGTGGTCAAATACTGAAAATCGATCAAATTTAAGAACATAGTGGAAAATGCTGTTCAGTTTCCCAAAGCCCAAAATGACGTTTTCACATAAATTTTGTCCAACCCAGAGATATTTTATTTGTATATATCTGTTTATTTAAAACAGAGATAAGCAGAAAATTGTCTCGTTTAATGTAAAAAACTGGAACCAGAGAATGGTTAGCATTTTTACTTAATTAATGACTTAAGAGATGAATGGATTATTAAAAGTGTTGATTCATTTTCTGTCAGTTCACTATTTGATAAATCAACAAATTGTTTCAGCAGTAGTTTTCTTGATAAACATTAAAACATTGAATCACTGAAAAATGTCAGAGGGCTCAAAGCCTTAAAGGATTTGTAATATATTGTTGCTGAGCATACATTCAATTTCCATAAATCTTCAAAAATAAACATGGCTTTGGTTTTACAGTAACATGTTAAACTTTGTAAATTGTGTAATCAGTCAACAGTAAAATAATAATCAGCTTAGGAATTTGGGCATATGTAGATAGTTGTCACTTAACAAACAATTTAGTATTGCACTTTCATAAAGTGGGGGTCTTCCAAGAGGCAGATTAACAAGAAGGTCATAATGCAACTCAATATCATCATTTGTGTTCATGTCATACTGGAGTTGGCGTAATTCCGAGTTTCGCACTCTGTAAATAGCATTCATGCCAACATCTAAGTCTTAATTACGACTGGGAAACAACAGGTTTTCTACTAAAAATTTGTAGTTTGCAAGCCCAATCCAATAGTTATTTTTTCAGACTTGACAAAGCTCCTCCAAAGCCACAGAAAACATTATAAAACTGTTGTCACAGGCTAATACTCTCTAAACTTCATGTGTAAATGATGGAATGACCCTTGACCCTATTTCTTCTATTTTGGGCAGAGCAGGTTATAAAACTTATTTGGTATAAAAGCCTGAATTTTCCTTCCAGTCTTTGACTTTCTATTTCCTGTTTCCCATGATGCTTAGCGGTGGCAGGGTTCTTCAAGCAGAGCTGTGTACCTGGTGCCAACCAGCCCGGTTTCCCTGGCAGCCTGTGTGGTCTGTGTGTGGGAGACAGCTCAGGACAGAACAAATGTGAGAAGGGAAAAGACCTGTATGATGGATACAACGGTGCTTTCAGGTACTACAAACTGCAACATCCCAAACCCCTGCACCTCATCAGGATTAGATATTTCACTTGTGTTTTCCCCATTCTGTATTCCTATTTCAAAATTTTCGTTTAATGATATCCATAATGTTATGATCACCGCTTTTAATTATTTCAACATTGTTTCTGAGAAATCGTGTTTTGTCCATCAGTTTGGCATGATGGATAGCTCTAAACACTACAGTTCCCTCGAGCCTTGGCCACCATTGCCAGGAAGAAGAAGCCAGTCAAAGACACGAATCAGAGCTGTAGCAAAAAACACAGCGCCATAGCTGCTGAATTCATCCAAAATCAACCCAGAATCCAAAAGTAAATTGATTATTGTATTTTCACTTTTCTCAACACTGTAATCTCAAGGTTTCACCCGCCATGTAACAGAATTTTAAGCTTGGTGATTGGATGTTTCTTGCTGCAATGCACCTTGGGAGTTGTAGTTAACTTCTCCCTTGAACTTTTTATGTATGCAGACTTCTATCAAAGAACCAGATATTTTGTTGCGCGAATGTTATGTGCTGTTGATTCAGCCGGGAGAGTTTCATGTTGATCCAAGCCGTAGAAGTACCCCAAACTGTCAGTCATGTAACTTTTATTTCTGGAAAAAGGGGTGCCCAAAATAGCCTCCCCGACTTAGCAACTCTGTTCCCTCCATTAGAAAAGTTACTTGAACTTATGCCACACGCTACATGTGTCCGTCTGTCTGTCCATTCAGGTGTCTGGCGAAGGGAGATGGAGATGTGGCTTTTGTCAAGCATTCTACTGTCTTTCAAAACACTGATGGTAAGACAACAAACTCCAAGACACAAAATTTTCTCCTTTTAAGGGTATCATAATTTTAAGGAACCTAATTAACCACCTCACTTTGTGTGTTTGTTCAGGTAACTCTGGTGAATCGTGGGCAGTGGATCTCCTGTCTACAGATTTCCAGCTTCTGTGTTCCCAGAACACTAAAGCAGAGGTCTCACAGTACAGACACTGTAACCTGGCCAGAGTCCCTTCCCATGCTGTAATGGTACGGGCCGACACCAACATCCACGCTATCTATGGACTCCTGGACCGCGCACAGGTAGGAGTTCGCACGTCTGTACTGTTTTTGAGTGAGTCAAAGGGTGTAAACCACCAAAATGCAGAAAAGATTAAAATTGATAATCCTTCACAGTAAAGGATTCACTTTTTGTCAAATTTATGTTATCGTCACATGAGATTCAAGATTCTTGGTGATGCATTCAAGGATGCTCTGACATCTGAGAATTAATAATTGGCTGCCAAAAAGCATCGCAGTGAGGAGCTATGTTGTCAGACAATCAAATAAAAAATAAAACATTGTGTGATTAATTGTTACATTTTAGTAGATGTATAAACACATCAAGAAATCATGAGTAGTGGGTGTAACTGTGTTGTGTTGTGTAGTGAACAAGGACCACACTTCCCGAGGTTATTTATTGCAAGGCATCAGCAGTGGCATTAGCATAACTTTTAGACTAATTTAGTCCATAACAAAAAGAGGAAGTAAAGTTAGCAGAGGTGCAACCCATACAGTTCATAAAATAAAACAAGTGCTATACTTCCTGTTAAAATGCAAAACATAGGAAAATGAGCGTATTCAACATTAGAACATTTATACTCTCACAAAAATACATTAACAGCACTTTATAAAGTGCATGAAAAATAGGACATATAACACTATAAGCGATAATGTGTACCCTTCAAAATAAAAGTCTCTGCTTAATCCATTTAGGATCTTACACAAAGTCCACAAAAACATCCACGCTATTACACATGCACACAGAGACATAATTATTGATTACATGTCCCCAATCATAAGTAGGTGAAATAGTTTCTGACATTAAAATAATTGCTTTTGAGCAGCCAACTCTCAACTCTCAGATGCTGACGTGTCCTTGAGCACACCATCAGGGAGCTTTCAAAAATGAGCCTTCTTGCTACAGGATTACTACGTGAGGATAACATAAATCTGACCAATAAATAAATACATAAATGATAAATAAATAAAGGTGACACAATGGACTGTACTTGTATAGTGCTTATCTAGTCTTCCGACCACTCAAAGCGCTTCACACTACACATCACATTCACCCCATTCATACACTGATGGCAGATGCAAACTGCTCATCAGTCCAAAGAAAAAAACTCATTCACACACACTCACACACCGAAGGCACACCCCTCGGGCCCAAGGACACTTCGACATGTGGGCTCGAGGAAGCCGGGATGTTCAGTGTCGTAGATTAACGGTTCCTCAGATAAGTCTCATGTCTCTGCAAGTGTGTTTATTGAGTTTCTCTTTATCTCTGTTTCCCTGTAGACATATTTTGGCAGTGATACAGGTTCTGGTTTCAGGATGTTTGACTCGCAGGCCTACAAGGGCACAGATCTCATCTTCAAAGACTCCACTGTTCGCCTCGTGGGTGTTGGTGACAGAAAGACCTACCAGGAGTGGCTGGGCCAGGGTTACATGGACTCACTGGTCAACATGGAGTGTAACTCATCAAGTGCAGGTAAATTTCCCAAAATGTCAAACTGGGAAGAAGTTCAACCCTGTCTAATATTCAGTAGGCCTATATTACAGCACAGGCTGATGTTTAAGCCAACTGTGTGGACAATACAAGCAGTAACAATTATGTCACCTTGTTTTGACGTGTGAATAAAGCGCTCCCTTTATCCAATAAGTGTAAATGTAAAAGAAAATGATGACATGCTGTGGTGAGATGTTTTTTTTTTTTCTTCTTGTTACATCAAAATCCAGCCAGGGATGTCTGAGCCATTACAGATGATATAATGGAAAAATGGATGAACAATGTAGCAGCCCCTTGAGTTTACCGGTATAATTAATAATATAAAAAAATGCTTAAGTGCAGCGGTGAAATGAATCATTCTCCTAAATTTTGTCGGAAATAGCTGTACCTGACACATTAAGTTATATGGATGGACAGAGAAATGAAGATTGATGAAGGAAGATTGATTCATAAAGGAGACTATAAGACAGTTTCAGTGGTGGAAAGTAACTAATTACAGTTACTCAAGTACTGTACTTAAGTACAAATTTGAGGTATTATTTTCTTTTCTATGCCACTTTATACTTCTACTCCACTACATTTCAGAGGGAAATATAAATCATTTTACTCCACTACAATTATTTGACAGCTTTAGCTACTTTACAAATTAAGATTTTTACACACAAAAACATATGAAAATGTGCAAGTACAGCTGAAACAATTAGTCGATTAATCGACTGATGAAAAATGTATTAAGACATTTTTCATGTAAAAACATTTCATGGTTCCAGCTTCACAAATGTGAGGATTTGCAGCTTTTCTTTTTAATAATTTTAATTTATTTTTAAAATAATTTTGAGGTTTGGACTATTGGTTGGACAAAACAAACATTGTGAAGGTGTCACTTTGGGCTCTGGCTAATTGTGACGGCATTTTCACAATTTCACAAATCAATCAATCGATTAATCGAGAAAATAATCAGCAGATGAATCCATAATGAAAATAATTATTAGTTGCAGTCCTATTAAAAATAGTTCAAAATGCAGCTCAACCAACTACAACAGTAAAATCCTGCTTTTACATTATTGCATGTGTAATAATAATCTACTGATATAATATACAGTATACTAGTATAATAGTACTTTTAATACTTTCCTGATAATACTTACATACTTTTACTTAAGTAACATTTTCAATGCAAGACTTTTACTTGTAACAGTATTTTTACAGTGTGTTCTCTTCCTCTTACAGTGATGTCCTCTGTATGGCTGCTGCTGATGGCCCTGTTCGGCTTCATGCTGACCAACCTCTTGATGTAAAGACACAATATGAGACAGGTGTCCAGCCTCTCCTCCTACTCCCTTCCTCCCCCATTTTCTCTATTCCTCACCCCTCACTTCTTTACATTTCCTGTATATTACCCACTCCTATCCCTGAGTCTGTGTTTGTATCTTAAAACTGCATCATTTCTACATGATTGTGTGTTATTTTAATGTACGAGAGGATGGCATGTTGGAACTGCCTTTGGATTTAAATGGTGCTAGTGTTGAAGGAAATGAGGCACAAGGTCTCTTGTTTTTGTGGCAGAGGAGAGAGGTGGTTGCCAAAGGAATCAGACATGTTGAGAGAAGATGTTGCTGCCACTATGTTTACTGAAGGTGAGCTGCCATATCAGTGTGTATGCTGCCACCTGTTACATTGCTTTAGCGGCTAGTGCATCCCTGTCTCTCCAAAGCTAGTTGTACAAAGAACAAACAATCTCATTTTTAGAAACTCAAATGAGCCACAGATAATGTTTTAACTTCTGGTTTACCACAGAGAGTGGTGCTCATGACATAAAAAAAAAAATTACATTCAAAAAACAGTAACATTTGTTCTCAGAAATGCTGGATAATTCACAGAACACACTGTCAGCATGTATAGAGGTACATTTAAATTTCTGGGGGGGTTTTGTAATGTAGATGAATTGACCCTTTAACCTAAGGAGCTCAGCTAGCAGCAGTAGCATGGGTAGGAAGTTTACTTCAATGTGATTAAATCAATGTGTTCAATCACAAAAAAACAAACCCACCAACCAATGCAACCTTAAAGCTTTTCTCCCTGGTACCTTTAAGACTGTATTGATTCTAACCTGCTGTAACTGATCCCAGGTCAGCGCCCCCATTTTCAAAGGCTTCTTGTGAATATAAAAGTCAGATTGGTGTTCTGCTCTGCTGCCACTTGCTCTATGAGTACTACTAACAAACATGGCCTTCCCTTAGTTTAGGCTGTGTTTCTACTATAAGCTAATGCCATATCAGTGAATATGCACTAGTGTTGCCTCCACAGAACTGTGCTGGGGATGGTGTGATGATGAGTGACTGAGTGTTTGTCCATAGGCTGTCTGCATCATGTATTCTCCTGAAATATCTAAAAATCAATCAGATAAATACTTTTATTCATCTGGTTTAACCCAATATTTGATCAAGCCTGCTTGCAGCTGCACACTAAAATCTCTTGCTATGTATTTTCTGGCTATTCTCTTATTATTGTTACTAATCTGATGCTTTTAGATGTAAACTGCTTTAGCAGCAGATAGACAGCATACCTCCCACCTGCAGCCATTTTTCACACCTTTTTAGCATTTAAATTTATACATTTGGACACAAATGGAGTGAGTAACTCTGACATACTAGTCAGGTTCCATCTGATTTTAGGAGAACATAAAGAAAACATCCTGTGGTTTGTGCTGGAGAGTGAATGAGGTTTTGTTTGTCTGGATGGTTTAAGTGAAAGAGGAGTTCTTGTCAGTTGAAGAAACACAACTTAGAAAATGCCATTTTACTTGAGTTGTTTGACTTAATGTAAGAAAATTGATTATTTTGGTTTGGAAAGGGATTTGGCTTAATGTCTTTAATCATGCAAGAGTGTCAAAGGAACAAAACACAGTTAAAAGAAAATAATCATTTAAACTATTCTAGTCTCATGTCCAACTCAAACAACTCACTCCAGAAATGTCTCTTTCTAACTCAAACTAACCAGTTCTTGCCATATGTACTGTACTTCCTGCTGCTTGATGCTGTTTCCCGTTTTAAAATGTTGATTTGGATGTGTATTTTCCTATGTTGAGAGATTTATTTTTATATGAAGTTCAGGTGCCATATCAGTGTATATGTACTGACTCATGCTGCCAGAGACAAATGCCCTTCTCTTCCTCCTGATTGAGATTTATTTCTATTTGAAATGATGTAACATGTAACTAATATTTAGTTGCCAGGCCAGTGCGTCTGCATAAGTATTAATACATAAAGCTTCTTCATGAGCTGTTTTCTGTGCTTGTTCAAATGAAATAAAGCTATGTACTGCAAAACACATTCTTGAGCTATTCTTTTTGAGAATGTATTGTTATTAATCTTGATTTTCTGCAAATGTTTCAAACTGTTTCTCTCCTCTGATCAACTGTGTCATATGAGGATCTTTGTCATGTAGCAGTTCTATTATAGGCCTTTAACTCATGCCACAGCTACTAGAAGCATTTTGTTTCCATTTGCATCAGAATAAGTGTATTATGGCTGCATTTCCTCAGACACAAAGGTTTTCATTTTTAGCCTCCTGAGGCTAAAATCAAATCTGCTCTCACGTCTTTGGAGACCAAATAAGATCAACAGTAAAATTTGTTCATTTTTTTTCTTTCTGTGTTTTAAAGTAGTGAAAGTAGAGCTGCAACTAACGATTATTTTCATAATTGATTAATCTGCCCAGTATTTTCTTGATTAATCCATATAACATCAGAAAACAGTGGGAAAAGCCTGTCAGAAGAGCCTAAAGTGAGATGTCTTGTCATTATCACATCTTGTTTTGTCCTACCAAAAGTCCAAAACTCAGATATTCAATTAACTAGCTAAGACAAGAAAAAGTAGCAAATTCTCACATTTGAAAAGCTGACCATTACATTTTTGCTTGAAAAATTACTAAAACAATTCATGAATCATCAGAATAGTTGCCAAATCATTTTCTGACAACCACCTAATTGATTTATCATTGCAGCTCTAAGTGACAGTAAAATATACAGTAACTGGGTCGAGGTATTGTCAAGGCCAAAGGATGGATGGAATATATATATGCTCTGACAAGGCCACTGGTGTACATTTATGCAGGTGACACTACAAGCTGAATCATTCTGAATCCACTTTTGCCACCGCAGTGACCAAATGTCACACGGAGCAATAAAATGTCGTCTTATCTCTACTTAAATTCCTTCCAGAGTTTCATATTGCTGACATTGACCTGCTGGAGTTGTGAAAGCAAATGAACTGAGTTCTAACTTGAAGGCAGTGAACTATGAACTTCACTCCTGACTCCGCACTTCTCTCTGGATTACTGTCTCTCCGTGGATTACAATCATTGCAACTCTGATTTACGGGACATGGATCTAATGTGCAATAAAGGCACATTACGTGTAATATTGTGGACATAATCATTGAACTTTTTGAATGACCCATATACACTTACCTGTACGTAGGATTTGGTATTGTACATACATAGCTATATACCAATTCTCATACACATCTGTGATCCCTACCATTAACCTGTTAGATTTTTAATTATGATACTTACCGTTAACCTGTTAACATTTCTGGCATTGTGTAAATTTGTTTTTTTTGCACCTTACTGATAATCTTTTATTTGTATATTTTGTTTGTTCCTACTTTGTACTGCAGGCGCTTCACAACAGTTTGTCGGGGGATAAATAAAGTACTATGTTAAATCTGACACTACTTTTCTTACAGTCAGTTCCTGACATTAGTCCACACCTCAATAGTTGCATTCACATAAGCACACAAAAATTATGTTTTTAAGATCTAATTTAACCATCTTAACTTGGACAATTTAGTTTCCATATATTTTTCTCGTTAAACTTGCTTTATGTCCTTAAAATTAACATATCAATGGAAAATAATATCAATGGACACTGTCTAGCAGTCAAAGTGTTGTTATAAATTATAATCTTTATTTATGTAGTCAGAACAAAATAGTGAATTTGTTGTCTATATATACACACACCACTATATCTCACTATAAGTACATTTTAAACCAATAAAATTATTTACCAAGACAACTTCATGTACAGATCCATAAAAGCTCTTCAGCAGATTGGTGTCATAGGTGCATGAATGTGCACATCGGTGGACGCAATACTTTTGTCAGAACATCGTTAGTTGAGCTACCAGTACGTGGTTCTGTATCATAGATTAATGTGAAGAAGCCATCAATAAAAGGCAGTTCCAGGAGTCTGTTGAATTGTCAGATTACTTCAGAGAAGTGCACTTAACCTTTCCACACTAATCCCAACTTCCACTTAGTTTATAGTTCCTACTTTTCCACAGGCTTTCTGAAAGATCAAATAAACACCATGTGTCCATGTGTTCACTGAAATGTGAATACAGTAAATTTATTTTGTTAACCACAGTTTATCATCATTTATCTGAACCTCTCCACATTATTAACAACCACCATTCCTGATTGCGAAGTGATCAGTGTCCAACATGAAGCCACATTCTGATGTTTGCAGATAACCACCACACTGCTGTCATGCATTGCTGAGGCAGATTGTTTATACATCACGTCTCCTCAGCTCTCCTTAAAGCATTGTTTCTTCCATAGACAGTTAGGTGAGGATACAAAAACATGAGATGTTGTCAGCTTGCCAAAAAGCTTTATTATCAGCCAGTCTGTCCTCTTTATTTCTTGATCTGTCTGGAGCCGTCCTTCCATCCCTCCTTCACTTCATTCACAAATGTCTCTCTGACTTTCCTGAGGCGGCTGCCCAACTCTCCCAGGTCACCGGGGACTCTGTCGGCCTCCGCCCGGACCTGCCGCAGCGTCTGGGAGCGCATGACCCGCTCCGAAGCGTCCCGGCCGGCTATCTGAGCCTTGGTGATGGCGTACGCTGTGATCTGGGCCGCCCTGCGAATCGGACGGGACTCTGCCAACTTCTCAACGACATGGTGGTTGTTGATGAGGTTAAATAACATACGAGCGAGCATTTTGTCGAGTGTTTCCCAAAGATCCTTGTCCGACCTGACACGTTAGCTTACCCAGCTAACTTAGCTAGCTGTCCAACCCTCGTGTATTTCAGCCCTGTAATGACACCAACGTTTATCGTTAGTTGGCTGAAGACATAAATTCGTCTACGGTAGCTTGTACTGTCATATATGTTGCGGCTGTGGTGTAAATGTAAATAACAACACATAAAAAAAGTTGACTTACTTCAGCTGAACGAGGTGACCGCTTGGTGTAGTCTATGGTTGCAAAGGATGACATAATAGACTGTGGATGATGTTCTTCTTCTTCTTCTTCTTCTGCTGCTGCTGCTGCTTCTTCTTCTTCCTCTTCGTAAAGGTTTATGGCGGTTGGCAATCAACGTTATGGTGCATTACCGCCACCAACTGGAATGGAGTGTGGATCGGGACTCTAACTATACATTCATTAATAATTAAATAAAAGAAAAGAAAATGAGAAAAATCAATCAAAAGGCTCACTGTATCTCAGATTTGACAAGCCTACAGTGGTTTTTGATGTACACGTAGTCCAGAGGTGGAATGTAACTAAGTACATTTACTCAAGTAATGTACTTATGTACATATTTTAAGGTATCTGTACTTTACTTAGTATAGAGTATTTCCATTTCATGACACTTTCTCATTTCTCAGAGAAATACTGTACTCTTTATTCCACTACAATTATCTGACAGCTTTAGTTACTAGTTACTTTACAAATTAAGATTTGACATACAAAACACATGAAGAACTTTTAAAACATGATGCAAAAAATTAAACTACCCAACAGTACATAATAATTGAGCTTAAATGATTAGTCAATTAATCAATTAGTTGATTGGTCTAATTGATCACTGTATGTTTTGATAACTGATTAATTGTCAAAGTTATTCTTCATGCAAAAATGCCTGAAACATTTCATCAAATGTGACAATTTGCTGCTTTTCTTCGTCAGTAAACTGAATCATTTTGAGGTTCGGTCTGTTGGTCGGACAAAACACGTAAAGGCGTTTCAAGGTGTCACCTTGAGTTCTGTTTAATTGTGACTATAATATAGAGTAAATGGATTGATCAAGAAAATGACCAGCAGATTAATCCATAATGAAAACAATCATTAGTTTCAGCCCTATATCAAATAGTTAAAAAATGTACTTCACCTCAACCAAGTACAAGAGAAAACTGCTGCTTAAATATTAATGCATGAATAATAATAACAATTTATTAGATAAACTATATAAACTCACAGGGGCCATTTCTCTGCATTGTGTACTTTTACTTAAGTAACGTTTTCAATTTAGGACTTTTACTCATAATGGAGTATTTTTACAGTGTGGTATTGATACTTTAACTTAAGTAAAGAATCTGAATACTTCCTCCACCACTGATGTAGTTTGATGGGGTCTGGGTGGAGAAAAAGCGGAGAAAAAATGTTTCTTTGACTAAATAAATCCATCTTAACTCAAGATCCACTTCCTAGCTTTTTCCAGATGGAGTTTTCTCCGATGTCATCAATGGTGGGTGAAGTATTCAGATCCTAAGTAGAAGTACTAGTACCACAATATTAAAATACTCAATTACAAGTAAAAGTAATTAATTAAAAATCTTACTTAAATAAAAGTACAGAACTATTATCATCAAATAATACTTAAAGTATCAAAGTACTTGTTATATGACTTATTGTTCGAGTATTGCTGATGCATTAATATGTAAGCAGCATTTTAATGTTGTAGTCATTTGAGGTAGAACTAATTTTAACTACTTTACGCACTTTTGGTGGTTTAATCTATTACAATGCATCATACCTTATAAGCTTATCTTATCTTATTATTATGTGTTTTGAATAAAAATGTTAACTACTGCTTTAAAATAAGTGTCGAGTAAATAAAGTTGTTTAAAATGAAAATACTCAAATAAAGTAAAAGTACCTCAAAACTGCACAGTAGCTTACTTCAGTAGATTGACTAATACATGCATAGAGATTCCTTTCAAAACCTCTATTCTGTATTAAACTTCACAGAGGAAGACCATGAGACGCAGCTGAAAGTTCCCGACAAAGCTAGTGTTCGGATCTTTTTAAAAGCACTTTATTGCAAGAGAGCACACATGTCTGATTGTTTACATTGAACTCTTACATTGAGGCTACATATATTTTTGCTATAACAAAAAAACAACAACATAAAAAGCAAAGTTATCACATATTTTAAGTAGCCTAAGTAAATCTAGGGTCAAGATTATTTGGTCAGCCTACTATTTCGAAGGTCAAGGTTCTTGTTTTACACCTTTAAGTGGTTTAACAATTAAAAGCAGCAGAGAAATTATCCTTTAAATTTCCCTTTAACTCACGAATCCTTATCCTTACGAATCTGAAGCTAACTTCAGCTTTGTGACAGACTGTTTTCCGGACATTTTTGCGTGTAACACCAGCCGGTGAAATACGTCCGGGGTCTTTCGTACGTACATCCTCTTTAGATAACACATTTCCCTGCTCATTTCCCAGCTCATTTCCCTTATTCATCCTCCACAAACTCACCACTGGTCGTTGAGCTTAGTCTTCACCAAACTAAACCCTTTCACACCCGGAAACTGTGAGTGGACTGCAGCCATGCGGGTGCTTCTGTTGTTCGCCGTGACGGTGCTGTCTCTGAGCCCGGTGGCGGTGAGCGGAGCCGAGAAGAAGAAGCTGCAGATCGGCATCAAGAAGCGAGTGGACAACTGCCCCATCAAGTCCCGCAAAGGAGACGTGCTGAACATGCACTACACGGGCAAGCTGGAGGACGGCACCGAGTTCGACAGCAGCATTCCCCGCGACAGGCCCTTCACCTTCACCCTGGGCACTGGCCAGGTGATCAAAGGCTGGGACCAGGGCCTGCTGGGAATGTGCGAGGGCGAGAAGAGGAAGCTGGTCATCCCCGCCGAGCTGGGCTACGGAGACCGGGGAGCTCCTCCGAAGATCCCCGGGGGAGCGACGCTCATCTTCGAAGTGGAGCTACTCAGCATCGAGAGGAGATCCGACCTTTGATGAAGAAGAGATGGCAAGGAAGGCAACTTTCAAAACGTGAGTTATTACAGATGTGTGCCGCCTTGCTTCTGAAGAACCCTCCTGGCTAGACAGTGATTTGCGCTGCTTTAGATGCATGGCTGGATTAACCTGATTGGGGTCCCGAGATCAAGTGAGCTGTTCGGGCCCTATATTTACCCCCCTTATTCCTGGAGTAAAACATGGCCTCAGCTTTCCCGTGAGGCAAACTGATTTAGGAACATGTACCATGTAAGCTCGATGTAAAGTATTTCTGATTCTGATGTAAGCTCAATATCAGCTGAAAAATAAAGGTCTTAAAACTAGATCTGTACTCAGAGCACACACATCAAGTTTAGGTAATACAGCTGGATCCAGCTTAAAGGGACGGTTCACCCCAAAATCAAAAATACACATTTTTCCTCTACCTGTAGTGCTATTTATCCATCTAGATTGTTTTAGTGTGAGTTCTCGAGTTTTGGAGATATCGACCGTAGAGATGTCTGCCTTTTTTTAATATAATGGATCTATATGGCACTCGGCTTGTGGTGCTCAAAGCCCCCAAAAAAAAAATTTAATAAATAAAAACTCAACAGCAATGTCTCTTTCCAGAAATCATGACCTGGTTACTCAAGATAATCTACAGAGCTTGTTCTGAGCAGTTTCATGTAGGAACTATGGGTAGAGAGTAAATAGTTCCTACATGAAACTTTATTTTTTGTTTGTTTGTTTGCCTTTTTCTGTTTTTTCTCTTTGTTTGTCTGTCCCTTGTGTATTTTATCCCTGTTTCAATCATTGTTGTATCTGTAAAATCACTACTGCTAAAAAAAAAAGCATTCAACTTGCGAAACACAGGGTTTTTATTGTGAAGTACTCATAGGAAATATAGGAAATAACTCTGTATTTGTCACAGAGGTTAGCGCTAACCACCTTAGTTTGGCAAAAATTAGTCTACAAAACAAGCCAATGTTATTTTTTAGCATTTTTTGACAACTGATCAGTTTTGAATATTTCAGAGTAATGGAACAAGGAGCTGTACAGCTGCAGGCGACAGGAAGTGAAAGAAGTACTGTTTTGGTATAGGTGCCGAAACTCCAGTGTTGTATCAGTATCAGATTTCGATACCCAGGCCTTATTAGAAGTAGCATCAACTGGTAAAATTAATAAATACTGAATAACAACTGTTGGCATCTTTAAATATTTTAAAACATTTATGACGTGAATGTTTAGTGGACTGTAATTTTATTTCAGGTTCCAGGAGCTGCTGCAGCATTAAGTGGAGATCGTCTGACCTCTGATGAAGACTACATGGCAAATCTGAGAGTAGAGTTGGCAACCCCACGGCAGAGCCACTGTCCTCCTTTCACTGGCTTTGCTTATTGTGCTCTGATTTATTGAAGTTATTATATGATACAAGAACTGACTGTATGTCCTTGCTAAACATTAGTAGAATTGACAGTGAGCAGCTAAACTCAGTATTTGGCCAGGGGCTGATTAAGTCATGCCCTGCCGTTTCATCTCACTTTTGTTTTTAATGTTCTGTGATTTATAAGCAGGTTCATTAATATCTCTACATTATTTTCACTTAATAATTGAGGTTGTTGATTTAGTCAGATTAAGATAAATATTAGATGTTTTTGTTCACTTTAAATATTTCAATTATGATAATAAAATGTTGACCTTACAGGAAACGCTGCAGTCTGAAGTGGTTTTGTTGGACACGAAAACACAAGTTTTACAGTTTTCCTTGGCTTCACTTACTTTTATGTGTATTTTATGGCTCTTAGTCATAACAAATGCCGCATGAACAAAATACAAGAGGTTTTTTTCTGATTTGCACTAAGTTTGAAACCTCTGTATGTCTCATGTATGGTGTATAGTAGACCTATAGTTGGGTAGTGCAGTCTATAAAGCGCTATGTTAACACTTTTAAAAGTCATTTGTGAAGTCTGATTTATGCACTGAACTATTCTTGTAATAACACCCTATAAACGTACTATAACACTTAATCATTAAACTTACAATTTTGCATGTTGTAAGGGGCAAATCCTTTGTGAATAAGACCAGTTTTTTGACATGTGGTCTTGATCAGAGTCAGACACAAGCATATTAAAAGGCGTTCAATCAGAAAGTAAGGAAAGAAAACTAATAGTTTTTTTTAAATATCTGAAAAATATAACGAAAAAATTAGTAAAATATCCAGGGGGGAAAATCTGTAAAATATCCAAAAACTATTAGTTAAATATCTGGAAAAATATTAGTAAAATATATGTTAAAAAACTCCATAAAATATCTAACAAATATTTTACAATATATATGAAAAATATTGGTATAATATTCCGAAAAGAAAAGTAAAATATTCAAAAAATATTAGTAAAATATCCAAACAAATATTTGTAAAATATCTTAAATATATTGGTAAACTATCCAAATAATATCTGGGGGAGAAAGTAAAATATCATTAAAATATTTGAAAAATATTTGAAAATTATTAGTAAACTATCAACAACAAAAACAAAGACTCACAGGATAAAATGGCAAGTCAAACAAGAGGACCAGTCTATCAGTAGCCAATGACAAAAATGATAGCAGCCAATAGTGTGGCACCACATCTCACAGTTCAACTTCCAGCTTGCAATAGTCATGTGACTTTGCACAGTTTAAAATGCCAAGCCCACAGAATTGGATTTAGCGTATTGGGTCGAATTTTTAAAGACAAATACAGGAAAATTAAAAACTCTTCAAAATCTTAATGAATAAAGAAGTTTCTTTGTTTCAAAGGTCAGATGTGCTGCTTCTTTTTCCTTTTCCATAGTTTATGTCTTCACAGGCTGTGAGGTATTGTCAGTGTTCACATATAATATAAATAATTTTGGGTGACATTTGCAAACAGTTCCCACATTAAAAATAACGAATATTAACTACTTAATTAGACTAAAGGTGTTCAAGTGTGTATTGGAAAGAAAAACTGCCGAAAGAGTGGCGTTATGATGGGTGTAGTAAAGTTTCATTTCAGGGCTCTGACACAATTTTTAGGTCTCAACATTCTCATGGTTCCAGCAAAAATTTACATCAAGAACACACCAACAGGGGGCGCCATGTTGACATCAAGATGTTCCACCCGGAGTTCTTGAAAGGACGGACATGTGAACTGAAACTACGTCATCGCTTTTCCGCCATGCTAACTGTTGAATAGCTGCAGTCCGCCTATCCGCGATTTCTCCACAATGTCTGTTAAATTAAACGCTTTGACTAGTGATTCTTACATCGATGTTAGTCAATACAGAGACCAGCATTTTAAGGTAACGTAAAATTGGGAAATATTCTTAAGGAACGCCAGTACCTGAGGTTTTTAACGTTAACGTAACGGTTTATCTTGTTAGCTAACAGGTAACAACCGTTAGCAAACAACAGCGGGCAGCTCGTGCTTTTTGTGGATCCATTTATTTCTTTGTAACCTTAGATTTAAGACCTCTCTGAGGTGCTTCCTTTGACTTGACACAGACATTAAGGAAAAGCGATATGGGCATGGATTAATCCTGGTTAACTCTTAAGGCACCTTTGATGCTGTGTTAATTCCTAATACCCATTTTACCATCATAAAATTAGCTCATCTACAAACCGCTAACAGTGTTCAGCAGAAGCAGGGTACCGGTAAGCTGCCTACCACTGTAAGCTACAATGGAGAACCTCTGGCCAGTGTCCTTAGCTTCACGACGCTGAAGTTAGCTTCCGATTAGGCAGTTAAGGGGAAAGTTAAGGAAAATTTACAGTGCTGAGCGACCGAGCCTCCGCTTTTTTGCACCTCTTACTGTTGTGAAAGCCTATTAGACATTGTGGGAGCATCTTTGGTAAAGCCTTAACGCAGTCTGAAACCCACTTTTAAATTGGTAAAAACCTTTTTAAAAGGGCGATTTTAACGCATAGACCACATTGGTCCAGATCAAAAACCACTATAACTAGACTGGTCAAATCTGGACTAGATTTGTAGTAATCTCTTTCCATAAATCATGACCTGGTTACTCAAGATAATCCACAGATTTGTTGTGAGCAGTTTCATGTAGGAACTATTTTCTTTCTACCGATAGTTCCTACATGAAACTGCTCACAACAAGGTCTGTGTCTCTGGAAAGAGACCTTGTTGTTGAGTTTTTCAAATTTATTTTTTTGGCTCTTTAAGCACCACAAGCCGAATGCCATATAGTCCCATTATATTCAAAAAATGCAGACGTCTCTCCGCCTGATATCTCCAAAACTTGGCAACTCACGCCAAATCAGTCTAGATGGATAAATACCACGACAGGTAAGAGGAGATATGTGTATTTTTGATTTTGTGGTGAACTGTCCATCTAAGTTTCCCTTAACTTTCCCCTTAACTGCCAAATCGGAAGCTGCAAATCGGGAGCTAACTTCAGCGTCATCTTAGCTTCTTGAGAGTAGTGCTTACTCATATTTCTAATGTTGCTTGTGTTTTCAGGGTAACCGCTATGATCAGGAGAAGCTGCTGAAGCAGAGCCACACTTTATATGTTGGGAATCTCTCCTTCTACACCACTGAGGAGCAGGTAGGATACACTGCCATTATTACTGAGTACATCATCAGTTAAAGCCCTGCATCAACTTCTTTGGAAATTGGTTTAATTCTCATCATGTTCATTTATGACAAGAAGATGGAAAAAGTAGCTCTGGGTTTCTAAAAGATTTGTTGTTGCTAGTTTTTCCATGTTTTTATGGCCTGTGACTTTATTTTCAGGTCCCCATGTCTTATGACTCTAGCAGTTAGTATGTTGTCATATGAATTTGAGTGTGATATACTTGTGCATTCTGTATTTAAATCCAGGGACTGCTTCTAGTGGATTATATTGAAATATTGATATATTTCAAACCTATTTTATTAATTTTTGAAAGTATTTCCAGGATTGTCTTAACGGATATTTCTTATCTCTTAGACGATTCTCTTCTCGCTTGTCTCTGTTATTTTTGTAACTGATAAACAGGTACACGAGCTGTTTTCTAAAAGTGGAGACGTCAAGCGCATCATCATTGGTCTGGATAAAGTCAAGAAGACAGCCTGCGGATTCTGCTTTGTAGAGTATCTTTTTTAAATATGAGACCCAACTTAAAAATAGTCTTTGTTTTAAAAATACTTGCATTCACTTACATGCACAGCAAACACACCTCAGTACCAAGTCAACAATCTGCCTGCCTGGTTACTAACTAAAGTACCACGTATTGTTATGATGAGCTCACCACTACAGCATGAAGTGTGCATGTTGTGCACGTTTAGGAGACCTTAACCCCTGCTGTACCAGATACTACACACGTGCAGGCGCAGAAAATGCCATGCGCTTCATTAATGGCACACGACTGGACGACCGTATCATCAGGACAGACTGGGACGCCGGCTTCAAGGAGGGGCGGCAGTACGGCCGCGGCAAATCTGGAGGACAGGTGAGGATTCTGACACCTGTTTCTTATGAATACTTGTCTGAGCTTGTAATTCTCATTGTGGATGCGGACAGGTTTTTATATGTAAAAATATATGTGAAAAGCACTGGTTCCCTGACCTTTTTTTTTTTTTTTTTTAAATCTTCAGTGATTTTTAAAAAAAAAAATTTTTGTTGTTGTTAAAGGCACCCTCCTATGCTTCTTTTCTCCCACACAACACATATACATGTGCACAATTTTCAGCTAAAAATAACACCACGGTTATCTATTATAAGAATTTATTGTAACAAACTAACAAAATAAATAACAGATGTAATATACCTAACATATAAGAACTAATGTCAATATTATGTGAATAAATATAGGCCTACTGTCAATCATTCAGTTTTAAGCAACTTTATTTGCAGATATTGAACTTAAACAATTTCCAACCTTAGCTGTGGCATAACTGCATATTTGACAGGGTTTTTAATGTTTTTTCCTTATTCCTGAAAATAAGAATTGTTGTGTTTTCATTACCTTAGAATAAGCCCTTTTATATGTACAGAGGGAGTGGGTCCCCTACTACGGAGGACGCCATGTTGCACCATCATGTTTCTACAGTAGCCTAGAACAGACAAACAAAACACTGGCTCTAGATAGGGCCGTTGGCGAGTTTCGCGGCCACCGTAGTTTCTCTAACATGGATGGGAGGGTGATGCGAGCGGTATTTAAATGGTTGCAAACTGCAGTTTCACCCCTAGATACCACTAAATCCTAAACACTGGACCTTTAAGGCACCCACTTTGGGAATCACTGATGTAAGTTTCAGACTGGATCTCAGCCAGCTGGTACAGCCATCCTCTCAAAGGATGCAGTTAGCTGGACCGCATTTATTTTAAGCTAGATGAGGAATGTTGTTGTCTAAAGGAAAACTTAAGACCAACTTGAATTGGTCTTAAGTAGAGCTAGACCAATAAATCAGCCAGGCCGATATATCGTCCGATATTAACTTAATGCAGTTATAGCGCTGTTGGTGTATATGTCAGCCAAACAGTGTCAACATTACATAGTTTGTCCACAAGAGAGCACTGATAAGTAGATTTTTCAACCTTAAAATATCTCACTCAGTATGTATCTTGGTCACAGTTCTTAAATAAACAAAACAAATCTCTTGGGATCTGTATTAAGATTGTGTATTTATGTTTTAAAAAATGACTATCTGCTGATATATTGTTTTAAACTCCCAAATAGTGATATCAGCCTTAAAAATCCAATATTGGCTGGGCTGTAATCTTAAACAGTTTTGATGAACTTCACAAACATTTATGAATATGCTGTTTTTGTTAATTTGCTGGATATCAGTTCAGTGTTTTAATATCCCATGGGCTAAAATCATTTTTCATCTCTGTCAAAGATATAGTTCAGAGGGAAACACTGAATTCTTCTTTTGGCATAAAATCTAATCTAATTCAAACAGATTGCATATTAGCATCTTTTAAAAATCCATATCAGTTCAACTGTAGCTTATATTAAAAGCAAGCCAGAAAGGTCACATTGTACAAACAAAAGAAAATAGTTTGGCAGTGTTTACCAAAATAGAGGAACCAGCAGAGGGGTCCATGACAAGATTCCCCAGCAGAATGGGGAACAGATAACTAGTGATTTGATTGTAAATCACCGCGGACCTCAAATCCTTCTGGTCAGTTGTGTCTTTGTGGTGTTCAGGGTCTCCTGCCTACCAGTAGTCTGTCTTTCATATTGAAAAAGTTTTGGATTTTCTGCAATACAGCATTTTGGAAAACAATATAAAACAGCATGCTGTGGCATTTGAAAAAATAACATACTGAAATGACTTTAAAAAAAAATCAATACTCTATCATGACATTTTTAATACACCAGTATGATATTTAGAAAGTGATATAACTTCCAAAATAAATTATGCATGATTAACCATGGCCTTTGAAGAGACAGCAATACTATTGCATGGCATTTGAAAAATGAAAGTGTATATTATTATGCTGTTAACAAATACAACATACATAATCATGTCCAATTTTGTTGTTGTGGTACATAATAAGCTTTCTGAGAGAGTGTAAATACAAACAAATATTAGTCTAAGAACTGGCTTATTGTGCAGAAAAATACAGAAAAGATTTTTGTTTTTAATAAATATCCTCCATTATGTAACTTTAGGATTAAACCCCTCCACTAAAATAATGAAAGATGTGTAATAACCTGTGTCCTCTGGCTGTGTGTTTGTTTATTCTGTAGGTGAGAGATGAGTACAGGCAGGACTACGACCCAGCCAGAGGTGGCTACGGTAAGCTGGCTCAGCAGCATCGACCCACAGAGGCAATACGCAATACTTTTTAGACTGAACCCCACCGCAGCAGCCTGCCTGGATTACACAGAGCCCCGCCCTCCCTCCTGGACTGGTATTAATTCTTCAGCAATGTCACAACATGCTACCATAGATTGTTTGTCCCAATGTCACCATAAAAAACTCGACAGCAGGCCTGCATGGGCCGCAGAAATAAGCAGCTGGTATTTCTTTCTTTTGGAGGCTTGTTTTCAGTTCTTACTACCTCTGTGACTTCTGTACCTGCTATCAGTCTACATGGTAGCTCAGGCCAGACCCCAAAGTTACTGCATGATAATTAGTGATGTTTTCATTGTCCTGCATATAGAAATGCCATTCTTTTCCCTACAGGCTGGAAAGGCTCTGATAGCATGTAGTGACGGGGTTGAAGACAACATGTTCTGATGAACTAATAAAAAGGAAGCGTTCGGTTATCGTCTGACTGATTTCCATGAATGAAACGTGTCCCAAATTGTGCATACTTTTTCAAATAAAGATTTTTTTGACATTTTTGACGAGTGATATTATTTTTTCCCTAATCACAATGTATGAAGCCAGTTAAGGGTATTGTGAAAGTCAGTCAACTCCGGCTTCTTAAGGTAGAATAAAATTACATAAATACATATCCTCCTATGTATTGTGTGTATTTAGAAAATTAAGCAAAAACGAGTGTAATATAGTAGCTTAAACCTGCATTAACCGATTTTTTTTTTTTTTTGGTCTATTGCCGGCAGTGGAAACAAGCTGTAAACACAACACTGACATCACCTTTTCAGTTGACACTTGCTTATTTACATATCCAGCAGATACAGAGCAATGTTATCATTTGTGTTTGTGGACACCTGACAAATTTAAGTTTAATATTTGCTCTACTTTTAGCTGTTTTTGGTCTCCACCTACTTCTGAGGGAAATATCTGGCTTTGTAGCTGTTAAATGCTCCACTATGTTCACTAGCTAGATGCTAACTGTGTCTGTCTGCTGTTGTGTGCTGGCCAAATAGCAGTGGGGTTTTTTGGAGACAAGAGCTTCCTCCTGCTGCTGGAAATGACGCTGATGAGAGCTGTGAGAGTGGAACAAAACAGTAAAGTTGCGGGCCATAAAATCAAAACAATAAGCTGAGAGGAACTACAGAATCAGGCGATATTTAGAGTTTGTCACTACGAGTGACTCCTTTCATATTACGCAGTCATTTCATCCTTTGTTGATATAACATACTGATTATAGCAGCTTAAAAGGTAGTTGGACAATAATCAATTGGAATCTCTGAATAGCTTTGTATCCTAAAATTATCCTGACATCCATGTCTGCAATTAAAGCATATATATCTTTGTACTATGGGAGGGTACTGGTAGTGCCCCTTAAAGGCAGCAGCAATCTTCATCTATTAAAGTCTTCTTACACAGTTCATACCACTCCACATGATTAACTTTTGCTGCTCAAATAAGATCTCTAATGTATGGGCTTGTCCGGGATTTGAACCCGGGACCTCTCACACCCGAAGCGAGAATCATACCCCTAGACCAACAAGCCCTTGAAAGTGAATAAAAAGCTTTCTCTGTAATTGATAATTTTTTTCTGTGAGACAATGCAGCTGTTCAGTTCAATTTAATTTATTTTTATAGCGCTAATTCATAACAGAAGTTATCTCATTGCACTAGGGTTAGGGTCAATAGGGCAACAAAGCACAACAGCAACTCAGCACTGATAGAGTAAGTCCAACCAGACGAGGCTAAAATCAGTGCAGACATGAGAGTTGTATCAATCCTTTCAACTAACTCTCGGCAAAAATGCTAATTCAAAGTAGGTGGGCCATGCCATCAGCTGCCTAAGGTATATGGTTATTGAAAAAGTTAAAAAGTCCGCAAGGGGTGGTGAACACTCAATACATGCTTTAAATGAAGTATTTGACATAAAACCCTGCTTATAAAATCAATACATTCTAAATATAATTTCCTTTATTCCCACTTTGATGGTATGTCCCCCCTTGGTGCCAAGACCTTGATCACTTACTGATTTGTTTTTTCTTGCATATGATCTTTACATTGCATTAAATTGTTTTTATCATTTATTTACATTTTGTAGGTCAAAACATTGCATCAATAAAACCAGTTGGGGGCTTGCAAAGTTCAGTGTGCAGACAACCTCTCCTTTTTCTTTGCAGCCATGTAATTACCCTGTTCTTCATAAAGAATTGAAATTATACTGGTGATCATTTTGCTTAGCAGTTGTTCAGTGCTCCGTTCCTAGACAATCATCATTCCACTTGTAATAAAGAACATGGTATCTTGGCAGTTTATAAGCAGACAGCTGGTCTCTTATCTCAAAGTGAGCTGTAGTAGTGAACTGAGGAGCAGAGCAGAATACTAAGCAGTTGAAACTGGTTCAGCTTCAGACACATTAATTGCATTGTATTCCCACTAATTCCTGCCATCAGCTACTATACTTTATTCTGAATCACATCCTCTCAAGCATGTTTTGAAAATGAACACAAGATGGCAGAAGAGGAGGTGGAGTTCCTTGGAATAATTAGGGACAGAGAGATGTGACAGTGAGCCAACAGTCATACACTGATCATGGGGGCTCAGGGTTCTCACTGTGATGAGGGAAAAGCCTCTACTTCCATTTTGAGCCTGTTGGAACCTTTATTGGCACCAGAAGCATTGACACAAAAACTATGAGAGAAAGGGGTCACCCAGGATTTTAACTCAGTACCCTTTGCATGTGAAGAAAGAATCATTCCATTACAAACAAGCCCTTTCAGCAGGGTTTCTCATGTCCTCTAGAAGAGCAGTGATTCCCAGAGAGAATGTGCTTCATATAAGATTACAACTTGGTGTGATGCCTATCTTTAGTAAATTTATTGCCACAATAACCAGTAAGCTACTAGCTGACTGCACAGTACACACACACACACACACACACACACACACACACACACACACACACCTGAGTCAGTTGTGGACCTTAATCCATGCGTTGCCATGATGAAAACTAATTAGCAAGCGAGCAGAGAAGTCAAAGTAGTCAGCTAAAAGTAATTCAGTAACAGTAACAGTTGAAATACTAAGCTGAAAGTAATGAATAAATAGTTGAAATAGCTAGCTAAAAGTAAGCAGTTGAAATAAAACCTAAAATTGGTGTATTAAGTGAAATACTGTAAGTATCTAAAAGTAATGGATAAACAGTTGAAATGGACAGCTAAAACAAATGGATGGTAAAAGGTCCAGCTTACAAGTGGTAGTAGTTGTAATGCAAACTTGACCAAACCGACCTAAACATTAGTTCAATCGTATGAAGGAAAAAAAATCTACTTTTAAGTAGTACAACTTAACATCCTCAAAATCAATTGAAAAAAACAAATTTGGAGCATGATGGATGGACGGTGTCAATGAAGGGCTGTACTCGACCTCATCTGACAGGGCTGTGGGGGTACGTAAGACAAAAAACGATGAGTACCATTACTCTAGAGAAAATACAGGATGCAGATATTTAAACGTGAAAGCAGGCAGAACTATAGGACACTGTTTGTCTCCTTGGCACATCCGTATTCAAATCTCTTCTCAGGAGGAAATGATGTACAGAAGGAGCTGTGGCCTCAACTGCTGAAAGGATTGGGAAAGGATTTCATTCTGTCCTCAATACCTTAAAGAACCTGTTCATGATCCACAAAAGCTCTATACATCAAAATGATGTCTATTTGCCATTTTGTGTGAGCCTGGAGATTTTTTCCATTTCCATGCTTCTGCAGCAACAGAGGTGAAGCTCATTGAGGCCCCAAGTGTGCCCCACATTATACGGTTCTTGCAGATTTACAACAGTAGCTGTTATCATAGTCAGGTTCAAAAAGTCAAGTTCAAATGGGGTCAAGTGAGAATTAGACAGTGCCAAAGCCAGACCCAGAATTAATGAGACATTATGCTAATGAGAGGGCTGTTTGGAAATATGGAAAGAAAAACCTCAAAATCCTCTGCTTTGTCTCATTGAGAAACTCATTACTAAGGCAGCCTGTCATTGGCTGGCCACAGATGATGCAGTTAGATAATGATCCACCATTACAATGAAGAACAACAGCTCTCAACGCCTTTAGCGTGGCAATACTCCCCAACTTGGTTATTAATTCATGAAAAAGGGTGCTTCATGGATAAGCAGACATAACACACCGGCATGAGCTCATTCATGTCAAGTCGTTCAATCTTCTCTTACCCCTATCCACATACTTTCATGTACTTTAGGTCTGGGGCTTTTTTATCCAGGGTTGGGGACTGTGAGCCAGGCCTTATCGCCCAACATCAGTGGCCGACCTCACTAATGCTTGTGTGGCTGAATGGTAGCAAATCCCTGCAGCCAGGTTCGAAAATCTTGTGGAAAGCCTTTACAGAAGAGTAGAGGCTGTTGTAGCATCATATCATATGCCCAAGGTTTTGGAATGGCGATGTGTTGGTCTCGAACAAGTTAGCTCTATGAGCCAGCTCCTTTAAGTGAAAGATGGTTGCCGGCTCCCGTCTGAGAGCTGACCTCTTTTACTTATTGGCCATTTAGTGCTTTTGGCTGTGTAGTGTACATAATTTGGATTTGATATCTGATATTGCATATGTTTTATTTGCAACAACTTTACTCAAATCTAAATCACATCAATACTTTTGGGACTGTGCAGTGGTTCATTGGAAATAACAGTGTTTGTACAGACTCCCAAGTACCCCGGAGAGGATGTTATGCTTTAGATAAAAAATACAGTTTTCATTATTGTGCACGGTTTGCATTTAGTCACAAGTCACATTTTTAACTGTCACCAGCTTGAATTTGAATGGTAATCATGGTAAATGGACTGTATTTGTATAGCACCTTCCTAGTTTTCTGACCACTCAAAGCACTTCACACTACACATCACATTCACCCCATTCATACACTGATGGCAGGTGCCAACTGCTCATCAGTTCAAAGAAACTAACTAATCATTCACACACACTCACACACCGAAGGCACAGCCCTCGGGATCGATTTGTGGGCTTGGGGAAGCCGGGATTGAACCGCCGACCTTCCGATTGGTAGACATATAGAGCAGATAAAAGGCTTTACACAACTTTTTTTGCATATACAGTAGTACTCCCCAAGACCTGTAAACAGACTTTGATGTGTAAAATCGGTGGAGTTCCCATTACCACATCTCATAATTTTAATTGAATAATCCAAAAAAAGTCGTAATTTTAAAATACTATGTAATGATTTTGACTTACTTGGTGGGTAAGTTTTGACTTACCATGAGTGTTTTATATTTTTGTCATCCCTGACATTTTATCTATTTTAACAGACAAAAACAAAACATAGTTGGGAAACAGAAACAGCAGAGAAGAAAGACATGTTTAACCTAATTTAAACCATGAAGAAAGAGAAGTTAAACCTAAAACAGCATCACGCTATTATAAATTACAACCTGAGGTCACTGATGGACAAATACTTTCATCACCACTCTACAGTGAAAAATTCACCTCCCCCATATTTTATTTCCACCAGGAATATCAGTTGCCAGCATTTCAAACAGTCCAATGACTAAACATGCAGATTTCCTGTTATTGAGGGGATCTCATTACAGCATAGTAATTCACTGCTCTGTGATGGCTAGTTTGGAAACACATCAACACTGAAGAGCTGCAGTGTGCCCATACAGAAGCTAAATTAGCAAATGGTAGCTTGACATTTTGTGACCATAGGGGAAGTATTTGTGGAAAATGAGGTGCTTTATCTGGTGGCATGCTTTACATTCAGCCTAAATGTGAGCATTAGTGTTGGTCTAGATTGAAACAGAGCAGTGTTGTATGATTAAGGCTGAGGAGGAATCACTGAAAAGGATCTGACAGGTAGGAACTCGGTGTCAAGGCTTAAAAAGCCCTTTGTCCTTCCACACAGATGCTGTTGTACAGTGTTTCATCATCTGTGGTTTCATTTAACCTGTTTCATCTGTCATCCTATACACCATGAAGGGGTGATGCAGGGAACATAAAAACACGAGTTTCATGTCAGTGAAAATAATGGCAGGACTTCAAACCAACAAAAAATAAAATCAACATCAAGGAACAGAAAAAACAGTTATGATCTATGAAATATCGTCCCCACTTTTGACTGGGGAAACTGCTTTTCTTTGGTTGTCAAGGAAATTGGAAACATGTGACCTTTAAATGTACAAAATGTCCTGTTGCATTTCCACTCATGGTATGTTTATTCTATCTCTGTCTCTCAGACGGTTTGTGTGGTAGAGTAGTCCTCAGTCTGACAGCAGGTTACTGACTAAGATGAAAGACGTATTCGCTGTAACAGACAGGCACTGTGTGGAGAAAATAGCACTGATAGGAGGGTGAGCAAGAAAGGAGACAGGACAGAGATGAAAAATAAATTGCATTTCTAAGGAGAAAACCTCATTTGACTACTGGAATATAGCCTGAGGCAATATTAAATGCATTAGGAGTAACTGAACAGCAAGCAGTTATGATATTACCGAAGGTTACACGGAAATAACATTATTAGAAATGACTAATTGTCAAAAAGGTACTCAAACACCTGCAGCAGGTTACTTCTTAGTAGCCTGTTGCTGAGCCTGTCAAGCTTTCCATTGTCACACAGCACATGGTGTCTATAATGGTAACAAAGGCAGATTTAACACTCAAAATTTGCAGTACTTTTTGAAACAATAGGTCCTTGATTTCAGAGGTAAACAAAAGGAGGCTTCTCATGGCCAAACTGACAACCGTTGATTTGACCACCTGAAATGGCAAGTTGCCGGCAGATTTTTATCAGTTGTAGCTAACTAGCTGATAAAGCGAACATTAATTTCACGAGTTGGTTGAAAATGCTCACTGGCTGATTTTTTATGTTTCCAACTGACTCAGTTTAAAACAAGAATCCTGTAAAAGGGTCTTAGATATGTCCTTGATGGCTACATACATGATATCATGCTAAAAGACTCAAGGTAAAGCTATGTGTCAGGCAAAAAGTTTGCATCCTCACCAGTTGATGATCCATGAAGAAGACATGGAAATAACAAATGTTCTTGTACTTCAGCTAGTCTTAGTACTACAAGTATAATAAGAAAAAAGGAAAAAAAAACAGACTCAAATTTCATTTTGGCTTCTTAGCTTATACTTAGTATATATCATACTGATAATTATGCTGTAACATTACAGTTTGTTTCACTTTTAATGTTACAACAGAAAAGGCTTTTAGGATGAGGACTAACTGATGTAACAGTATCTTGGATAATCAATTTGGCTGGGGTTGCTGGAGAGTAAACTTCTCCAAATCCCGTAAAGAGCAAGACAGAGCTGCTAATGTTATGGACAATCAAGCCTGTCTGTTCTGCAATGAAGATCTGGCAGAAATTTGTCCAGAGTCTAAAATTAGTCGGGGGTGATTAATTTGGGCTTAAAACCAGGCTTAATTTGTACCATCAATCTGTACGTACATCAAGATCAATTACAAGTCATGGGAAGTACTTTTCAGCCTGTGAAAACAGTTGTATAATGACTCCACAGAAGCTTTCTAAAGTCTGAGAAAATAACCTTAGTGATTTGACAAAATAATCTCGATTTCCAGAGCTTTCAGCTTCATTTCAGTCTATAAATTTGTAATGTAAAAAACTGTTTTAGAAACTGGAGGCATGCAGTGTGAATGAAGGGGCCATTTACTAGTTAAAGAGGGTCTAACAAAAATATTGCATAGAGTTTCATTACAGGAATTGTTCGATCCAGTGTTTTGTTGTTTTATTTTTTTAGTTTTAACCATTCTGAGACAAAAGTTGAGCTATCTCTGCCTTTGCTGCATCAGTTTGGGCCGATCTTTCAATCTGTCTCTATGAATTTGACACAATTGATAACCTCTTTGTTAAGGTTAAGGAAGCATCACAATTGTGGTTTATTAGTGAATCTGCATGCAACTTAATGTCCAAAAGACCCAAAGGAGGCAGAAGAAACTTGGTTTGATGGATTTATTAGGCTGTTACCCTGCTTACCAGAGTGTGATAAGAGCAACAACCACAATGTAGTCCTTAATTGGAACCAACACACCTGGTGATAATTAAGGACTTACCACAAACACAACAGTTCCCTTTGCATCCACAGTAAAATGTCTACAGGCACAACCAGTATGAATTTATTTTCCTTCGTTGGCACTGAGCGTAGCTAGTGAGCGTGAATCCCAAATCCAGAATATAGTTTCATATGAACATAATTCATAATAAAAAGGGTTGTCTGTTTGGACAGCAGCTCTAACTCTCTACTATCCTTTTCTATTTCTTGTTCTGGCTGAGAGACTCTGTCTGTCATAGCTGCTGGACTGGTGATGCTCGCAGGTCGTTACAGCTCGTAGACCTCTTGGTGGGAAGTGCTGGCCCTAATATCACGCTCCACAACACTCTCAATAGCCCACAGCTTTCTGGAGAGGTTCACCTCAACAGCTCCGCAATACATGTGTTCCTCTTGCTCACTCAGTAAAGATCAATGTCAGCTGAGTGAAACACTTACAGGAGTGAAATTTGAATACTCTCATACCTCTGAAGCCTGTGCATTCAGTAGCTACAAGTCCAGGTTTTCTAGTGACAGACTTGCTGTCAAGCTCGAGGCTAAAAATGTCTGCCCCAGTGTTTTTTTCTCTGATACCTAGGTGTCAGAGACATGCTGCTCCAAGTGTAATCTGTGTGCAGAAACAACTGTCACACTTGAGCTCCTCTTGCTTAAATCACAAAGTACCTGGTCCCTTCAGCAATCGTGTTAAGGCTAATTGAACACAACTATAATTATAGGAGAATTTTTCAGTCTGTTTCAATTGAGTACAGTCCATTTCCTGCCTCTGATCGATCCGCTTTATTCCTCCAAGCAGTACTGATGACTGTCTTTGAAAACCAAAAGCACACCGATTCAAACAGCAAGCACTTCTTTATGACCCCCTCTTCTCTCACTTCTTTATGACCCCCCCAGTAAACACCCGCAAACCATCCATCACTTAAGAATAGAGGGATCACCAGAATAAAGAGATCTTTTCTTTTTCAGTAAATATCAATTGAAATCCTGTGGAGGAATGGGAGGATGGTGCAGTATGTCAAGGTAGCTTCAGTTTCACTTACACTCATATCTCCTTATAACTGAGGAAAACACTTGTATATATTGTACTTTATGATTAGTTCAGATCAGTTCACCAACATTCTAAAAGTTTCTGAAGTACTTCTGTCTCTAGCACATCTAGCCATGCCAATACTGTGGAGGTGAATGGAATTTCAGCAACATCTCTTTACAGTGTCCCTTGTTACTTTGGATAGTCCACCAAAACACACTCATCAGATTTCATAGATTTTTTTGATAAAAAGTAGATTCAATAAACATTTTTCACAGCTAATTCTATCCTGAGTAACTGCTGAGGCATTGTTCACGGACAAGACTTTAGTGGTGTGAGTACTAAAAACATAATTTCCTTCATGTCCATTGTATTGGGGTGGAAACATTCGAGTCATTCGGTCAAACACTGAAAACGACATATTTTTGTGTTTTTCTGATAAGCAGCCTCTTGTTGTATGTTCATTTTAAAGCTGTCGTTTACATCATCTTTGGTGCACAGGGAATTTATTTGTTCACAGCAACAAATATGGGCAGAACAGGAAATGATTTCATGCTGATGAAATGGAGGCTTAAAAAGGAATTCCACACTACTTTAAAAGAAAAATAGCTTTTCTGCTTAAAATGAGTATGTGTCTGCTTGGATTTGAAAGTTTGGTTCAGCTGAATCTTTGTGGTCATAGGAGGTGACAAATTAAAAGCAATCACTCCATCCAGAGAAAACTGAGCTCACCACCAACAACAGAACCTCTTCATCATCTCCACCCTGAAACACTTATTATTTATTTGTTCCCCAATCTTCTGCTCATCCATGGAGAAGATTAGATAATACCGGAGCAGTTGGTGGGATGTTGCCCAGCAGTAGCCGCCTCTCAGCAGGCTGGGGTCCTCCTTATCGTCCCCTCAGGTTAGCTGGTGATGTCCAGGCCGGGCTGCAGCTGACAAATGAGCAGAATCCTGCAGAGCCAATGTCATCTGTGGGTTCATGTCAAACCCTGTCAGCCAGCTGCTCGGGATGCGAGACCTATATTTATCCTCCCTTGAAATGTCTGTCTGGGCATGTGTCTTTCTGTCAGCTTGTGTGGGTGTGTTTGTGTATCCACCTGAAACTCTGTCTTTTCTCTGCTTGCTTACAATCAACGGTGCCACCTGAGGCACAAAAATGGTACTAAATTTGCCTACTAGTACCTCTAAAGCTTACTAATTAACAGGTATCTCATTTTTAAAATCTGTACAAAAGTGCAAAAACACGTGGATTTACAGTAGCAGTGCTAATTAGCAAATGTAAGCATGCTAACATGCTACACTAAGATGGTAAACATTTTACCTGCTAAACGTCATATTAGCATTGTCATTTTGAGCATATTGATGTTTATTTTAGCTTAGCATTTCACTCAAAAAACTGCTGTGCCTGTAAGTACAGCCTCTCAGACTGGCTCTATAGCCTCTGAAGTTTTGTTTAAAAATATGTTTTTTGCTTTAGCACTGTGTACAGAACAGATCTGTCTGAATTTAGGTAGACATAATCTACCAATTTAAGAGTTTTACTTGACTATGTTCCAATAGCATGCATAATCTTAGTTAATCTGTTAGAAAGAAACAGATTACTGCCCGTATGTCGTTGAGGGGTCAATGCGGAAGACTATCTAAAGGCAGTTAGAATATTAAATGAAATAATACCAAAACAAATCAATTAAAGGTTATTTGTTTATTAAACAAAACCTTCAGCAGTTGGCTTCAGTTGGGTGTTGCTATTAGCAACCCCTACTGACACAATTATATAGCAGTTGCAGTTTAACTGACATTGTTACATCATTGTTACATTTGTCAGATCTGTGACCAAGCAAATATGGACAGACATCTTTTATCTACTCCCCAAAGGCCTTTGTTGGAGCATTATCTGTAGTTACTCTTTTTATTACAGCTGTTTTGTGACTGTTGATTTGTTTTTCTGTGATTTTTCTGTGATTTGTTGTCCAATACTGTTTTCAGTGTCACAAATGCTTCCGATAAAAACTAGGCCTTTGTGTGTGTTTAAATCACTGCATCACTGATTGGAAACACCATTATACCAACAGTTAATTGATGTGTGAGATGTAGAATTGTTCTTCTGTTCATCATGTTCATTTGGACTCAAGCAGAGCCAGCAACTTGCTGGTTAGACTCTGATCCATTTCTTTTAAACAATCTTTTAATTAAGTAGGTGAAATGAAATACTATTTTTAGATATAATGAGAAACAATTTCCTTTTGGATTATTAATGCATAAAAAAAGACAAAATCACATTTTCAACCAGAGTGAAAGCCAGAGATTTGCCTATAACTGCGGAACCGAAGCACCTGTGAGGATATCATCTTGCTGTGGTTAAATGGATTTTATGCCTCTCTGATTCCATAGAAACAGCTTGCATACAGTCATTACTGAAGTATAAGGCATGCACTTAAATATGCAATTAATACCAGCTAAATGGAAGGAAAACTGCTTTCTGTAGGAATCCCTAAAGAGCTGAATCCCTCATATCAGCGCCATTAACTATCTCTGGAGGAGGAGAGTAAAAGATTTCAGATTTAACTGTCCAGCTGATACACAACACCACTCATTTCACATCGAAGGCACTCAAAGAGCTGTCTTTACTGCTTGTTATCTGGGATTTTTCACAAGCAGCTGTTTTTTTTTTTCATATCAGACAATTAGTGTTTGTGATGATTAGTCAGAGATGATGATGTCAGTGCTGGCAGGCCACGAATCAACCCAAAAATGTTTCTGTCACTCGGCCTCACGAGGCTTGTTGCCTAATCCAAAATAGTGAGCTTTACTTTAACACGATTAGTCCTGAATAAATAATAAATAAATCAATAATAAATAAAGCTGAGGAGAAGTTCAGGTGAAGCCAGTGTTTTCCTGGAAGATGAACAAATCGAATCAAGAAAGGTGTTGTTTGTAAACCTGTGATATTAGAATGTTTCAAGGATGAGCCAGAGGAAACATGAATACTGATATCACTTGTATAGACAGTTGTTTTCTCTTCTCTTGTCTGACCTTGCTTTATAAATCTAGTCTCGTAAGTAACACCTTGAGGCTGTGTTTGTTTTCATTACAAGGGTTACTTGGCAGAGATGTGAAGCAGCGCTCTGCCTACTGACAAAACCTTCACAGGCCAGAATATTTTACAATTGCCCGGTGCCATCTTACACTTGGATTATTGGACATCAGTAATATAATAATAATAAATAATAACTGATTGCCCAAAGGTGTGAAACTGAGCCTGAGTGTTGGATTGGGCACCTGCATGTGAACATGTATCGCTTCCTTCCACCCACTGCATGCTGGGATAGGCCTCCAGCTCCATGTGACCATGAACAGGAGTAAGTAGGTTTGGAAAATTAATGAATAATACAACTAAGGCATGTTGAGGTTCTTCCAGGAGCTTACGGCAATGGAGACACTGAATATTTTTCCACCCAAATGACCTGCCAAAATCCCAGAGAATCCAGCAGCAGATGTTGTGAATAAAAGGCTAGAGGAGGAGTGCATTGATCACTTGGCTGCATTTGGTTTGCAAAATAAATAAGAGCATGTGGGGGAAAAATGGGGACAGGAGATTGTAGAGAGGCTCAGGAACAGCTGCAAAGCAAAATGATTCATTTTATTTAGAAGCAAATTAAAGCATTATATCAGGAGTAGTAGCTGGATAAGCCACATTGCCCAGTAAACCTCAAATTACTCCCTTATCACCTGACACTGCCAAATGATTTGCTGGAGTAGAATATGAGCACAATGAATAATTTGAAAAATGTTGATTATTTGATGTTATCTTCATATTAAGATAACTTTTTATACAGGGAAGCTTTGCTGAGCACACATGCTCTTTTTCAGTAGAAATTACATACAGTTACACCTGGTAGCAGTCCAGCACAACCACACACTCTCACTATTTGCCCCTGAGCAAGTCCAATTATGATGATAGGCATGACCACCATTATAAGCGCTGATATGAAATTTCATCATCTCATATCAGCTGAACTCGACCATAAAGGACACTGGGGTGAAATAACCTCCATTTTCTATCAATATTCAGACAGTCAATCAACTGACACGTAACTGCTGAAAATCCCTGAGTTAAATGTACTGTGTTCAAATGTTCAGTCATGAATATTCCATTCTCGCTAATTCCATATCAAAATATGTTCCAAAATGAAAGTAAAACCTGTGTGAAATGTAAATGAGCCAGCTAAAACTATACACACACTCAAACTCGAGATAATAATAATAATAATAATAATAATAATAAAACTTTTTTTATAGAGCACTTAACAAAACAAAGTACAAAGTGCTTCACAACAAGAGAAATAAAATACCACAGTATATAAGCCTCTACCATAGAAGAGATAAGAGCGATAATTGAAGTTGATGTGAACTGTATGCGTCAGCAAAAAGTCCCTGGTGTATCTGGATCAGACCCAAACATGCATGAATGTGCCAATCATCACCAAACCCAAACCCCACTTTTTGTCTGATGTACCTCCACAGCCCTGACAGATGAACTCTTTATGCACCCCTTCATTTATTTTCAATTGATGGTATTTTACACTATTGACTATATAAAAGTGGAATGTAAAAATACCTTTTTCATACAATTGAACCGTCAATTTTAAAGTTGGTTTGGTCAAGTTTGCAATCGATACTACAGCCACTTGGAGTGACAGAAGCTGAATGTTTCAACCATTTATCCATTAGGCTATGTTTAACTATTCAGCCATTTATCCATTACTTTTAGCTTATTTCAGCCATTTATCCATTACTTTTAGCTAGTTACTTCAATAATTTATTCATTATACTTTTAGATAACTATTTCAACCATTTATCCATTACTTTGAACTAACTATTTCAACCATTTATTCATTACTTTTAGCTAGTTATTTCAACAATTTATCCATTACTTTGAACTAACTATTTCAACCATTGATCCATTACTTTTAGCACTAGCTGCCATTTACTTTTAGCCATTTCAACCTTCTTTCCACTAGTTTTAGCTTTTTCACCATTTATCCAATACTTTTAGCCAAAGGCTTACATTGCTTATGCATTAAGTTAAGCTATTTGAACCATTTGTTTAGACTTCTCTGCTCACTTGCTAATTAGTTTTCATGCAGTCTTAATTACAACATTGTAGTATCATCAACATTGTGGTGTTCAGGTTTAGCTGACTCAATAGATAATATGTTTTATACTGTCTATGCTCAATACAGTATGTGGATATATTGTTTTAATCAAATCGTAATTTCTATTTTTTCAAATTAGTTGAGCTACTCTACAATATTTCCACGTACCCCCTGGCAACTGTAGAAGTACTCCCTGGGGTACAAGTACCCCTGGTTGGGAATCACTCATGTATAGAAATAGCATACTGAAATGCACTGCAGAGCCATTAAAAAGCTCTTGTTGCAGGATTCACAAAAAGGGCATCTCTCTACTCATCTCATCTATTGAAAGGATGTAACCAGGCAAGCCGAAGAAATAGAAAAAGGCATGCTGAAAGAAAAAATCAACAATAGTAATGTGAACAAATGAAGAGTTAGATGCCCAGTGGGGAGCAGGCATTACTGGACTCACTGGTCTGAAATCTAATGCTAGCTTTGACTGGATTAATGCTTGACAAGCAAAAGAGAGAAAGAAGTATTGTGTTGATGAAGGAATTCTGTGTCTGTGTGTTTGAGGGTATGAGGGAGCCTAAGTAGTTTGTGAGCATGCATCTATTATGTTAATGTACAAAAAGATTTCAATATCAAAGTGAAGCGGATGTCTGGATAAATGAGGCAATTATTTTCACCGACTCCACTGAGACTCATTTGCACTATATGCTAACTAGGGCTAACAGCAGGTAAGAAAGGAATGAATACCAACAGTAGATGCTATCTGACACAAGCAACTTAATTATGTCCCCTAAATAGATTTGGAGAGAAAAACTATATTTAAACTTTGTCAAGAAACCCAAGATATCAAGTGTATTAAGATGGGGATAAACAAATTTCTACAAGAGGTTAAACACAATAAATGGTTAGGAATAAATAGTTACAAATTAAAGCTGATCTGATCAGTTTTCATATCAACAATGGATCAAAAGGCCATGTATGTGAAAGGGGTCACTGGGAGTGTTGATCCCACAAATAACTATTGCAGTCCGCAGTTCCCCTCAGTTGTACGGAGCGTTTTAGTTTTATGGCCAGCGACTTTAAGGTTTTGGTTCACTCTTACCACTCTCTTAGTGTTGTTTTTGGCCACAGCAAAAAAGCTCAAAAAACCTTTCACTTTTTACATTATTTTCATCCTCCTTGTGTTTTATGATTTCATTGTTTGTTTTTGTTTGTTTGCTTGCCTTTTGCTTGCTGTTATTGTTTGCTTCCAAGTAGATTACTTTTGTAACTTTGTTTGGAAAAGTCCTATGCAAATAAAGTTTTATTCATTATTATTTATTATCATTATTATTATTTATTCAACATCTCCCTGTTAAACACGGGACTCCATTTAACATTAATTATTTGTAATAGTAGTTCTTTCATTCAGCAGCAGCAATAGGTTTCATAATATTACCTGCTACCTCTATTCCTTGCATTTTTCACTAGGGCTTATTAAAAAGCCAGGAAGCCTTCATTTCTTTGCCTTTGTTCATTGAAGTTTGACTCTCCCTCCAGAGCAGCTCTGCCTCTGAGCATGTTAGCTTGACTACAACACCAATCTGTAGAACAGAAATCTGTACATGATGACAATGAGTTAATTTAGACAGACAGATCTGATATGAAGCCAGCACTACTTACTATCTCTGCACCTTCAGATCAAACTGTGGCCTGCTTCCTCCTGCCAACAGCACTAAGCTCTGAACACGGCCTACAGGGGAGGAAACCAGTCAAGCGTACAGAGAGTAAGTGGTTTTAAAACTGGACACATTTTTTTGGGCAAATCACTGCTTAACTTTTCTTGTAATTGTACTGGTTTTTATTCCTGTCAACTCTGGTCTTGTTTCCTTTTGAGTTTTGTTTTAATAAAAAGAGCATTTAAAAATGAATTCATGCAGAGCATATTCATTATGATAACGCTTAAAAGTAACAAGTATAACAATAATAATAACATAATAACATGTTTGCATCCAAAGTAGAATGGGAGATATTTTCATGGTAATATTTAAAAGACATCTCTGAGAGTAAACAAGCCAGCCGGCTGAGATGAAACGAGAATTTACTTTTCTCACACCTCCACTGCAGAATGGTTTCACATTCTGTTTGATTGTAAGGCAATTCCATCAGATCTTCCAGATATGGCAACAAATAATCAAGAGGACAAATAGCATCAATCCAATTTTCAGTTTTGCTTTTCACAGGACGACGACGTGATGGTGGAATTATGTTCCCATCTATGACACAATGTCCTATTGAGAGAGGGAGTTTCTCTTTGAATTATCAGAAGCATTGTCTCTACCTCCCAAGTGTTTTGTATGGAGAGGAAGAGCAAAGTCCTTGAGGTACCAAAGCTGGTAAGAGAAGCGGGATAAAGACAAATAGACACAGAAAGAGAGAGAGAAAGAACACTAATGCCTACTTCGCTTTGAATCTCTGTAGGTTTTTCTGTCAAAAAAAACCTAAATACATACCATTAGATTCATCAGAGACCAAGATGAGATTACCAACTTTTTAGTCACAAGATTCTTCTACAATAATCAAGCCTCTGAAAACGATGTATAATGGTGCAATAAATGTTTTAAATAGGAAGTCGATAAGATCTAAAACAAGAGGCTAAATATGTGAAAGAGCAACTTAACACCAGAATGAAAATCTTCTCACCCTCCTGCAGTGATGCTGTAAAAAGGCAGGACTGTTTCTGACAGTCCTGCCTGATGTTCCTGACTGGTTGTTTCATTGATTGTTGTTTGTTCCACCAATCAGAATAATAAAAAGAATAAAAAGAATAATTGTTAGTATAATTGTTAATTGTATGACTGCACTGAACTGCCATCATGCACTGTGAATAATGAGGCAAAGAGCTGTAGGAGTTCCCTACACATTTTCCCTATTATTACCCTATTACAGAAAATAAACTCTAAAATAATACCAATATATTACCAGGTTATTATGTAACTATTACTCTTGGTATTATCCTGTTGCTCTTAAAATACCACTCCCATATCACCTTGTTATTGTTACCAATGGGGTGGTATGTGGCATTGGTTGATGTATTTGACCCTATGACAATAAACATCAAAATCAAGATAAATGGGGGTGTGACAGTTGCGAGATGCATACCATATACTGTGATTGCAACATGCACAGTTTGATTCTGGCTGGGGACGTTGTTTGCGGAGTCACTCCCATTTTGCCTACTACTACGCTACTCATGCACCTAATGAGAATATTTTTTAGGTGAATATTCAATGTTTTTTCTTTTCATGTTTGGTATATGTCTACTATGGATGTGCATGTCTTATGCCTTTTTCTGTTATTAGACAGCAGATATTGCCATGACATAGTTCACTGATTCCTCTATGCTGTCAATTGGTGGAGCACTGAGAGGTAACAGTTGCTGTGTGTTTATGTAAACCCCTGTCTCTCCTGCACTCAATCCTCCCTCTGGGTTGATATTACCTGATTTCTCTCACCGCAGTGCTTCTTCTCATTTATCACTTCAGAGTCAATAGCCAGGTTTCCATCCAAATGTAACACAAATTAACAGAATTTACAGTGTATCAGCAAAAGAAAATGAGAATTAATGTTTGTTTCCATCCACTACCACTATGCGTATTAGAATTTGAGTGCATCAAGATAAACAGTCAGGTGCCATTAAACCATTGCAGAAGAAGAGGATACAATGAGATGATGTATTATATGAGTGCCAGTCAAATGGTGGAAAACAATGTGGAAAATGTGATGGAAATATAACATGTTTGTTTTGTGTATTAATTTGAGGAAGGTTACAGTCTCATCAACTCACACAGAGCTGATGTTTTCTTCTGACAATTTTTTGTCTCTTCAGTGAAGCGGAAGCTTCTGTGGATGTTTAAGTCACATGCTTCATGTATGTCATGATTTATTCACGGAGTCTGTTTCCATTGCACTTTGTCGCATTAAGCTTTTATCAATACACCAACTTGGCCCCTTCAGCCAACTTTTTTGCGATATTTCAAGTTTTTTTTTCACATTTTGAGCATTTCCATCCAGCTGTTTTAATGCACAAATTGAATTGAATGAAAAGAGGTGGATGGAAAAGCACATAATGTTCTTCATCATCCCTACTTTACTGCATATGAACGTGTGCCTCCTCTCATTTCTGCTGCCAGCTATCATTCCTTACCCTGCATGCTTTGTTGAATATGATCATGCAGCAGCTTCATCAGTGTTGGCAGTACACTGTATCAGTGGGGAAATGAACCGGGTGTCGTGCTGCTCATTCTGGCTCAATGCTAAGGTCTTGTTAGCGTTCACTTGTGGGGTACAGTAGAGCAGGAAAATGGAGCCATGCAGAGTGGATTTATGCCAAAATAAGCCTCTTTGCACCTGTATGATCGTGCATATGCAAATCATATGTAAATCTCTTTACTTTCTCTACAATGTTTTTGTTGCTGCTGTTTACATTCCTCCAGATGCAAATTCAAAAAATGCATTACAGGAACTGTGTGAGGTCATCAGCAGTTACATGACCAAACAATCAGATGGTGTTTTTATTTTATATAACTGGTGATTTTAATCAAACAAACCTGTTTTACCTAAATTCCACCAGCATGTACACATCCCCACCAGGGGAACAAATACACTGGACCAAGTGTACACAAACATTCCCTGCAGCTACAAAGCTCTCCTCCGCCCCCATTTTGGTCAATCAAACCATATTTCCCTACTTCTCCTGCCTACTTACACCCAGCTGATTAAAAAGGGTCAAACCATCAGTAAAAACAATTAAAGTGTGGACAGATGAAGCTATAGCAGCTCTACAGGACTGGTTTGACTGCACAGAATAGCACATGTTCAGAGATGCCGCCACCCAGGAGAACCACATCAATCTTGAGGAATATACAGCAACAGTGACATCATACATCAGCAAATGTGTTCATGATGTGGTGATCACAACAACAATAAAATCATTCCCCAACCAGAAAGTCTGGATGAACGGAGCGGTAAGGGCTCTACTCAGCCAAAAAAGCTGCTTTTCAGTCAGGAGACAAGGAAGCTTACAACACCACTAGAGTGAGACTGAAAGCTGCCATCCATGAGGAAAAGCTGAGACATGAGGAGAGACTGGAGAGAGACCTCAGCACCAACAACACCAAAGATATGTGGCAGGAGATCAAAAACATCACAGGCTACAAAAGCTGGAGTGCCCCCATCATGTGTAGGCCACGTTACCAGATGAGCTGATAAACATTTTATGCTCGTTTTGATCTCCCCAACAAAGAGTAAACTGTAAAGTCTACTATGCCTCCAGTGGACCAGCCACTGTCTGTTTCCACAGCAGATGTGAGAAGAATCCTGCTGAGAGTGAATATGAGTATAGCTATATCACTGTCACAGGAGATTGTTCCCACCTGCTTCAAGACAACCACCATTGTCCCTGTACCTTAAAAGTCTGCAGTGTCTAGTCTATAGCTACTGCCCTGTAGCACTCACCGACATTCTTATGAAGTGCTTTGAGAAACTGATTCTACAGCACATAAAGATCATCATCCCAGCCAGCCTGGACCCTCACCAGTTTGCATTCAGAGCCAACAGATCCACAGAGGATGCCATCTCCACTGCCCTCCACTCAGTCTTCACACACCTCGAGAACAACACCTACATCAAAATGCTGTTTGTTAATTTCATCTCAGCATTCAACATAATCTCCCCCGTAAAACTGATTGGAAAACTTAGCACTCTGGGCTTGAGTACCACAGTCTATAATTGGATATTGGACTTCAAAAACAGACCCCAGACAGTTTGCCCTCAGGGCTGTGTGCTCAGCCCCCTCCTGTTCACGCTGTACACCCATGACTGTAGCCCCGACATGGAGACAACTCTGTTGTGAAGTTTGCGGATGACACAACCATCATTGGCCAGATTTCAAACAACGATGAGACTTCATGTCGGGAGGAAGTCAACAATTTTGCAGAGTGGTGCACAGAGAACAACCTACTGCTCAATGTTAGCAAAACCAAGGAGCTGATCGTTGATTTTAGGAAAAAGGAGGCAAAGACACACACCCCTGTCTACATCAGTGGAGCTGATGTTCAGCAGGCAACTAGTTTTAGGTTCCTGGCAATTAGCATCACGGAGAAACTGTCATGGTCATCTCACATCTCCACCTTGGTTAGGAAAGCTCAGAAACAGTTGTATTTCTTAAGGAAACTTAAGAAGGCATAATTATCATGCAAAGTTCTTATTAACTTTTACAGAGAAACAATAGAAAGCATCCTGACTGGAAACATCACAAACTGGCATGGGATGTGCACGGCCCAGGACAGGAGGGCTCTGCAGCAGGTGATTAAAACCGCTCAGAAGATCATTGGTACCAACCTACAGAGCATCAGTGATATCGGAGAGGTGAGGTGCCTGCACAGAGCCCAAAGGATACTAAAAGACAGTACCCACCCAGCCACATCCTGTGCCATCTGGAAAGAGATACAGAAACATCTGCTGTCGTACCACCAGACTACAGAGCAGCTTCTTCTCTCAGGCTGAGCGACTCCGTAATTCATCCTTAGCACTCCATGTAAAATAGTTTTATTTCACAACTCAAACTTTTACAACTCAAATCTCGTTATACAACCCTGTGTTGTAAAATGATAAATAAATCTACCTTATAACTTGATGGATTCCCTAATGCTTCAAAATGTAAACTCCCCCACATAACACTATTTTATAGGTGGTGTTTGATCATTCAAATGGTACCAATCACTCAGTGTAAGTCCAGTCATCTTGTGTTTAACACATCTTGCCATAGTGAGACTGTCCATTCCAGAAATGAGATGAGTCGATTGTTCAAATGTTTACAGTAAAATAACCCACGTTTAGGTTTTCTTGTGGTCGTGTAAATAATGACTGAAACAAAGGCGGAAGTAGTGTGACGCCTGTACACCACCTAAAAACCTCAAAGACAACCACTAGATTGGCTGAAGCATCAAATTAGCTTCAGCTGAACTTCAGAATGCATTTTTGCATAAAACCAGTGTCACGGTGCTGATCAGTGTCCTATAAGGTTGTACACTGCCCAAACACATCACACACCAGTTTCTGCAGGTATTATTTATTCCATCCTGGAATAAAGCACAATAGATTTGTAGTTCTAGTTGTGTAGTTAAGCTACGTTACCAATGCACCACTCTTCCATTGCACTGTGTAGCCCAGGCCTCTGTGGCTAAATTATGTTCGCATAGTGAACAATACAGCACATGTTGAGTATAGCATGGCAACCTACTAACAATAGAATCTTTTCTTGGTCATTTCAGTATGCACACAACAACATTTACATGTTAATGATATAACTACATTTGACACAAAATGGAAATTAAATTATTGGTTAATTTTCAACTTCAGTTACTCAAATGTTTGTTCCACAGTGCTCCAATCCTTGTTACCTCCTGGTTAAAGGTCCAAACTGCCAAACATGAAGTAAAAGCATCCAATGTGCTTTATAGTAGGGGGACCCAGACTGAACCATGTTGGGTAGAGTACAGAGGGGGGTTTTGGTTGTTTTCAAACAATGCAATAGACTTTTTATAAACCAAAAACAACTCATAACTTCAAAATATCTATGTTAGTACAATTAGAATAATGTTTAGACATTGTCTTAATTGTTTTATATATAAATGTCGTTTGTATTGCTTAATTGATTAACCCTAACATAGGTTTGTCCCTGTGGGGGGAGCTTCCTGTATAAAAACCAGGAAAGGAAAGGAAAGGAAAGGAAAGTAATGGTATGGTTAAAAAAAAAAAAAAAAAAAAAGAAGGGGGACATTTTTACCCACTAAAATTGATGAAAGCAATTGAGAAAGACATGGGTAAGATCAAAGTTTCTAAATATTTAAGTAACAGTAGGCTTTTGATTTTGGTTGTTCACCCACAATGTCTGACTGAAGCAAAGACAAAACAAATGTCTTGTATTGTGCACTCCTCCAAAAAGACCCTCATCAAAGAGACTGTGCTGGCAACCTACACTTGCAATACATGACCTTGATAAGAAACAGCATGCACCTGAGAGAAAGTATCAAAGGTTGTGTGGGTGAACACTAGCAAGGCTAAACTACTGCCGCTCCCACTGATGACCTTCACAGGAAGCAACAAAAGCTGCTGTTTCTTCCGGTGTGAAGGTCAGTGGTATATTTGGCTTTGTGTTTTGGGGGGTATTTGTGGATACCTGACATTTGTGGGTGCTCATCTAAAGTTTGCAATGTCTTTGTGCAGGGCTATGTGTGACCCTGAGAGATAAATGTAGATTCGATTGGTTGATGGACATCTTATTTTAAAATTCAAGTGCTCACTCACTGAATGTGTCAAAAGTACATACATCATTATAAAAGTGTTTTTCTGCCAAACATCCTAACTTGACATCAAAATGACTGATGAGGTGTGTCAGACTAGAATATTCATTGATCTGAGGCCTTGCAAAATATTCAGACTTTGTGGTGTGGACTGAGTGTGACATGGGCTCAGAGGTGACAGTTTCTTCAGTTGTCAAAAGTGTGTCTTTATCTGACTGAGGTGCATTGCAGCTGAGAGGTCTCTGTTCAATCCAGCCTTCACTCTCTGTGTCCTTCAGTCAGCTTTCTCGTCTCTCTGCACTCTGAATTTTCTATAAAGTCAGAAAAATTGGAGGAATAATATTTAATGGAACACTTCCCTAGAAAAGTTGAGGACAACATAGTCCCTACATATTTTATTTGGGGGGTAATCTGCTTTTCAATGTAAACATGACCTTCCAAGGGAGGAAATACATTGTACTTGCACTACTGACCTCTTATTGAGATGACTATGTATTCATTTTAGTTTCCATTACAGATTTTGTTTGTAAAAATAATTTCTGATAATTGCTAACAAATGAAGGTTTGTGTGTTTTTAACATAGTACTATATTTCTATTCTATTATTCCACTTGGTCCACACAAATGACTATAATTACCAAAATGAATGTTTGAGAGATCCTTGTGTTCTTTGTGGGGCTTTTATTTGCTGCAGAGTACCAGAGGCCATGTGACCTACAGTAACCTCCCCAGATGGATGTGAAAAAAGTCTCTCAAAAGGCCCTTAAAAATATTTTTGTGAGAGCAATCCCATGCAATCATCACCTTTTAGGTTTGCACCACAGTGCAATAATCAGATCTTGAGGTAAGGATTTAGAAATAGCTACATTTTGTTACCTTCCCATTAAATGTAATGTACAAATATAATGTATATTTGCATGCAAAGAAAGTGCCCAGTTTTCCAACCAAATATTACAAATATCAAGGAAAAGTGATTAAACACTGACAAAATTATTACTGATGAGCTCCAGAGGGGCACCTGGGCTGCTCAAGTGCCCTTCTTTTGTGAAAATGAAGCATTGAAGTGTAACATTAGGGCGCAGATACACAGTATCCTGCTAAAATAAGGTATGGAAGAGAAGGCACTTAGGAACTCATAGCACCACTTTTTAGTGTCCTAATTTGATAAAAAATGGTTCTCAACCAGTGATGCAGTGATACATTTAAAGTCCCCCTCCACTCAAAATTGTGTATTGCCTATTGTCACTTCACTTGGATGTTTGATCTTCACTGTGCAGAATGATGTATGTGCAGAGTTTGACACTCAAAGGCTGTTTTAGCATTCATCTGCTGAAGGGGGAAAGTTTCTCTGTATTCACCTTAAATCTGACACGTGTACGTAATAGGAACTAGTTTAGAAGCAAATTGTAGTATGCAACTTACATAAGTGTGATGAGGATACATCTTATGTCCAGTAGTTAAAGGAAACACATTTACAGATTCAGTTTGTTTTTTTCCGTGAGGGAGAAGGAGTGGATGTACTTTTTATAAACGAGTTAGTTAGTATTTAGTTTTTTTTTGTGGAGAAACCATATAAGACACACACAATTATTAAAAGCACATATCTTAAAACATGTCTGAAGGGGATTTTTAAAGGTGGACTTCAGCAAATGATCTGATCCTCTACTCGCTAACATTGAACAGCTTCATTGCATGTCTCAGAATGTTAGTTTGAAAAGCTGGATGTGATGCTAAATGGGCCTACTGCGCAGCGGCCCAGGGGCCCAATGGGTCAGGGGGCCCCTGGTCTTCACCTACGAAATGTTTCTGAAAGAGATGCAAAACGACTACAAAGAGACACCAAATGACTGTAGTTTGCTGCGCAGATTGCAGACTTTTTTAGTCTGTCTTCTTGCCTTTATTTAGAAGGGGTGAGGGGCCTTTTACATGTCTGTGCCCAGGGGCCCATTGTCTCATAATCTGTCCATGAGTTTATCTTCTGCATCCCTGGTCCCATGCAAAGAAATGTGACAATTGTCAGATGATTGAGACCTATAGCTCACAGCTGCATTAGGAGTTACACATAAAAAACAGCCACATGTTCTCCCGCTGTAGTGAAACCAGTCCTGGGACTGGTTTCCTAGCTCCTTCTTTTCACTCCATCACTTGACGGAGGACAGGCGGTGTGAGAGCATCCTCCTCTCCACTGAGTACCGGACGGCCCCTCCACACTGTGGCAGCAGGGCTACTGCAGCGCAGCGCAGCGCACCGGAGCGGAGCTGGAGGAGAGGAGAGGAGAGAAGCAAACAGGAGAAGAGAAGAGGAGGAGGAGGAAGAAGGACGGACTGTCTACCCTCCGACAGCTAGGATTGTACTCTGCAGCATCCCGTCGCTTCAACATGTCTCTGGGGATTAAAACAATCGCTGGGATTACTGCGCTGCTCATCTCGCTCGTGCTCTGCTCCTGTGGGACAGGTGGAGAAGGTGAGCGGCTCTGTGCGCTTCCCTGGAGTGAGAGCGGGCTGTTGAGTGAGTTGTTTTGTTGAAAGGGACCTCCGGGGTTTATTATTGCACTAAGACATTACCCGGCTGTTATGGTATGGGCTGACAATACTGTAGGCTATTTGGCTTGTTATCTATCGACAGATATGGCTGTTGGTGAGACTTTTAACTGCAAGTAATGACAAATCAGCTCATTAAGAAAGAAAATTAAAGTCAAGTGAATTAAAGTGATTTTTGTTATTATATTATCTGTATATTTTCTAATAGCACATTTTTTTCTGTTTGTTTGTTTCACACATGCTTTGGCAATGTTAACATCTGTTTCCCATGCCAATAAAGCCCCGCAGAATTGAATTGATTTAAAAATTAAAAGAACGTGTTTTTCTTCTTTGTCTTGATATAATAGCTAATGACAGGATTTGAACATAAGGGCTATACTTTTCATAAAGCTAGAATAAATCAAAATAACTGAAATATGTTTAAATATCTTCATTAATCAAGATAATCTAAACTCAAATACCTATTCTAGGGTTGCAATTAAGGATTATTTTCATTATTGATTAATCTGCCAGTTATTTTGTCAATTCATTGATTAATGTAATCTATAAAATGTGGAAAAATGCTCATTACAATTTCCCAAAGTCCAAAATGACGCCTTCAAATTCCTGTTGTGTCTGACCAGCAGTCCAAAACCCAAAGATATTCAGTTTCCAATTATTTAAAACAGAGAAAAGCAACAAATCCTGTAATTATAGGAGCTGCAATTTTGCTTGAAAAATGACTTAAACGATTATCAAAACAGTTCAACTAATAACTAATTGACTAAGTGTTTTCAGCTAGAGCCTATTCCTAAAAGAGTTATGAAATCTGCCTTAATTTCTGGCATCATTCATTTTGAAAGAGCTCTGACTTTTTTTTCTAAATAAAGGCATTAAAGAGGGACATTAAGACAGCAGCTGCGACTTGACCTCTTTCTCCAGTTTGGGAAGACTGTGGCTCATGCAGTTTATTCTGTGAATTAAACAGTTGGCTGGGTCTGATCCGACCACCGCGGGTGCTTGTTGTTGAAAGGGAGTGCACATCCTCAGGGGGTTTACGGCTGTCAAGTTTTAAGAGACCAAGAATCTCACAAGTTCCGTTCTTATTTTAGCTTTTCCAGCATTTGATGTTTTCCCATGAGATGAAGAGACAGGGGGAGAGACTGTGGTCTGTCCGTGGAGATGTGAGAGCTGCACAGGAGGATGCTGCTGCTGCTGTTGCTGCCGCTTCAGCTCCTGTTTTATAATCAGAAAAGGTTTCAGAATAGATCCTAAAAAGTAGGTTCTTGGGTAAAGAGATGATTTCAGAAGGGAAGTCACTGAAAAAGTTGCTCATTTATTAGCTGTATGAGTAAACTGTTTCTAAGGAATGAGAGAATTTACCCTGCAACAAGTGAGAGAATAGATAGCTAGATAGATAGATCTTCTATTCCCCACTGCTGTTAAATCCCTGAATGTATATGAGCTGTTGTTTTCCTCTCAGGAAGTTTTAATGAATAGTTCCAGTAGCTGCACTGTTGAAGTAGTGTCTCAGTAAAATCTGATGACCCTTCCTCCCCACTGTAATTATACTGTACTCCTTTCGACTGATGTAAAGAAGTGCAGCCTTTTACGTGCCATCCCTGTAGGTAGATTGACAAAGAAATCACTAATAAGCCTGATGGATCAGAATGTTTTCACACACACATTGTTAATCAATTGGTTGAATAGAAAGATGGATGGATGATGGTGCTGGGTGTGGAGGACAGAGAGATGGATGCATCAATAGGCATTGTGGTTCCTCAACTGTATCGATTGTTTGGGAAGACAACTGCTGTAAAATAAAAAGGGGTATTGATACTATGGAATGAAATTAACCTACATCCAGATGAAACAGGCACATTGTCTGTGTTGGCTCAGACACAACTATTCCGTCGGTGCATGGAGCTCAAGACCAAGAGACAAATCACAAAAGCAACATTTTTACTGTATCACTCACTATGCTTCATATATTTTGCTCTGCAGCATACTGTATGTCAGTCAGAGCCTTTATCAACCACTTAATCACCTGTCTTCTGTCCAGATTATGGCTCCTAAGAAATGAAAAGGTTTCATCTCAGTAACTAAGAACTATCATATCATTCATCCTGTTTTGTACATGGGGGACAGGAGGTTTCCATCATTGTTACATTTGTCATCTTCAGCGTTACTTTCTGTCTTTTTTCTGTTAATATACTGTATGTCCCTCTCTCAATTCAGTTCAATTCAATTCAGGTGGGCTTTACTGGCATGGGAAACAGATGTTAACATTGCCAAAGCATGTGTAAAATAAAAAATACATACATAAACAGAAGAATTATGATATTAAAATATATACAGATAAGTAAGATTGGATGATAATAATAAGAAGAAGAAATTGTAGACTTGCAGTTAAAATACAAATACAAAAAGTGAAAACTAAACACTGCAACATTTTTTTTTTTAAATTTTTGTGTGTCACTATGAATGCTTTCCAGGAGAGACTGTCTGAAAATGGGACCTTAAATTTAAACACACACGTACATACACACACATTTGTACTTAAGGGAATAGGGTAATCTTAACCCTAACCTAACATGAAATGAAATAGTTCATATGACAAGGCATTAGACAGCGTCTGAAGGCAAAAGTGCGTATAGGTGTTTTCAACATGTAGAAAGCCTCCTGTCATAGCAGATGCGATGAATTGCTCAAATGGGGATAATGGCACACACTTACGTGCAAAACATACGAAAAATTACATAAATAATTGTGTGAAGAATTAAAAAAAACAGCTTGAAAGGAGAAGGTTTTAGATGCTGTTTAAACATCCGACAAGCACCATCACAATTACATGCCTAACCCGAGCCAGGGGCGTAGCACAAAATTCTGGACCCTGTGTATAGACATTCTCTATGGGCCACTTCCATGGCTATTCATTCTAGTATCTTACATGAGGGCCCCGCATACTCAGTCCCCTTTGTCCCATCAGTCCTACGCTCCTAACCCCAGCCCTTACCGTAACTTCACCTAAATCTAATTCGAAACCTAACCCTAAAACCAAGTCTAGAAAGACAAAACCACACACAGTATTAGTATTAGAGTATTAAAAGCAAAGATGAACGGACACTTTCAGATGAACGGACACTGTGGTTAAGATTTGGTTAAGTTTAGGCAACTAAAACTTGGCTAAGGTTAGGGAAAAATTCCCTTCATGGTTAAAAGAAATCAATGGTGACTGTTGGTTGGAGAAGGCTCAGCCCTCAGTGTTGAAGTCATATGCTTCGTATGCCCAGCCATTCAGTCTGACCTCTTTCTAAGGGGTGTTGTGGCAGTATAACAATGTCAGACTACTGTCTTTTCTAGTGAGAAAGAAAAATAATTGTCTGCAAGAGGTCACTTGTCAGGAAAACACAAGTCATTCCAAGCATTCGAACAAATTACCAATGCTGTCATTTTTCTGGTGAGGATTCTCAATACGTCATCATCATTTATCATCACCATTACTATCACTAACAATGTCTCAATCAGTACCTTCTTCCTCCCTTCAACTTCATCTTCAACTTTATTGTCCCCAAGGGGAAATTTGCCTTACATATCCACATACGCTCCTACTTTTGTTTAATTTTGCAATTACCATCGCTACCAATTTTCCACAAGCAGTGTACAGGTAAACACATGTCTTTTATATTTTTCTACATTACAGAAAACATCATTTTGTCTTCATCTTGATTGATGCACCATAGGAAGCAGGGGGGTAACTTCAGGAGTGTTTCATCTCTCAGATAGCTGAGACTGTGGGTTGGGTAGATGTTTGATAATTTAAGGAGGAAGAGGGGGGCATTAAGGTGCTGTTATTTTCTCAGACTGCTGGAAATTCATCTCCTCCAGTCCACAGCCAGACAGAGAATAAGTTGGTAAAAAATATGCTGGGAGAAGTTGATTTAAATTTGGGCCTAGCTCCCTGCTTCATATGCGAACAGCCCTGTCTCATCAGAATTTATTACTTTTCAGTGAGCTGGTGGTTTGCACTGAGAGAACATAAACCTCTGAATAAAATCAATTTGGTGTGAATGTGTGAGACATTTTTTCTGAAAAACCCTGCTGTCCTTAATGCTTCATGAGACGATGAAGTCTTAGAGAACCGCCATGAGGAAAGAGCAAAGTCGTGGAGGATAAATCGCCTTTACTTTTCTTCTTTAGTGTCATTTATGAAAATGTGTTTAGTAAAAGTGGAGTCATGAAGAGGTTCTGATTAAGTCAAGGTTACATAAAGGTGGCAGTGGCTGGTAGTGTGAGCCTGGAGCTGCCAGTCATGAATCTAGATTTATTAATCCAGGGACAAGTAGTTAAGCGATAAAAGTGACAGAGAACTGCAGTCCATCCATCTGCCTTTGTGACCTGTGGGATTTTGTGTTTGCCCAAGGCCAGCTCCCCAGTGGATGTCTGCCTCCTTAAAAACAGACCCATTCATCAAATGGCCCTGTCATTATATCAGATGACTTGTTATCGGTCCAAGAATCAGCCACATTCTGCTGAGGTCACTGCTCACTGTCACTCTCTGAAGCTGGAAGAAAGTAGAAACTAAGGGGAATCAGCCATTAGCAAAAACACACTGTATTAATGATGAGTGGCATGTTTATATACTGTGAATTCATCACCTCTTTGTAACAGTCCGTTGGTGCTTTATGTTACACAAAGATTCAGTGACAGTTGACATTCAGTTCATAAAAACTTTTTTATTTTCCAAACAGTAAGTATAGTGACAAAGAAATTTCTCTCAGGAAATAATGTTTCCTGGGCTTTTAGACTCAAGAAAATCACTGGAAGAAATATTCAAATGCTTTACTGTAACAACAGCAATACCACAATTTAAAAATACTCCATTACATTGGACTGGGTTATATTATTTCATATTATATTGTTGCATTATTATCTCTGATGCATTAACATGTAAGTGGCATTTTGATGTTGTAGCTGGTGGAGGTGGACCAAATTTGATCTAGCCTACTTAATATATATTTTTATAAGCTTTTACAGTAACTGTTAGATTAAGTAGTGGAGTAAGAAGTGCACTATTTTCCTTTGAAATTTAGTGGAGTAGAAATAGCATGGAATTGAAATACTCTCGTTAAGCACCTCAAAAGTGTACCTAAGTAAATGCACTTAGTTACATTCCACCACTGCAAAAAACAAGTGGGTAGAATCTAGATTCATGACTGGCAGCTCCAAGGGTAATATGCTAAAACATACCTGTATATTGATGTACATGTGCAACTTTTTAAACTGTAGATAATGCATATAACATGATTTCATTGACTTTTATGAAACATAATGAAAAATTGAGAGATCAATCTCACCACAAGGTCTGCTCTGGAGCTTTCAATCGTATTACTTAATCTTCATCAGCAGGTGGAGTTTGCCCAGTTGTCATATAATTGTAGATGTTCAAATTTCCCTTTTTTTCTGAGCACTTTAAAGACTTCTTGCCCACATTGGCTCAATTAAGTTGAAGTTCTAAGTTCAAAAAGTTAATATTTTTATGCACACTCGATCTGTTGATGAAGAACATGTGATATGATGACAAGTTCCAGAACAGCTACTAAATGGACCTTGCTGTGAGATTATCAACTGGTCAGACTGTTTGATTGCCAGATGGTAGCAGAGTAATAAGTACTTAGCAACAAAGTGGTTTTAGCTTTGCATGCCAGAGTATGAGCTAAAAGTAAGACAAACAACGAGCTAAAAGATGCTAAAATGCTCTATAGAGCTAAGGGGAACTGCATATTCAGGTGATAACTCTGTGGGTTCATCACTATGAGCAGCACCTTTGACATACACATAGTAATTTGATCCATTGTTAAAATAAAAATATTGATTATAGCAGCTTTAAACTAGTAAACAATTCTAATATCTACTTAAATATTTCACTTGTAGGCCATATCAGTTTTACTACATTAGTAATTGCCAGCCAATGAAATGAATAACTGTATGTGCATCCCAAGCACTAAAGCCCAGCATATTTCTCCCCCCAAAATGCCTTGACTGTTGTGCATTGTTGGGGTTAAACACGTTTTTTTTTTTTTTTTATTGAAGGAGGCCAATGTGATCCTTAAAATCCTCAAATTTAATAAATTAAATGACCAACATTTCGTTCATTATTAAGGAAACAGGCGGTAACAGTGGACAAAGCTGAGCCAAACATTTAAAGTAAAACAGAGATAGAGAATTTAAAGGACACTATATTTCTATTTCTAGTGTGATGGGGAGAAGAAGACAGCAAAGAGAAAAAGAGGAACAAGAGCAGGAGCTGGTAGAAAAAAAAATATGGAGTGTACAAAAAAGAGAAGAAGTGGAGGAGTTTGGTTCAGTGCACTGTGTGGACATTCATTGTAGTTGCCCTCCGTCTTTAAGCCATGCAGTGACACTCCCAACTCCTTCTCTCATTTCACCCATCAGTGGGTTTCTTTTTTTCTTGTGTGTGTGTGTGTGTGTGTGAGAGAGTGTGATGTCAGATTCATTGGCCTGACTCCCCTCAACCCACCTTCACACAGCTGTAGCTCTGTGCTGCACAGCAACTCAAGTTTCAGCAATGAAGTCCTGTTCTTCTGTATCACAATCTTACTTTTCTTGCCAGTGGGGTGAAATTACTGTAACATGGTTTTTCAACGCAATTAACTTTTCTTTGAAGAAAACCCTGCTCTTGTGAAATAGGTTAAGTGCTTTATTTGAAGACATTGTCACTTTATCCATGACAGTTATCACAATTGGTGAGCAGAACTACATTTGTAAGACATGTATCAACATTTTTCTCAGCTTTAATTGTTAAGAGTAAACCAATAACAAACCAGAGTAGTACAATGAAGAGCATTTTCTAATATTAACATTTTATTTTAATGGATGTCATTTGCCTATAATAGACTTTGACCTACAGTTTGTCAAACTCCTTAGTCATGCTGAAAACCGCAGTGACATTTTTTCTGCCAGTTGTTTGGTTTTTTGCTATTTTTCTTTCTTACAGATTATCTGGTACTGAGACTACAAGCATGGCATAATGTAATTTATTTATCAGCCTTTATTGGGCAAATATGACTTCTGAAAACTGGCTAACTTGTGCAGAATAATGGTGTTTAAACATCAAGCCTTCTAATGTGTAAGTTTTATTAACAATGTCTCTTAACCACAGTAGCAATACCTCAAATGTTACATCAATTAAATGAAAACAGTTTTTTTTTCTTTAATGTTCCCACTTTCTAAAAATTAGATTAAATTTAGTCATCCCTTTTTCGTCCCACCAGCTGGAGGGGCGTGTCGGTGTCTGTGTTTGATTGATAGCAGCTGGCAGGCTGCCACATTGCCGGTGAAGAGAGACATACAAGTATACAAACTTGCGCTGCAGCCGACATGTCATGGGTAGACAGTGTGTTGGTAGTGGTATTGAAGAGTAAAAACCACACCAGTATCTAACTGGACTGAAATGACATTTACAGCTATGTTTACATGCTGTTTAATGTGTTACAGACGAGCAGCTAATTAGCTATCTAATCTGCAAACTGATGTTAGCAGTGCACTTTTCCCCGATGAATGTTTGTTTGGTCACTCGTTGAACAAGCTAAGGTGCAGGACAAGACCTTAAATAAGGAGACTTTAGCAGGAAAGCTAATGTGGGTTGTTGTCCAAAGTCTGTGGTTCTGCTGCATTCCAATAAATTAAGGCAAAAATATGAGGTGCCATGATGAAACCAAAAAAATCTAAAATTCTCCCTTTTGGTTTCTGATTTTTTTTCTTAAAGGAGAACACAGGAAATGTGATTTATAGAGCATGTATGCATGCTGTAGCAGACACAAAAAGCAATTTCATTTCTGTTGGACTTTAAGATTAAAGGATAATTCAAGTTTATTACAACATCTGTCTTATTTTCATAGTTTTGGCCATCATTCCTATCAGTTATAATGACATTGTACTCACCAAGTTAAAGATACCCTGTGGAGATTATGACCATTAGTAGTGCTGTGGAGCAAAATGGGTCCCCGTTTTGTTTGTCTCGTGCATGCACGCGAGGACGCACACGTAAGCAATATCTAAATTATTTGACAGGTGGCAGTAACTCGCCATGAAGTGCAGCAATGTGCCAACAAAGGCAGTGAAGAAGAAAACCACAAGCTACATGGATGTAAAAAAAAAGCAACTTTCAAAATGTAAAAAAAAAAATCGTCTTTGCAAATGTTTTATGAGGAAGGAAATGCTTATTAAAGATAGAAATGAAACTGCCAATATAAGACGCAAGTTGTAAAAAAACTAGAATTTTAATTTTATTGTTATGCATGTATGTATAGTATTGTATTACCGCAAGCCTCGTGCCACTTAAAGGGATCAGCTTTCCCTATATACAGTATCACATGTCTCAGCATCCTCCTACATTGCTATTGCCATCTCAATTAAACAGACAATTAACATTTGATTAGTTATAAATACAGTTAATAATTATCTAAACTTCTACTTTGACCACCCTCTTTCCAATTTAATGACAGCCTTTATATTTGTTGGCTTGAGGAGTGTAGTGGCGCAGTGGGAGCGGGCCGTTTAAGTGCCTCTTGAAATAAATAGTAATTATTACCATCCAGACTTTTATTCATGTACTGATTCTATTCTGACCTCCTTCTCTTTGTGAAAAGAGCCTTATGTAATGACACTAGACTTATGCTCACCCCAAACTAGACACCAACAAGATCTTATTTCTGTAACTGTGGTCACCCCATTTTCTTTTGAAAACATGTTACTTTGGGTAACCATCGAAGCAATCATAAAAGGTTTTAAACAAGTCCAGTTTAAGTCCAGTTATGTTATTTTAACCAGAATGATGGCCAAAACTACAAAAAAAAGACCCAGGTTGTAAAATAAACCTTGAATTCTCCTTTTTACAACAAGCATTTATCAATGAGGGCTATTACTTAAGATCTGAGAGTTGGTGAAGAGGCCTTGAGAAGCTGAGCAGTCTTTCAGTTACAGGATCTCACCCAAGGCAACTCTGTACTTGCTCATAAATCAGCATATACAACAACATATGAATCAGGAGAATGTAGATACAGTATTTTAATGTGAAACTTTGAACATAGAGGACATTATGTCCTTTTACACAGGAAAGAGTGTCTATAAAAAGTAGTCATCTTCTTGGAACCTGGTCGAAAAGGTTTCAATCATAGTCATCTGGACACTGTTTTCAGAATCAAGACGTTTCGGCTCCCATCCGGAAGTCATTCTCAATTGTGAAAAATGGTCTGAGAACTGGGAATGAGAATTTTTTCAAGAAACGTCTTGATTCTGAAAACAGTGTCCAAATGACTACGATTGAAACCTTTTCTACGATGGAACATTCCTGGACGAATGAGGGACTACTCCGTATCACCCTTGGAAGTTTTCACATTTTATTGTTTTACAACATCAAATCAAAGTATTTAATGTGCATAATTATTCATTCAAAAATAGGCCAGCCAGTTGGTTTTAGGAGTCACATAATAAATAAAATGCAGATCACCTGTGTGTAGTCAAGGGGTTTCAATTGATTCTAGATACACCTGTATTTGGAAGGTCCAGCTTTTTGTGAGACGGTATCGTGGCAAAACCTATAACATGAAGAACCACTTCAAGCATCTCATCGAAAAGGTGATTGAAAAGCACAAGTCATTGCCACAGAGTATGCAAAGGGAGGATGAAACCTAACTAAACTTAACCACAGTGGTGTCAGGTCGTAAAATGGATTTATATTTCAACAGTGATTTGTAGTCAGTCAGCCACACTGGTGCCTAATTAAAGGCTTTGTTTCATTAGTAGTTCCACTTCCCCTCAGCCCTTGGTATTACGTAACAGCACACGTCGCATGGAGGCCACTTGGAGAGCAAAGGGAAAGTGGGCGGGGTAGGAGTGGGGGATTTAAATGGAAAACACTTTCAGCCCAAACTATCACGGATCCACCACCAGTTGTAGGCTTAGGGTTATACTGCTTTTTACAAATCATGAGAAATACCTGCAGACCCATTTCAATGATGCGAAGGCATCTTTTGCGAAGGCCACCTGACCATGAATGTATTTTCTTGTACCAAATGCATAACTGCACTGCATTGTGGGTGATATACACCTCGAGTGACCATCGTTGTTGACTTGCTCCCTTAGCCCTCCGAGGGTCGATCTCACCAAGTTCACTTCAGTTTTCCAGACAAATGGAACTTATGATAGCAGCGGGGACTGAGGGGAAGTTAATGAAGGCATGTTGACCGACTAATGAAACGCAGCCAAAGACGCATCTCACTTGCTCTTGTTTTTGTATAATTTTGACACTCTGTTTTTGCAGATGCGCTGTTAATAAAGCCCGGGGGAGGGGTCTAAAGATGTGATTGGGCCATCCCAGTGTCAAGAAAAAAACCAGTGGGCTGATCTACCTGTTTTATGGGCTGTTCAGACAAAAAAAAGTTAATTACAGTTGTGTCAGCCCAAAAGGCACGTCAGCCCACCGGGAAAGTGCCCGGTCCACCAGATGGCCATTCCAGCCCTGCCTCCAAAATGTATGTAGCTCAAGGCTTAAGTTATGCACAAAATTTTTTTGTCTTTCAGAAAATGAGGCAATGCTTTTATTGATTATTCAAAAAAATCTTTTAGAAATTTCAGTTCTTCTACACCCAGCTGGAAAGCCAACCCTAAGTGCTGGAGGCAAAAGAGAAAGAAAGAAAAGCATGTTGATTTTTTTGTGTTTTGAGTGTTATTTTTTTAACAAAGTGACTTAATGTCCTTTCAATGAGAATGTCTGCATTGAAAAGTATGCCATTCAATTTCTTGTCCCTATTTTGAAATGCAAATATCATCCATTAATGAAATGCTCATCACATACTCCACACATCTCCGCCTGGGTCCATTAGTAGAAGTGATGTAACCTGCAGCAATCTTCCCATATCTGCATAAGACTGACATATTTCATTGTGAGTGATTTTGAATCGTCCTTCTCATTACTATTGCGTTTGCATTCATGTTTTTGTTGCTTGTATCAGCACTCAGCATGTGTGCTAATTTGATGAGGGTTAAACTTCACTGACTCCAGATAAATGTTTTAATTGGTGCCTTGTTGCCATGCAGTTTTCTTTTGACCGTTTAATTCTGCTGATTAGGTCTGCCCCCCATGGGGCCACATATTAATGTAGTTAGCATGGAAGAAATTACAGCATTGCTTTCATACCATTTCAAAGAGAAAAAGTAGGCATATTGTGTTGCAGAGAACAGTTTTCTCTACAAGTGTACTATAAATGAAATGTAATTTTCTAACTCGGGAGATCTTAGGACGGTGATGTCCAAATGAAGGTCTTTGGCAACCTATTTCAGAAGGGTTCGTCATGCTGTGAGCATAGAAGGGTTAAGAGATGTGTGTGTCAGTATTACAGAGCTTATTTGTGTGAGAATGGTGTAAGCAGAAAAGTCAACTTGTCAAGCTACTAACCTGGCTAAAAAATAAAATTTGCATTACTTTTAACTCACACAATAAACAAGATTTTTTTTCTTGACATTTCTGCAGTGACCTACTTAGTGAGACACAATGACACAGAGACGACAAGACTTCACATACAGTAGACATGAGTATGTCTGTCACCATCTCTAAAACCTTGAGAGTACAGGGCAAACAGTAACTGTCTAAAAATAAATTCTTATTATATATATATATCCATTATTATGGAGGCAAGAGAAACAGAGGTTTGATTCCATGCCCTTAAGGGTATGTTTGCAGGTTCAGGTACTGTTTCTAGAGTCACACAGTGTATAATAAAGCAGATAAACCTTTGTTTACTGGCACCTCTTTGGTAAAGGGTGAGAAGTTTGTAAAGATGAGAGAGCGAGAGAGAGAGTGAGCGAGAGCACGAGATTAAAGAGCTTAATGATAATAAATGTTGCAGTGTTTAGTTTTGACTTTTCACAGCTTATTATTATTATTATTATTATTATTATTATTATTATTATTATTATTATTATTATTATTATCTTATCTTACTTATGTGTATATATTTTAATATCACAATTCTTCGGTTTATGTATGCTTTTATTTTACACATGATTTGGCTATGTTAACATCTGTTTCCCATGCCAATAAAGCCCAGTTGAATTGAATTGATAGAAGTGCAGCTAGACTCGGTTAGCTTTGTTGTTATCGCAAAGCTCACTTGGTGAGTGTGGACATCAGAAGCTCATGTGCAATGCATCCTGGTACATGTAGGCACTGTCGGCATGGCTCTGCTGGTAGTGCCATGAGAACTCAGCTTTCTCCGTCAATATAGCATGCACTGAGGAATTTATTGCTTCAATTGACTACATTTACCATCAACACTGACTGGAAATCCACATAAAAGGTGCCAGATTTTCCCTTTTAGGTAACTTGTACAGGAAAAGGTGACATATTAGGTTCCCTTCTGCTGTCAGTCTAGCCTACTGTCAAGAATTTACTGTGCTTTCCTTGTAGCTCTGTTTTAGAAATGCCTTGTAGTTCCATGTATCTGTGTCTGACAAAGCCCCGGTCAGTTACTGGCAGTTCAGCAGCCTTTTACCTTCATTTTCCTCTAAGCTTTCTGTATTTGTGCTTTACCTTTTTTCATAGTCACCTTTTAAATGTCACAACTCCTCCGAGGAAAATCAGCCTGCCTGTTCAAACACCTCTGCTTCATTTATCCAGCTTTTCTTGGCCAAGGCTGTGCTCTTGCAACACATTATCCAGTGAGGTTTTACAGTGTTCATTTCACCTTTACACTAATTCAACTGTATTTTGCAGCTTATATCCACAGCTTGCTCTGTGCCTCTGTCAGCTTCAGGCCTGGCTGGATGGCAATGAAGAAAAAGCAGCATTATGAATGGTGTTAGGATCCACCAACATCTAGCCTATACAGGTTGTTTTCTTTAGTCAGAAGTGGAGTAAAAAAATGTAGCTTTGATGATCTGATAGATCCAAATAGCCTGTTAAAAGAAGTCACACTGACTCAAAAGTAGCTTGGTTGATAACATTTTGTTAGCCTGTCATCAATCCTGTCAAGTTAGAAATTGTCTGACCTCTTTGCTATAATTGACCGTCGGAACAGCAATTGTCCAAATATAGCTTAGGGACTGGCTGATGTTTTCCAACCATTACTGTGACTCTTAAACCTTGGCCCTCTGACCCCCCTTCCCTCGTCGGGGAAAAAAACAAAACTACCAGCCCAACTTACTGTGTCCTCTCCTATAGTAGCTACTCAAAAGTTACCTGTGGCAATTCCAGCTCTGAAACAAAAATAAGACACTAACTTAGTCCAGACAATGCAACAAGTAAACAGCACGGAGTTATCACCAAAACAAACAGCTAATTTCTTAAACAAAATGCAAATCCTCCTTACAAATAATCGCGTCATCACACAAGCTGTGTGTGCACTTGAGCAGAATATGAATATATGAGTGCATGACAGCCACCCCTCAAAACCAACAAAGTTTTATAAGCCTACACACCACATGTGCATATTAATGATCATTTTCCAAAATAAACCGTAACCTACACAACAGTGGCAGCATTGGCCAGAATATTATCAATTGGCACAGTAGCCGTAAAAATAAAATTAGAACTGATGACTTTTTAAATATTATTTTTTAGAATATAATAGGCCCTGACGGTTGTCCACTGGTAGCACATCTCCGTACTGCTGACGATTCAGTGGCACCGGGTACCTACAACCACTTCTTCCAGCAACAATGTATTTGCCAAGGTAACGTTACGTAGGCTGGCTAGCCAGCTAAGCCAGTGGCTAACGTTTGTAGCCTGCTAGTTTCATCTGAAAACTCAAAATAGCCCCATCGTTAAGGCGAGTCTGAACAGGAGTCACACCATGCTGTAAATTTATATCCATGTTTCATATTTCATATGTTAATAGTGCAAGAAAATATCTTTAAATTAACCTGGATGTGCATATTTTTTGCATCTGAAAACATTAATCAGAGTTTTGAAAATTGAGAACTGGGTGGACACTCAATTTTATATGTTTGACACATGTAAATACCAATTAACCAACACATCACGGGTGAGCAGATTCCTTTCTATCTGATGATGCAGTAAATGACCTGAGCTTGAATGGAAATGCATAGACAAACTCTGAAGTGCCTGCGGAGAGGAGAGGAATTAGACCTGATAGACTTAGGTGGATATGACAGGCTATTCAAAACTGTCAACAGCCTGTGGTTTATAGTTTCAGGTAATGAAAATCCCTCTGTGCTTGAACTGAAGTCCAATAATGTTGACAAAGTAATCTCAGCTGAAGCCTTGTTGTTAGAGTAGGGAGAGAGGTCGGGGCATTTCTGAATGGTTTGTGAATAATTTGTACTGGCTCTTTTCTCAGTCGTGGAAAACAGCATCCATTAAAAAGGAGATTATATATATTACACTTATGCAGTAATCGTGGAAACAAGTGAACATTTGATAATTAGTTTATAATCAGGTATTCTAGGGAAACTGCTTCCCCAAGGATAAATGACAAATTTAGTCACAGCTCCTGTTTCATAACTGCTTTTATCAACTGCAGAACAACAGCCCTCAAAGTTTCTTGCTAAAGGACTCAGCAGGGTAGATACTGGCTGCCACAGATCATCAATCTGGGTCTTCCACTGGACAGGTGGCAATCCAGTAATCATGTTCAATATAGCTACTGTGTATTTTTGCAGTTTTTCTATGTAAACTATTGGAAGGTGGCCCTTACAGCAACAAAATATAGCAACACATTAGAAAAGGCATATCAATTGATTATGAGAAGTGATGTGTGCTTTTCTGTGTTGTCTATGTTTATAATTTAAAGAAAAATGTACTTAGAAGTTATACAGAAGGAGAAAAACAAAATACGATGGTGAAAGAGACTTATGCTTATGTGTTTGTACAATATCTCTGGTCGAACATCGAACACAGACACCCAATCAAAGTCGATTAATGCAAGTTTGAGTCACATCTGAAATCTCAAGTGAGAGTCAAGTCTTGGACAAAAATTTTTAGCTAATTGTCAAATTTAACATCTGATGATGGTGAAAATGATAAAACAATGAAAGTAACCACAAATGTACACAATCAACAATACAAGTTCAGTGTACATTATAACATTATACTACGATTACTACTAATAGTATATAAGCCAAAGACAATTTTCCACATCGTGGACAATAAAGTTTCTAACCTAACCTAACCTAACCTAACCTATTAGTAGATATACAGTTTGTTTTCTTCATGAAGAAGGAATACGTATGTCACCCAATGGAACAGTCTGGTTGTTTATTTTACTGTTTATTTTATTGCTTTTGTGTATTTTAAGTATTTTATTTCTTTATATGTCATCATTCACTGTGGTATTTTATTTCTCTTGTTGTGAAGCACTTTGTACTTTGTTTTGATAAGTGCTCTATAAATAAAGTTTTATTATTATTATTATGTCTGCTATCAGATTGTGGCTACACAGAAAAATACTTGTTAGTTGGATAAATTCTTTGTTTGTTTCGTTTTTTTCCTTTAAAACCTTATCAAGCAATGTGTTGATGATATATGTAAGTCTGATTCCAGTGCTTCCTTATAATAACTATAGCACAATCTTACATTAGTAATAGACAGTAGTATTTAACAATATTTAACACTGGTTAACATTAATACTTCAGGGTTTGTTTGTTGGTGCATCCATCCATAACTTCAAAATAAGCACTTTTTATACAATGGCATTCTTTTGCAGATGCTTACTGTTCATGGGTCAATAATTCAGAGTCAATTTGTACTCAACTTAGAATTCCAATTCCTATCCATGACATTTATAAACATCAAAGTGTATGAGGCATGAAAAGGTCTCCACTGACTTCCTCTCCCTCTGAAACCAAGTTGTCTTATGCATGTTCCGGTTCTGTGTGACCCATTATCTGCCCCAACCTATAATTATCTGTAATGGGTACTCAAGAGAGCTTCAAGTTTAACCTTTCATTTCGAAGAAAAATTCCTCACTTTTTTTCAGCAACATTATAGTGAGATAACACACTGTAAAATATCGGCCCATATGTAATGAAACGATCCATAATTCTTCTTTTCTGCTTTGTGATTGGTTAACAGAGGTATGTGACAGCCCTATGGTGACCAATCTGCCGCCGTCATCATTCAGAAGCTCCTCCCAATTAACCAGCAGCCATGGGCCGGTGTTTGCTAAGGTCAACAGGAGAGAAGGTGAGGAATCATTTATTCCTATGTCCATTGTCAACTTCATATATATTTTAAAAATAAAATATTTTATCATTTGCAGAAATGGCACATTTCAAGACAGATTTATACCCTGGATATTGTCTTAAATAATAACTGAGCTGATCCAGACATTGACTATACTACATGACCAGGCTTACTTTAGTTGGTGCATGCCTTTGTTTTAGTAGATCATATTTAAAGCCACACTAGAAAGCTTTACATTTCGGCAAACCCAAGTGTTTTAAGTTTTAAAAGTTTGAGTGACATAGCAGCAAAATCCTTTGACATAAATGTCTTCTTAGTGTGTAAAAGAGGTGAGGACAGAAATATGATGTTCAGTCATTGGTGATGAATACAGGTTTCCCTGGAGAGAGGGCTCACTCACTGCAGTTTTAGAGACTATTTTCTGTTTCACTTGTCACTTTGCGAGAAGAATTAATTTGACTGACTACACACATAAGACACCCAGCAGAAATGTACTTGGGTAAACATGACACATTTAAGCATCTTGATTCGCAGGGATGATACACATCTCTCTGTTGCAGCCATAATTTTAATTTATATTGTGCAATTTTACTTAAATGATACTCCTCAAGTTGTTTCCAGAAGTCCACTCTGTGGTTTAAACCAGCTGTGCAAAAACATTGTTTTAGTATGAAACTCCATGGCTGCACATGTGTGCTCCCAGTATCTTGTGTACCCACATGGTGTGCCACATTGCATTTGGCCTTGCAACCACGCTCACGTTTTTGATATTGGCTTAGGTTGGTTCTCCCCCTGGATATTGTCCTGATGTAACTTGCTTTGTAAATTTGGTGTTTCTGTGTTTGGTAATGTTCTTGATTGGTCCTTGATAGACTGTAGATGCTCAATTAGGGTATTTCCACTATAGGAACTTTCCCAGGGGACCAATAACCTTTTGAGGAACTTAGGAACTTTACTTGAGTTTTGACCAGAGGAACTAGGGGCTAAATTTAGTTCCTGTACGATAGTTCCAAGTGTAAAAAAAGATCAGAGTCCCTGCTGGGATAGTACGTTTCGATGGTTAATGTTGGTCAAACACAGATGCCGTGGCAACTTAAACGTGTACAGTTTCATTCACAAAATAAGGAGGTACATGGTGTCACTAGTACTAATATTAGGACAAGGGGTGGATATTTCTTGATGTTTATTAACGTTAAAAACAAAGTTTTTTCAACAAAGGCTTTGTTGTTGGCTTCCCGACTAGTAAAAAAAAAAGAGTGAAGGGAGAAAGCTGGAAGCATGAGAGAGACAGAGAGAGTACACAGCGATTGTGAGAGCTAGTGAGTCAACAAGAGAAACAAAACTTTATTTGCTAATAGTTTCATGGGAGTTACATACTAAATCAGAGATAAATTACCATCAAACATTCAGAGAATATCTTCTTTAGAAACAGATGTTCTGGAGTTTTCAGTCTTTTTAAAAATATCTGTATGTCTCCTTTGCTTCATCGAGGTGACTTTTTTTGTTTCCACGTGTGAAAATTGCATTTCAAATGCTGGCGTGTTTTTATTGATCTGTCATTGGTGTAATTTGCCTAATCTTCACCGTTCTTCAGATGCAGTGGAAACACAAATGGGAATGTGCAAATGGGACTTTTAAGTTTAGTTCCTCTGATTTCATAGCTTCTGGAACTATTTGATCGACAAGCTCCATGGTTAAAACTCTTCTTTACCCTTTTCTGTTACAGCTGTGACCTTTTCCATGTTTTCACAGTTGTGTTTCAAAGCATAAACAGTGAGAGGTTTGGGGTGCTGGCTATCCATAATTTTTTTTTGCCTTGTTTAGCTTTAAACTATGCACTTGGTCAGTTGACGTCAACTGTCAAGAAGCACCTTCAGGCCAGTGAAATGTTGGGAACAGACTGAGAAAAGCAATGTCCCCCTGTTCTGTGGGCTGCACTGGTGCATTTTCCCCTTAATGCAGGAGGGAGTCTTTGCCTCTCTACAGGACGCAGAGCACAAAACATCAAAGGAAAACCTCAGCTAGATTCACAAAATCTGAGAGATACCTCCCTCTCTCTACCCCCTGGCTAGGGGTAGAGAGAGGGAGACAGAGATAAAGACAAAAATAGATAGATAGTTAGATAGATAGATAGATAGATAGATAGATAGATAGATAGATAGATTAAAAGGACAGCAGTTACTGCCAGCCATCTGTATTGTATATAGAAATGCATTGGAATTATATTAGACTAGTATATCAAAAACTCTCCACAGGGCCACTTCCTCTCAATAGGGGTATAAATCTGAGTTGTGATTCACTCACCACAATAAAAATTCAAGAGGGAGCTCTCTACTGGATGCTGATGTGGGGCTTTGTGACAGGCTATCATGGCTCGTTTTGGAGCTTTTGGGAATGAACGGTTTGCATTTCTTCATTTAAAGAGCTCAGTGGCTGTGGTGCCAGAGCACAGAATCTTTAGGGAGCAGATTTCTTTCTCTTTTACTGGTATTTCTTTCTCTTTTACTCCTACTGTAAGAATAATTTGACCAACTTGGAGACAAACTGAAAATAAGCCAGCAGAATGTTGTTTTCTGTGTAAGTTTTGTTGTGAAGGTTGTAGTTTTTTTTTCTTCCTGTAAATACATTCTAACATTGCAGGAAATTAATATGAGAGAGAAATTGTTGTCGTCATTTCTTGGGTCTATAGGTGTCCAGTTTTTTACTAAGCTACCTGCTATAGCTCAATAAACTCCCCACTGGAAGGGTTTCAGGACAAGCACGGCGGACACAACTCGAGCCACTTTTTGAGTTTTATTGTGCACACATACACAATAAGCATCCACAAGCTAGTTATGTGGAACATTTAGCTCGTCAATTAACTACTCAATTAAGTTGCTAGGTTGTAAACCTGCAATGAAAACACAAAACAAACATCAGAATTAACTAATGAAATTACACAATCATGAGACATTAATTCTTAATCTGAATTACTAGCAATGCTAGTTTACAGACACTCACCGGCAAGCGTACCAGCCCTGATCAACAACAGAATGAAAAATTAACCTAGGTGGCGCTTGAGCACTGACTAACTTCGCATATCGACAATCTGGTGACTAGGAACGATAATAAAACATATCTGTAACCTATTAAGATTATAACATATGTGACATAAATGTGCCTACATAAATGTGCCTAGATTTAGAATAAGATGGTAAATATACACACTTATTTCTTCAAACACCCCAGGACATAATGATAACATCTATCACTTGTAATATACATACACAAAACAAATAGTGACACTTGCTGGAAAGTTCTACAATAGGCACTGCTGAAACATAAAGCCAATCATACAGCTGGACCAGTTCCAGCAGCCAACAGCAGTGCTTCCCAAAGTGGGTGCCGTGAGGACAGATTTACTCATTTAACATTAGTTCATTGTATTCATTGTTTATTTTAAGTTAAATATATATATCTGTAATCTGCAGAGCACCCGTTAGCTTTTATCCTGAGTGACTGAGAATGGGCCTATTTAATATAATATAATATTAAATCTAAAATTGTTAAGCATCTATGTTCATATATGGTTGCTATATTGGGGGTTGGGTGGCTCAGGGAGTCATGACAAAATATTTTCTTTGAAGGTGTGGTCTAAAAACCACTGGCCTACAGTATATAGTATAAGCATATGGCATGTCTTTGGGCAATGCATGAGTTCAGTCAGAGCAGGTTCAGGATGGATCTTCTTGGGAACCAGAAAATATCTGCAATATGTGTTAAATATGTATGTTGTCTGGAGGAACTACAGAAATAGCATCATTTTGTTTTGCATCTGATATTCTCAGCTTGTGAATTTCTCAGGATTCTGCATCAGTGGCTCACCTGGTATTTGCCAGGAGAATCCATCACTAACTGGTGAACAGGGAAAGCAGAACTGAAGAACATAGCCAGATGAAGTGTCCTGTCTATCACAAAGTAATTACAACAGACTCAAAAAATGTCTATCAGAGGCCAAGTGGCCAGCTGGGATGTAGAGGTTACAAAACTCCCACATGCCTCCTTGGCCCTTGCTGCTGCCAGTTAGTCCCATCTTGGCTTGTCCATGGGCTGGCATTGACAAGACTGTTCACACATGGTGGTTTAATCCCATCACAGTGCTGCCTCTACTTTAGGGCTGCACAATCAATCGAAATATTATTGAAATCGCAATATGGCCAAGTGCAATATCCAAATTGCTGAAGCTGCGATTTTTTTGATAAAGGTAAAATGTGTGACAAAACAGCATTATAATGAAGGACTGTAGTGCTGCAGAGATGCCATGGCCTACAAATCTTGTTCTCCAGATGGAAGCAAACATATTTGTTTGGTACAGACCCCAACAAATGTCACATAATCATGATTTTAATAGTTTTATGAGTGAAAATTAAAATTGTTCCCACTAATCGTGAATCATATTGCAATCATAATATCAATATCAAATAATCGCAATATGATTTTTTTTTACCGTATCATGCATCCCTACTCCACTTCCAGTGTTGTGCCAAACTATGGCTCGACACTGAATGGGACAGCAACAGGAGGAAGCAACAGCCCTGTACCGGCTTTTACTTGCCAGCTGCATAACAATGTGCAAAGTGGACAATTAGCATGTTATGAAGTTGGGGAGAGGCCAGAGACAGGGGCCTTGACACTGAGCTCGGCAGGGGTGCTTTAACAGACGGCTCTGGTTTAGAGGCCAAAGAGGCATAAGCTCATAGCCGATGGTCTCAGCAACAGACGAGTTTTTTGCAATAGACAAGCAAGTTTTTTGTCACCAACAAGGGAAAAACATTGTTGATGTAAACTACACTGCTGGATAGCAGTACGACTAGCCCAAGCTGAGCAACTATTTATTACAGTAAAACCTCACATTCAATCTAAAGCAGCTTCTAAGTAGAATAACAAGGCTGCAAATATTTATACATGTAGTCTGCATTCTGCCACCAAGCCAATATAAGCAGATAAATGATCACACTCAAATTTCACCAGAGTTTATGGTGCAGAAAATCTGAGCATAGTGTTAAAGATTTGTTTTTAATTTAATGGAAAACTTTTATAAACTGATATTGCTTCTACATCACACCAGTTTATGTCACTTGAAAAAAGTGATACCAAGGCAGAAAAGAACATTTACAGTATAAAATGTGGTACCATGCACTAGTTGTTAGTTTGAACAGTCACCTCCCCTATTCTTGGGCCTTAACTGTGCCATTCCTTAAAATACAAAATAATGAGGCCAGTCATGCTAAAAATCTCCTGCACCGTGGCAACCTGGTTTTCACACACAAAAACACACAGTATGTCCATACAGGTTAACAGATAAGCAACAAGTGCTTTTTATACAAGCTTCAGTACATGGTCATCAGTAGCAGCATAGAGTCTGAGATGGGGGCACAGGGGCCTGGTCTGGGACAGCTGCTGTTTTCTCTCTGTGAATAAGCACAATTAAACTCCAAATGGAGGTAGCACTGGAAATTTTCATAGTGCTGCTGTTTTTATAGAGCCAGCCAGTCCTCACACTCTGGCTTGTCATGCTTCCCAGAGGCCGCTAGTGGTGGTGCACCTGATGAGCAGTGATCCACCTGAGTCAGTCAACAAACTCATCTTTGACTCTGTTGCTGCTGTCATGGAGCTGAAGAAAAGTAAATGTTGGGGGCCATTTCCCACAGTCTTGGTTAGGCACATTCTAATTGGCTGCAAACGTATGTGCAAATTTCAGCATGCAGAGATACAGAGATGAGTGGCTGAAATCTGTAGTGCCTATGTGAAATAGAGTGCGGCGTTTCATACAACTCACACAGAGCTTGGTGATCACAATCAAAGCTTCATGGCAATGAACCTGACATCAAGTAAGGCCCTTACCTATTGACTGGATGTGATGCTGGATGGATTCTTCTTTTAAAAGGCACAAGTTGTTCAATGTTTAACTCTCCCTATTTTTGTCCCCCATTTTGCTGCAAATGTGTGCTCATCTCTCCAAAACCTTTTACTTTTTCATTTATGCTTTCCTTCTCTCCCCTTTTGCCCCATTGCTCTCTCCTTCCACTATCACCTTTACTCTTTCTTTTCATCATTTATTTCTGTATTTTCAGGCCATATATTCCAAATTCCAGCCTGCCACGCTCTTGTTGTACTCCTTGTAGAGTCTGCTGTAATTGTAATTTCAACTCATGTGAGCTGCCAAGAAAACATTGAGATAACTTCATTCCATCTTATAGCCAAATGTTAATGACAGCATTTAACATTTATAGGCAAATGTTAATGGCAGCATTTAACATCTAAACGGTCTCTGTTTTTCAGTGGGCCATACTGATAATTGCAAATTAGAACCTCTGTAATTATGCTGAAATAGGCTTGGAACACTTCATCAATCCCCAGTAATCATTTTCTGGAATTACTAATTTAGACTTGAAAAGGGGATTTAAACATTAGCAAGGGGCTGTAGGTTGAAATTTACTACATGGAGGGGACCATAGAATGAGGTATTGATCTTTGTGTAAGATCATGTGCCACCTCTGCCTCTCCAGGTACCCATTTAATGCTGCTCTTAAACACCATATCTGGTTAAATTCCACAGCTCCTCCGCTCAAATCCTCTTAATCTGAGGGAGTCACTCTCTCTATAAATCTAATTATAAGGGTAAATATTGCCTGCTACCTTGACAAAATGCAGCTAAAAGCCTCTCACCTTAGCTTTCTCAATTTACTGACAATAGCCTGAGTTGTAAATCCATGACAGCTCCTAACTGAGATTGTTTTTTAATAGAAATGACAGCATAGGACATTAGTTCAGAAACTTAAAACAACCTATGTTTATTGTTTCCTGACCAAAAAGCCTCTTGCAGCAATTAGAGTAATTACTGTCGTTTGTGAGTAAATGGTAAGCAAAACGTCTAAGGTTGGGTGTACAAAATGTGTGACTTTGACACAGGAGACTTCAGTTTACGCCCCGTATTATACCAATAGTCAACATGATTTTCATGGTTTCTTTTGACCATGACCATGATTTTTCTCTTCACTTAACCAAATAGCTTTGTTTCCTAAACTTAACCAAACCTTAAACCTGCAATAACTGATTTTATTGGCCATTTGAAGGCAGCGAAAACAAGCTGTGAACACAACATTCACATATCATCACCTTTTAAGTTGATATGGCAAACTTGTTAAATATCTGGCTCTTTAGCTGCTAAGCAATCTTTTGTCTGATTGCATTGCTGATAAGTTCATATATTCTTTGAGCCAGTTATCCATACTATAACAGAACCTTTTTCTGTGTTTACCAGTCCAATAAGTTTGTCCATTTTACTGCCAGAAAAGCAGATGTAATGAGGCACTGTCCTTACTTTTGCTTAAAACTTTCACATTGTTTTCCGAGTAAACATGAATCATTTTTAAAAAGGTCATATGGTTCTTTTGGAAGACATTCCTGCTCTATTTTCCAATTTTGTCATTCAGCTATTAATGACATGTTGCTTCTGTTTGACACCACCATCAGCTTTGTCACATATACTTCTTATAAAAAATCACTCTTGATGCCTCTGCAAACTGCAAACTTCATTTATTTGCTCTCCTTTAAAAAACCCTCAGTCCCATTACTTAGCAATCCTGTTACTCCATCTTACACTTGCCTGCCAGATTTTGTTGAAACTCCCCAAAGCCAGCATCTCCAGGGGCTGGTCCTAATTTTACTCTGTTGTACTTGGCTAAGGCCCCTATAACTGGTTTCACTGCTGTACCTGTTTTCAAGGTCTTTATAATGGACATTACATCACACACGTTCCAGTGGCCTGCTATGTTAAAAACTGCTCCTTTTAGGACTTGTGTTCTATTTTGATTTGTTGCTTCCCATCTCTGAAAATGTTAATATGGCTGTTTGTTTGCTCCAGTGCAGAGTCATTTTTTAAATATAGCTGCACATTATATCCCAGGTTGTCAGAAAAACACCTTAAGCTCCACCTAAAATCCACTGAAAATATATGACTCTCCAACTCAAATAATCGTAAAACCCTTTCATATTCCCCCAAGTCCACACACACACATTTACAAATATTGACCTGGTAATACTGTCTGTCCTTCTGCTTGGCTGTCTGTGTCTTACTGCCTCTCTTTGAGACCCACTGACTTTGGGTGATTTTTCCACTTGTAATGGCTTGTATCCTTTTTCCCCATCTGTCCTGTTTTTTGTCTTCCTGTCCCCTTTAGTGTCTTCACCTTTCCTTCACCCAGTACTGGGTGGAACAACAGTGCATCAGTGCTAACCAAACGTTACTTTTGTTTGGCACCCACATCTGCTCCTTCTAGTGAAGCCATTGCCCCGACAAGCGTTGTGTCAGCCTCTATTTCACAGTCGACACTAACACGGTGGAGATTGCAATTAGAACAGAACGGATAGAAATAATGTGCTGGATGTTGTGTTCTTTTACTGCCTTATTAAGAGAGACGAAGGCTGAAGTTAATTCTCCTTGTGGTGGACTTGTCTAGTTGTGGGTGTGGTGTTATAGAAGCTGGCTGACAGCTTGAACGGTCTCTCTGTGGTTCAGCCTCCATTACTTACGGAAGTGACAGGGGTTATAAAGAACAGAATTGGATTGTTCCAGCTATTCATAAATCCATCACTAAATTTGTGTATCCTGCCTAAGTTCTTAGTAAATAGCTAGTTTCAAACTAGTGATTTACTAGATAGGGTTGCTCCATTAAGACTTAAGACTTTATAGTAATGTCTGCTGGGATATTTGTAGTGCCATCCATTCAAAACGATCAGCTATGTAAACAGGAAGTCACTGTAGTATTACAAACTGTAACATAACTTCCAAATGTAAACGTTTTAGGGGGCTAAATCATATATTAAACTTAACTGCCAGTAACTGCAGCTATGACTTTGCTTTATTCAAATATGAATACATGAAGAAATGTTTGTTTCAGAGTTAGCAGTATGGAAAGACTGAGAGGGAAATGTATAATTAAGCTAACCTAACATCATTTGGTCAATATACTCTAGCGTTATTGGCATAATGTTTTCTAATATATTGTATATTTGTTTTTTTGGAAAAAGTAATTTAAAGTCTTATGAGACAACATTTTGATCAAGTGTCAGGCTACATTTCAACCATGTTCCATTTAGCCTTTTACCTTCCTCTTTTTCATCCTAAACGGGTCATATATTAGCTTCAGCAAAGCAGTTAGATGTAAATATTTAGTAACAACTATCTCTACATCTTATCGAGACTTTAGTAATGAGTAAATTGGTTTATAGGAAGCATCTGTAGCATCACAAGCTGTAACATAACTGCCAAAAATAGTTTTAGACATACATTAAACTTAACAGTCAATCATTTGTAAATCTAGATATTACTTTATTTTATTTACATACATACATACATACATCAAGAAATATGTGCTTCAGTTAGTATTCATGCAGTTAAGAATGAGCGGGAAATTATCTGATTATGCTAACCTAACTGACCCTATTGAGTTATTTAATCTAATGTTATTAGCATAATAATTTTTTTAATTTGAGGTATATTGTCTTTTGTCATATATATAATTTAAAACTTCCCAAATTACGCAATTTTTAAACTGCATTTTGATCAAGTGTCAGTGTCGATTAAATTTCACATTACTTCTTTTACATGCTAAACAGGTCATATATTAAATTAGTTTTAGTTTTGTCATTAAGTTCAGTTAGATACGTAACAGTTACACCTGGCAGTTACTGGATATACAAATACAGAACTAGTTTGTTTGGTAAAATCCAGTTGTAATTCAGCAATGCCTAATTCTTCACTTAGTAAACACTTGCAGTACAGAAGCTAGGATAAATATGAACCTATGAAGAGTTGGTGCAACCGGCTAAAGCTGTGTGAGCTATAGGTCTGGTTTAGGCTTTGTGGTTCACAGCATCATGTAGAAAATAGAGGCTTTCACAGCTTTATAGTGTTGTAGAAATACTTGAATGCATTCATCCGAGAAATTGAAGATCTTTAACCCCCAGTGAAGAACAAACAATGAAAGCTAATGCAGAATGTCTGGTATTTCTTTAGTTAATAGCATACAAAACTGGCAGATGGTTTAACATATTGAACCTGAGGCTGTTTTGCTCATCATTTACTCTCTTTTTTCTAGGATTATTACATAGTCACTTCATGTTTCATGTGCTATACATATATGGGTTTAAAAGGGTTGGGCTTAAGGTAAAAGATTTACAGTTTCACAAGCTTGATCCTGGTGTCAGATTTTATTCTTTATTCTTGTGTTTAACATTTATATTATATACAGTGATATGTTTATGAATACAAGGTTCTCAACTAAAATCTGCTCCACATTTAAGATACTCCCAGTGGCACATGGAGGTTTCGCAGTTGGTTCCACGAATGTAGATTCTTATTTTGATTTAAAATGATGTTAGGCACTGAGATAGTGCTCTTATCTGGAGAAAATCAAGAACACTTGTAAAACACTTGTGGTTTCTGATGGGCACGAACTGGCTGCTGTGGGAACTGAACTTGTTATCTCTGAGTTTCTGTTCCATCTCCCACCCCTGCTGCCATAAAAAAGTCATAATCCAGCCCTGACACCACACGTCCTTGGCCTGTATCCTAACACTGTGCCAGGAGGAAGCATCCAAAATAACATTCCCTTTGAAGCTTTCATGCTAGCCCAAATAAATCCATGTATGATTTGCAGCAATGACACATATTTACTTAATTGGAGGAATGCACAATTTTTGGGGGGGACTATTTGGAAAACTTAAGTAAATGAGAGCATGGACACCAAAATCTCCCATGTACTCTCAGTAGATTAGCATAGGATTGACCTTTTAGTAGAAAAACGGTTTGCTTTTATTGACCTCTGGATTTATACATTTTAATAATAAAACATTCTGCACTCAATACTGCAATTTAGCTAGGTTTCTTTTAAAAGCTGTTTCTGTTGAGCAACAATGTACTAATCAAACTTGCATTGATTTTAGCTTCTATTGACCAGCACATACACATCCTCAGAAAACAAGAAGGTCACACTACAAAGCTTGTGGTTAGAGAGACCTTTTTCTGTGAAATTAGGCCCATAATTCAAAACAGGAAGTGTTTAATTTTGTTCATTTTCTACAGAAAGAAAAGTGTCTGTAGCAACTGTCAAGTACCGAAAAATGTTTGGTCAGATTCATAATTGGTTACTTATTCTGTGATCAGATAGTTTCTGGTTTCATTAAAAAAATTGTTGTTGTTTAGGCAACATTTAACATTTGAGAACTTGTGTTTTCTTTTGTAAAATGAGAAAAAAGGGTTTATAGAAAAACATATCTTTATTTCTTAAACTGTCCAAAAAAGTATTGTTACCAAAACTCAGGTATTGTATCGGCACTAGTATAAAAAAATCGAATAATACCCAGCCTAGTTTTATATAAACATTTTACACCAGTTTCACAAAGCTGTTTGCGACAATTGAGCCAAACATCATTTTGGATTCATTACTTACAAATAAGTCTATATCCTAGTCACTTTTTACAACCCTGTCTCCTTAAAGTTTTATTTATATACTACTAATTGCAACAGCAAATATGTTTTAGAAGAATTATATTGCCACCTGAATTACACTTTTTCTCAACATAATTATGAAATGTTTTTAATAATCCCAAGTTGAAAAATGTTAATACAAAGTGTGTTTGGTAATTTACAATATATTTCCACTTGCAAAACAATATCTGCTTGTGCTGTGGCAAGTAAAGCGTGATTAACGTTTTTCTGTGATTGTGTTTAGGAACTCACACCACTTGGTTAAGGCTGCGGAAAGATTGTGTCTTGGTTAAATACTGAAAAAGTCGATAGTGACTTACAGCAGGAGACACTACATGTTTACTTTGTTAACATTTAACCAAAACCACAATCTTTCTTCAACCTTAACCAAAGTGCCTTTGTTGCACAAACGTAACCACACCTAAGCTTAAGCTCGGTCTCCAGTTACAAAGTCCTTGCCCACCAATTCAATTAAATTTTATCACCATCCACCTCCACCGCCTTCCTATGTACTGTACATGAATGTAGCATTTCCTTCATTGGGAAAAATGTTGCTTCCGGGCCCTTTGCCAAGCAGGGGCATTGGGGTGCAATACCTGTCCATGACGCATCATGTAGTCCCATATCACGCACCCCTCAACCTCCCATAATTAATATTCAAGTAAAAAGAAAAAAAAACTGGGACTGATTAACAATTGATGCATCTGCTGAAATGCGTGAAAATTAATTTTGTGTATTGAGGAAAGTTTTCACTGACCACCATTGATCGATGCATCATGCACATACTGTAAGACGCAGCTTATCCTGAGGAGATTCCACACTGAGATACGTCATAAAAAACGTCAGCACCGCTACTTCCCACTGCTCTGGCTGAGGGTGCTGCAGCACCTCCACCTCCAGGGGGCTGAGGTAAATCATGGGTATTGTTTCTTTTTTCATTTTCTGTCATGTTACACCACACCTCTCCCGGTGCCTTTCACATGCAATATCTTTTGTTTTAATTATTGCAAGCAGCTCAAGCTTTCCAGATAGTTTCCTATAATATTTACTATAGTGTCCTATAGTAACTGTATTGTATTGATCTGTTGCAGTTTTCAACCAACAGAGGCATTTCTTAACCATGTTGTTTTGAAGCTCTCATATTGTTTTGCTGATATAATGTCATGATGCTGTCAAGCTGTGATTTACAATGTTGCAAGGGAATCATGAAGGCATTTTGTAATACTGTGGTTTTATACGCTAAATCACAAATGGACTGCATGCATACTGTAAATTGATTTAGCAAGAAAATCACATCGAAAAAATATTGTGAAACTTATAAGAATCATAGTGCAACAGTTGCAGCAGCCTCTCACAAAAGTTCTCACAATCAGTTGCCCGTTCAAGGTGTTTCCTCTGGCTAGGGGACTGCTTGCCTGTGAACATAATCCAGGCAGCAATGATGTTTCTTGCTAAACGTATTTGGCAAACCAGTCTAGTGGTAGTATATCACGGTTTCTGGGGGACAGGGATGCATGTTATCACCGGACATACTGAAGTGTTTGCATGGAACAAAAGTGATTTACTGCCTAGTTGTACCACTGACACGTACTGTTTGACAGTGAACAGCTCTTCATGGTTAGGGGTTGAGTGTCTTATTTAAGAACATTTAAACGGTTTATTATAAGTGTGGGAAGGAGCATTATTCACACACATTTGTGTGAATATTTTTGTCATTTGTTGTCGGTTGGTCCTCTGATGTGCTTCACCCCAAAAGCCACGGTTTCCTAATTGGTTAATTCATTGTGGTAACGTGCTAATTTGAATGTTCAGCAGAGCGGCGATGCAATGTTCCTGACCTGTTTTTCACCTCAATTACCTTCCTGAGTGGGGAAAAATCTTTGGTGTCATTACAGACAGTTAGGTAGAGAAAACAAAGAGATTTACTGGATCAGAAGTGACAGGCATGCATGGCAAAAACTATTGTTTTTGTGATCAAACAACTAATGGGTAATATACACAGTGGATTTAATAAATCATTTTTTCTACTCAGATTTCCATGTGTAAACTCTATTCCTTCATTTGGGCTGTTTCTGCTTTCTTCTCCAGTTCCTGATGAGCAGAGGTATCTACCTCTCTCTCTTTGTTTCTCTCCTTCTTCCTCTCTTCCTAATTCCTCCTCTGCAATCCTGTAGATGTCAGTTCTGCCTCTCTCTCTCTCTCTCTCTCTCTCTCTCTCTCTCTTTCTCTGTCACTCTTTCTTTCCTTTGTCTGTGTTCTTCACTTCTCTCCAATCCAGTCGTAATGAGTAAAGGTCAGTGTGTCTGCTCACTCCTGTTGTCCTGTCAGTGTGCATGTCTGTTACTGAGGTACTTATTAGCTCTGGCCTTTAGTTGCTGCCCTAACGAGCAGGCAGCACAGCACTGAAACAGCCGGTGGAAGAAAAAAACACAGAAGCAAGGGGGAAAGATGACTCCTATCCATAAATCTGATTTTAATAGGTAAATAAACAAAATATCAAATCATATTGAATTTGGAATATTTATTGGTGTTGTTGGAATTTTTGTTGACACCACAAGTTTTTAGGTAGACAACAGTGCTTTGTAATATACACAAAAAAATCATGTTAGTATAAAAGTCAAAATGGCATGAAAAACGACTTCACAATTTTCAAAGTGACAAGATAACAGCATGTTGCAGTTTGGTCAAAACTGTTTCATTTCCCAAAGACAACTGAGTCTAGAAGCTCTTCTTCTAGAGTGTATTATAATTATGATAATTCTAGCATTTATTAAATTAAATCATGTTTTGCTCAAACACCCCCATTCACCTGGAAGTGGAATATATGAAACTACCAAAATTTCCTAGGTACTTGTGCTTAAATGCATCCATTTTAATACATTATGAAGTGCATAATTCACATAAATATTGTGGCCTGATGAGTTTGTGAAGTAACAAGACTAAAACTTTATCTTAGCTTGTTAGATTGCTTCTTAACACAGTTCATGGAAATTTGGTGATTAGTGCACCATGAACGTCTGGGTCAAATTTCATGGCAAATTCATCCAGTAAACCATTTTCACAGCACAATGTAATTAACAACATTAATTAACATTATTAAATGGGTGCATTATATTAGGGTTGCAACTAACATTTTTTTTTCCCATTATCGATTAATCTGCCTTTTCTCATTTAATTGATTAATCGTTTAGTCAATAAAAAGTTGAAACAGTGAGAAAATGTCATTTACAATTTCTCAAAGCCCACTTTTATGTTTTCAATTTGCTTGTTTTGTCCAACCAACAGTCCAAGACCTAAAGATATTCTATTTGTACTCATATATAACAGAGAAAAGCAGCAAATCCTCACAATCGAGAGGCTGGAACCAGAGAATATTTAGCTTGAAAAATGACTGAAATGATGGATACTCGCTCACTGGAATTTTTTACTAGGACACATAATGACTAAGCCATTGTTAATGTTATAAGATAGTGTGGACCTGTGCTTTCCTGCTACAACAAGTCAAAATGTCTGCAGTGAAAAAGGTCTGTAGTCGCTTAAATATTTCACTCTATTTCAAAGTGATCGACATTACCCTACACCACTTCCCTGGGTAAAAAAAAAAACACCTGTCAAACAGCACAGTATGTGGAACAATCCTAATGGGGTTCATGTGGGTTGTGTTACTACAATAATCATTTGCTATTTAAGTAGCCTTATAATAGATGTGATGAGATGAGGGAATGTGTCCACTTCAGACTGTGTGTCTGAAGTGCCGTGGTATTGATTTGAATGGCCTCGTGTCAGCATGACATCACCTTTGCAACACAATCTCAAGTTCTCTTTAGGCTGGCTGTTTTATAATGTGTGAGTGTGTGTATATTTGTGTGTGTGTGCTCTGTAGGGAAGAAATCCCTCCATCTGCTGTTTAGGCGCCATGGATTCGCTTTGCCCTGACTCAGCACTTTTTCTTAAACATGCACGCACACACACACCCTTCTCTTATTCAAAGTGTCGTTATCTTGTAGCAGCCTTTTCCATCACCTCCAATGTTTCTTCATAATCAGGTTCTGCCATAGCTCTCGCTTCTCTCTCTCTTTCTCCCTCTCTTACTCATTTACACACACACACACACACACACACACACACACACACACATACACACACACATACACACACACACACACACACACACTCACAAACACACCACTCCTTTGAGTGGAGGATGCTAGCAGCATCCAAAGTAGAAATGAAATTGCATCTGGGTGAATTTTGGCAATGTCTCTGCAAAGGTTAGCTACTGTTTTAAGGCACAACTCTCATTCTCTGTCTCCCTTTCTTCCTCTGCTGTCTCTCTTCTTCTTTCATGACACAAACTACATAGCTGTCTTTTCTTTTGCCTTCTCTCACCCTCTGACTTTCTGCAACAGGTTCAACATGACTGAATAAAAACACACCTATGTTAACGAATGCAGTGTCTGGTATGTCGCAGGATAGAGTTCAGACTGTGAAGTCTTGAGGGTTCCTTGTTAGTTTCCTATTTGGAAGTGGACTTCTCAGTGAGGTTAATTCAGAACCGAGACCTTTCTTTTTTCAAATCAAGCCATTTTGTTACTTGCTTGGCTTTTTGCTGAGCCATCAGTTTTAAATGCCATGTACATTTTTTTCACTTCTTATAAGACTGACTGTGCCAAAAGAAAGAAATTTGAGCTTAGGACATTAACTGGACACAAGCAAGATAATGTAGGCCTATAACTGGAGCTCATTGTAATTAAAAAAAAAATCCAGGAATTTATCAGTGTTTGTTTTGAATGTTTAAAGGTGAGTGAAAAGATCAAAAATCAGGTTGGAATTTATAATATATATTTTTTAGTATACTTTTTGCAGCATTAACACAAATGTACCCTTTCCTCCTCTTTTATGACACAAACCACACAGTGCTCACTTCTTTACCTCCACAACTTTAAAGGACTGATAATGTGTAATCAGCATTTCATTTGTGTTTTCTCCCAATTTTTCTCTTCACTTTCTTTTAACAAGTATAGATGCACCTGTTTTCATTGCAAGAGGCTTGTGTTTACTTTAAAACTTGGCGAACAATGTCTTCTTGAAGCAGGACTTTTTTATGCCTGCAAACATAATATCAGTGTGAAATCAGTTTAACAAATACACTCCTTTTTAGAAAAAAATTTGAACATTTGTTAAACACTCCTTTTTAGAAAAAAATTTGAACATTTGTTAAACACTCTAATGGAAGAGCCTTATGTATAATTAACAAAATTTGAAATCTTTCAGATTCTTCACAGTTATCACTGCAATCACTGAAACAATGTCTCCATATCAAAAATATACTGTAATTCTCTGCAGGCTTGTCTAATACAGACACAGTTGTTCCTCAAACAAATTGGGTGATCCTCTCTTTCCTCCATCCAAAACGCTGTCATTTCGATCAGCTGACAGTTTACTGACTTGACCAGCTGTCTGAAACAGGATGTTTCAGCCAGCTGTTGAAACAGGTGTCGTGCCTTATGTTCTACAACCAGCCACTGGCGTCTTGACAAGCTGGGTCGCAGGTGATGCCATCAGCTGGCTTGAGTTGAGATGAGCTCGTCGTGAATATTTGGTCTGAATTGGGCTTCAGCGACCTATCCACACAGACTGGTGTTGCTGCCAAAGGTGAAGCGGGTGAATACTTATGCAAACAAGTATTTTGTATTATACAGTTTATTTGTAATCATTTTAGATCACTTTGTAGAGATCTGTTTTCACCTTGACATTTTTCTATTCTGATCCATCTCAAAAAAGCTAAATGAAATCTACTTTGATTCAATGGTGTAAGTAAGTGAAACTTGAAAACTTGGTCTCCTATTAGTGCAAACCACATTGAACAATGTCTGTATATTAATACCATTGATGCATTTTAAACTGAAAATAAAATATTAAAAATGACCAGTCACACTGTACCTGTCAAAGATTATTTTAATACATACATTGGCATCAAAATCTAATTATTTTTATCATAGAATAATTTTACATAAGAGTTTGCCATTGCAGTGACATACATCCTACAGGGTTGCACAGTTCTGATGGGACTAACGTTTTTTAGACTACAATATGAACACAGTGTGAGTTAATCTCATACATCCCTGGACGTCCCTTTCCAGCTGCTGCAACAGCTGTCGCCAGAACAGAAAGGGAGCAAGTTACCCTGAAAAACATAGGAGGGATGTCAGCTCTGCAAATCACTATTGAAAAGAAGCTTAAGCTCAGTGATTTAGGTCATATCAGTTTGGAAATGTGAATGAACAAGCTGTTAAATGATTTCTTAGCATGTTCCACTCACCATCAGTGTTATCACCTTGGTAGCCCCATAAAAACCTGAGCAGATACATGAAATGGCAGGACACATCTTGACACGTAGTTGTGGATTAGTTGTGGAGAGTGATCACATTGCTTTAAATAGCATCCTAGTGCTTCACAGTCTAATCAATTTCCTTAAAGTGTTTGTGACTCAAATATATCCCACTTAATGTCTTTGATTATGAGGATTTATTATTCATCATCATGAAACCAGGTGAAGTGTCTGACATATTGCAGGGTTTTTAATCTGTGAGTGTATAAGGACTTAAATCAAAGCCAGAAATGGGAAAAACTATGTTCATACTGTATTTTGCAACATTTCAACTGAAAAGCAGGGCTTTCTCTGAATGTGCTCACTACTAATAACTTTAGAAGCAGAGCACTAGCTAATACAACTTCCCAGTACTTTAACTCTTCTCTTTGGCATTCCTGTCATTTGCAAACTCCTCACCACTAATCGATGGACATTACCCAAAGATATAAACAAGCAGTTTGCATTCATATCCAAACTGTGAGATTTATTATTGGCCCGCTTTAAAGTCATAGCATGGCACTTCTCTAGACTATAAATTCCCAGTTTTAAGGTTTCCTTTCAAGTAGATTAAAATGTAATGAATCACATTTCCATTCTACAATTTGTCTCTCGATCCTCGCTCTCTCTTCTGTCACCTCTGCCAGCCTCTGTATCTCCCCTCTTCTCCATCTCACACGCACAGACACACACACACAGACACACACACACACACACACACACACACACACACACACACACACACACACACATTATTACATGAAGTGAAAGGTGATTCTCATCATTAAAACACACTCTTACTTGTCTCTGTTCCCTGTGCAGGAGCTGGAGGTTGGTCTCCTCTCATCTCAGACAGATACCAGTGGTTGGAGGTGGATCTGGGGAGGCGGACCCAAATCACTGCTGTTGCCACGCAGGGCCGCTACGGCAGCTCCGATTGGCTGACGGCTTACCTGTTGATGTTCAGTGACACAGGACACAACTGGAGACAACACCGACAGGAAGACAGCTTAGGGGTAACTCTCCCGCTATAATCAGTTACAAAAACAATAAAAAAAGAAAAACTAAATACATTTTGAAAGAAACATAATGCCGCCCAGATTTTTTATTTATCATCATAATGAAAATAATAAAATAATTGTAAATAATTGTAAATTTCCATATTTTCCAAGTCTCAAAATGTTGATTGTGAACGTATCAGTAAAATGTTCACTGTCTACGTATTTCATTTGTTTTCTTCACAATTTCCGCTCTTGCTAAAAAGATATCTGCTCAAATATCTGCTCATAGCAACTAAAGCATTATTAAATTTTATAAATTTGTTCAGGCACTTACAGCACTTGGTTAAGATTTGGGAAAGAGAGTGGTCTTGGTTAAATGTTGAAAAAGTCAAGAGTGACTTGAAATGTATTGACATTTAACTGAAACCACAATCCTTTTCTAACTTTAACCAAAGAGCTTTTGTTGTCTAAACAATTACTGTTTAATCTGTTTAATTTACTGCCACTTGGCAGTATATATGGCTTATATATTTCACTTTCACATGGTAACCTCAACCCCATAAATGACCTTGTCAACTGTCTCAGTGACATTACACACTGGATGACCAAAATCTTTCTGCAGTTAAACGAAGAAAACAAGACCTTGAGAGAGATCCTTGTGGCAGGTGCCAGAGGTCAGAGACAGGAGATCCACTCTGAAACTGTCTCTGAAACCCAGTGAGCAGGTTAGAAATCTAGACGTTATCTCGGATTCAGAACTAAACTTCACAAGCCACATTACAAGTATAACTAGAACAGCATTTTACCACTTAAAAAATATTTCCAAAGTCAAATCCATCTTGTCTCAGTCAGATGCTGAAAAACTGGTTCATGTATTTATCTCCTTCAGGCTAGACTACTGTAATGCCCTTCTTGCTGGACTCCCCATAAAGACTGTGAGACGGCTCCAGCGCATTCAAAATGCTGCAGCCAGAATACTCACTGGAACAAGAAAAACTGAACATATTACTTACAGAATTGATTTCAAAATATTGCTCACTGTTTACAAATCACTTAATGATCTAGCTCCTAAATAATATATTTGATCTGCTCACTACTTACAAACCCTCCAGCACTCTCAGATCATCAGACACTGCTCTCCTAACTGTACCCATAATCAGTAGTAAATCTGGTGAAGGTGCATTCAGATATTATGGGCCCACTCTCTGGAACAAACTGCCTGATGATATAAGATGTACGACAAATGTGTCATCTTTTAAAAGCTAACTTCAGACATACCTGTTCTCTCAGGCCTATGACTAGCTAGTGCTTCTGTCTGTCTGTCTATCTGTCCGTCTGTCAGTCTGTCTGCCTGTCTGTATGTCTGTATGTCTCTCTCTCTCTCTCTTGCTCACTCTTTTTGGTTATATGTGGGTGGGTATGTTTATGGCAGGGGATGGATTTATGGATGAATTTGTTTTTAACATGTATTTCAATATGTATTCATGTTATTTTGTTCACATTTGTGGTATGTGAAGCACACTGAGCTTACACTGTATGAAATGTGCAATATAAATAAATTTGACTTGACTTGACTTAAACCTCAAACTAAACCTAAACCAGACCACCACCCTGCAACTCAGATGTGGTGCACTGATGTAGCACTTCCTATTGTCCAGTTTTTTACTAAGCTACCTGCTATAGCTCAATAAACTCCCCACTGGAAGGGTTTCAGGACAAGCACGGCGGACACAACTCGAGCCACTTTATGAGCTTTTATTGTGTACACATACACAATAATCATCCACAAGCTAGTTATATGTGACGTTTTAGCTCGTTAGTTAACTAATCAGTTAGGTTGCTAGGTTGTAAACCTGCAATGAAAACACACAAAAAAAACCCCATCAGAATTAACTAATGGAATTACACAATCACAAGATGTTAATTCTTAATCTCAATTACTAGCAACGCCAGTTTACAGACACTCACCGGCAAGTGTACCAGTCCTGATCAACAAGAGAATGAAAATTGAACCTAGGCGGCGCTTGCGCACTGACTAACTACGCAAATAAAGATACACAATCTGGTGAACTAGGAACGATAACAAAACATATCTGTAACCTAGTAAGATTATAACATATATGAAATATAACATAAATGTGCCTGCATTTAGAATAAGATGGTAAATATACACACTTATTTCTTCAAATACCCCAGAACATAATAATAACATCTATCACTTGTAATATACATACGCTAAACAAATAGTGACACCTGCTAGAAAGTTCTACACCTATATTAGAAAAAATATTGCCAGTGAACATAATCCAGGCGAATTATGTTTCCCTACCAAATGTAATTTGGAAAATATTTTAGTATTGGATATTGGAAAACAGCATCAATAAAAAAAAAAAAGTAATGCCTGCATACAGACTCCAAATCACACATTTATTTAAATGGACTATTTTATTTTTAACTAGTGAAAATGTGATTGCCATTGAAAATGTTTAGCAATAAGTTATCCACAGGAAACTTTAGCAATACAAATAAAAACACAAAGTGTGGTCAGCTGAATTAATGTGGCAAGTTAAACCCTATAATGTAGGTCAACAGGGCTAAACACATCAGCAGGTAGGGAAATGCTTGTAAAAATAATAACATTGCTTCAGACAGAAGATAAATAAGGCGTCTTATGCTCTAAACAAACTGCTTGTCTGATTGTCAAACAGCATCTGAAATCCCCTTCCCAGTACACCTTTCTGACATCACAAATGGGGCTTTATCACTTTTCAGAACAGCTATAAATACTTTTGCCTTCTGATGTTGACACATTGTACAAACTTGTTTTTTTTTCCAAGTATATCACTTAGAGACATCAAATAATGCATTTTAAAAAGGTCAACTTGCAGAGATTTGAAACACTTGTTTTGAATTTTGTTGCCTTTATTTTTTATCTTTGCTGTTGGAGCATCCTTCAATGTAGCAAGAAGCAAAGTTTAAAAAATGTTTCTGTGATGATGAAATAACTGTGACAAAAAAGACCATGAAATATCTGCTGGGTTGGATCACCTACTTAAAAAATTCTACACAAAGCAATTTGGTTTTGTACTAAAATTAATTAAAACCAATGGCTGTCTAGTTATCTAAAAACTTTGCACCATTTGTAGTTAATTGTGTTAAAAAATTTGATATTATGTATTTTAACAGCTGTGACGATAACTTGGGAGGGAGTCGTAGAAAAGGTTTCAGTCGTAGTGATCTGGACACTGTTTTCCGAATCAAGACGTTTCGTTTCAAGACGTTTCGGAAAACAGTGTCCAGATGACTACGACTGAAACCTTTTCTACGATAGAACACTCCTGGACGAATGAGGGACTACACCGTCTTGGGAGGGAGTGTAGCTCAGAACTCAGGTTCATTGAAAAAAAATACATTTGGCCTCACTGTCATTGACTTAATTCACATTTCTGTGGGGACTGGTACTGCCTGCAGCATCAAGCCTGCTCACTAGAAGCCTTTCACTTTTTATTAATAATGGATGAAACTATGAAAGGAACCTGGGAGGAATTGTTGACTGCATGGAGCTGCTGTCAAACAGTTGAACCTCTCCAGACAGTTGTTAGAAAGACTGTCTGGCGCACAAAAAGTCGCAGCTTTGATTCCTACAGCGTCAAGGGGGTCCATAAACAGTCTCCACACAAGTCGCTGATGGAACACTTGCCATTGCCAGTCTCGGTAAGAGTGTCAGCTCAGTGCCTAAAATGTGAATGAGAAATCTGACTGAGACATGCATGTGGTGACTAAATAAATGTTATGTATTGCAGCTGATACTCAAGCTCATGTGTGAAATCCTTCCTGCAGACTGGGGAGAAATTCACAGCCGAGGCACTTTCTTCTGCTGTCCTTCAGTACTGCGATTGCTTCATGTTTGCGCATATTCCCCAGTTTTTGCTTTTTCTTTCTCAAAATCCTTATTTTCCATCTTTTTATAGATTATATGTTTCAGTAAAGAGACTGCAGAATGACTGATCACCACCAAGTAAACTACTGTATGTCAGAATGACAGGAAGCCATGCAGCCCTCTGTTGATTGGACATTAGATATGATTCAGAGGCAGTCAAGCATCTCCTCTTTCCTTTATGGAAGACAGTACACACGTCTTGTTACCGTAGCAGTCCGGAGAACAGATTATGATTCTGATTTGACAGCATACGATTTTCTCACAGTGAAGGATACAAACTCTGTGATGACTCTGGGAGTCATCACTTAAAAGAGAGAACAGGGTATGTCTTCTTGCAGCTTAAAAACTTGTTGATTTGACACTTAGCATGAAAGGTGATAAACCCAGAGCTCTCAGAGTGTTTTTAAAGCTCCGTAAAGTAGTCAGGAGTGTCAGTTAAGGAGGGGATTTCACTGCAAAAACAGCTGTATCAGTCATAGCTTCTCACTGACTCCTCAGATTTCTCCCTTTGCTCTCCAGTGCTAGAAAATAAATGAGTACATTTACTTAAGTACTGTACTTAAGTACAAGTTTGAGATACTTATACTGAGTAATTCTACTCAAAGCTACTTTATACTTCTAATCCAGTATATTTCAAAGACAAATATTATATATTTTATTTATATATTTGATGGCTATAGTCACTAGTTACCTTTGAGATTAAGATTTTACATATAAAACATTGGATAAGTTTATGTGCAATACATTGTTAAAAATCAGTCCAGCTTGTGACTTAAAAAATGTGTAGTTGGGGCCTTTTGTCACATGTTTCAAGTGGTGGAAAGTAAGTTAGTACTTTTTCTCAAGTACTGTACCATTTTGATGTACTCGTACTTTACTTCAGTATTTCCATTTTATGTTACTTTAGACTTCTACTCCCCTACATTTCAGGGTGATAGTATAACACTCATAGGGCCCATTTTGCTACATTGTGTACTTTTATTTTAAGTGCATTTTGCTAATAATACTTTTAATTGAATAATATTTTTGATGTAGGACTTTTACTTGTATTGGAGTATTTTTACATTGTTGTTTTGCTAATTTTACTTTAAAAAATATGTCTATGAGTTGTTAGATTTAGACAGATGGTTTAATTTATTTATTGATTCTTTTTCATTTTCATTTTCAACATACACAAACAAAAATCTGACAGTTACAATAACTCATATCTTACATAGACAACTAATCAAACAACTCCAAAAAGCAAGCAAGTGAACAAGCACTTATAAACAAAACAAAACAAACAAACAAAAGACAATACACATACACATATGGGAATTAGTCTCCGCAAGACATAAAACTTACTAGGCTATAACAAGTGGATACATGTGCAATAGTCTAACTACATGTACATGTCTTATTAAAATAAGACACTTTAATTTGGTAACTTCCTTTCTCTAGGTCAGGACATGGTTGTCAAGAAGGGTGACCATATAAAATTCTACGTATCTAGAGATCCTATATTAATGCAAATTACTTTTTTAAGTTTAGCTATCAACAGTGCATCAGTCCAGTCTGGAATGGATTGAGCAACACTATCTCTCCATTTCCCAAAAAATGTACTTTTTGGTAACAGTAATACATTCCCATAACATGTAGATATGACACTTTATTAGACGAGCATTTCCAGAAAGTGCTGTCTGGCTGTTAACCAACACTCCACAACCTACTGGGAGTCCAATTATACTGGACTGGGCTCTTAACCAGGCGTCATTCCATTCAACATTAGTTATACTGCAGCTTAGATCCATACTCCTTTTTCAAAGATTTCTTAAATGTAGTCTGAAAATAAACTCTTAACTCAAGGTCCACTTACTAGATTTCCTCTGAGGCTTTCAGCAACATCTTGTGACCTTTATCAGATGATGAAGTTTGCTTAGTTGTTATGAATAGTAAATACGTCATTATAAGTATAATTATAATAAATACATAAGTAATTCATATGATACATAAATACATATTTTTTTTACTCAACTGTGTCATATTATGTTGTCAAACATTTATTATCTCATGCCATATCATACACCTATTACAGATGCTTTAAAGATTAAGTTATAATTGTTGACAAATATGTTCATAGATATTTAAAATGCCTTTATATCTCCTTACAACTACATTATAGTGTGTTTTTTATGCTGCTTATAAATGCTAAATAAGCACAACAATGCCTTAGTGTAGGCAATCAGGCCAAGGTTCAGCATGATCAAACATAAGGGGAATTAACATGATTACATGTGCATGATCAAACGTAATTTCCCTTACAGGGGTTACAATAAAGTAGTTGCCCCCATATCGAGAGAAATCAAAAGACCATTTGATTACTTAAGGAGAAAGTAATGGATGCATGTGAACCAGCTAATATATGATGCAAGGAGTTTGTCCGTTACCCTATTAATTATTATAATGTATCGATTGCTTCTGCAGTACTTTGATGTTTTGTTTTAGCTAAGGTGAGGATGGCTGTATCACACATAAATATGGTCATGAATAGTAAAAAATCTCAGCAGAAGTTTCTGAGAAACCCCCATCTTGGCAAAAAGATTTTGCTGATGTCATCACTTAAACAGTTACAAGTTTGTGTTTCAAGCAACTAAGTGATGCCAATGACAATTCCCATCTGAAGTGAATGCAGCATAAAGTTGCCCTTGTGCCCTTGTGTAATCCCAGCAATGGTAACTCTATGTTGTAACTAACTTGTATAGTGAAAACCATTAGTGTTAAAGTGTAACTCCCCTACCTTCAAACTAAGCTATGTTTGAACAGGCTGCTCTACTTTTACTTAAGTAGGATTTTGAATGCAGGACTTTTATCTTGTAATGGAGTATTTTTAGACTGTTGTATTGGTACTTTTACTAAAGTAAAGGACCCAAGTACTTCTTTCACCACCGTTCTCTGATTCTTTCTCATGCCCTTCCTCCTCGTTGCATTCTCTACCCTCTTCTCTCCCCTTGACTGAGGTCTTGTCAGAGACCACTCATATTTCAAAACATGCTCGGGTAAGTAAATGAGATGCCACTCTCCTCAGCCTCCTCAGCAGGAAACAGAGCCGTTTGTTGAGCTTAACGCTCCGCTGCCCAGCCGGCTCAGCCCTTCAAAGCACTGAAGACGGCACTGAGATCACAATTATGCAGAGCCAGGGAAGCCAATTTCACTCACATAGCCACACCAGCACACACTCAGTGGACATGCACATGTGAAATGACACACACTCTCAAGTAGGGAGGACAGACACGAGTAAAGCACATGCACTTGAACACATGCACACATAACCATAAATGCAGCTTCTTTTTTTCCCTCACAAATGTTAATGCGTGTGTTGCTTTGTGTGTTCCTTTTGCCCATCAACCAGAGAATCCCACCGGATTCCCACAGGCAGCTGATTGGGAAAATAGAGGCCATTAGTCTTTTTAAGAAAGGCTTGGTACGGAGACAGAATAGGTCCCAGAGTTATTGATCACTGGGCACAGAGAGGGAGAGACGTTATCAGCCATTAGGATCAATGCCTCTGTGTGCTCTAAGTTTGAAAATGCAGAAAGACTGTCTCGGGATCAGGTAGGTCAGGGAGAGTTTTTCTCCAACTCCACACAATTTCAACGAGAACTAGTGCATCTCTTTCTTTTGAAGATCCTTTCATTACAAACATGGTTGTATCTACATATACATTTTGTCAATAGAACATTGCAGCTTTTAGCTTCTAGGATGGCAGCGAAACAAAAGAGGATACACTCCCTTATACAGCTTGATTATGAGCATCAAAGTTCAAAAGGAAAAGATCCTCTGTTCCTGTCTAAGGTACTTGAGGAACTAATTACTACAAATGGTTTGCCATCAGATCTTCACTGCCGCAGCAACCAGTGAAACATGGATGTTGTTCTGTTGTTTCAGGCTTTTCCAGGTAACACTAATGCAGACACTGTGGTCCAGTACAAACTTAAACAGCCGGTGATAGCTCGCTACCTCCGCCTGATTCCTCTGGACTGGAACCCCACTGGGAGGATTGGACTCAGACTGGAGATATATGGATGTCGATATAGTAAGTCCACTCTCTGTCTTTGACTTCTTTGTCAGTATAGGCTGGTGCTAATCCTTTACAAAAATAAGATGTCTACTCAAATGAAGATATAAACCTGAAGTTATGTATCTGGATTTTTCAATTAAATTAAATTCAATTTTATTTAAATAGCGCCAATTCATAACAGAAGTTATAATATTATTTACAGAGACCCAACAAATCCCATTTTCAATCTTTCTGTTCAGGCTTATTTACATTATAGCATTTATGCTATAGCAGTACTAGAATTATTTTAGAACATTTAGGCATTTAGTGACATGGATTAAAGACGGACGCATAAACAATGTAAACAATAATCATTTTGAGATAGCAATCAATAAATCAAATGCTGTGAACAAAAATGAAAAAAAAGGTGTTTGTGGCTGTCACAGGCCTGTAACAAGTCCATCTAATCATTTCATTCAGCCTGAATATAACGCCTCTCTGCCCGTGCACTCATTTCGCATGAAAATGTGTTTTGGGGGAGTAGCTTTGGAGGGAGGCCTGAAGGGAGGGGGTGGGATTTCTTCGGTTGGATACTTTAAAAATCTAGCTGTCTCTTGCTAGTTTCTCCAACATTACCTACCCTAGCTTTAGTACTGGGTTGGCTTTGGCAGGAAATTTAGTTAATTGTTTTATAGTTCATACAATTTTTACTCACTTTTGTGACTTTTTTGTCACATCTTGTAAGAATGTGTATTGGCTGTACTTATCAGCAAATTATTTTGGGTACAGTTTGTGTGAAATAAACTACCCTCTGTGGAGAATGTTTGTTGGAAATATGGTTTGCTTTTGATAAATAAAGAAATAAAGTGTAACACTGATTATACTGGTAACAAATAAATTTTATCTTACAGATTCACAGGAATTCTGCTTTCACAACAATAAGATTTAATTACTCTCACTGGTCCTTTTTAAGGTCTGTGGTTGCTGCTCTGTAGTCATTAGCTGAAACTAGACCATATGGTTTTACTGTGTTTGAAGGGTTTGTAAATTAAGGGGCCAACGGGTTTCCGGCTCATTAGAAACAGTTTCAGAGAGGGATAAACAGAGAAATTCAATACTATCAAACAATAAAAATACTGTCATGCATTAGAAAATATAGGCTGTTGTTTGTGATATTTATAGTGACCACATTGTCTCATATGTTGTTCAATGAGAATTGAAAAAAATATTTCTTTCTTTATTCACAAGCTCACACCTCTTACAACAGGGCTTGAAGGTTTTTACATTAAAGCTACATGCTAAGTAGTTATACTACTAGCTACACATTCAGTGACATTAGTAAACTACATACAACGCTTGTGTTTAACAAACTGATTAGTCTGCAAAAGAGGCAAAATATCTGATGATTTTGAGTCCAGCTTTCTCTTCACAAAGTCCTCACTGATAAAGTTATTCCTCCAACTCTTTGTTATTCTATAGCTTCTGACGTGGCGAGCTTCGATGGCAGCAGCAGCCTGGTCTACAGGCTGAGTGTGAGGCAGACCTTACCGGCGATGGAGGTCATCTCCCTGAAGTTTAAAACCCTTACAAATTCTGGGACGCTGCTCCATGCAGAGGGACAGAGAGATCATAGCCTCACTCTGGTGTTGGAGAAAGGACGGCTGCTGCTCTACCACCAACAAGGTACATTATTCTTCCAATATTTAGATAAGGCCCTCCACTTTTCAAAATCCCGCTTTTTTTTGTACAATGTATATTGTATTTTTTACATTTTTAAAAAGGGAGTAAAAAAGGCATGTATTTTGAGTTACAGTGAGAAGGTATAATCATAATGTACTCCTCATAATAAAGAGTACCAGACACTGGACTTGAATATAAATAAAAACACATTCATTTCAGTGATATTGATAAAACTATTGACAGTGTGTGACTTTTTAAAATACATATATTTCATATTTTGATACATTTCTTATATGTTGTGATTGAAGTTGCAAATGGAACATTATCTATTGATGGTGCCATAAATAATGTGCCATAGATCTACCAGTCCTATTCTTCAAAGTATAGCTTATGTCCCTAAATGAATACCACAGCATGTGATGTTCAGTAGGGTTCTGCGTTAAAAATGCAGAGAACAAGATAGCTTTTTCTGATGCCACTTTTCTGGCAGAATGATTAAACTAAGCATGATACCCATCTTAATCAAAATGCGTTGCTTTTAAGTAGCTGGGAATATGATAACCAATGGTACGCCCTTGCACAACATATACATTACAATACATTACAATACATAAGAGCAATATGAAAATGTTTGTACAAAAGAAATCCAGTAGTGCAACTCCTGCAGTCATGATGTGTGTACTATATATAAGTATAGGTAGGTAGGTTCTTACTTTAAGCCTCAAGTCCTGCTGGTTTTCGTTCTTGACATACTGTATATTCATGGACTATTTGACACCTGGCACACCAAGTGAATGCAGTTAAGTTTTTGATAGGATAAAAAACAGCAGTAGTCGACTTCCTGAGGACAAGTCTATGAAAGCCTATGATGTTGGGGAGGCTGAAACTTTGGATGTTTGAATTTAATTAAGTATTTTGGAACTTCTCTTGGACGACTTTTCTGGCAAAGTTTGCAGTTTTATCTGTCTGTTCATTCATTGTTCATTGCTCTGAGTAAATGTCAGCTAAACGCCTAAACCGTACGGTGTAATTATGCACTCACTCGGGCTCCAGAGGATCCACCATCCCGTCTCTATATAAGGAATTTCATATCTAGCACATTTTTGTCCCCACAATGAAATGGAGGGAGCTTCAAGTCGGCCTCCATCCATCTGCTGGTTTGTTTGCGTGATTGTCAGATGTGATTTCTAAGATACCACTGATCCAATTTTGAGGAAACTCAGGGGAATTATGCTTCTTTCTGCTTTTGCTGATTAGCTCAATATAGTGTTTATTTGTTTATCCATATGTCTCAAGTAATATCTCAGACAAAACTAATCAGATTTTGAAGAAACTTTGGGAATTAGTGTAGTTTACCATTGGAGGCATGCCGATACATTTTAATACAAGGAAACATACATGTTGTTGATTGACTGTGAAAGGGGACAGCATCATTTGTTGGGGAAAACATGTTTAATCTTATTTTAGTTTTTTTCTTTTTCGCCATGTTTTTCTGAGACTCACTTTCCCTCAATCAACTGTGTCTCTCTGTTCCTCGCTCTGTTTTGCTCTCAACTTGACATCCTCTCTCGTATTCGCTCTCTTTTAATCTATGATGGATGCTAGCAACATGTGTTAAGGATGAACTCTGTGGAGCACAGTGGGCTAGCACAGCATAACATGATCCATGGCCTCTATCTGCACAGAATAGAGCACTGTGGAGGCTATGTGTGTGTGTGTATATGTGTGTGTGTGTGTGTGTGTGTGTGTGTGTGTGTGTGTGTGTGTGTGTGTGTGTGTGTGTGTGTGTTAATGCAAACGAGGTTAAACCTGAGGTGTTGTTAGACTGCCAGGCCGTCGTATTATCACCATATGGCATACCTCTCATCAACCATGCCATCTGGCTGCTTGAGTACTCTGCAGCTCTGCTCACCAACCGTTCCTTTCCTTCCTTCATTTTTGAAGTTTTTCCTATAATTTCTTTAATTATTACATCCCGGGAATATGTAACATTTTTTTTCAGGAAATTTCTTTCTTAGAGTAAGTTTGATTTTAAACAAAGAACTTAATTAAAGGATAGGTTCACCTTTTTGGAAGTCTGACTTAACACAATATTCTCATGCCCATATGCACATTGAAACCTTCTTCCTCTCCATACTGGCCTTCAAGAGATTTGTGATGGGGACAGCGTAAGGGTATGTTACTGTAGGTCAGGTTTAGAGAATGGTGTCACCTGTCAGAAGGCCTAATGATAGGTCAAACATCATTAACAACATTAATACTGGGCTTCCATAGGAATGCTCACCCTACTTTTGGCACATTTCACCATGTAGAAATGTGGTATAATCATTATAGTGCTGACCTGAGTTTAGAATTATGTGCAAGAGCAAGGAAGGTCGCAGTCAGACATTTTTGCATGTTGTTTCAGTGATTTTAGGCATGGGATAATTGTTCTTGGACATTTAGCTGTAAACATTAGGGCTATATACTGTATGCACTTCACCTGTTGAATTACATGCTGCACTCTGATTTAGGAATGGAGCCTCCATCTAGCATGTGTGCAGAGAAAATATTGGAAAAAATATTTTTTTAGAATAAGCTTTATTTTATTTGTGTTAGTATTTTGGGGGAAATATTTTGACTTTTTTAGATAGTTGACATTAGAGATGAAATGAGAGAGAAATAGGGAATGACATAAAACAAAAGTCCCCTTCCGGACGTGAACTGGGGATGTTGCAGTGGTCTGCGCCTTCACCCCCATAGGTCACCAGGGCGTCTCTAAGCTGCCATTTTGGCATGAAAAGTAGTTGGAAGAAATTGCTGCGGTGGAAAAGTTGATCCAGTTACATTACAGTAATGATTTCAAGGTTGAAGTTGAATCTATACAGGTAGCTACAACAGTACGATGATGTTTGAAGAAGACACCCTTCATTCAGTACATACAACAGTCTTCAATATGTGACCATGGAGGCACACACATGCTAAAAATCCTGGGTGTTTTAACTCGGAAAGGGAGTCGATTTTGGCGAGAATCTAAATTTGCTGTATTCAGCCATAGTTTATACCGCTCTCTCTGCTTTCCTCCATCCTCCACACTTGTCTTAACCTCTCTAGGTCAGTCACTCTATACATTCTTACAATGAAAACAGAATATTGTCCAATTCCCTCTAGTTGGGAAGGGGTGGAAGAGTATTAATTCCCTGGTGGTATTGTCTGTCAGCGGTAGAGAGGTGTTATCTGCAAAAGCCATCAGTCTAACATCAGCTCCCTGAGTGATGCCTGTCACATCTGCCTGCTAGACCCGAGCTGATAGTCAACAAACTGCTCAAAGAACTCTGGGTAGCCGGGAACGAAAATAAACACTGCTCGTTTTTGTAACGGAGCAGAGATTAGATTGAGCTATGATAATCCAATAGTGAGGAAAAAAAACATCCTCTGCCTCAATCACAGTGCTGTCACTGCATGCTTCTTTCTCTGGCTCTCTTTGTTTCCCTGCCTGCCTGGCTGCCCCCTTACTGCTTTTTCTATTTTCCTCTCTCTCCGTTGTTATTTATCACAGCCTTTCTCATGTCGCCACAGTTCTGCCCCTGCTAGATTTTTTTCAGAGGCGATTATTTGCCTTTTTCAATTGCATGCTCTTTGTCTTTCTCTCCTCTCGCTCTCTTTCTTCCTCTTTTTCACACATCCCCTCCCTCCCTCAAACTCTCTTAGGAGTTTGCAGTCGGCAGACAGTGTAATTTAGATCAATAGCCTGGAGCATCCACCCTGAGCCACAGCATGCTCCTCCACAGTCAGCTGTTGGCTCAAGAGAAGAGAAGAGAAGCTCAAACTATGGGAGCAAAAATAAAACCTGAAGATTTAGATGCATTATCTCCATAGCTCCAGAGTGTATGTTATTCTCTGAGGCTCTTCTTACTTATCTTGCCCATTTGGCAACCTGATCCTGTCCCGGGCCTCTCTTTAACAATGATACATGTCGCATCATGTGGAAAACATGCTGGCTGAGACACAGAAGAGCTAAAGACAGCTAATGATGGCTAACAATGGGCATCAGGGATATGTGTAGCTTATGAACACACAAACATAAAGAGCTCAGCCAGAGCAGATGTGTTTTTGTGAGCATAACAGCCATTACCATGTATTAATGATGAATTAAAACAGAAAAACAGACATATACAGACAGACCAATTGGCAGTACACAAGCAGACAGACGACAAACAGATAAATACAACAGTGAGACACCCTCTCTATCTCCCTGTGGCTGTCCAAGCAGTTGGAATAATTGGCTGGCTCATTAAGATTTATGTCCGCTATCGAAAACCATCTCATTTCCTCTCTGCTTTACATTTATCAAAATGTCAGTTTGCTATAATGTAGCACACTGCTTCATAATTCAGTTAAATTCTGAACAGTCACTGGGAAGCTGTAATACACTACAGTAAACACACTGAGGGCGAGTGTGTCCTGCTCCAATGCGTTCTGGACAAATGGTGTTAAGTATTGCTGACTAAATTGGGATGGCATCACAGAGGTGTGCAGGGCAAGCTGCATGTTAAGTGAAAACCTGTCTTTTCTTTGTATCCTCAATAATAAGGACATGCTGTGGTTACTTTCTGGTTGCTAGCTGTGCTTTGGTGTGATAAAACACAGAATGTTTCAGATTTTACAGTAACAAAACATCAACATGATCACATAGGCTTTCACTAATCGCACAGAGCAACAAAAGCTACAACCAGATCTTCCCCAAGGCATCTGCACTGTTGAAAAGAGATGAATCTCTCTGGACGAAGTGTGCCAGTTGGCAGATAAAATAGAAGACGATGAATTGTGGTGATTACTGTTGCATTTGCTACTCTATTCCACTTTTTCTACAATGATTTACAGTGAGCCTCCAGGAGTTTCTGTTGTAAACAGCCTCATAAGAATTTCAGTCAGCAGCCTCTGTATTTTCAGTGGAGCCTGAAACTGCTAAGATAGCCATGGGACTCTTACTGTAACACACTCATCTGCTGTATAATAAGTTGCTTACTGCTACACAGATAAGTTACACAGAGAAAGAGAGAGAGAAAACCAGTGTACTTTTGTGTATTTTGTGTATTTTAGTCATTATTTTTGATAGTAGATAGTAGAGAGGTAACAGAAAATAAAGGGAGAGAGAAGGGATGACATGCAACAGAAGTCCATGGTCTGACTCAAACCAGGGACGTTGTGATTACATGGTCAGTGACTTAAACCTCCAGGTGACCAGGATGTACAATGACCAATTTTTTTTATTATCACCAGTTGGCTTATTTGGCTTATTGAAACGGGGCAGAGGACAGAAGTAAATTTTTCCTATAGAATTCCCAAAATATAAAACAAATTATATAGGGAAATATATACAGTAGGAAGGGTCTTATTTTCTCAGTTAATCAATTAATCACTTGATCTATACAATGTTAAAAAATAGTGAAAAATCTATTTCTCACAATTTCCTTTAGACCAAGTTGACGTCTTCAAATTGATTGTTTTCTACAAACAACACTTCAAAACCCAAAGATATTCAGTTTACTATCACATACATCACATTTGAGAACCTGGAACCAGAGAATCTTTGGCAGTTTTGCATGAAAAATTACTTAAATGCTTAATCGATTATCAAAATAGTTGGTGATTAATTTTCTACTTATCCATTCATCGACTAATTGTTTCAGCCGTATATATATAACTTATTATTTATTATAAAGCATGACATGCTTTCATTTATGTTTTCTTCCTGATCTTTAAAAGTTTTATTAATGTGATCAAGTTTTAAGTGGCATAATATATAATATAATAATAATAACTAGTCGTTTCAGTTCATGTACTGTTAGTTCTTTTTATGTATTCATTATATGTGCTATTTACTTTACTCTGTTTATGAACATGCTTTGGCAACATGATTTTTGATCAAAACGTCCAATGAATTGAATTAAAGATACAGAGAGAGACATGACACAACTGTAACATTCTTGCCATGAATATCACTGTGCTGTTTCCTTTTTTTCCAGTTTGTTTAATGGTAATAAACTCAATTCCCAACTGTGACTAAAGCTGAGAATTGGTTTAGAGAAAGTACATTATTTTTACAGTCAAGCTGTATTTCAAATGGTAGCACCATGTGACGTTGAAATGCTGAAACAATTATAACAGTCTGTCTCCTGATAAGACCTGTCATTGTCGTCCTTCATAAACAGATTTAGAGCTTGAGCAAAGAGCCATAATGGAATAGCAGACAGAATATGATAAGGTGATATTGCCCCAGGGAGCTGTCTGGAACAGTAGACTCTTGGAAAGTGAAAACTCGTGTTCATCGCAGACTCCTCAGCTTAAAGACAAGAACATTCAATATTAGTCTACTCAGTATGGATAAATCAAGCAGTAATTGCCTCACAATGTCCTCACAGGTATGCAGGCAGAGGAGGAATGAGGGAAATTAAGACTGACAGATAGTGAGAAAGGGAGAGGGAGTTTCATGAATGAAAGTTAAGTGTTTCTACAATTGTTTGCCCTCAGATTTCTGGTATTGATCACACCCTCTCTATTTCCACTTATTCAAGCTGTAACCAAATATGTCACCTCATTAAATGGCCTAACCATGAAAGGAATATTAGACATTTTGGGAAATGCTGTTATTAACTCTCATGTCTGTATGTTAAGTAAGGAGCCGGAGCCAGGAGGTTATTAGCTTAGCTTAGTATAAAGACTGGAAGCAGGGGGTAAACAGGTGGCATCTATCTATCTATCTATCTATCTATCTATCTATCTATCTATCTATCTATCTATCTATCTATCTATCTATCTATCTATCTATCTATCTATCTATCTATCTATCTATCTATCTATCTATCTATCTATCTATCTATCTATCTATCTATCTATCTATCTATCTATCTATCAACACGTTAGGAGATGCAGAGATGGATCCACCAATTTGGACCTGCTGGTGTTGGGTCTGTCATTAATTATGTCCTGCTGTCATTTTGCAGCATCATCATTTATTGTGGTGGGTCCTCTTCCCTCCCAGCATACAGATATATGCGCTCTAATGAGAGAGGATGACCTCAGTGACCTGCTCAGTGTTTGAAACAAAGATGAAAACATTCCACTGAAGCTGCAACGTTTCCACGACTTTTTGTTTTGATAAATCAAACACGAACCTTCCTTTTAATTCTCCTACTGCCAGAAATAAGAGGCAAAATTATTTTTTCAAGCATGTTTGTCCTTGTTAAAAATGCATTATGGAGGAGGACACACAGAATGCTGACTGTGAAGTGTTTCTGAGGTGTATACCTCAAGTTCCTCAGCAGGAAGTGCACACAAGAGGATTTCTGCATTTGCTGGAGTCATTGCTCTGCTATCAAATGCACCATCATTGATTGTTTTTCACATCCTCACCTCTCTTGCAGGTGTGAGTTCATCATCTGGCGGTCAGCTTCTTGTTTCTCTGGGAAGTCTGCTTGATGACCAGCACTGGCACCATGTAAAGCTGGAGCGGCTCAGCACTCACCTCAACCTCACCGTGGATAAAAACACTCATCAGGTTCACATACCAGCTGAGCTCAGCCACTGGGACATTCACCAGGTGAGAGGAAATTGACAGCATTTAGGGAACACAAAAACAACACATATTTATTTATTTATTTTTTTTGTGTCAGACACTAATCTCCTGTAGACTTGAAAGGTGGCTGGAGAAAGTTTGTAGTCTCATCCTTTGAATATTGTATAGCTATAATCATATTTAATTTATGTTAGTTACTTTGGAACTCAAAAGTCACCAGTTCTTGTGTTGTAAAAATCTTTCAAAACTTTTATATAAATATAAATAGAAACTTCAGCACTTCTCCAGCCGCTTACAATTTGTTTACTAGTCTGAAGTTTGCTTTTGCAGTTTACTGATTGGCTCCCAGGCATGTCACTGTTTCATTTATTGAGTAACTTTCTCCTTAAATAAACCAAACACCAGTCTCAAGGTAACCAGTTCTATTGACCTATAAAAAAGCAGAAAGTGTCTATGTGCAAAAAAACAGCAAACTAACCCACAAACAAGCTTGACAGAGTTGTGCATTTAGCCGTATTCTAGTGAAATATATCTGTAGAGCATCCCGAGTCTATGAATGAAGTCTGAGTTTCTGTGAATGACAAAAATACAAACTTTTTACAGTAACCTTTGAAGTCTATAAGAGTGACTGATTTTACATATATCACATGTGTTGTTTTCTTGTGCAGCTAAGTCTGGGAACAGTCCAGGGCCATGGACTGCAAAAACCCATCCTGTCCAACAGGAACTTCCATGGCTGCCTGGAAAACCTGCTGTATAACAACCTCAACCTGATAGACCTGGCTAAAAAGAACAACCACCAGGTCTCTGTAGTGGTAAGTTATTCTGTTTCAGCATCTTTGGAACATCAGAAATCTGCCACTCAGCGTTCATCAGAACCCTTTTATGGAACAAAACATTTGTTCATCAATCTTAAAATTCATGGATGGATGGCTTTAGTTACAGTTACAGCTCTGTGAAACTCTGTTTATCCATTCAGCAGCAGCAAATTTGAATTCTGAAACAATTTTGAATTAAATTAACTGCATGTTTTTCTTTTTTACTGATTACAAAATTTAGAATTCTAGATTTATCTCTGAGGCTCATGGGTAATGTAGTGTTAAGTGCTACTGTAGTAGATTAAACTGACTAGAAAACAATTGATTTCTCAGAATAAGAATACGTTTTTTCTTCTATTAACATGTCAAGTTACATATTTTTAATGAATCTTCATTATTACATTACAGTTTGGTCATGTATCATTGTACACTATGATGTCACTCTAAACTGTGTATCGTGAAATATTGTGTCTACTGTATATTGACATATAGGGTTACTGTTTATGGTTTATGGTGAGATAACACATTCAATACATCTTTGTTGTTTACAAGAATGCTGTATATCTGCCATTATATATTTTGCATGTATTGTGAATCATTTACTGAGCAATTGTACAATTTGAACATATGTTTCTGATGTTGAATTCCTTTACTTCCTGGCTTCAACTTAGCAACAACACATACATGAAACCTTTGTGTGTGTATTTGTGTATACAAAACAGCAGTCAACAAAGACACAATGTTACTTTTGGTAAAATGGTTTGGTACCTTCTCATGAGCCTAGTGAAGTCCTGTAAGTGTCACCTTGGATATCTCTTGATCATGCCATTTTTTGGTCCTGTGGTTTCTCAGTTGTTAACATCCTTTATCGATCATTATAATCAAATGCTGCCATGATGGGAAACTTTAGAACAAGTTATCACTTTTCAGACTTTTTGTACTCTTCCTCCCACTGTGTTGTTGTCCCTCTTACCTCATCAGTATCATTATTATGCTAATAGTCACTGTCATGATTATTATCATTATTTTCATCATCTGCATCATCATCCTCTTTATTTTAATATTCGTCATCATCATCATTGCCATTAGCATCATCCTAATCTCCTTCATTATCATCACCAGTGTCATCACTTGCACATTTTAGAGTTACAAAGCCCACAGCAAAAAACTAGAGAAGAAAAGTACAAAGTTAGAGAGGAAGAAAAATTATCAATGTGGAAAGGAGATAGAGAATGAAAATGAGGAGATGTGAGGAAAGAAGGAGACAGGGAGGATGGAAAGAAAAACTGGCACTTTCTGATGCATGTTAGTCATCACAGAAAATTTTATTTAATATGAATTTTGTTTGCATGACCATGGGAGTTAATGTACAATTTGTGCCTCACATTGTGCTGTATAGGAGATTTACCCTGAATACATTACAAAACAATACTAACAACATCATATATCCATTGTGCTACTTATCTTTATTTCCCTCCATATGTTATTTAGTTTTTGTGTTTTTGTATTCTGGATATTTCAATCATGCTAATGCTTCTGAACTTGAGCTCGAACTGCAGCGTTTCTGAAAAATAATTATTCTAGTCTGAATTTATCCATTGTATCCTTTCTATGCTGGGATTAGGAGATGCAAGACAAATAGTGAAAGTGGGTGCAAACGCTGTGTGACCCTGATGCTTCAAGTTTTCTAGTTTATTTTAGCTGCTCAGCTAATATCAATATGGTAATACAGGTGACCTTATTTCAGCAAGCTGCTGATGAGACCTCTGTGACATCGACTCAAACCGAGTCAACCTCTGCAGCTAATGAATATTCATGTTTTATTATCTCTTTCATAATCATTTCTCTCTCTCCCTTCCCTCATCTCTTTCTCAGGGCAATGTGACCTTTTCTTGTGCTGAGCCAGTTTCAGTCGCTGTGACGTTCACTGACTCACAGAGCTTCCTACAGTTGCCAGGACTGACATCGTGGTCATCGGGAGTTGTCTCTGTAGCGTTGCAGTTCCGGACGTGGAACAAGGCAGGTCTTCTCTTGACCTTTGACCTCCCGCAGCAGGAGGGTACAGTCTGGCTGTACCTTAGTGAGGCCAGACTCCGCCTACAGATCAATAAAGTTGGCAGGGCCCAGCTGGAGCTCAGCGCAGGTCGGTCCAATTATGATTTTGCAGTTACACCTTTGTCATTTCACACAGAGACGTGAATCTGTTGACCATGTTGTTCAGTTGTATAATGGAGTCATAGCATGTTCTCACAGCTCAGATTTATGCCACAGACATAAAAAATCTAATTTGTTCCATCTAAGCACAAAAAACACACTAGAGGAGTGGTTTTATTGGGGTTTCACACCAAAAGCACAATGTCAAACTTGCACAAGACCATTATTTTCAGTGGAGAAAGTGGCTCTGCTGAGATATAGCGGTCATAATTAATGCTGTGATCATGTACATTCAGATGTAGTGTGCAGAATCCTAGTTAGCTGTTTTTTTTTTAATACTTCATTTTGCACTCTACCTTGTGCAAAGTATTCACTCTTGTGAGTCATGTCTGAAATGAAAGTCAATCAAAATCTTTGGCTTGAAAGTTGTTTCTTCACCTTGGAAACAGCGGTCTCAAGGTCCACTTACTAGCTTTCTGTGGCGTTGAACCGCATGTCACAGTCTTCCTCAGCGGATAGTTGTCATCATGTGACCTAAGTACATAATAACAGTTGGCCATATATGGGGAAAAAGTTGTGACCCCTGTCAAGCTCCCTCTGCAGTGCAATACTGAGAGATGTGGTTGGACGCTCCAGTAAAAGCTAATAAGTGGACCTTGAGTTAAATTTTTGTTAAATCAAAATATTGCTTCTGGCTCATTAAAATCTTGATATTTCTCCAGACCCAGCTACACAGTAATTAATTAAGTATAACAAACACAAATACTCAAACTTATCCCATAGTTAAATCACAACTCTATACAGCTCCAGGAGGCTAAAACACCTTCATCAAGTTTAAGGAACTGAAAAAGGAGTCATGATCCTGATTTGCAGCCATACCCAAACACCAAAGAACATAAAACCATTCATGTTTGTGTCTGTGTGTGTATAAAGGCTCAGGTCTGAATGATGGTCAGTGGCATTCTGTGGAGCTGAACTCCAGACAAGATCATTTAAGCATCACAGTGGACAGAGACAAAGGAGCCACCGCTCACACCAGCATCCCACTTCCTCTAACCACAGAGAGTCAACTCTTCTTCGGTGGTAAGAAGACATGAAAGAATACATATGTCATGTATGCTGTTTCTATCTGTTTCTTTTTTTGTCTTAGCAGTTAAAACAACATTGTAGATACAGCTGAGGACAGCTGCCAAAATATTCTGAATTAAAATACTTCTCTTGTCAAATGTTTTAAATTGTACACAGCAAAAGTATTTTGCTGATATGGGCATTTAGGACTGATTAAAATTCATAGAGGTACTCAGGTTATAATTATCATCTCTAGATCTCCTTTGGAGGTTTAGTGCCACCCAGAGAGGAATGAAGTCATAAAGCTGCTTAGTCTTTCCCTCTCCAATCCCTCCTCCTTTTTCCTCTCTCTTTCTTTGATGTTTCCTTCCTTCAAGTGATCTTTCTCCTCTCCATTTTTCTTGCCTCTTTCTTGCCTCTTTCCTTTTTGCTCTTCCTTCCTCGATGCATTCCTTTCTCTTTAATCACCTTCTCTTTTCATTTTTCTCAAACTCCCTTGTCTTTCATTACTCCCTCTCCTGTCTCTGCAGTGCTTGTATATGTTCTCCCCCTCAACTAGTCTATACACCCTTTTGTACACTCACACACAAATAAAGGTATATGCTGTAGATACATTAACCCACCACACATGTCATTGTCTATTAATGAGATTGTGGCCTTGAACAGCCTTTTTCCAACCCAAGTCACATGGTAGTTCACCTGTAAGATTAGAGAACACAGTCTCTGTATATTGAAAAACATTACAGTGAGTTTGACTCCAATAGTGCTATAGAGTGATTTTTATCCCTCAAATAGTAATGGTACTTACAGATACTGACAGACTTAGTGTGTTAACACCAAATTTCGGAAACTTCCTCCATGCGTCATTGTCACTGCCATAAGGAAAACAGCTCCAACAAAATCTTATTTTGAGCTCCTAAAATTCAAAGTGACAATAGTGACTCATCTTTCCTCCCTCCTTTGCTGGGAGGTGTCGAACTGTGCACCTGATGGGCTGACTGTAATTAGAGCAACGCAGAGCCTGGAGCAGGAATGCTGTTTTTGGCCTCAAAATGCAACCATCCAGGATCACTGATGGATAAGACATAGAGCTCATTCACATGCTTTGGCAAAGAGTGGTTTAATATGACAGCCACCTCAGGTTTGCCTATGCGGAGGGCTTAGATCAGGGTAAACGTCATATACCCCGAGATAATGAAGTGGAAAACAAAAATCCTTATGAACTTAAACCTTACAGTAGATTCTCCAGCGATTGTGGAATAAACAGCCTCTTTCCCACATTGAATCTGAAAATGCAACTCTGCTGAGAGAAAGAGGAGCAAAGAAATCCTTGTTTTTCCTCTGGAGAGGAACCAAATGGCAACTACCGTAGGTGCAGTCTTTGGAGAGAGAATCAATCTACAGCGCTGAATAGTCCTCCCTTTTTACCTGACAAGAGTAGGTTGTTAGCTAATGCTACGAATAATAACCTGGAGGAGCCTTTTTTCTAGATGACAGTGGCAGTTACAGTGCCTGTTGGCTTATATCAGCCTGTGTCACATGTGACTTTGTGGGCATAAATTCTCAACTTGCGTCTGAGTGGAAAAATATTCAGCGTTTTTCATAGTCTGGGTGTCGGGATGGATTTCATAATAAATCACTATTACTTTTAACAACCATTAATGTGAGTTTTAACCCCCTACAGTCAAGTTTAAACCTTAAGCTGGCATCCATAACTTTCCACATCAAGTGATGAAGTTAGACATGTACTGACACTGTCAACCTTCTGGTACCACCTGACAAATCTGTGTTTCAGCACACTCCTACATACAGATGTATATAACAATAATATATACAGTATAAAAGACATTGCTGATTTAAGCTTAATTTTGGATTTTACGTTACAACTAAATGTGCCCAGTCTGATTGTTTTTGCACTTTGTTTTAATATCTGACCTCAATGTTTTCATTAGACAGAAGACAAAATGTTCCACTCACATATACATTAATGAAGTTTTATTAAGACAGCAGTACTATTCTGACACTCTACACTTCAGTGTGAAATTATATTTGTTTTTAATTGTGCTGAGTGCTCTGCAGTAGCTGTTTTATTAGGTCTTGGTTTCTTGATACATATAGGGTATGAAGAACATACTGGCTTATATTCAGATGACATAAAGGTAGATCTCTCAGTTAATAGTGTATATATGGCATGTGAGTTGCATCTACATAGTATCCATGTTTTTTATGCTTCCATCAGTCATGAAAACATAACTAACATAAGACATGGAGACACAGTTTGGGGCTTCTGGGAGGAAAAGTTGTATTGATAATCCTACCAAAAAACAGCATAAACAAATCCAAAAAGCAAAAACAAATACAAGGCTGTGGCCCAACCATTGATTTAGTGTCATGTGTTTCCCTCCTCAGGTTGTCCTATTCAGGAGAGCAGTCAGGCGTGTAGGAATCCCTTCAAAGTGTTTCAGGGCTGTATGCGTCTCCTGATTTTGGATAACCAACCTGTTGACCTGATCAAGGTGCAACAAAGGCTGCTGGGAAACTACAGCCACTTGCAGATTGATATGTGTGGCATCATCGACAGGTTAGTCTCCAAAAGTGCCATCTGAATTATTTTCTTTACTGCTGTTATTCCTGTTAAACCCACACATCACACAGGTGTCTGAATGGGATGCCATGCAAGCAAACATTCACATTTTATGTGCCATCTACTTTTATTTTGCTCTTTGGGGCTGATTGCTCTCATTAACTTTTCTCATGATGTCCCTCTGCTTTGTGTGTTGTTTTGGTTCAAAGTGGTTTCCACAGTAATTTGGGGATTTCTGAAGACAGCGATAGGAAATACTCAGTTTGTGATTTATTTGCATTTCGCTTCTGGTTTGGACCACATATTTGAAAATCCTATTATAACTGTATTGCCCAGACACGGTTTCTCCTTTTACCATGCTCAATAAGATACACAGATGGAAAATTCAATTTCATTAGTTGTCATCCTCTTTAAAGTCAGTTGAGAACCCAAGTACAGATAGAAGCAGGGGGCTATAGATGTTCTCAAGTTACTTTTGTTGTTTTGTCAACATATCACAATCAATGAGGCTAATTAACTAGACGTGGTAATTGTCACTCTGTGACTCAGAAAACAATAAACATCCATAGAAGGGAATAATGATTTAAAGGATAAGTCTGGTGATATTCTATATTTTTTATTGTCTGTAAATCCCATGAAAAACAAACAAAACCAACAATTAACTGATTTACTAACAAGTATTGTCTATGTATCCAAAACCTGACATAGCTTATTCCTCTGTGCCATAGAAACAAAAGTTCTATGGCACAAGTCAAGTCAAGCCATTTTTTATTTATATAGCCCAATATCTCAAATCACAAATTTGCCTCAAGGGGCTTTACAATTTGTACAGCATATAACACCCTCTGTCATTAGATCCTCGATTTGGATAAGGAAAAATCCAAAAAAAAAAAAAAAAAAAAAAACCTCAGGAAGAGCAACAGAGGAGAGAGCCCTCTCCCAGGACAGACAGACATGCAATACTGTAGATGTCATGTGTACAGAATAGACCAACATAATAAAATGACAGTATAGACAATCAGGATGACAAAATTGTAAATAGATTGCAACAATTAAAAACAATTTAAAATATATCAGTGAGTCACACTTTTGTACTGGTTAACATGTTCCTGTTACAATGAAGTTGGCCACTGTAGTTTATTTTCAGTCAATCTCACATACACTGTCCTGCTGCTGTAGATACTCTCTAATATATCAAATCTGCAGCTGAAAATATTCTCCAACATATACACTATTTACTTAAAGAAAGTATATATTCATGATGCATTTATAAAGATTTACATTTTCACTAGTAACAAATGGGCTTGGGGCTGAGAACCAGACTGACAAATGCACAGTTGGTTTTGGTCTTTTTATGGGATGTGTTGATAATAACAAAAATATGGAATATGGCCTGCCTTTCACAAAGAGATACAGGAGTAATTGAGGGAGGCAAACTCAAGACTGAAGAACCAGAAGAAAACTAGCACAGAGTATATTCAACCTACTAAACAGATTAAATCAATATTTGACATGGCACTCATTGGCTGGAACGTCCCAGTGGCTGTTAGTGTGGACAGAAGCTGGTACCTTGGACAGCTTCTTTGCAGGGTCAGGACCTTGGAGAGCGCTGCAGCTTGCAGTCTGGACTCTCTCATTTCAGAGTTTACTGCATTAGCAGGCAATGTAATTATTATGTACAGCATACAAATTCACAGTTCTTAACAATTCTTAAGTACAATCAGATAAACAGGTAGATAAATAAATACACATTGAAAGGTGAATACTAAATAATGCATGTAATGGGTGTCAACTTTTATTATGATTATAGGGATACAAAGAAAAATTGTGTTTTCAAAATATACCATCTGTCAGCCTGCTTACTGGGGCTTTTTACTCAAGGAAAAGTTCTGTAGGTTATTTCTTATAATCCGCACTCCCCCTCCCACACACAGTAAATATAAGTTTCCAAATCTAAACTATCTCTCTGGGGTGGCTAAATCACTTGTTTTTAACACAGAATGAAAAAGATCATGTTGAGAAATCCCTCCCTGAGGCACAAGAGAAAGCAGGGATTGAAAAGGAAGCACTAGTAGCCATTAATTAATCCAAAATTCCCAAGAATAGACTTTAAGAACACCACAACAGGGCACGGCTATACAGTTAGGGATTGGCGGTTGGTTTCACGTCCTGCTACTGATTAATATGTGCCAATGGAAGTGTTCCAGTGTTGCGATGAGTGTTGGGGTTTCCCATGGTTCCCAAAACATTCATTGACTCCTCTGTTAACTTTTTCCACCTTTGTATTTTGTGTTTTGGATTCATACTTTGGTCAATAAATATTGTGCGTGTATATATACAGTATATATATAAATTCAGGAAGACCTTTAAAGAAACAGTTTGACATTTTGGGAAATACGCTTATTTGCTTTCTTGCTCAGAGTTAAATGAGAATACTGATACCACTCCGATGTCTGATGAATATGAAGCTGGCAACAGGATTAGCCTAACTTAGCATAAAGACTGGAAACGGGGAAACAGCTAACTGGGCTCTCCAAAGGTAACAAAATTCACCCACCAGCTCCACTAAAGCTATCTTATTAACACATTATATCAGGTTTGTTTAATCAGGACAAAAACCAAAGTGTAAAAACAATTTGTGGTTTTACGGGGCATTATGTGCCGGACTATTTGTTGGCCGGGTGCAGTGGTTTCCTAGTCTTCCTAGTCTTGTTGTCAACGTGAGATTGCCAGGCTGGAGTATGCATGAACCACATCTATTGGCAAAAGTGTTAATACCTGTTCCGAAAGGCCATGCTCGTAGCCAGGGCAAAAGGTCTGCCATCGTAGAGAGAGCAGTATGAAACAATGAATCATACAAATTGGGATAATGGAGCACAGTTTCAAACATTCTCTCCACGAAGGCATTCATGGTGTTGGACTCGTTTGAAAAATAATGAAAATAATGAAAAGACGAGACAGAAGTTGCAGGGGGAGGGGGTTTCAGACGTTGTTCAATGATTCAACAAGCACTTTCTTTGAAGCATACTGACACCTTGAGGACACACTTGCTTTCTAAGGCTATGAAGTCTGTGTACTCCCTCCTGCCGACCTCTCTCCTCACTGTATGAGTGTGTGTGAGAGTTTATGTTCTGAAGCGAGGTAGATTAAGCTGTCAGAAGGCAGTAATTCTGACCTCTTTGCTTCTGTCACCTTCCTGACAACTTAATAATACACCTTGTCAAAACATACACACACATCCACAAATAAAAAGAAACACAGGTCACCAAGAGGTCCACTCTTCTTGTTGTGTCTGACTGTCTGTGTATCTGTCTGTCAGCCAGTGACTATATCTGAGACTCACACACACATCTTACCCTTCACACTCACATGTCATTCCCAAACTCTCTCCTGTGTGTGTGTGTGCGATGTGGCAGCTTATCCAGGACCAGGTGCAGAGCAGACTGAAAGGATAAAATTACATACTTTTCCTCTCTCTCACTCTCTTTCTCTCTCTCTCACACTCTGCTTTTCAGCAGACTGCAGTTATTTGAAGTCTTTGTAGGACATCCCAGTCTACTTGCCCAGTAATAGTATGCAGATCGGGGAGGTGCTGTGCTGTGTTGGTTTAGCCAGAGGCAGTAATAGAAACCAGGGAGATTGGATGCAAGCCCTGTGATCCAAGCTACGTTATAGGACACTGTCACACCACACTAGAAAGTTTTAGATAAGCTACAAAGTCTCTTTGCTCAGTTAATCCTGGAGTCCTGTGATCTGTGGTGCAGTACGCTGTCACGTTGCATTGCAAGTTGTTAGTCAAGCTAGAAACCCTCCGGAGATGTATAGAGGACAAGGGTTTGCAAAATCAAAACTTTTAGCCCTGAAAAGATTTATGGTAGATTTAGTGATACAGGCTACAGTGCAGTTCACCGTTTGACCCAGGTTTGTGTTTCTGTATCTTCCTGTAATTCTCTCTCTCTGTGTTCCTGTTTGAGGCTGCATACGCTGCTGACAGCAAACTGGATGTTGAGACAATGACAGAAAACTCCACCAACTCTGCTGGAAAGAGTTGCCTACTGTGGCTGCAATGGTTCTTGCCAAGAAAAGTTGAATTTTCCCAACTTTTGCCAAGTGCAGTGGGAGTATGGACAAAGTGGATGTTGAAAAATCTAGCAAATGGGTGCATGCACAGACATTTGTCTACCTGCTCTTCTCGTCTGCTCATACAATGAAGATAAAGTATTTTCTCTGGGCATTCATTCTGGAGCCTGCATGGGGGAAGATGTAGCCTAATGGTAAATTGTGGTATTTTTATGTGCTTGGCCTCCGAATAATATACAGAGGAAATTTGTTTTAATAGTTTTATCAAAATGTTGATAATTAGTCATCTTCGAATGAAAGCAAATGTTGAAGAGATTAAAAATAACCATGTTTTTTTCCCCTCTTTTAATCAGGATGGATCTGTAGGATTGTGAGGAAGGTCCCAACATGGGAAAATATTCAAAATGATCCAACGAACAATTTGACATTTTTGGACATATTCCTCTTTGCTCTCTTGCTGAGAGTTAGATGAGAAGATACCACTCTCATGTCTGTTCGATAAATATGAAACTACAGCCAGCAGCCAGTTAGCTCAGCTTAGCAAAGGGACTGGAAATAGCTGGCCTGGCTCTGTCCGATGTACCAGCAATCAATTAGTAATTAACATGTTATATCTTGTTCATTTAATCACTTAAAAAACATTCATTTAAAACACAAGTGTAAAAACAACATATTGCTGGGCTATTAGTTCGAGTGCTGTCACTCCCTAGAGTCTGCCAAGAAATAGTACGGTGCACAGCCCCTCATAAAACCACAACTTGACGTTTTTACACTTCGGTTTTTGTGTGAACAGAGCCAGGCTTGGTCTTACCCCCTGTTTCCTGTCTCTGCTCTGAGCTATGCTAACCGGCTACTGAAGCTTCATAATACTGTAGTCATGAGAGTGGTATCAATCTTCTAACTCTTGGGAAGGAAGCACATAAGTGTATTTCTCAAAATTTCAAACTATTTCTTTGACATAAAAAAATTATGTTTCGACTTACCTTTCAAAATAACCACTGTAAGAATCAACCTAAATACTCTGGACAGGATCATGAGAAATAGTCATAGCATTGGGACAGGACAGGATTGACAACCATAAAACTTTCAGGATTGGGTGGGAATTGGAAGAAATAGATTGATTGGCTATGATAAGAACACAGTTTCACTCGTGTTGCCTTCTAATGGTCACACCTCTTGTTTGTTACAAATTACTTTGACAGTAAGAAAGCAGTTTATCCATTGCTACTGACTGCCATGATTCCAGTTAGCATAATTTTTTTAACTAACACATCTTCTCTTTCAGTCTCTCTCTAGCTACAGTCCCCTGACCTCATTTCCTTAGGTTCACTGTCCAAATACAGTTGATATCCTGCCTCCATCTCAATGCTACTCTCTTCATCCATCCTTCCCTCCATCACCCTCAGCCCTCTGTCTCACCTCTTCCTTGTCACTGTCTCTGCTTCTCTCTCCTTCCATCCTGCATCATCCATGCTTCCTAATTCCTAAATCCTTTGAATGTACCTCCTTTCTTTCATCCTGTTGGATACCTAGCTTTGCTCGAGGAAGATTTTGTGTGAGCGTGTATATGCTCTCCTGTACTTCTGGCTTTGTGAGGACCACTGCCACTTAGACCTTGAGGGTGAGGACATTTTGGTTAAGGTTAGGGTAATGGTTGGAGATAGGAATGTAGTTATGATGGTAAATTTAAGGCTTAAGGCATAGGAATGCACTAGGTCTGTAAGGGTACTCACAAGTGTAAAAGTACAAACGTGATTGTGTGTGGGGGGAGTTAATTTAATGAAAAATACAGATCTCATGTATTCCACTCTACGTTTTGTCTGTGTAAACATGAAAAGAGTTTGATCAAAAGCTGTTTATAACAATGTGTCCTGTGCGCATCTTATGAACAACTACAGACAACAGCAGATGGAAGATTAAGGAAAGAAATGTGGTTACATATCTTTAAAGGTGTTTCTTTATTTGGCCCAAAAACATTGAATAAATAGTAAAATGTGACTTTGTTCTTTGAGCGACAGGTTGGGTGGGAGTTCAAATGTTTTGTCTCCGGCTGCTATAATGTTAGTTAACAATACTAACAAAGGGATGTTTTAAATCAGCTACTCTCAGAACTTGCACCTATGTTCCACTTAACATGAAAATAAAGACTTGTGAAATTTTCTTTTAAAAGATTTTAAAAAATGTTTTAAGACTGCTTTTATTCAGGTTTGCTAAAGGTATGTTGTTCCTTTTCATGCAGACATCCTTGAGAAACTTTTTAGAGACACTAAGCTTGTCCTTTCCTGTCTGTATCTGTGTCACTGTCTGTCTCTCAGGTGCTCCCCCAGTCACTGTGAACACGGAGGTAGATGTACTCAGTCATGGACCACCTTCCACTGTAACTGCTCCAACAGCGGCTACAGAGGAGCCACCTGCCACAGCTGTAAGCAACCATCAACAGGGCATCTGCAGGTCTTTAAAATGCTTGAAGCCTAAAATATAATGATGAAAATAAAAGTTATTAAAGTGTTGAAATGTGGTCAGTACTTTTTAATGGCCTTTTTTACACCTTTTCACAAACTCATAGCTATATGTCACCCATTGTTAATATAAAAATATTCATTAGTGCAGCTTTCAAAGTAGTTCCAAAGTAACGCAAGCAAAATGAGACACATTTAAGTAATTGCTTCTCAAAAATCTAAATGTAAACAGTAGCAATGTCTGCTTTATTATCTGATTATGTATTTTAGTGAATGCATTGCATTTACAGTTCCATTTACAGTTTGCAATACATTGGATTTCTTATATGCTTCCTATGTGTAGCTTAACATTTGAGTTATGTTACAGTACATGCTAGACATTCATAGATGAGGAATTGGACAAAAGTCTGGATGTTCAAATTCTACACATAGTGGCTTTAAATCCACCACACTCTCCTTTATTTTGAACTTTATTTAATTATTTATAAAAAAAGGAAAAAGTGGTACAAAAAACAACATTAAAATCTGAAAACTAAAATGGAACTTTAAACCCAAAAATAATGGATAATTCATGCTCATAGATCTTGTATCTCTAACAAGACAGCAGAATTATGGTTATGCTGGAAAAATCTAACTTGACTCTGTTAACATGCAATTGAAGCTGATAGTTTTCTGCATGTTTTTATTATAATACAATACAGATGAGAACATATTTCACTCAATTTCGCTATTTGAAATTATAATTGCTGCTGATGACAATGCTATAGGTCATCACTTGGAAATAATAGGATTAGATAAGAAGTTTTTGTGGGCAACATTTGATGTTCAGCTGAATATCAAATGTTGCACTTGTGAATGAAGCCTTCGATTAATAGAGAATAGGATTAATACAGTATTCCAGACATGTTCTCATTGCATCTGCTTTAATAACAATGAGACCCCATGTCCCCAAACACTTAATTTCCTTTTGTGTTTTTTTCCGACTCCATTGTTTCAGAACTTTAATTAGCCATGTTCAGTCGGGAATAGACTAAACAGATTGGTAGTACTTTATTATGCTGAGTAAATTAGACTTCCATGTCATTTTAAAGTCTTAAAGAGTGTTATTTTTGGCTTTCTGACACCTGCAGATGGTCCACCAAATCTGGTCTTCTTATTTAATTTTGTCATTTAAAATTTGTGTTCCTGATTTCTTATTTTTTTGCATGTTTGTCACACTTAAATGTTTCAGATCATCAAACAAATTTAAATATTAGTCAAAGATAACACAAGTAAACACAAAATGCAGTTTTTAAAAACAAACAAAATCCAAGCCTATTTTGGCCCACTCATCTTTTCAGAATTGTTGTAATTCAGCCACATTGGAGGATTTTCGAGCATGAACTGCCTTTTTAAGGTCATGCCACAGCATCTCAATAGGATTCAGGTCAGGACTTTGACTAGGCCACTCCAAAGTCTTCATTTTGTTCTTCTTCAGCCATTCAGAGGTGGACTTGCTGGTGTGTTTTGGATCATTGTCCTGCTGCAGAACCCAAGTTCACTTCAGCTTGAGGTCACGAACAGATGGCCGGACATTCTCCTTCAGGAGTTTTTGGTAGACGGCAAAATTCATGGTTCCCTTTATCACAGCAAGTCTTCCAGGTCCTGAAGCAGCAAAATAGCCCCAGACCATCACACTACCACCACCTTATTTTACTGTTGGTACAATGTTCTTTTTCTGAAATGCGGTGTTACTTTTACACCAGATGTAATCGGACACACATCTTCCAAAAAGTTCAGCTTTTGTCTTGTCAGTCCACAGAATATTTTCCCAAAAGTCTTGGGGATCATCAAGATGTTTTCTGGCAAAAATGAGACAAACCTTAATGTTCTTTTTGCTCAGCAGTGGTTTTCGTCTTGGAACTCTGCCATGCAGGCCATTTTTGCCCAGTCTCTTTCTTATGGTGGAGTCATGAACACTGACTTTAACTGAGGCAAGTGAGGCCTGCAATTCTGTGGATGTTGTGGGGTCTTTTGTGACCTTTTGGATGAGTCGTCTGTGCTCTTGGGGTAATTTTGGTCAGACAGCCACTCCTGGGAAGGTTCACCACTGTTCCATGTTTTCACCATTTGTGGATAATGGCTCTCACTGTGGTTCGCTGGAGTCCCAAAGCTTTAGAAATGGCATTATAACCTTTTCCAGACTGATAGACCTTAATTACTTTCTTTCTCATTTGTTCCTGAATTTCTTTGGATCTCGGCATGATGTCTAGCTTTTGAAGATCTTTTGGTCTACATCACTTTGTCAGGCAGGTCCTATTTAAGTAATTTCTTGATTGAAAACAGGTGTGGCAGTAGTCAGGACTGGGTGTGGCTAGAAAAATAGAACTCAGGTGTGATAAACCACAGTTAAGTTATGTTTTAACAGGGGGGGCAATCACTTTTTCACACAGGGCCATGTAAGTTTGGATTTTGTTTTCCCTTAATAATAACAACCTTCATTTAAAAACTGCATTTTGTGTTTACTTGTGTTATCTATGATATATTTAAATTTGTTTGACGATCTGAAACATTTAAAGTCATATAACTGTATATATATATATATATATATATATATATATATACATATATATAAACTGTATCACTTTGTCACAGAGAACACAAAGAACCGCTTCAGAAATTTGAACAATAACTCTTCTTTTACATAAGCAAATAGCAAATGTAACTAGGATAAAGTGATTTCTGATATTTGGGAACATAAACAATGGAAGCAATCTCTCCTGTTTCTCAAAAATTCTCAAAGGAAAACTATTTGTTTTGCAGAACAAGGCATTTGAAGAAAGGCACCAGGTGAAAATTAATGGTGTGCTACGATCTGAGTGTATGTGACATTATTTTTCTCCTAAACTGTAACTACTGCAGTTTTATAAAATACACAAAACAATGATTAAAGCAATAATTGAATACTTAAGTTACACATCTCCCTCCTAACTGCATCAGGTACGTGCAAATTAAGTTAAACATGCTTTTAGCACAAAATGAGGTTAAAAAATGGCTTATTTCTCAAAATATTATACATTACCTGTAGGCCTGCGGAGACTTGTGGATACGTTTGCACCAGATTTGATATGCAGCTTCTCAACAAAAATAGCCTGGTTGATAATACATAATGCAGAAATAAAGTGTCACTTTATCCACTGAGAGAAAGCTGAAGAAAGAACAAAGGGATGGCATCCCGCTGTAGATGAAAGCCACAATTTTCACCCACTTCCCACTTCAAACAGCACACATCAACCACAACGTCAAAGCAAGTGGTGTGAACTTCTTTCTACTTGCTTAGTATTTGGATTTTTAAAGGTATGAGGTCTCCAGGTAGTTCATTAGGAGGGGTAATCATAAAAAGGAGTAATTGAAAACTGTCAAAAAGCATAGGTTTAGTCTTAAGTAGCCAGAAAGAACAGCTTATGCATAAAATATAGTATTTTCTGTACAAATCTAATATAATAAGGTTCTTTAATTTGTTGGAAAGAACCCTGGTCTTCCTCATTTAGTGTTTTTGTGAGAGAGTTTTTAAGAGTGTGGACAGAAACAATTCCCTCATAGCTTGTTATATTTAGTCTTGAAAGCAACTAACTATAGTATATGAAACGTTTTTTGTTGTAATCAGTTCTAAATATTGCTATATAGGTCAGAACATTTGAACTAGAATGTAAAACTTCTTGTTAGGTTCAGAACAAACCGCAAAATCGTTCAACTCCCTCCCGATAAAGATTGAAAGGAGAGAAGGGTAGAGAGATAGAAAGATGAGACCAAAAAAAAGAAAAGAGGACTGGAAGAAGTCAAACAGAAAGAAAGATAAAGAGAGAGTGAGGATAGGAACAAGAGGGAGGTATGCAGCGGAAAAGATGGAGGCAGAAAGCATGTCAGAAAAGGAGAGTGAGCCCCAAGGGAGACTGTTCTTTCTACATAAGTGGATTTCAACTTACAGACTGCCTACAGTATTTTAGGTGAGTCAAATTAGAAATTAAAGAGATAATGGCTTTGATTAATCTGCCAAGCATTGATTGAATCTTTCTGCGCTCCGGTGGTATGATCAGCTCCGGGCTGGATCAGGGCCAACTCAGGTTCCCCACACACACACTGCTCACCTCTGTGTTTGTTTGTTACATTTGGGTCAAAACCTTTCTCAAACTGTATCAAGGTGCTGTCTTGGGAAAAGGCTTTGACTGACTGTGTACAGTATACAATGTGGGAAACTTTTTCCACTGTTCATAGATTGACTCTTGTGATTTATTTTCTTGTACTATTCTGAAGGGAGTGTGTGTTAGTCTGTGTGCGTGTGTGTGTGTGTGTGTGTGTGTGTGTGTGTGTGTTCTACAGAGCAAACATTATGTAACCAGGGGGCTTTATATAATTTCTTTTCACCTATTTCAGTTCTATGGTTCCAGTTTTATTGTTACATAACTGTTTTTAATTGATTAATGCCTTTTTAAAATTGTTAATCTCATTGGCATTCACTGCTCCTTTTTCATCTACATTTATTTAGAATATAGCACTAATGCAAATAGGGTTAGGAATGTAGTTTTCCTCTGGGGCAATTCACACCTAAATGACATTTGCATTATATTCTAATACAGTTTAGATACAAACAAGCAGCTATCATCAGAGTTGGGTATGGTATTGATTTTAACAATTCTGATACAGATTGTGCTCATCAATTTCAGCTTGTATCAAAAACTAGTTGTGATTCTTTGCATACTATTTAAGTAAGAAAAGAAACCAAAATATGGTAAAAGCAAAATCAGATTTTGCCGAGAGGACAATTACAATAAATGACAAGGTATTTTATTATTTTTGGTGATATGGTAAATATAGGACAAATATGAATATTCTCTATGTTGTGATGCACAAGTTGAATGTTCACTGAATGTACACTTTCTTAAGTGCTTGAGTGGGACAAGACAAAATTACCATTATGATTACAACTCAACATTTTCACATTAGATGGATTGCTTCTATTGAATTGAATTATGTTAATAAAATTTGGCTGTATCACTGCTGTCTTTTGACATATATGAAGCAGGCAGAGCACTGAAGTCACGTTCTTTGATTGGTGTCAGCTGTCACAATATCATTGGCTTATTAACTCAGCTTTCACTGATACTTTGAAGATACTCTGATGCCAACACTGATTGCTGTTGCAGCTCCATCCAACACCCCAACCTCTTCCTTATGACATTGAAGCTCTGGTATTGTTATCTTTTAATATCTTTTATATTTAACATAAGTGTCTCTGACTGAATTGGAGCCAGCAATGTAGGCAGAACTGTAGTAGTCTCAAATGTAGCTTAAACAATAACAATAATCCATTATTTAGGAAGAGTAAATGTAATAGCTACACAGCCTACTCCAAATATTTTACCAACCTGTCCAAGAGCAGTAAGGTAACATCTGTGTCTGCCCTCAGTCCCTTCTCTCAGAGCTCTCCAAAAAGGAAAAGTTAAAGCTACACCAATGTTATCCATGTTTGTCCTCACCATCGATCGCTTTCTGTTTTTTTGACAGAAATCCTTCCTCTCAATGCTGCGTTTCTTTTTTAGCATCAGAAACATTTCTTGGACACTTCTTAGGTTTTACTCCTAGTTGACGTAGCCTACTTCGTTGCTGTGGTTGCTCCAGAGCCATGTAGAGGGAGAGTTGCGTCATGTTCAATTTCAATTCAAGTGGCTTTATTGGCATGACTGCATACAATACCACAATACCACGTTGCAAAAGCACATTAACACAAACTATACAATCATAATAAACATAAATAAACAATGCTCAATAATAAACAATAATAAACATTCTCTCCAATGGACCTTTTTTTTTTTTTTTTTACAGCCATTTGGCGGATCGTGGGGCTCTCTACATGGCTCTGGATTGCTCCCCAGCTTGTAATCTAGCAAACCAGTCATTGCTGTTGGCTTGGCACAAACACCAGATTTAAAACTTCCGTGTATTGCAAAATACAGAAAGATTTACCTGGTGGTGATAGGCTTAAAAAGCATTGTGTAAATTCCTCTGGCAAGGGCTTGAATGTAACGGACGTTCATTTATATGTAAAAGTCCTGCACTCCAGCTTTAAGATTTTATTATCGTTAATATCATATCCTTTAATTGCATTTTCTTTCACAGCGACATACAAACAGTCATGTGAGGCGTACAAACACAAAGGCAACACATCAGGACATTATTACATAGACGTTGACGGCAGTGGACCAATCAAACCCCAGCTCATCTACTGTAACATGACAGGTAAAACACAAGGACACACACGCAAATACAGCATTCGTACCACACAAATCGACTCACTAAATCTGTTCATGAAAGTGTCAATGTATTTTGTTTCATTTCATAAAAAATGTTGATCAGATTTTTTAGTCTGAATGATTAGAAGAGATAATTTTTGGCATAATAATTTTATTTCCCTCTTTCTCTTTTCTTCTTTCCACCAGAGGACAGGGCATGGATGGTGATCCAGCACAATAACACAGAACTGACCAGAGTGGATTCATCTCCTGAGAGAAACCAACATTTAACCCACTTTGATTACGCTTCTGAAGAGGAGCAGTTAGCAGCCATCATCAGCCAATCAGAACACTGTGAGCAGGAACTGTCCTACCACTGCAGGAAGTCCCGCCTCCTCAACACACCAGGTCAGCTCACTGTTTTCTGTTGTATCTAAGTTACTCAGATGGGATATTTTGGAGGACAGTGAGATGTTTAAGTTTTATTGTTATTGTTAAGCACAAGTAAATCACCAGCTGCTTTTGATTCTGGGTTCTTTTTATTGTTCTTTCTTTAAAAAGGACTTAAATACACAAAAAAAAAATCATGTTTACAAAGTAGGCACAAGCTGCATTTTCACCACAACATTTATGCTCATCTTCTTGCCAGAAGAATTTAAACTGTAACATCTTCTTACCTTTACTCATATAAAGCGGAAAATAGAATACTTGAGTTCAAATTGCACTGAAGAAAGTAGCCCATCTTGTTTCCATCACTGTGTACACTACAAAGCCTACTTATCAGAATGCTTGTGAGGGAGAGATGTCTTGATAGAGTAGCTGCCCCATTATCTGTCCAATTTTAGCAGGGAAAACAGTAGTGATACACGGTCAAGACTGGGCTGCAAGGCTGTAAGAGTTCAATAAAGAGCAGCGACAGAAGAGTGCTGGTTTGTGTTGAAATCCTCTAGAGATGGGTGCTATAATGGGTGTTAGACAGGCAGATGAAAGAAGACAAATAGAAGAAGGGAAGGAAAAAGACAGGAAGATCTTCATATCTCCCATTTGATATGCAAGTCAAGTGCTGACTTAAACAGATACATCTACAAAATGTGTTGTGATGAAAATATAGATGAGTGAAAATGATATACATTTTCCATTCAACTGTCAGTTGCTGTAGGATTCATTGTCTTACCTGGATTTGTGGTTAATGGTGTGTATTTGTTTGTGTGTGTTTCAGAGGGTGTTCCGTTCAGCTGGTGGGTGGGAGGTCTGGGTCCAGGTCAGGTCCAGACGTACTGGGGTGGGGCTCTGCCGGGCAGCCGGAAGTGTGCCTGTGGTCTGCAGGACAACTGTCTGGATTCAAATAACTACTGCAACTGTGATGCTGACTATGACCAATGGTACTGTACTTTATTATGTGTACTTTTATACTGTTTTGAAGAAAGAGTTAGGAAGTTATCCAGAAATATGAATGAATCCAGTACTACCAAAAACACTGTTCAGTCACTGTATGTCTTTATCAAAATGTAGGGCTGTTTAGAATCTGACTTTGGTGATATCCTGACTTTTTCTCTAGCGCCACCAACAGGTTGACATTTTTTGCTGTTAGTGAAATATCTTGACAACTATTGGATGGATTTCGATTAAATTTGGTACAGATATTCATGGTACCCAGAGGATGCATTTTAATCACTTTGATGATCCCCGGACTTTTCCTGTAGTGCCACCAGCAGGTCAAACTTTTCATTTATCCTGTGAAATATTCCAACATCTAGAATGGATTGGTGCAAAATTTGGTACAGACATTTATGGTTCCCAGACCATGAATCCCATTGACTTTGGTGATCCCATGACTTTTCCTTTAGTGCCACCATGAGGTTGGCATGTAGTTTTGATAGAAATATCTCAACAACTGTTAAATGGATTGCCATGAAATTTGATACAGACATTCATGTCCCCCTCAGGATGAACTGAAATCACTTTGATTCTCTAACTTTTCATCTAGCGCCATCATCGGGTCAAAATTCCAATCGGTCCAATGCTTTGGTTTGTGACCAAATACCTGCCAAACAAATGACATTCCCACCAGCCTCTGCTGTACTTGTTTACTTGGCAAATATTAGCATGCTAATATGCTAATTTAAAATGGTGAACATGGTAAACATTATACCGACTTAACATCAACATGTTGGCAACATCATTGTTACCGTTGTAGCATGCTGACCTAACCTAGGTCAAAGCACCACTGTGTCTAAGTACAGCCCCACATAGCCACTGGCAAGGCTTTTATTTTTAAAAATGCCATACTATGCTTTTTTGAGTTTTCCCTGCCATTTATTGTATTGTATAGCATTACTGTGCATGTAAAAGATCTGAAAAGTCACAAAGTCCAAAGTCTGTGCCAAAGGGAGGTCTTCTCTCCCACAGAAAACACCATGGAAAACATTGTCTGACATGCCTTGTTGGAATTCCTGCCTCTTGTTCCGTACCTTGGTTACATAACCAAGGCACAGAACAGGAGCAAGAGCAAGGCTCTGAGCATGCCCAATGTTCATAGTGCTAAAAGTAAGTGTGGTGACAGGTCTGGCTATGCAAGACTACTCTGCTCTTGATGGACTGATGGCCTTACTTGTTGCTAAAGCAACTGCTAACTACCACAGCTACAGTTAGCTCTGTTAGCTGTGCAGCTAGCGTAATTAGCTAGCTGACTCTGCTCAGACTGGGAGCTCAGAGCCTGGGCCTGTAAACTACCTCCTCCCGGCAGACCAAAGCTCCTGTGCTAGTGGTGTGAACACTCATTCAGGGCTCTGAGCTCCCAGTCAGCTAAGTTAAAAGGACCACTAGCTGCATGGCTAACTGAGCTAACTGGCTAACGGCAGCTACAATAACAGCAGTTAGTGGTTACTTTAAAGCTATCTGTCCATCACACATAAATCACAGAGAGTTGGGGCAGAGCAGCCAAAGGACATCTGAAAGGACGTCAAACATTTCTCCATAAAATATGATCCAGTTTGACCAAAATCAGTGAAAAAAATTATAAAAGTTGTGTGTTTTTGTACAGTAAGCAGTGAGGCCCAGCCCTCAGAAACACTCTGCTCTGGTGGTGTCTATTGTTTTTCCAACCTAATTGTTGACTCATTTGTGGTCTGATGAACAGTAAATTCATCCCCATCAGTACCATACATACAACATAATGACCAAACCGTGGAATTACAACCTCAGGGTATGTCCTTGATGTACACTGGCTCCAAAATTCTTTTTCCCATAGACTTACATTGTGAAAGAAATGGCGGTAGAACTTTTTTTGAGCATCACAACCCCCGTGAAATGACTTGTTTCACTATCAGAATTTGATCCATTCAGTCCAATAACATTTCGAAAGTGTAGAAGAGCCCAAACTATCCCCATTCAAGTTAGTGGAGTGCTAAACTGGAAGTTAGCCGGCTCAGCGGCGAAAGTCTCTAGTGCGCTTGCTCCTGTGGGGCCACACAATGCGGAAGTTATGCGGAAGATCCAGGTAATTTTCAAACTTTTTTGACTTCATGCACCACTGAGCAGCTTTCATAGGAATGAACTGAGCCCCACCTCCAATGCTGTATCCAGTTCTCTTTATACATCCATGTTACAGCAGCTGGCTGCCCCTCGGCAGGCTTCCGGGAAGCTGGACAAACAGAGGAAAGTGGGCTTTTAGGAAGGGAAGATACAGGAGCTAAAACGGGTTGTTCCAGACAGAGGATGAACTGTGGGTCTGCATAAAGGATCAGCTAGATAAGCTAGATAAGGATTTTTTTAAAAGTGAATCATGCAAAGCTACTCCAGTGGAATCCCAGAATAAAAATATAGAGCTGGAAATGAGCATAATAGGTTCTCTTTAAATGAAACTGGTGAAACTGCATTTGTACTATAGTAAATGATTAAAAATGTCATTATGACTCAACTATAATGTCTATAAAAATAATGATTTGGTTGGACCAGCTTTGAAAAGACATATTTAAATGTCTCTTTTAAGTACAGAAATAAAACACTGAAGAGTGTGTAAGATGTATTTTGAAAAGAACACCTATTGCTTCTGAGAGTCAGTGAAATGATTCAATGAAATCTGTCTTACTGCTCTAATTAAGTCATTAATATGATTCAGTGTTTACCATCACATCCTGCCACACTGGACAGAAAAGAGCCTTGAGACAGCCAGGACAAATCCCAATATATTCAAACATCCCTCCCCATGTTTTAGCCAATCCTGTATTTAAATCCTTTTATCCATGCTGTAAGCAATTCTGTACTGTGTGACTCCTACTCTATTTTTATAGACTTTCTCCTGCCGTCAATATCTCATCAGATTCACCGGCGCTGTGAGCGCCTACAGTCCTAGATTTATTTTTTGACAAAATTCCACAGCAACAAATCTGACTGTTGGAATTTGAAACACCACAGATCTGAGAGAGTGTGGTAAATGTGCAGATGAATCACTCAGCCTACATTCATTCGGAAAACGATTCCATAAAACATTGGCTGAGAAATGTTGTCTTCATTTGAACATCTACCTGTGGACCTCAGTGAACAAACAAACAGTCGAGAGATGGAGTGTTAGTAATCTAAATACAGATGTCCCACTTTTTCTAACACAGTTTAGTCTGAGTTCAGGCATTTTACACTGCTTCTGTATGCATGATCATTCAACTTTCTAATGCTGATATCTTCTTCTTCTTCACCCACTTCTCCACCTCCTCCGCTTCTTCTTCATCTTCTTTTCCACATCCTTCTCTCCTCTTTCCTTTTCTAATCAACCTCCTACTCTCCTTCTTCTCCACCCTCTCTCCTTCCACCTTCTTCTTCATCTTCTAATCCCTCTCCTTCTCTCCTCCTTGGTTTTCTTGTTCCCTTTTTCTTTTATTTCCCCTTTCCTTCCTTTCTTTCTCTTTTTTTCTTCTACTCCTTCCTTTATCTTCTCATTCTAATGCTTCTTCCTTCTCCTCCTCATCATCTCCTCCTCTTTGTTCTTCTTTTCCTCATTCTTCCTCCCATCCTTCTTCCTCGTCTTCACCATCACCTCTTTGGCATCCTTCTCCTGTTGTATTTCTCCTTCTCCACCACCTCCTCTTTTTTACATTTTCCTTTTCGTTCTCTTTCTCCTCCTTCTCCACCTTTGTCATACATCCTCTAATCCACCTCACCCTTGTCTTTCTCTTTCATGTTCCTTTTCTTCTTTTTCTTCCTTTGCTCCTCTCTCTTTCTACTCTTCTTCTCCACCTCCTCCTACTCCTTCCTTTCCACACCATTTTTTCCTCTTCTCTATATCAACATCCTCCCTTCTACGTTCTCTTCTTCTTCTCATTCTTTTCCCCCTTCCTTTTCTACTTCCCTCTTCTGCTCCTCTTTCTCATCTTTCCTTTCCCCTTGTCTTCCTCGTTCTCCTCTTTCTTCCTCTTGTCTTTGCTTTTCTCTCCAACCGTTTCCTCTTGTCTTTTTCTTCTCCTCCACATCCTTCTTCCTCCTGTCCTCCTCCTGCTCCTCCTCCTTCTTGTCCCCACCGTTCTCCTCCTCTTCCCTCTCTTCCACCTCCTTCTCCATACCCTTTTCTTTTCCTTCTAATCCCTCTCCTCCTCCTCTTGCAGGGCTGATGACTCAGGCCTGCTCACCCATAAGGAGACCCTCCCAGTCAGGTCTCTGGTTCTGGGTGACATCCAGCGGCCAGGGTCAGAGGCTGCCTACAGGGTGGGACCACTCCGTTGTCATGGAGACAGTAAGTCCATTTCAGTTGCTGGTTATTTCTTTACACAATTCTGATAACACTTTTTCTCCACATGTATTGTTGCCTTTTTGCATATTTTGATACTATACATATTGAAGGTGTTTTTTAAACAGTGTTCAGTGCGCTGAACTAAAGGAATCCCTGTATCCAATCTTCCCCCTGCCATTTAATTTGTTAATGGAAAAACAGGCTGCGGCTAATTACAGCTAATTAGCAGACCAATATCTGAAATATGACTCCCTTTATGCTCTTTTAATAACTACTTGTAATGAAAAGATGTGTAATAAACTAATCTGAAAGTGATATATTTTACCTTGTTTTAATTGCTTCTAATTTCAGCTTTAAGTTTAATGAGCAAACAAATAAATGTCTTTAGAGATAAATCAACATAAATGAGATAGCGTAGCTGGAGTTGTGCCTTTGTTTTTGGATAATTAGCTGAACAATTGGTTCATTTGTTTATTACATGATTTTCATTATACAGCCATCATGCTGAGATTTCTTTTAATAAGCTTTGTTCCAGAGTGATATATCCACTTTTTGAAAAAAAGAGATTTACATCTTTCTATATTAGAAAACAAAAAATAAGGAAAGATATGAAGTTGATTTTTGAAGTTTGTTTGTCTCTCAGAGAACTTCTGGAACGCTGCGTTTTTTGACAAGGAGACATCTTACCTTCATTTTCCCACCTTCCATGGAGAGCTGAATGCAGACATCTCCTTCCTTTTTAAAACAACGTCCTCCTCTGGGGTCTTCCTGGAAAATCTAGGCATTAAGGACTTCATCCGGATCGAACTCAGCTGTAAGTGAGAACTCAACAATGTTCTACCTCATTATCATATGAATGTTTTCTGGTTTTGTTCTAAATAGCTGGCAGTGGCAGACTGTCCTCCCAAGAAAAAGGACAGCCAACCAAAAACAACATACTGTATGTTAAAGTCTGCTTTCACTCAAAAATGTGTTTTGCTTATTGTTACTTCACTCAGAGTTTAACACTAGCCGGCTGTTTTCACATTCACCTGCTGAAGGGGGAATGTTTCTCTGCTCTCATTTTAAGTTTAAGATGTGTATGACATCACAACTAGTGTGGAAGCCATTCGTGGTCCAATATGCAACTTACACAAGTGTAATGTGGAAACTTGAAACCTCCGGAGAACAGACACTGAAAATTGACTTTCAGTCAAGCAGGAGATAACTTGTGTCCAGACACTGAACTCTTGAAATGAAAGAAATTGCATATTCATAGATTCTGGACGTTTCAATTAGGGAGAAGGAGTAGATGTAAGGTGACAAATTTTTTACTAGGTGTTTGTGGAAAACCCATACTGTGGAAAACCCATATCAGACACAAACTACATATATGTCTAGAGAGGATATTTAAAGTTCAAGTGACAAATCCCTCTAGCAGCTGTAGGAATTATCTGTTTTGTTTGTCCGTTGACATGGGAGAGTGCTGTTCGCTTCCTGTTTCCTGTCAAAGTCAAAGTTGGTTTCTTTTAACCATGACAATGAAGGTTCCCTAATCTTAATGAAGTAAGAATTTTAACACAAACCACAATGCTTCCCTACTCTTAACAAAGTAAACAAAGTACTTATTTTAACCAAAACCATGATCTTTCCCTAAACCTAACCAAACTTTAACCATAGCCGTGTAGAAACAAAAATTTGTTTTGGAAGGCCCTGTTAAATGATATCCTGCCGATTGGGACATCAGATTAGACAATACTTATGTGTTCTGTATAGTGCAGTAAAAAATTTGTAGTGGGTAGTGCTTTAACTTCTGCTGCACAGAAAGTGATGCTTTTATAGTTAGTTTGTTTGTCTGTAGCAGGAAGTCCAAGGAACAGTTCGACAGGTGATCTGTGAGAACTAAACCGTAATCTCTCTTTAATGTCTTGCTCTTTCGCTATCTCACTCTCTCTCTCTCTCTCACACACACACACACACACACATTCACACACGCATAGGACAAATGGTGCCCGTCCTCTTTGGGGAAACCCCAGCATTGTTATAGAAGAGCGCGTCTCTTATCTCACTGCAGCACTATTACTGCAGTTATTGTGACAGCTGGTGTTGAGATGACTGTGTATCATTATTACTGCTGTTAACATGACTGGAGCTGGGCCAGAGTGCAGTTTCTAAATTAAGTTATGCCTCTGGGTTTTTCTATCAAATGGCTCCACAATCCCACAGCGGTACAGCTTTCCCTCCACTGTCATCATGCATGAGGGATGATGTTGTATTCATGCACAGATGTCACCACTCTGCTAACTTCACCCCTAAATGTGGAGTGTAGGCACACTGGCAGTGTTATGATGGATGAACAGACTCCATGTGGCCTTCAGCTCACCTCTCTTATAGGTTGAGTTTTTAACCTAGTAGAGCTGTATAAATGCTGTGAAGATTAATGACTACAGCATGCTAACCTAGATTAGGTTTGGAGGTTCAGTCCCACTGGGGTTGCACATTAATTACAGTGCATATCTTAACAAGAAAGGGCATTGCATTGGATTTTTGTCCATCAGATGACATGCAGTACATTCTCATGTCTTTAAATTGCTTGCTGCTAAAAAAGTTTGATGTTGTCTTCTGTGTAAAGTATCAACAAGGTGGAGAAAGTGCCAAGTTTACTGTTACTGCAGGCTTACTAAAGTAGAGGTAAAACTACAGGTAAGAGTCTACAGCTGCATTATTGCCTCTCTGATTCTGTGCTGTGAGGCTATACTGAGCTAAATAATAATAATTTATTTCTATAGTGCCTTTTACAAACCAGAGTTATGAGGTGCTTCCCAAAGTACAATACCACAAAACAGCATTTAAAGGTGCAAATAGTTAAACATCAAAAGATTAAACAAAATATAAAGAACAAAATTAAAACATTTGAATTGGTATAAAATACCAGTCTGTACAGGTACATTTTTAAAAGCTTTTTAAAGTGAGGTACTGACTCAGCTGATCTGATGTTGAGGGGGAGTTTGTTCCACAGTGTACTAAAACAGTAAAAGCATGATGCCCTTTGGCTTTGAGCCTGGACCGTGGAACTTTTAACAGCATTTGATTTTCTGATCTGAGGGGTCTCAGAGCCGAGTAAGGGGTTAAAAGTTCTGAAATGTAAAATGGAGCCAGACCATGTTGGGATTTAAAAGTAATCAGCAAAATCTTAAATTGAATTCTGTAACGGATGGGGAGCCAGGACTGGGGTGATGTGTTCCCTACGCCAAGGGTTTGTGAGGAGTCTTGCTGCTGCATTCTGCACTAACTGTAGTCGGACAACTGCTGCATCATTTAGGCAAGTGAATAAGGAGTTACAATAATCTAGGCAAGAGGAAATAAGGGTGTGGATAAGTTGTTCCACTATGTTCTTGGGATGCATTGGTTTGGGTTTGGCGATATTTCTGATTTGTAAGTAGCAGGATTGGACTACAGTCTTAATGTGCTGATTGAAGTTGAGGTAACGTGATAATGGCGTTAGATAAAAAGTGAAGGGATGACCAAAGTTATCAAAGTACAATTCATCCTAAGGGGGACATAGTATATAGCCCTGTACCAGATTTCATGGCAGTAAATGTTATAATTTTCCCATTTAACTAGATCCAAATTAGACAATTAAGCAAATTATAGCCAGATTTACAGACACACACTCACACACAGAAACGAACATGTTTCATTTTATTTATATAGTGCCAATTCATAAATATCTCATTGCACTTTTCATATAGAGCAGGTCCAGACCGGTACTCTATATAATAATATTATTTACAGAGAAATCCAAATATATGAGTCTGTAGCTACAGTACAGCCTTTCTTTCCTGCCTTGGGCTGGTCTCTGAATCATCTCAGATCTATGTCCAGCTGTCTGTCCATCCTGTCAACAGATGGACGGGTGGGAGGAAGTCACTTCATACTTCTGGCAACATATGATGATGGAGGGACATGACTGACTAATGGGTTCACTGAAAGATGGCACAGTCTGGAGCCAAACTGAGGACAATGCTTTTTCAATGAACAGTGTGACTTTTTATCTAAGTCTGTTGCAACTGAAATATGGTTAGAATTAGATTTATTGAAAGAAAAATGGTATTCTTAAAGCTCCTTGTATTTAGTTTGCAAAGATATTTTTTTAAACAAAGAGAAGGAATGTAATGCCTCACACTCCTCCTACTCCACCCACGTAGTTAACTGTCAAGGAACAATTGACAAGACAAGGTCTTCATACTTCTGCTGCAGACTGTTCCTCATTGGTTGGATGGATTTCACACATTTCACTTAGAACATCAGAAAAATGAGGCAACTGCTGGATCTGAAACTGACATATTTTCTTGCTTATCTTCGGTGAGCAAATACATTTTTACCATTCACAAATGAATGTTACAGTAAATAAAACTTACTTAACATACTGCAGAGCGTCAACATGGATTGTGTAAAGTGTGTTTCTCTGTGCAAAGATGGAGCTGTGACATATTTGGAAGTGATATAAGGGATTTGCAATGTCTCACTTATCAGAGGACACAAGTGTCAGGGAAGGTTTGTTAATCACCCAGTTGGAATTCAGCGAGAACAAGTCAATCTCACTCTGCTGGTGTGACAGTCACCCAGTCATGAGAATGCTTCTTACATAGTCTGTGTGTATAAACACAGACTGTGTAAATATCTCCCCTTTCTATATCTGATCTAACTGTTCTGACCATTACCCTCCTCTCCAGCATCCTCAGAGGTCGTCTTCTCTTTCGACGTGGGAAATGGTCCGCTGGAGGTGCGAGTGGAGACAAGCGTCCCGCTGAATGACAACCGGTGGCACAGTGTGCGAGCTGAGCGAAATGTAAAGGAAGCATCACTACGTGTCGACGAGTTTCCTGCCGCCACACAGGAGGCTCCTGCTGATGGACACATTCATCTGCAGCTCAACAGCCAGTTATTCATAGGTGAGAAGCAAGAGTGTGAATACGTGTGTGTGTGTGTGTGTTTCCAAATGCCTTCAAAATGTTGTGAAATATGAGGAAAATTTAAAGTGAGAGAATTTAAAAGGCTTAGTAGAGTTAGGATTTGGGTTAAAATGAGTCAGGGTTAGTTTAAAGTTATAGTAAGGATTAAGATGCAGTAGAGAGTGTTATGTAAGCAACACTTTCAGACAAGCATGCAAACGCGTCCACAAAGACACACACACAAAGACCTACTGAGTGGAGGGAACCAGGAGATCCTGAAGTAGGCAGCCATTTTGACAAATTAAACTTTAGTGAACTTTTTTCTTTTACACAGTAAATTCTGCAATTTCTTCCCACTTTGCCATTCAGTTCATAAAAGAACAGAAGTTCCACATGGGCAGCTGCTGGAGTTCAGGAAACCAGGCATGTGGCACAGTAAACCTCATCCTCAGAGTCCTTTATAACCCAACTGGCCTGAGGTGCTTAGAAAGTGGCGAGTAGTGTTAACACGTCCTGCTGATAAATACTAAACACTGAACAATAATTACCTTTTGATAAATAACCATGTGTTATGGTGTGCTGATATAATGGATTATACAGTGTTTGTATATGTGTGTGTGTGTGTGTGTGTGTGACTTGTTGATTGGAAAACTACACGTCTGTTGTGATCAAAGTTGCGCGAAAACAGATACATCAGATACTCATTAGAGGCATAATTGTTTTGCACCTTTAACCAGACAAGGTTTAGCTATCCGACAAGCAGCTGAGGGCTGTGCAAGCATTTTACCTGATGACACATTGACTTTGGCACCTTTTAAAATAAAAGGAAAAGGCTGGTGTCATTCTTTGATTGGTGTCAACAAATCCCATGAAATCACTAAAACCAACAATATGACTTAAGACTTCACTACTCTGTCTCAGCCCCAAGTCCATCTATTCCTACTGAAGACATCAATCTTAAAAAGAGGTCCAAAGAATGTAGTTTGGTTTTTTGGTTTTAAAAAAGGCTCCGTAATTTCCTAAAACAGCTAGGCACAATAGTTTTTAGAAAAAGTTACTCAAACAGGAGGAAACAGTGCATTTTTGGGGGGACTATTTTCACTTGCAGACCAATATACATTTGGTGCTTCAGTGATGTGTTATGACAACAGGATGGTGTATGAAGGATTTACTCAAAAGAAACTACAGTGTTCATGATAGTAAAGGAAATGTCACCCAGTTCAACAATGTGGTTCATTGATGTGTTTGGAGCTCCATGGCACAAAGGAATAAGCTATATCAGGGTTTTGCTACTCAGGAAATACTTGTTGGTAGAATCAATTCATTGTTTTTTGGGGTTTTTTTCATGGAATTTGTTGACAATGAGAAAAATATCACTAGTCATATCCTTTAAAGTCAAGATAAACTTGACTGAATGCCTGGAAGCAGCAACATTTTTCCTGGTTACTAAATATAAACATTTTGAAGTTGAACTGTGACAAGTTGTAGCCATTGCAGTACACCGTAAACCATTAATTCACGCTGATTATTTGATATGAAGATTATAGATTTGGGGTAATTTTAAGGAACTGAGGCCTTATAAACTTTTCAACAACCCCACTATTCTCTGTTCCTCTCAACGTCATCACTTTAAACTCTCCTATCTTCACTTACACAGACTTTCATAATTCTGTTTAACCTGTCGTGCTTATCTGTCGAACTGTGTTTGAGGGGATGAAAATCCATCTTGTATTATGAGGCTTTATCTTTCTGCAAATATTATGGACATTTGTTTGTTTGTAAACAAACATTTTGAAGAGAAAATCAACCGACAAATAATGATGAGATTGGGGAGATGCAGAGAGATGGAGTTGAGCATTGATTGGCTGGCTGTGTTAAGATAATAATCCTCTCTGAACAGCCAAAAAGAAGTGACCATGACTTGTTCTCCTTATATGGGCAGCACTGTCCGGGTTGGTGTTTACCAGCGATGCAGAGGGATTCATATGTTCGAATGGAAATGTGATTGGATTATGAAATAGACTGCTGTGGGAGAGGGTGTTTGTGTTTGACAAAGACTTTATTTACAGTGAAGCAATATGCATTCCAGTGTCTCTCTCTCTTGTTTTGGAAAGTGAAAGGCCATGTGCTCCAGAAATTGTTAGTGTTAATCCATAATATTAGCACCCTCCTTTCTGTGAAATCACAATTTACAGTACGGCAAAGACATCTATATTGCTATGAAAACTGTGTCCCATTTGTAATATATAAAACTGCCTTGTAATTTGCTAAATCAGGATATTCCATAGTTTTAATTAATAAGCTGTAATATTGCCTTGGGTGAATTTATATGACACAAAGTTATTCTAGCTCAACTTCATTCATTGCCATAGGAAGGAATTAATTGTGTACACACTGTGTCACACATCCCTGTAGCAGTAATTAATATAATGCACATATTAATAAGCTATTGTATTGTTATAGTGTCTTTGTTGGCTGATGTAAACAGATACGTGTGTTTATGTCCTCCTGCTTAGTTCTTTGTGTTACATTAGAAAATATATGGTCAGATACAGTATGCAGGGATGGAAGTAATGACTTGCTCTTGTTTCTGTCACGGACAAGCCAGGCTCCACGATCACCCAATCACAGCGCACTCCCTCACCAGAGTTCTAACCACACACCTGTTCCCTATCACACACACCTGCTCCCCATCAGCACCTCATCACCTCCAGTATAAAGGCACCCTACTCACCTCAGCCAGTGAGGCCTTGTTAATGCAAAGGACTTGTACCCATCGATGACGAACACCATTTGGGTTCCTTCGTCAGTGTGTACTTCCACTCCAGTGATCCTTCTACCCACTGTGTGATTTCCTGTCTCCAGAGAGTGTTGCTCCGGCTCCCAATCTCCAGCCCCAATCTACAAGGACGGTAGCGGTATTCCACTCGGTTCTCCATTCTGCTCCATCACCTCACCTACCTGCAGCATTCTAGTACTCATTGCTGTGTTCAATAAATCAACATCTGTCTCCACCTCAGTGTCTCCTGCCCTTCTGTCTGTAACAGTTTCTTAACAAAATTGGGGTTTTTTTTTTGTTTTTTTGTGTACTTCTTTGAGTATTTTTGAAAGTCAGTAATTTTACTTTTACTTAAGTATTATTTATCACAAGTATTGTACTTCACTTCATTTCATGTTGCATCCGTTAGAGTAAAAACGGAAGTCATATGAAAAAGTCACAAACTGTGAGAAAGGAGCCAAATCAGCAGCTGCAGCAGAGAAGAAGCTGCTGGTGTGTCTGCGGCCGCAGGAGGGCAGAGCTCCAGAGAGATCACACTCTGCACACTATTCTGTTAAACAAACATCTAACTGTATACGTTCACTGGCGGAGTGCGGTCAGAGGGTGTGAGGGGTGCGGTAGAACCTGGTCCCAGTCAAGCAGTTAGTGAACAGTACAAAAATGCAAACAATTAAGGATGTCATCATTACGGGTTATGGTTAGCATTATTGTAACTAGGCATAGGTAAAAAAGGTTGTCTACCTTAGTTAATCCTTGATTTAATGTACCACCTGGCACACAAAGTGACCCAAATCATGTTGCATGACCAACAGGTGCATGCTGGGTCTGGCTAAAATGCTCATTGCTGACTCTATATTGAACATAGATCTTTGTGTTGTCTGCCTTGGTGATGTTTTATTCTGCTGTTTGTTATATAAGAAGTGGCAGATTATTTAATTTATATATCTTAACGCTTGTTGCACTGCTGGCAATCCCATAGCCTCCTTTATATTCATTTTTGTTTTATTGTCTGAGTTTTGCCCTTTTTTCTTTTTTTTTTTGTTATTCTAGTGAGGCTTCACTGAGAGGCAGTTGCATATTTATAATTGATAAGTTGTACAAATTCTGCAAATGTCCATTTTATTTATTTATTGTTGGTTTGAACATCAGGGCTCTGTGGTGCAGTTCACACTCAGGAATGGTGTGATGTTCCGCTAGCATATACGTTGACATGCACTTTAATTTGTAGCCTAAATTTGTTCTTGTTCTATTATATAACATTACCATCCTCATCAAACATCATATAGTGTTTACTCAGAGTTCATTTTAACTGACCTACTTTTTACTTTTACTTGACTACAATATTCTGGTACTCTTTCCATCCCCGACAGTATGTTAATGATACACTACATTTGGTCTTGCTTTTTATGCAATACCAATACCTTTTTTGTATTCTAAGACCATGAGGTGAGCCTCTAAAACTGCTTAAGTGGTTGATATTCTCACTGTCATATACTTTCCTACAAAATTACTTACCTTTTGCCAGTGTGGTGTCGGCGATCTCTCCATGATTTGAGTCATTTGGCTGTCCCTGTGGTCTCTCAAAAAAGGGTGGTAGAGGTGTTTGTAGAGGCGAACCTGCTCGGCCTGTCTACCTTTGTCCATGTTGAAATGAAAGCGCACTGCACGCCTGGGGCGCCTAGTTACAAAAATTCAGAGGTGCCAGATCAAGCACCATGACAGCTTGCGGCTATACTTGAAAGGCGCAATGATGTAAGTTTTGGCTCGCGGACCTTCATGCCGGGGACACTGTGTCAAGCATAAAGCAGGCTTGAAATGCACTGTGGCGCGTCTGGTAGAATCACAAGCATTGTCTAGAGTGGCTGAGATCCCGTTCGGTGACCGCATCGCAGCCTGAACACGATGCAGCCGTGCCCGTGGAATCAAGCCGTTAGAGAATGCTTAATTGAATTTCCCACTCTGTGGGAATGTGTTGTCTGTGTTTTATAACTCTTGCTGCAAAAGGAAACTAGTGCCTCACAGAGGTTTGTGGTACAAAAAAGCTGCTCTAGCTGAACATTTGAAGCTTTTCCAGATTCAAACTGTGAGAGTAACACCCTGCCAATTCCAGTCTGCGAGTACAACAACAACTGTCATGCGTGGATATAAAATAAGATGTTGCCAGCCTGAAACTCTGGGAGAAATGTAATTTTGCCAAGTCTAAACTCTCAGAACAATGTGAGGTTGCTACAGTGTATTAGAATGTTAAATGTCAGGTCAAAGGAGGAAGAGATTCTTCCTCTTGCCTGTTAGTGGAAAGGATGAATATCAGACACCAGATGGCTCATCTGCCACACATTTAACCAATCAACAGCCAGCACAGTTACATAGGCAATGTCAGTATCTCAGTGCCCTGCAGAGCAGACATGGCCTTGCAGTGGCAACATGTAGCTGTCAATCATAATTTACTGCAGAGAAGACAAAAAAATTATTGATTTACAGTCATACAGAGACAGAATGAGAGGAGTGTGAGCATTGTCGCCAGATGGTGGTTTACCACCCGTTGACAAGTTACGCTATATTCCAATGAATTGGCCCCTTCGCTTCTTCAATTAGTATAGCTAAAACGCTCATTGAGATTGACAGAGCACTCAGTTCAATAGGCTTGACACACAGTGGCTGATAAAATTCTAATTATTATTCAGTCAGCCTTGTGATAAAAGCCTTGTAAAAAACGTACATCTTTTCATAAAAGTGAATATTTTTTACGTTGAATGCAACATTCTTATTTAAGACTAGGTCTAGATAATTTTTTATTGTAACCGTCAATTTGTGTTGGCTTGATTATAAAACAGAAGACAAGACGTAAATAATGGAAGAGGCTCTTGAACATATGAAGATTGGGCAGGTTTTAAGCTCTGATTAGGAGCTCAGTCAAATCCAAGGCAACTCAATTGAGAAAGAGGAAGCTAGTACTAGTGTACTAGTGTAGTGTACAGTATTTGTTTTTGTTGGCAGGAGGAACTGCGTCCAGACAGAAAGGCTTTCTGGGCTGCATCCGCTCTCTGCAGCTGAACGGCGTCACTCTGGACCTGGAGGAGAGGGCGAAGATCACCCCAGGGGTACGACCTGGATGCCCAGGCCACTGCAGCAGCTACGGCTCGCTCTGCCAGAACCAGGGTCGCTGTGTGGAGAGAGCCAGTGGTTTCTCCTGCGACTGTGGCCAGTCAGCCTATACTGGATCCTTCTGCAATAAAGGTACGTACATTTAAATACACACTGGAGACTTTCTGCCAGTACACAATACGCAGATCCCAAAGACCTGATATCATTGATGTTCTGAGCCTTAAAGTAGCATTCAATGACATTTTAATGTCAATAAAGGACAGTTTTGCTACTGTTTTCAGTTGTCCAATTCCTAAAGACTTTTCAAGCTATCAAACTTCTATCATAGCTAGACATTTTAAGATCTAACAACTTCCAGACAGATCCAATTATATTTGACAGACAGAAGAAACCTGAGAGTAACATGTTCTGATCTTAAAGTCTCTCCAACTTCAAATTGGCTCCTTTAGTTTTTGTCCATACAGTTGCCTTGACAATTTAATTTCCTTGTACATAAGAGATGATGGCTAATTTAGCATGAAGTTCATTATAGGATTGTGTGTCAGGAAGGCAGATACTATAAAACTGCTCCAGACATCATTCATGGGGTAAAGAATGAAAAGGAGCAGTATTAACAGGTATTGTAGGTTTTAAAGATAGCATTTATGCTAAAACTGTATTTTGTACAATATTGAACCTTGGACCTAGGAAGTATCTGGATGTGACTATAATAGTATTATGTTAGTAATAACAGTAACAACAGTAATATGTTTAAACATTTCAGAAGTAACTCATGGTGTTTTTCTGTCTCTCAATATTGAATTCGTATCCTTGTACCTGAATTTCTTCTTCATCATCATATGTCTCAGATGGCATCAGTATAATATTAGTGTTGTGACTGATTTGAACAGCAGCCTATTCTCCTGCTTTTTATTGCATTTTCTTTTGCCAGCTCAGTATGTGCATCCTATCAGAAGCTCTCCAAATAAAGAGGAAGAGATTTGTTTGCCAGTTAGATATGGTAGTCACTGGCAGTGAAGCATTAGTCAGACTCACAGAGGAATAACACACCTACATCAGGAATGCCACATCAACTGCAATGGCATGTGAAAGTCCCGGCACAGAAATGTCTCTTTGCAACAATCGGTTAGTTTTCTTTATTAGTTTTCTAGATTCTGGCTCACCTTCCCTTGTTGTTTGTGTAACTAAGGTAATTGAGAGTTTGCTAAGACCCACCCCCCTTAGTTACTGTTGCTATGCCTGTCGAGCATTTTCTTAATTCTCGCACAGCCCATATTTAGTTAACAAGAGTAGCAGATTTAGCATTTAGCACAGTTCTTAGCATTTTTTTAAAACAGTGGGACCTTGATTTCAGACAGACATAGTTAAACAAAAGCAGGCTTCTCATTTCTAGCCGCAACCATTGATTTTGCCAGTTGAAATGACAACTCTCGTTAGCAGATTTTATCAGCTGTAGCTAGCTGTTGAAGCTAACATTAGCTCCATGAGTTGGTTGAAAACGCTGTCTCCAGCTGACTTTTAAAATGAGAATCCTCTAAAAGTTTCTTAGATATGTGCTTGATATCGTGCTGCATGGCAAAAAGTGATGATCCATAGAAGACATAAAGAAACAGTATAAAAAGAAAAAAAAAAGTAAAATGTGTTATTTTGTACTAAAGTAACCCTGTTTAGCTGCTTTGCTTGCACCTGGAAAAGCAAGACAGGTTGTATTTTCAAAGAGTATGGTTCACTTTTAAAATTTAAAGAGAAAAGGCTTTTAGGATGATGACTAACCAGTGTGTTTGGCAAATATAATGATATCTTGGATAAAGCGTTTGGCTGGGGTTGCTGGAGTGTAAACTTCCCCAAATCCAATAGAGGAGGACAGAGCCGCTAACTTTAGCCCACACCCTGATATTAGCATCCAGGCCACACAGTGGGTAAAATACTACACAGTGTGGATATGCCAGTTGTGAAATCAGAGCCTTTTTTTTTTTTTACCTAATTTGTAACCCCACAAAATAATGTAGTATGAAAGACCCCTGGCCATGGAGGTAACGCTGAGTTACTACAGTAGGTACATAATAAGTTTAGCAAACAGTCAATTGCTACCAACCCAAATTTCAAATATCCAAACTTTCTAATATATATTATTTTAAGGTTTATCTTAACTCTTTCAGACAAACAACTAGAATAAAAACCACAACAAGAGGATTTTAAATGCAGCAAGTTCAAGATTAATTTATAAGCCAACAGAGAGGTTTATGTTAAAGCTTTACAAAACACAATTATTATGATCTATCATGTCCTGGCACTTTAATGAGGAGCACAGAGCAAAGATCAGACAGCTTTCTGAAGAGGATCCTTCAGTCAGCAGACATTAGACTGACCCTGACTGTCTGTCTTGTTCATTGTCTGCATAGCTTGTCCTCTCGACACTCGTTTTGAGTGAGTCATAATGAGCCCATTCTGTCCTAAAGGTCAAGCATCGGCGACTTAAAGGACCCTTCTCACCCACTATGCAATTGTGTCTGCCATGTGATGCATCAAGGGCTTGTTGGGCAGTGTTAAAAGTCAACATAATGTCAAACTAAGTCAGTACTGTAGAAATATTGTGCTATGTTGTTAACGGAATAGTTCAACATTTTGGGAAATACGCTTATTCACTTTCTTGCTACTCTTGTTAGAGAGAAGATCGATACCACACTGACGTCTGTCTGTTCTGCAGCCAACTGTCAACACAATCACAAGCGGTAACACAATCTACTTACCAGCACCTCTAAAGCTCACTTAATAATATATGTTTTCAATCTTTTCAAAAACAAAGTGAAAAAAGACAGCTTGTGGTTTTACAGGGGGTTAAGTGCAGTACTATTTCCTGGCCAGTCACAGAAACTGAGTTTTGATGTCACTGTGAGGTTGCCAGGCAACCTGAACTGGAAATTACTGCACCCAGCCAAAAAATAGACCAGCACATAATGTGCCGGTAGGCGGATTTTGTTACCTTTGGACAGAGCCAGGCTTGTCGTTTCCCCCTGTTTCCAGTCTTTATGCTAAGCTAAGCTAACTAGCTGCCGGCTAATGCTTCAATTAAACTGACAGATATAAGAGTGGTATCGATCATCTCATTTTAATCTCAAGAATGCAAATAAGCATCTTTCCAAAAATGTCACACTGTTCCTTTAAATCACAAACAACTGTAATTCTAAGATTTTATCAGTTTAAGCAAAAAACAGAAGAGATAATCCAACAAAAAGTATTTTGGATTTTTGACATGAAATCTTAAAGTACCATTGGCTACAAATTGGGTTGTGCCGAAAGCTTTACAGTAGTTTGGTGCATGTGGAGTCCATGTTAAATACTAATAAATGTGTATCACTTGGCTTTTATTTGCTGGTATTATTTCAACTGTTTTCTAGGTTTTTCTATTCAGGTTTACCAAATTAGGCGATTTTCTTTTTTTCCACTCCATATTGACCTTTACTCTCAGTCAGTGACAGACAGTTTCTTTTTACAGATGCAATAGAGAGGGACATGGGGCAGCAGAGAACAAGTCAGAGTGAAAACCATACATACAGTAGGAAGTTCACTAGTCAGCTCCAATTCATCCCAATAATGTAACTTTCTAACGTTCAGAGGTTTCAGCCAGCTTTAAGTCGACCTCGTCCATCGCCTACATCCTCAAGGAGCCCTATGAACTGAGCAGGAACAGCAGTGCCTTGCCTTCCTTCATCTACTCTGATATGACGCTGAGAGGAGAAAACATCTCCCTGAGCTTCAGGACGAGCCAGAGTCCTGCTCTGCTGCTCTACGTCAACTCTTTCTACAGGGAATACCTGGCCCTGCTTATCAACAGACATGGTGAGGACACTGTATTTTTTTTTTCTTTCCTTTTGGTTTGACCAGATTGGTCAAATTTAATTCTGCAACCCCTTATCTTATCCTTCCTGAATTTTCTTAAGTTCAACACTCCTCTCACTCCATTTCTTTCTCCCTCTAGATTCAGTCTGTTATCCTCTGCTGCCTCCTTCTCCTTGCAGCCAGGCTAATTGATATGCACGGTATCAGGTTCAAAGAAAACATTTGGTGGCGTTACTATTAAATGATAATTCTGTTTTCAGCGGGGGTCTTCCTTCCCTTGTTCTTGCTGTTGTGATTATTTATTGTGTTCAAATTTTCATCACTCGCTTCACTGTAGAGATTTACATAGCTCCAGTTGGCAGGGAGAAATTCCAGCATTCCTGCGTAACATAATAGGATTTGCCATTATCCAGTGTCTGAAACTTGTAAATGTAGCTGAATTACACGTTATTTTTAACTAGCATAGAGTAGAGTTCAGGTGTTCTTTTGTAATTTTGAACACAAAACATTGTCTGAACAGGAAGAAAAAACAAACTAAAATCTTTCATGAAAATATTTGGAGGTATCCTTTAACCCATTGGATGAAATGTACTTTTTATCATAATTTTTATGAATACAATTTTACTAATTCTGCTGTTAGTAGAAGTAACTCTCAGCTTTTTCGTTGACTGAGAGAAAGCCAAGGGATAGCAGGTTTTGAATAGTTGATCAAGTCGTCATCAGGTATCTGCAGTCTTGCTGAAGTATCTAATTGAATCCCAGAGAGAGCTTTCTTTTGAACTCTCCAAAAAGGCTTCTCTCATGTTTCTCACTTTTGCTGCAGCAGTAACAGGAGCCTCAGCTGCTGCACACAAAGAAACTTTTCTAAGTCACTGGCTGAGAGCCTGAAACACCCTTTGCCCTCTGCAAGATTGTTTTTATTATCAAGATGTGCTCTTGTGATAGGAGAATTGCTCCCTATTAGTCTGTGGAAAAAAGTAACATAGTGAGTCATAATTAGAAAAAAATGGGAAAGGGCAATAAGTATTATGTGTTTGGATTATTGAAAAAAGATTATTTCCTATCATTACTGCTCATCTGTAAAGTCTGCAGACATCTCAGAGCATTCAAATTATCTCAACAACGTGGAATTTATTAAGTGTAACACTGTAAAAATTGGAAAATTAATTTTATATCATGGAGTGTTATTCATAATCCCTGCAATATTAAATGGTTTGTAGCTTCTTAATTCAGCAGCTGGTATCTTGGAACATCAGATAGCTGGATGTTCTTTCTTTGAAGAAGTGAATACATGTCTTCTAAGAGCCAAGAATGTGGACATTTTTGAGTAAAATTGTTTAAGTGCTTAATTAATTATCAAAGAGTAGTTAAATTATGTTTTGGGTCATTAACTTTAGACATGTTTGTACCAATCTACAACACTGTAAAGATTAGATCAGATTATCTTGCATTTTTGTCTTTCATGGCATCGGCTTTCCTTGGTCAACAATAACAGTACTTTATGTATATAAAAAGAAATATTATAAGTTGATGCTAATACAGTTTACTCCAGTTTTTATCAACAGCTTGTAATAGATTTGTTTTATATCTCATGAGTAATATTCATTATTTAGTGACCTCTGTCTTTTGGTAGTCATATTGCCCCTTAGGAGCAAATAAAGCTCTACTCTTCTCTTCCTTTATATATTAAGTATAAGCTGAGGTTACATTAATATGTAATGGATGTAAAGTAATAGAACATTGGCTCTTTGAGTATATACTGAAAACAAGCCTCCATTAGTAACAAAGAAAACACTTTCAGGATTGCAGCTTGATTCTCTCAACAATTTTTGAGAATTTTTGACTGGACATTTTTGAATAACCTCTGTATGTGTTTGCATTAAAGAGTAAGATTGTATTGTTGTTTTGTGTTTGCAAAGATGAGCTGGAATTGAGGTACAAGTTGCACAGCAGCAGAGATGTGGAGGTGCTGGGGAGCAGAGTCACGAACTTGGCTGATGGACGTCTGCACACAGTGACCATCAGGAGACTGGCGGACACTGTCACTGTTCAGGTACACACACAACTAATGATCCACACTGTGTGACACAGATCACCACAAGCATGGATGTGTTTAGTCATAGACACTGTGAACCAAAGAGTAGGAAGAAATTTTTTGTAATTCATTTCAGATGCTCAATCTACTTTTAAAACTCTGTCACACTGACATCCACATTGTGTATTACATACATAAATAAATAAAGCCACTGCTCACACTGCAGTAAACACATGATAATGAGAGGAATCTGCAGGCAGACTGCACAGGGACACTATTGGGGCTGATGCTCAAATTATTAATTGAAACTGCTGGCTGGCGCTTATTTTGTGACCCCGCTGTTCATTCTCCCACTGCAAACTCATCATGCCAGTGGACATCTTGCCTACAGCACCAAACCACGGGTCCAACAAGAAAACCTTTGGAAACCTTGTAGAATAAAATTTCATAAATGCTACATTTCCTCTCTGTTTTCTGTGGCTCAGGTTGATCAACATTAGCAGATGTCTTACAGATAAATGAATCCCTAAAGTCCAAATATCTGTGTTTGCAAGCAATACATCACACCCTCTCTGTTTTATTATAAAGAGTGTTTCTCTCTGAGGCATGTACCACCACAAAACCTGTTCCACTTAGACTTCTCTGCTCAGCTACCGTGAACCACTGCATCTCACGGGTCTACTGGTTTCCAGCTTTGGGGCTGAATACCATTTGAATATGCAGGTTAGGCCAGAGGTTGAGCCTCCGGCTAGCTTTTCATGTTTGCTTACTTGCTTCTCTGCAGCCATTTGTCGAAGCTTCTTCACAGAGCAGCCCTTGTTTAAACATTTAACAATAGAAAGCTGTCAGTTTGTCACTGTTAACAGTCTTTGCTTTCTACCTGCTAAGCTTTTCCCTTTACAGATGTGACATACATTATCTTTCAGATTGACCACAATGCCAGAGAAGACTTCAACTTGACATCTGATGTGGAATTCAACAGCATCAAATTGCTCATTCTAGGCAGAGTGCAGGGTAAGTGAGGCTCTCTTAGCACAGTCTGCAGTACTTAGGCAGACTCAACAGCACTGAGATGCTTGGCCTCATGCGACAAAACACTGTTCTGGAGCTTTCTGCTGTTTTCTATTCATCATGTTGGATGGACCAGAGGGAAAGCTGCAGTCTGAGCAACAGCTGTGGTGCTTTAAAAAAAATAAAACAAATTGACATCCATATTCAGATAGTCACAAAGAGAGCACTTTACTGTGGAGATGCAAAATAAGAACAACCTTGGAAATGACTAAAGGTGGAGCCACCCACTTAAGTCGTTGTTATGTGGCATTATATGCATTTTACAGCCATATGGGTAGCTAAAGTATTTGTGTAAATATCATTGTTGTGTCACTAATGTAGAAGTTCAGAAAATACAGTATGCGTTTGTGAACTTTTGTGTTACCGAAGCGGTGAGTAATACAGTCTTTATGCCTGTCTAGCTGAGCGGGGCTTCAGACAGCTGTAATGGTAATAACTTTAGAAAAGGTCCTTCACTTTGTATGGTAATGAGGAGAGATTGAAAAGAACAAATTATTTAGAAGATTGGAGTCAGCACCCTGCGATTCAGCATAACAACCAATAAGTCTCAGCTGCTGTGGGTGGGGTCAAACTAAACCAGGAAGTCAGACAGTACAGTTCAACCTCCCTCTGCCTGACAAAACATTTTACTTTCACGTCACTCCTGCCGTCCTCTACAGGACTGATCTGTCCTCCCCAGGCTTCTCTTAAAGGGGAAAGACTTTGTACCAGAGTTGCGTTGCCTTTGTGTTTTCCTCTGTTATATGTAATATTTACTTTTGAACAGCCCCATCTGAGACAAACTGAGGAAAAAATATGTTATAAACATGTGGGGCTGAGATAGGGTTTTGAGGAAACACGTGCATTACAGCGAAGGTACAGCACCTAAGTGCTCCGGCTCATCTACGCCGTCACCCCTTAACACACAACTATAAATCCAGCCAAATGCCCAAAAAAATCTTCACACAAAAAAAAACCAGCAATGGCACAGTAGGTGTTGCTTACCATGGTGATGTCTGGTGGTGAGATCAATAGGTGGTGGAAGGCTGACCGGCAGTGTTAGGTTTGTTTTAACAAAAGTTTAACTGAAACAATCAAAACTCCGAACAGAGCAGATGTTTGCAATGTGTAGTACTTGTTGTTGTTGATTGTTGATGCAGACATTGAAGAATCAGAAAATATCTTGTCATTTATCTATCCATGCATTTTCTATTCCACTTATCATGTCGAGGGTCTCTTGGAGCTGGAGCCTATTCGAGCACACATTGGGCGAGAGGCAGGGTACACACTGGACAGCTTGCCAATTACAGGGCCAACTGACTGTTAAGGGATGCCTGATTCTGATTGAAATAATGTTGGTTTTTGCTTTCCACATTAAGTATTTTGGTTTTATTTTAATTCTCAAAAATAAGCAAGTAAGAAGCAATATCAACACGCATAATCGTAAACAGAACTAGAATCCATAAAATCTGTTGAATATCCCAACCCTGAGAGGATGACTTTTCGGATTTTTGAACCGCAGTAATGAATAAATTAGTTTTGACTAAGAAAAAACAAATAGGTCTCATGCTGTACTGAAACCAACATGTGGTGCACATGTAAGGAGCAAATACAAATTCATGCTGGTGCTGTTTTTATGTTCAGCTCCTTCAATTTTTTGACCCAGGCCATGTTAGTATGTGACCCAGTCTTCCCTCTGCTGAGCCAGAGGACAAAGGCAGTCATATCAGTATCAGAGAGGCAGCAAGACAGTTGATATACTGTCACTCGCTGCCAGTGCTGTCATCCATCAGCCTAACTAATGGACCAGGAAAGAATGGAGAGACTGAGATGCCTACACAGAGAGAGAGAGAGAAAGAGAGAGAGAGAGGAAGGGTGAGATAGTGATATAGAGAGAGCTGGAGGTAAAGGGCAGCAGCTGGGCGGAGGTGGACAGTAATCTTCAGTTCATGGATACCAGTGCTGTCAGTGTGGGGTTTGACTGCTCACACAGCCATCCAAATCCTTCTTAGTGAAGGCACAGACTCTATTCAGCACTAATACTGATGATTAATTTAAATTAGGAATGCTATTAGAAATTTTACATCATCTTATATTGTTTTTGTCTTTCTTACATACTGTATTTTATTTATTAATCTTTATTTAAAGAGGAACTCCACATTCTAGAATCTCATATGTTTAATTTTAGCTGTTTAGTTTAAATTGTTTGGCTTTTGTTTTGACTATGTTCTTGGATATTCCTTTATCACAAAGATGACATGTTTGACTAATCAATGTAGCTAACATGTGCACATTATTTGTTTTTACTTAAATACCTCAGAGACAAACTCCCCTGTCTGATTTAATTTATTAGAAAAAACAGTTGAAAAGAAAGCTAGAGAAAATGTTTGTCTTCTTAAACAATGGAAACAAAATTTGGTACACTAATGCAATGCTAGACAATCTAATGCTACAGCTGTTACTTAACCCTCTGGGGTCATGTTGTGTTATTAGCTTTTTCTCCCATCTCAATCATTCGCCCCCCATTTTGCAGGCTGCTCAATAGATATACACGTGACATGAGATATGTAATTCAAAGTCAAATTATTTCACGCTGCTCAGAAGATCACTTTCAATTTAAAACTTAATCAAAGCCTGATCAAATATACAGCTGATAAACAGCCCTCTCCAGCCAGGCCACTCCGCAGTGTCTCATTTATGTGGTGAAAAGTTGCTTCTCTCTGGTAATAACTTAGATGGCTGGCAATGATGTGCTGTGTAATCAAATTGCACTGCAGGAATAATTGTAGTTCACACTGGCATTTATAGCAGCTGACAATTTTATTTCGCACCTGCTGTCAGAAATAGTGATATTGTGAGTACATTAGCCACAAGTGAAACTCACTAGTAGTTTCTTAAGGAGTTATGTACATTCATGTTTTTTGTACGCAGTGTTATAACACAATAACAACACAATAATAGTGTTATTACAGCCAGAGGCAATCCAGTGAGTAACAAAATTTCACAAATTTTACATAGAAATATATTTTCTGCTGCATTCTGTCAAACAGATTTTTAAAAGCATATAACCTAGTGTTTCAAGGCAGGTGTCACAAATATAGGAACTGCAGTGCATTTGCTGGCACATGTCCATCACCCGGTCAAAATTTCCACCTGACCAACACTTTGGTCCATGAAGGTATTTGAAAACTAATGGTCGTGTTTGTGTAACCCCATAGACAGTTTCCTCTCACAACACTTTTAGACTAAAACCTGTACTTGTATACAGTAAATATAATAATGTAAAAGGAAGATTATCATAAAATTTGCTCAGCATAGTCATGCTCCAAAGGGAATAAATCCTTTTGATTTTAATGACCCAAATAGCCTCCCCTCTAGCACCACCATTACTGGTAAGACTAAAAATAGAGAAATAGCTGTTATGTAGCACTTTCATATTGTACAATGTAATTAACATTTCATTCTCCACTAGCGTGGCTTTGGAATTTTTGCTTGCCAGCTTTTTATTAAAACTGCTACATATGGCGTTTTTACAATCAATCCATTTCAATAACACAGGCCAATACCTTTCCTCCTTCTTCACTGTATTTTACAATACAATGAAAAAATGCATAATTTGATGATAATGAGTCCAGCCTGTTTACTGTTAACAAACCTGTTATTTAAACTAGATTTTCTGTATCATTTATTATTGTCTCATCAGTACCCGAAACAGCAAGCCCCCACCAACACAGACCCTTGCATTGTTTTAACCGAGTGCTGTTGTTGGTCTGAACGCCCACTAAGAGAGGGTGCTGAACTCTTAACTCAAACCTTCACAGTGGCAGAAGGAGTAAAACGCCTATGGGAGGATCAGCCAGCAATAATGTTCATATTGTTAGATTCTACAGGATGTGATTTATGTCCAGTGCCAATATTAAGTGCAGATGCAGGAAGTAGTGCAACCTTTATGTACTGCAGCATGACAAATAGCAAGGATACAGAATAACGCGTTTGACTTTGATGCTGGACATTGCGATTCATGTCCCATCTCACACAAACAGTTTGTTTTTTATATATTTAACTATAACCATGATCTTTCTTTAACCTTAAACCGTGTTTCAGTTGCCTAACCTTCTAATACCTTATCCACGCTGTAGTTAGCATGCATGAATATTGTAGAAATAGTTGTTTCAAAACATCGCCTCTAACATTCAAAAACTTTGCCTTTGTACATATTGTGTGGTTTTTCGCTATCATCCACTATCAGTGTTTTATTTAGCAGGTTTAGCCTCTTTTGTAATGGCAAAATAGATATTAAAATGATTAAGACATAGATAGATACCACTTATCATCACAACCATGGTCTCATCAAGATAAATGTAATGTTTATCACTGCTGTATTTTAAGCGTGTAACTGGAACTTGCTGATAACAAATGTGTCTTCTCACTCAGTCTCTCTTGTGTCTGTGTTTCTCTCTGTGTGTTCAGAGCCTGATGAGTTGGATGCAGAGCTGGCCAGGCTGGCCTCTCTTGGGTTCACGGGCTGTCTGTCAGGTGTTCGCTTTAACTCCATCAGCCCTCTGAAAGCTGCTCTGCTGCACCATGACAGCCCTGTTATTGTCACCGGCCCATTGGCCCAGTCGAGCTGTGGTTCCTCCTCTCCAGCCAATCCCTACGCAGCAGAAACCACTAACTCCTTATCAGGTACAAGTAGCAGACTCAGCCCTTATATGCCATACTATACTATACTATACTATACTATACTATACTATACTATACTATACTATGCTATATATTATTAAAAAAAACTACCCCACCCTCTCCCAATGTGGGAATCTGTCTGGCATGCCTTTAATATTTTTCTTAGGGTTGTTCATTAGACTTTTTTATGGGCTCATTAACCATCCTCCTCGGTAAGCAGACAGAGTGATGGCACTACGACAGATGAGATTAGTCAGTCCTTTGAGGCTGAGCTGAGGCTTTCAACAAGCACAGTCTGCACTGACTGATGGTTCTCACACTGACTCTACCTTCTCCTCTTCTGTCCCTATATACTTCTTTACCTCATCTTTCTTCTGTTTTATTCTATTTCCTTTTTGTTCTCCACCTCTCATCTTTGCTTCTTTATTCTCTATATCTTGTTTTGTGTTCCTGTTAATCTTTTTGCCTTTAATTTCTGGACTCCCTTTCTGCTTTTTATTATACTTTCTCTCTACAGACCAACCTGGGTCAGTGGATCCAGGTCAACCTTTAGTCAACGCCATCAGGAGTGACTCAGCTCTAATTGGAGGTAATGCAATTCATCTCAGCAAGAATATGAACAAATTTTATAATACTCAAAACTTTATTTTTGGGAAGATTATCACGTGTTTAAAAAAAACAGTCTGACACTGTAAAGAGAATAAGCAAGAGATGTGTTGGATGGGAAAGAAAATTCTTTAAAGGTTTTGAGCACAATGCAAGTGAGGAAAGAATAATTTTGAGGAGGTGGTGAGGAGAAGTAATGGGTTGGCTGTTGAATTCACACAACGCATGAAAATGTCGCTGACAAAAGGATTTTAAAATTGCGTTTCTATTTTAAAACCACTTTAATGCAGCATTCAACTCAGTCAAGCAGTATATTGTCTCCCAAATTTAGTTTACTTTACGAACCCGAAGCTTTAGTGATACAAAGTTTGTTTACACCTAAAACAAAACTTTGGAAAAATGTTACAGATTAGATAATCCTCTTCTCGGTGATGGGAATCACAGACAAAGAAAAATATGCATCAGAAGTCACATATCTTCACAGCAATTGCAGTATCTTTTGACAATTGTTAGTGTGCTATTTTAGATTTAGATGTAAATGCCAGGAGTGTGAAGAGTGACAAAGCCAACATTCTCCCAAAACAATACTGTACACATTCAGTTATCAGTGCTGTTCTGTAATGTGAAGACACGGTTCCTGGATGCATTAATTAACACGTAACAGACAATCACAGAAAACTAATCACTAATTCAGTCTAATTTGTTAAACTGTTTAAAGTTTCAACAATCAAGGACTTAAGTTACCTGCTGTCTTTAAATGGTAGGCATTTTATATTGTGTTATCAATCATTTGGCATATAATACATTATATGTCTAGTTAATATCTCATAGGTACAAAGTTGTAATGTATGGTTACTAGTGCAAGGTTAATATTGAAGAAATGTGATTAAGGCTGGAAATTCTCCCTTCCCCGCTATCATATTATTGGAATATTTTTGAAGCAAGACTAGCAGTTACTCAGAGTTTACGTGGTATGTGACGATGTGTCGTGAGTTCACTTGTTTTTTGTATGTTTTTTATAATTTTTTTGTTGTTTTTTTTGGGTCAGAGCATTTGGACTGAATGCAAAGTGAGAGTATATGCCTCATAGTTAGAGAAACCAGAGTTTTACCTTAAGGCCATTTCATTCATTCAGGTTTTTCCAGTTTTAGTTGGAGTGTGGATTTAAATATTTTGGATAAAAGAAAGTGCAGTCACTAATAATAATCTTTTCTCTATCCCTCGGCTCTGCTGCCACAATGATACTACCCCTGTTTCATGTCATTCTCATGCAAATGTGAGGATGTTAAAACCTTGTCAGAAACTCTGTAATACAATTGCTTGGCCAGTAATACAATACATGGCCCTTTACATTTCTGTTTGTGTATGGATTAAACAAGCGTGATACAATGTGTTAATCAGTGAGCTTTAGGTGTGCTAGTTATTTTTAAACTTTGTAGAGAGCCAGGCTAACTGTTTCTCCTTGCTTGTAGTCTTTTTGCTAAGCTAGGCAGACATTTCTTGTAAACAAACAAAAGTTATGTTTGAATTGTGTGTATCCTTGAGGTCTAACCAACATGTTGAATGTATGTCCTTCCTCATAAAATATTTGCAAAGCCAATTTAAAATCCTGCATTGTTTACATCCATGTTTAGTCTTCTTCCCTGCCTTTCCTGGTGCATTGCTGTGTTTATTGGTGCATTAACACCGCCTGTAGATCAGCATAATATTATGAAACCATTGACAGGGCTATGAAAAGGTCAAAAACTCCACATGGGACCTTTAATGCATGACATGAGAGTGGTATCGATCTTCTCATCACTGTAGCTCTTGGCAGGAAAATAAGCGGGTGTTCCAAAATTAACTATTCCTATTCCTTGCAGAAGTCAGGTTACTGCAGAAAGCTGACAGTAACCTGGTTACTTATGTTCATGCGTGTGATTTTGAAGCAAAACTCTTTTTGTGTATTTCTGTGTTTTTAGGGGTGATCGCTGTGGTGATCTTCGTCACTGTGTCTGCATTGGTGATAATGGCCAGATTCATCTGCGGCAGGAAAGAGACATATCAAAACCAGGAGGTCAAAGCAACACAGCCTGAAGATGGCCATGAGTTCCCCTTCAGCAGCCAGGCAGATTCTCAGAGCGCTCCCTGTGAAAACCAAAAGGAGTATTTTATTTAGCAGGAGCCCTGACCTCCCACTGACCTGACAGAGCAGGATGATTTATCAAGAGCTCAGTACTTTAGTAGATACACAAAGCCCCTCAACCACTGGTACCAGTGGACCAACAAGATGTGAAGTCAAAAACAGAACAATTTATGATTTTCTTCATTTCCTTTCTGCTGTAATTTTGAGTATGTAAATATTTAAAAATGTAAATGGTAATTTGTGTGCTTATAACAATATTTCTCTGCCATATTGAAATGTTTAAAATAATTTATTAAAAGGAAACATGCAGAATAGATGTGATGATCAAGACACAACTATGTTCCAGTTAAACTAGACTTTTGGACTTTGTGTTAATTTATAAAAAAGCACTTTTTCTACAAGGACAATGAACCTTCTGTGAAATTTGAGATGTCAGAGCCATACAGTATGTGTCAAAATATGGGAAGACGGATTCAACTGACCGGAGGGTTGACACGTGAGGATTGACACATCTACACATAAGAGTTCAGCCAAAGTACAGTCCCAGAATCAACTAAAATCTTTCAACACCTGCTGTATATATAAAGTCACTCTAAAAAAGTAACTTCCACACTTTGTGTTTGAGTTAGTCAGAAAGTTTTTATGTTACTTGCTGTGCTTTTTCTTTATATCATGAGAAAAATAAAAGCTTTACAATGAGACTGAGATGTTTTCTTTACTTTTACTTCCTGCTTGTACCACCTGCAGTGAGGAGCTGATACCAAAACTCTTTCAACAAGTGAAGCTTTAAGCAGCACAGACTATAAAACACAGACTGTCTGTCACTTCCTTCGCTTTGCAGACATTTAATGTGTTTTTGCTGAAGCAGTAATCTGTGTTTGCCTGACAGGTAGACTATTAGATAATCAGAATGGGAAATAGAAAGAACTGAAGAGAAGCTGACAATGAGACATAAATGATGCAATGGAAACCATCCAGCCATCTAGATATTAATATTGGTATATTTATACTTCACTGTTACGACAATAATTTGGATCGTGAGTGGGATTTTAAAGCAGCAGAAAAAGTTGTTATTTCTCAGTTGTTTTTTCTTTGTTTCTCTCACACAACTCTGTCTCCAAGATGTTTTTATGGTTAAAGTAATAATGTGCAACATTTTCATATAACCAAATGTCTCTTTTGATACTCTAGCACAATAATCCCACACAATAATGATATACGGCTCATGAAAGCATTTACATTTGCTCTTCTAAACACCTGCTGTCTGGTAGCTCTTTCTTTGAAAATTCCTGTGGTGCAAATAAAGGGATGCATTTTATATTAGTTAGGTAGTTAATGGGAGCCACGATTGCCACTGTGCATGAACAATGAAAGCAGCACCACAGAGCTGAACTAAGAAATCCCAAGGAGCCTGTTTGATTGACAGGAAATAAAGAGCAAAATCACCAGAGCGCCTTATGCAGTGACTGATTACTGAAGGTGTCCATGTACATGACTACTTTCATAAAGAGGGCAATCAAAACTGTTCTGTTAGGTGACATTACTTTAGACATTACTATTACTAGTACTACTCATATTTGGCGTGTCTCATTTGTGGCCTCCCGATCATCTTCATTCTTGTCTGCTGTCTGCTAGTGTGAGTGGTTGTACAAGACAAAATGTCTGTCAATTGTCAATCTGGCCAATGTCAACATACTGTAGAAATTATACAAGGTACTGTGCTTTAACAAAACAATGTCAAGTAGGCACCTGGCCTCAGTAACCTCCTGATGTCCTGTGTTTTAGATGACTGTGAATCTATAGATACAGTTTGCTCCTCCAACCTAATGTCAGCCTGTCAAGCAAATGTTTCTCAGTCAACTTTTTCCAGATTATAAATTCTCTGGCTTCTTGTGACTTAAGAAGAAAAAAAAACATTAAAAATGATTACAAATCATAATTCACCACACCAAGTTTAGTAGGAAATTTATAAAACCTGCTTCATTGAATGAGAGTTACAGCAACTTTGTTTAAATCCACTCACCAATCTATTTACCTGTGTTAATGTCTGTTAATGTCATGTGCCTGCTCAACAGTTAGAACAAGTTACAGTTAGTCAGTCGTTACCTGCTTGTTTAAACGGCAGTCAAAGTATTATTCCTTTTATACAGTATCTGTATAAAACAACACATAAAATCTGACATGTAAAACAACTTATTCAAAGTATGATTTTTAGACACACTAACTTTAGCTAAATTAAATTAACAAACTCAAAGTATTTGGGGAAAATGTTGCAACTTCAAAAAGAGTATAGTATTTATATTTACAAACTATCCTCCAATGACTATCTGACTCTGCATATTGACAGGATTAAGACATTGAAACTAACAAACAGATCAAGGTGTTTACGTGAGTCATGTCTCAATCACAGAATCCCAGTGCCAGGGTACATGTAATCACAGCCCCGTAGTCATCTGTCGAACCCTTGTCACAACAAGAAAAACACTTACCCTCCAGGAATGATGAAAAGACGAGACTGTCACTCAAGCAAACTATCTCGAGTGTTCCATTCTAGTCTAGGCTGAGGACTCAAACACACTAATGGGGTTGGGCCGGAGATGCTTCATTCTACCCCACACAGAAGCGCAATACAGCAATTTAGCATTACCTTGCAGTAATTCAATTTCTGTCCTTTCCTCTCCAGAAAATTTAACTGTGGGTGATCAGGCGCAGGCAGCTCAGGCTTCTCACAAAACCTCTACTCAGGACAAAACAACACCACAACACATAACTGGTGGACATAAAATGATGATGGGTAATTCTCCTGAGGGCCAACAGTCTGCTGATATTTCCCAGTCTGAGTCCTCCACTAACACCTCTCAGAGCCTGTTCTAGCGTCCCGCCTTGAGCCCACAGTTCAAGGAAGGTTTAGACTTTGGAGTTACAAGCTAATAAACCAATTTTAATATAAGGGGACTCTAGCACACATACCACAGTTTAGGGACCCTTACGTTCAGGTAGACAGTTTTCCTGGAGCCACCTTTCTCCACATCACAGGAGTCCTTAAAAAAACTGATTCCACAGAGTAGTGCTGTCTGTGGGCCTCAACAACTGCTTGAGACTGCAAACACCAATTACAACCTGGAAACAGTTGCAGCAGCTGCTGAGAACCACAAAACGAACTTTCTCCAAAGCTCTGATCTACATCCCACTCATTAACTTTTCTGACAGTTTGGAGAAGAGAGCCCAGAATTTAATCACCACTTTAAACAACAATTTAGAACAGAAATGTCAATATGTACTTGACCTCAATATACTCTGTTTTCATACAGAACCCAGGGACCCAGTGCATTGGACAGGTGGAATGGCTGGATATCCTTCAATACTGGTTGGAGCAGTTAAACATGTGATGGGGGAGGAGGGACAATTTGCAACTCCCCACTCTTCCAACACAACAAACCTTTATATTTCTTTTAAGATTTACCTTGTGCAGAAGGATGTCCTGGAAAGGGGTCTGACATTCTTCCCCACACCCAAACCACCATCCCAGGTGGAGCTCCAGAGGGACTTCCATGACTACCACAGCTCTTGAAAAAGCGAGGATGGCCCAAAATCTCCTGTTTTCCCCATAACCCCCTCACTCTCAAGATCTTAAACTCAAATTTGTCCTCACAAAGATAGTACAAGACACATACTCACTTCACTATTGTGTATGTCTGACATGTGACCAATGAAAATACTAAACATAGATGTACATGTCTTAATTAATTAATATAATGCATGTCCTGTAATAGCTGCTTGTTGTTACTGTGGGTCCAGTTGTTAGAAGCAGCTCTAATGGTTCAAACATCTGACAAAGAAGTCTGATGTGGGCTTTATTCACTGGTGGTTAAAGGGGTTAAAGGGTAATAAATTTCCTCCTGGGTCCAACTGAGGAAATTAGATGATATGAGCTGTGCAAACCCTCCTTTTAACTGGCATAACTTCTCCCTCTCTATCTCTCTGGGTGTTTAGCTTTCTTGTAGAGTTTCAGTCTTTGATCAGATTGAAGTGATGTGGAGCTTTTTATCTGCGTTAGTCTGCTAGTGAAACACATTATGATTGACGGGGCTGCCCTTGATATTAATGAAAAATGTCATTACCAGTCAAATACATCTTTTTGTACCTATATATTTTTTTATTATTTTTATTATTTTTTAATCAGAATTTTTACAATATATACAACTACTGAAAATAAGTCACTATACATTTTCACCTGCCTTTATGTTGGATTTACCCATAATCGTCACTGATGGCCTTAAAGTAAACTTTCATGGATTGCGTGCAAATTCAAATCCTGTTGTAGAGAAAAAAGGATTACTGTGGCAGAAAATGCGGTGGAAAAACAGTGTTTTGAGGCAGCTGCGGCCTTTTGTTTCCCTGTTAAATGAAGCTGAAACACAGCAACACTTTCCCTCTCTAGAGCAAATTAAATTAACATAAATTTACATCATAGATTGTTGTTTCTCCTAAACTTTTCGGGGGAGGGTTGTCTTTATGCACTACATGACATTATTGATGGGTATTAATATGCTTCTGTCTGTAGAGTGGAGATAAAGACGGCTGACTAAATGACTAAAACTGAAACATCCAGGAGATGGAAATTAGTAATAAAAATACAAAGTAATTTTTTATGACGACGAAATACACTTTTCAAAAACTTGGAGGAAGACCAGTTGAGAAACACTCCTGACACCGGAAATGAATCCAGATTTGATGTTGTAGTTAGTGACACTGTACAACATTGAGCAGAGTTCAGCAACAGAGATTGTTACAACAGAATTGAAACAAGTAAAACTGCTAAAACCTGTCTTGCAACTAGGCATTCACCTCAACAGAAATCAATATGTATCTTATCTAAGTCTTGGCAAATAATGAAGAAGTGAACACCACTTTGGAAAGAAGAAAGAAGAAAGAAGCATGTTCACTAGAGGTAAATTGAAATGGTCAAAATTTTATAGTGAATTTGGGAACAGGAAAAACCTATTGTAATGATGTTCATTGCATAGTAATAACATAGTTTGAGTAACCTTATTGCTTCGCACAAATAAGTAACTGCAACATGAAAGCACAAACAATTCTTTAGTATTTATAGTAGTGTTGAGGAAAGCGAACTGGTTTAGCTACCGTATACAGGAAGAAAAGCCCTCTAGAAATCAAAAGACCAGTTTATTCAGGTAGTATACTCAATACAACTAAAACATAGCGTATGCAGATATAAGTAGTGTGTCATCACATTTGCCTGTGCAATATTCCAATTTATCATAGCAATAAGACAATAGAAAGAGGTTTGTGCCGTAAAATGAACCAACATTTTCCGGGAATATTTGCGCCCGGTGGCAGACAGAATTGCATAGTCAAAATGATGCTTATTGGGAACCAAGCTAAACACGGATGGTGTCATTATTGTATAGCCATTACACTGTGCAATCAATATTTACTTCACAATGATAAGTTAAAGCAAAAATGTTTTCTATTTCCACTTCAAAATAAATTTGCCCCAGTCAATGTGATTTGAAACTGCCCTGAATTTAAAGGCATCAGAAGGAGGAATTCAAGACCACTGGCTGGCTACTACCACAGGCCTTGCAACTGTGAGCTGTTCAGCAAGAAGATAATACAAACTCCCACAATCCACTTTGTAACAAGACTAAAAGTCTACAACTATGTTAGTAGCTCTGTGAGACTGTATTAACATCATCATGCTAACATCCACACAATGTCGATGCTAACATGCTGATGTTAGCATCCTGTTAGCATGCTAACATGAGCTGATTAGCACAAAACACAAAGTGCAGCTGAGGCTGATAGGAATGTAATTAGTTGTGCAGTTTTTACGCCACAAACTAAAGTATTATTAGTGCAATTCCTGAAGGGGACATGCATGTCTGTACCAAATTTCATGGCAATCCATCTAATAGCTGTCAACACATTTCTCTCAAAACCACAAATGTCAGCCTCATGGTGTTGATGGAGTCATCAGAGTCATTAGGAATTATCATCTTAGAAAAATGAATGTCTATTCAAAATTTCATGACAATTTTGAATCTTGCATCTATTATATTTTAATATTGCAGAGATGCCTGCAAAAACTTTGATAGGGCATTTTTTCTCTGTTTGCATATTATCTGCATGAGGTTAATAGAGCCTCCCACTATGTTGTACAGAGTGAGATGACATCTAATTATCCTCTAACGGAACCATGGGGAGCAGATCTGAGAGATTGTCCATTGTAGCTGAAATTAGGAAAGAATCCATTAACTCTTGTGATACAGTATTCTCCATTTGTCCCACAGGTCCTTAAAATCCTATTCAATGGGTCATTTGAACTCAGGGTATCATCACGCTAAATGAAGTAGACATGTTGTGTGTTTCTGGATCTTTGACATTCAGCCTTTACTCTACTTTTCTAACCTCAGCTTTTCTACACAGTCACGTCTGTGATCTGTGCTAATATGTCATCATGATATAAACAGCATGTGACTGCAGGAGATATTAAGTGATTAAGTGGAATTAATGATTTTGATATATGTAGTGTTGACTACAATTCTTGGTCTCATAATGTATGATGGAGCATAAAATTATGGTAGATGTAACATGCAATCAGCTAGGTTTAACCTGTGCAGCAGAGTTGCACTCTATGTATACTTTTATGAGTCTTGTAGTTTGGTAGAATAGGCTGTGTATAGGAAGACATATGGGCCTGACTCGTTATTAATCAATGATACAACACACCTGGGAGAGAAATACCAGCAGCGTTGAGTTGTGCCACGCCGAGATGATCCTGCAAGGGTGAATTGTTTGATTTGTTGTTTTCAAATGTGTAAAAATTTGGGACTTTGCCATTCATCTTTGTACCCATGGAATGAAAACCTGAAAGACCTTAATCAAGAGAAGGGCAGGCTTGCCAAAGCTAAAAGAGGCCTACCAGTCAGCATGGCCACTATCAGTATCATGCCTCATAGGAAACCTTGTCTCCTAGAAATTACATTTATATAGTACTAAATTGTTTTTCCAATTATGTGTGGTGGCAAACATAATCACTGCCTGGATTATGGTCAGAGGCAAAGTTGTTTTGATTTTTTGAGTGAATGAACCACTACATTTATGTCCCGCACCAGAGCCACAGGTTGTTGGGGTGGATGGTGGGTGTACAAAGTGCAGGACTATGGCACCAGAGACCAGAGTTCACACCCTGAGACCCATCTGCAGCATAACAACACATATACCTTTTGTGTGATTGAGATACTGTGAGGTCTCAGAAAGGTGAGCAACCTGTTGAAATGGAGCTCAGACTCGTACCAGTGTCCTCCTGCCTGTTACCTCCCGTCTGTTCATTCTCTCAGATCTCCTGTGGTTAGTATGGACAGGAGCACTCTCCCTCTGGACCTCATCAGATGATGCAGCATGCTGTGATCTGATGATCTCCAGGTATTTTATTTACAGAGTGGGAGTCATTCAAGCCTCTCATCAGCAGCTCCCTGGGCAGAGAACAGAAAAAGCAAAAAATCCAGAGGATAATTCTTGCACCATAGCATTGCCTTAACAGACATGTGTAGCTAAATTCATATAAATTTTCCATTTACTTTTTCCAATTATCATTCTAAGCCAATGAAGACAAAGAAACTTTGACAGTGAACTGTTCAAAAGGACTTGGAAATTATGGATAAAAATTTTATAACAAACATCCAATTTTCCCTCTTGTTAGCAATTTATGGCTTTTTTTCATTGTTTTCTACAATGAAGAAGCAACTTGAGTGGCGCTGAAATAAAGTAGGTTGAATGTTTATAATGGAAGGAATCTTAGCCCGCTGCTGTTAGACTCTCTGGGACTGGTCATCTGACGATCCATTAAAAATGAATCCATCAAATTAAATCCTGTCTACTTGACATGGAGAGAGGCTTTTGGATTACTTCTTTGAAGTCTGAAAAGTGAACCTCTGTGTATTCAATGCATGTCATTGCTCTTTTCCATTTGATCACTCTCTTAGGACATTCCCGAGGGTTCAGCTTCACTGAATGCTGCATTTCAATCTACATTCTCACCACAGATTATTTTACAATCCCTCAGTTTCCTTCAAATCTGCTGTCATTTTTGAATAACCATTTTGTATCAGTATCACTACATGCTTACATGATTCAAAATTACCTAAACACCATTAGGATTTCTGCTCGTCTCTAATGTAACCTAAAGCATTCCACGGCTCACTGGAATGATAATTGAATTTAACTCACTGCTCACTCAAGGTTGGTGTCAAGTTTTATGAATAAATGGGATCTCACCTGAATGAAGAGAGTTGATTAATGCTTCTCCACACAGATAAAAGAGCAGCAATGAGTGGTAAGAGAAGAAGTGGGTGGCGAGTGCAGTGACTCTGCTGCTATTTCCTGCTGCATTCTGGAGGTGGGCTGGATAATTACCAGAGGCCTTCTCCCTGATTAGTGATCTGATGAGACTGCAGCACTATGAGCAGAAACAGCATCACTACCCACCTGATTACAAATGACATCGCAGACCTCTGTTGTCAGTTTGTATTTATCATAATCATTCTGGGAAATGTATCGGGCATAGCAATGCGGATTTGATGGACTTGAAAAACCATGAACCTCAGATGTGCTTACATGCTTCCATAAGAGGATTTAGGATTCCTCCTGATTAGGTATTGGAATGTAACTAAGTACATTTACTAAAGTACTAAAGTAAGTAAATTCAAGGTACTTGTACTTTACTTTAGTATTTCCATTTTATGCAACTTTCTACTTCTACTCCACTACATCACAGAAGCAAATATTATACTTTTTACTCCACTACATTTGTCTGACAGCTTTAGTTACCTCAGATTACAATTGTTCATACCTTTCCTTTCCAATGAAAGCCATGTCTCTCCAAATTTGGTGATTTTGAATTTGTCTGATGAACTGAAGCAGTAAGTGTTCCTTTGTGTAAGCTAAATAAACTATTTAAAACTAAGTTGACTTTTTAGAGATATGTGGTTCTCATAGGACAGCAACACTACAAACATATGATGATCTTATAGAATTTGATGCATTGCTGTAAATTAAACTACCCAACAGTATATAAAGTAGTTAAAATTAGCTCAAGATTAAACAACCACAGCAGTAAAATACAACATACACATTAATCCACCAGTAATATTAATCCAAAAACATCATATATATGCATACATAAAATAGTATATATATACTTTAAGTGCTGATAATACTTACATACTGTTACTGAAAAGTCCAGTGTGTAGGATTTAGTGGCATCTAGCAGTGAAATTGCCTTACCTCACCATCCCGTTCCAAGTGTGTAGGAGAAACTAAAAACAAAAAACAAAAAAACGTGAAAAACTGGAAACGCCCAATCTAGGGCCAGTGATTAGTTTGTCCGTTCTGCGTTACTATAGAAACATAGCAGTACAACATGATGGCCTCCTTGGAAGGGGACCCGCTCCCTCTGTAGATTAAAATGGCTTATTCTAAGGTAACGAAAACACAACGATTGTTATTTTCAGGCGATTATACACTAATGTAAACATATATATTCCATTTTTTCCTAAACATTAAATACTGGACCTTTAAGTAAGGTTTTGAATGCATGACATTTACTTGTAGTTGAGTATTTTCACAGTGTGGTATTGCTACTTTTACTCAAGTAATGGATCTGAATACTTCTTCCACCACTGCTACTGATACATATCAGTTATCACCACCAAGCCACCTTGGGGCTTCAACATTTGATAATAAATTAATTTCTCTTAAACATTTTTCAACATCACCTTTGTTTCTTATCGCCACGGCAGATAAGTGTGAGGAAGAAGGGTTATAGGGCTGAGGTTAGAAGCAGTGGTTTCTTTTTGACATTGCAACATCTACTCAACGTAGACTATTAATTAGGAACATTGCTACATCTCGTCCCTGCCCGGCCAGTGTTCACCCCTTCAGTGATCAGATAAGAGTACAGACATAGATCACTGGGCTTTGCTTCTCCACTGATTACATCTCCAGCAGCATTATGCAGAAAAAACTTCATAGATAAAAGCCATCTGGCAGACACAAAGTCTCTAAACACCTCATGTTTTATTGATATTCTGCATGCAAACAGTCGGAGTTCATTCCTCAGACTGTTCAGAGCTTCAGTTCATCTCTCTGGATGTCAGCAGGACCTCAGTCTCACCTCTTCAACTTCCATGTATCTTGACAGATGATGGAAACTGGATGTGTTGTTGCAGTAACATACAGTACACGTGTGAAAGCTGCTTGGTTGTAATTAAGTTTGTGATACATACAAGATGTCATAATGGCTAAACTTAGCATCTGCTTCAAAACTATTATAAAGTCTGATGGATGTTAACATTGTGTTTTCAAGCTGTTCATCACAAAACTTTGGCAAGCAAGGACAGGTTTAGTTGTCAAAGAGTGAACAAGAATCTTGTAACCATCTGCAAAACCTTTGTCAGCAGGAGGAGACTAGAAAACAAAGCGTGCTACAAGATGTGTGATGGTGAGTTACTTCAGTTTCAGTTTAATATTTTTAAGAGAGTACTGTAATAATTTGCATCTCTAACTCATGTTTACATAAAAACACACAGTTGAATGACTGTGGTCTCTACCATTTTAAAAGAAAAGATGTAAATCTAACTAGTGTGTACCTTTAACTGCCACTGCAACCTTAACTTGCTTTGTACATTAACAAATATGAAAACATATTACATTTGTGCCAGTGGATCTTTTGCACAAACAATACATGGCCTATTTTGGATTTATATTCAGATATTGTGAAGTTTTTTCTAATAAAATGATGTGCTTGGTCATAACTTGTTTTCTGGAGAAAAAAAGTTAACAAGATTTTGTTTCATTGAGTGTTAAATGTCAAAAACTACTTTTTGGTGAAAATACAACAATCACAAAAACACAATACAAAGGAGTTACTGATATGTTACTGAAAAGTAGCATTGAACATTATTTGTTTTGCCTTTGGTGAGTGTTCTTTGGAACTATGGTAAACAGAATTAAAATAGCATTTGAAATACAGAAATTTGAAGTTACGACAGCAATGAACATGAACTAATAACAAGACAGGCAATAAACTACAGACAATAGAAACATCTTCTGTAAAATCTCACGTTTTTACATCCTCTAATATTTTTCTCCAAGCAGCAGGTGTCTCAGGCCGGTCACCTACAAATCACATTTATTGGCAACTATTTGACAAAGCAGTTATGTTTTGGCAGCAGTGTCACATAATGAGTGTTTAATTTGCATTTAATACAGATGTACCTAAACCAAGTGGTTTAAGTTACCAGACCTATAATTCACCTAATCTGTGGTTGTCATGGTTTGAGGGTTTATGTATAGTATTTCCTGTTTTATTTTGAAATGCTCTTTTCCCCTCATGTGTGTCTGGTAGTTTTACTTCCTGTCTTTGTTTGCTTTTCCTGCCAGTTTTGATTGTTTGCGCCGCCCTGATTAGTTTCACCTGTGTCTTGTTATCTCCCTTCATATGAGTGTATTTAGTCTGTGTGCTTCACTTGTGTCTTTGTTAGATAGTTGTTGTCTTTTGGTCAAGTATACTGGCATTTGTTTTCCTGGTGTTTTGGGTTATTTTGTTTCCTTTGGACCTCACCTTTTACATATGGATTCTATTATTTGCTTGTGCCTTTGGACTTGTTTGACTTTGTGGACTACTTCCCCGGATCACTACCTGAAATCAGTGTAAACCTTTTGTGTAAACTACTGCACTGCACCTGCTCTACCTTGGTGTCTGCATTTTCGGTCCAATCCCTTGTTTCTCCTGCTACCCTGCTTGACACCATCTCAATAGTAGTTATTTTTTTGTAAAGCTATACATACAATGTTATATATTGAGGAAAAACATTTTAACATTTCTCCAATAACGTAATTGCCAGTTATGCTTTTTGCATCCCCATGGCTGCGAGAGTCTGTGACGTAAATTTTACCTTCCTATGGCCACAATGCTCTGCATAGAGTATAAAAGCTGTCAAAACCTCTGCATGTCTGTTATCGCCTACATTGAAAATACTTTTGTCATACAGTACTGTTGGAATTATTGTCACAATTTGTAATGTGGCTCTTCTCTGCTAAAATCTGTCACTTAAACTATGGCATAAATCCCACCAGGAAAAAACAGCATTCTGGCATAGCTTGTAGCCCCCTGTTTGTTGCTGCCATACTGATAGTAAGTCATATCCTGGTCAAACAGGGCCTTCTTTTATCTAAAATTGCTTCCTCTGTAGGTTGGCCTTTATTTGCTTCCTCCCATCTCTTTCAGGTTTCTGTTATCTTTGCCCACTATCCTGATGATTGTATTACTTCAATGCAATACTGACTAAGAGTATCTGAAGTGGCAGTCACCCCATTAGCAACATTGGCTATTTTTTCATTTGAACTGAAGTAGATGACAGGTAGCTTGTCTGTTGTAATTGCTTTAACAAGGAACTATGTGGATGGTTTATTACAACTGTAATGACATTAAACATCGGTCCTGTCATGTGTTACTGCAGCTTGAAAACAGGATATAAATCACACAAACATACCTGAGAATTAGTTTTTTTTCTTTTTTTCTAAACTTTCTTCTCTTGTGAGTATATCATCGCTTCATTCTAAAGTCTCGGGGTTTGGCAGATTCTTCTGCTGCGTATGGCACCAGAGGACATATTTAGAGAAGCATAGAGATAAGTTGTTACCTCTGCCTCCACCATCTCCCACTGTGCCCCGTGGCCTTGCTGTGGTGTGATTTGTTGTATTCAGCTCCAGTCCTGAGGGTTTTAACCTAAATTGGCACAGTTCAGTGCTACTCAAGGCTTCCATACCTTTAAGGCCAGTTTAATGTGAACAATCAATGCGCTTCAAAGGGAAGGTTGGAGGGTTTCTAGAAAGTTGTTGTTGTTGTTGGTTAAAGTCTTAAAAGTGGAACGAGAAATTTGAGGCTAGATGGTGAATTTTATCTTAAACCTGCAACAACTGATTTCTTCGGCCACTTGGGGACAGTGGAAACAAGTTGTAACACAACATTGACATACTATCACCTTTTAAATTTACATGGTGAATTTGTTAGCAAACAGCAGCATTTTAAAACATCCAGTAGTTACAGAACAACACATCATTCATTTAGAGTCATATCTCTGACCACCTTACAGATGTAAATCTAATATTCACTCTCTTTTAGCTCTGTCTCTGGTCTCTACCAACTCCTGAGGGATCTGGCTCATAAACTGCTAAATGCTTAACTAAACAGGTACAGGTACAGGTAGACAATAAGCTGAAACTCGGAGTAAAGCCAAGGAGCTGTGTCTTGGGCATACATGTGCATAACACAGTGACACAGGAGTTTGATCACTGCCAGGTAAAATCACTGGGACCTCAAGCAGCCAGACATCAGCTCATGTAATCATATGTTGGAAGAGGCACTTTGAAGTCAGATTTGGCTAAAATTGGGTGCCAGTAGAGGTAAAAAATGGATGCCAGCATTAGAATCTCTGCAGAATTTAATACAAATTAACATTTTTCAACAGCAACAACAGATCCATACTACACACTTTTATTAATACTATGAATTTTCAATGTTTATTTATTCTGTCTCGTCTGATCTTTCAATAGCTGTGACATCACTGGAGTAGATGTCAGAGAAGAAGGCACAGATAACCATAAATAAATATATAAATCAGGATGAGTTTGTTTGGTTCATTTGTTCAGACATGGAGGCACAGCTGTAGAAGCAGGCTGGCCCAGGTGGGGCTGAAGAATACAGTTTAATTTCACCATCAGGCAGATTGAACTGTAGCTACAATAGCAGCTCCTGCTCCTTCCCTCTGTATGCGGGGAAGAAGGTTATATCAATATGTATGCAGAGATGCTGCAATTGAATGTTTACTTGCTCACCAGCACACACACACACACACACACACACACACACACACACACACACACACACACACGCCTGTTGTGCTCCTAATGAAAATGGTAAGGAATTAATCAAGTATTTCATATTGTGAACTTAATGATGTATTAACTATCCACCCTCTGTATACAAACAGTAGACCTTGTGAGGATCACTTGCAAATTGTTTTGTAACAGTAAATGCTTCTTGTTTTAATGATAGGTTGATATTTTTTGCCAAGTTTTTTTTTAAATGACAAGAAAGTGATGTAACAAAGAAATGTTATAACAAGATAAGTTTCTTGTAATAGCAAGGAAATATGTCAGACTATACGAAGCATTATGCTGCCACACACAATAGCTGTGGTATCTCATATTATTGTATATTTTTTACTGAAAAAGTGAAAATAATTCAAATTTTGAATTTAATTTTCATAAAAAGAGTTACACGGGTGCACAACTTACATTATTATATGATCTGTCTTTCAGCAAAGCAATTTTATACACAACACGCTCATGGAGTGTTTTCCTTTGCAGTGTGATATAGTTTAGTTTTTGGTCCAGACTCATCATAACCACCGCCCACACTGTGATTCCTACCCCACACAGAATCAGTAGGCGTATCTAAATTCAAATGACATTTGGTATTTATACCCATCCATTCTGGCAATATCCCGCCTATCGTGCTGTGCGTCCCTCAACTCCTCTGTGTAATTATTCAGTCTCTGCTCCTGTAATACATCAGTAATACTGTTTATGGGCCCAAGGTCAGAGCAGAGGGGCCAGGGAGCCAAGCCTGTGATAGATTAATAGTTTCCAAGGCTTTGAACTTTCTGAGACAGTGACACATTTCAGCAAATCAAGAAAGAACCCCCTTTATAGACTCCTTTTCTCTGACACTTGAGAGGAACGGGGTGAAAATATGGCCTCAATGTTTCTCTGAGTGTTATACTGTGATCTGAACACTCATCAACCAGTAAACACAAGGCTAAATTACATACAGTATATTCCTAATGTTAAAAAGGTAGAGTAATTTATGTGTGAGAGGCATATTAGGGCTGCACAATATTGGAAAAAAATTACATTGCGATAACTTCTTTTTTTCTGCCCTATATATTATGGTATGAAAAAATACAGGAAATTTCACCAGATACATGCAGTGTGTGCAGGTATACAATTAACAATCATAATTTTCATCATTTGGGTACTCAGCCCTGGTTCTGCCACCCCTCGAGAATTCTGCTTGCAACTCTGACACTGGCATGGACAAGTGGGAGAGAGAACAGGTGGAGAGGTAAAACAACATGTTTCTTAATAAACTTTACAAATGGACTTGTGTGTCACAGTTGTGTTATTTACATGTCTGCCATTTCTAACGGTGTTCAAATGTATGCTCAATCTGCGTGGTGGAAGATAAACAGGCCTCCTGGTGCAGCTGAGGATGGTAAAACTCTCAAACTCAAGCAACAAACAGATGTCTATTTGTCAGCAAGATGTAAGTAGAGATAGATCTGGATACTGCAAGTTTTGTGTGTGTGTTTTGTGTGTTAAGTGTTTCTTACATTAGGGCATGGACAAGCAAGGGGCGAAATCCTCACTCAGACTTTGGGAGGGACAGAGTGAGTGACTGAGTGAGTAAGTTAGTGAGTGTGTGTGTGTGTGTGTTATCCAGGATCATCAATGTTAGTTTACCATTTTTACACCAAAATTAGCAAGTATATGCAGGTTTTTTAAATGCTGGTAAACCCGCTAAAAATAGGCGATTGACTCCTTTCCCATTACCAGTAGAGGAATTTGCCTTTCTTTTCTTTTTTTCTGATGTGTCATGTTTGACGTCACGAACATGACACGAAAACAGAGTTAGTGGACAGTAGAAAGAAGCATGGAGGCCAGTGACAATGTTACAGTGGTTGCTATGTAACCCACAGACTGTATAAAATAAGATGTACCTGTGGTGTTTCAGGTTTAACAGCACCGTACTGGGCAGGTGAAAGGTCTTATTACAGTGTTTGTGTGCTCTGAAGGACGTCACAGTGCGGATATAAAGTCACACAGCTGACGGACTGTTAGCCTAGCATGCTAATACTACATAAACATATGGATGAGGCCATGTGGGACACCCGCAGATAGAAACAGATGAAAGAGCATGAGGAGTCGTGCCGGAAAAGGGGTAAATCAGTGTGTCCACCTGGGTGTCATATTTCACTGCCGATCGGAGCTGGAGCTCCTAAAAATGAACACTGCCAGTTCATTTTTAGGTTGTGGTAGGCGACTAGTGGGGCCTGTTTAGGTTGTTTGATAAATTGATGAAGTGCAACCCTTCACCAGAGCACATTGGAAACTGATGAAACTCCTTGTATCCAAGAACCCTTAAATCGGACTAAATTATGAAATATCAGATGGACTTTTCTTGTAGATTAGTCATGGAAAATGAGAACCTTGAGTTTTCTTTTTGTATCAAGCAGCAAAAAAGTTGTAGCATGACATGTTGGAATTAATTTGCCTTACTTGACATTACACGTCCTGCAATGTGAATATTGCACATGCACCCATCGCGATGTCAATGTTAAAACGATATATTGTGCAGCCCTACAAAATAGTAACACTTCAGTTATTTTACTTTTTCAAGATTCAAAATCCTTACAATTACCTTAAAATTAATTAAAACTAGCATAACCTACTAATAAGATAATTTGTAAAACTAGTAATCCCTTTTCATTCACATTTCATTGTTGTGCTTATTGAGGGCTTAGAGCATTGATGCAATTCATCCATGAGTGATTCTGCCTTGCGCTTCTTTTCATTTACAACTAAACACCTAATCATTCAACCTTGTTTAATCTCAAAATCCAGAATGATTCTTGTTTGTGCTGCTCTTTATTCACAACTAAATAATCAGCCGTTGAGTCTCATTTTGCCTGAAAAGATGTTCAGAATGCCATGGGAGATCTCTTGGCATTCACCTTGAACTTGAAAGGAAAGTTGTTTTTGCTTTGGGCTTCTTGTTCAGCCACGGTTCAGTTGAATGCACATACAAAATAAAGGAGCTTGTTACCTCCGCCTCCAACATCTCCCTGTGGTTCGTGGCCTTGCTGCAGTTTAGATTTGTTGTTTGCAGCTGCAGTCTCCAGGGATTTAACCTGAGTTGGCACAGTTCAGTGCTCCTCAGGGCTTTGCTAGCTCTATGAACAACTTGTTACGAACAAATGAACAGGGTTTTGGAGTTTCTAGAATGTTCTGTGACCATGAGGTTTAGTCTTGAAAGTGGACTCAACAGACATAATGGAGGACACACTTTCCTGAATTAAGTATATTTCTTTCCTTCTTAAATGCATCATCCAACTGGATAGGAATTTGTTTTTGTATATGATTTAGAGAAAGATGCACAGTACTTTCTCAGTACTGTAGATATTTTACATAAATTGCTATCTTGAATGGCCCATATAAACCACTGGAATGAAGTGGACACATATTTCAGTAATAAGTAACCAGTAAAATTTCTGTAATAGTTCCATGTCTTTGATACTAAATTATTTTGTCAAATGGCTGTTCGGTAAACCCCACCCCCTTAGTTACAGTTGCTGCACCTGTCAAGCGTTATGTTCTTGCACAGCATGTTTGCAGTTCACAATGATAACTGGCATATTTACCACACAAAATTCTTAAGCCAGGCAGACACTGTATGGACTAAGCCCAAATTTAGCGGCACATTTTTGCCAAACCGGTTGTCATTTGACATGCAGTTTGATTGGGGTCACGACACCTGATTAATTGCCTGAATGATCAACAATATGACTCTCTGACCTTATTGATCTCTCTCTTATAAAGTGCACTGAGCTTTTTTATATTACTGGAGTAGAATTTTAGCCACAAAAATACTAAAAGTGGCTAAAAGTCTTGACTGAGACTGCTGTGATATAAAACTGAACAGACTTTCAGTCTTTCAGCTATCTGCAGCTCTATTCTTTGTCTTTATTCCTCTTACTTTCTGTTCAAAGATGAGTTGCAAAAAGTAATGCTGCTTTTCTCTCTGTTTTTCAACGTTGTTGAGGATGCAGTCGCCTTGTTTGAATAAACTTTATTGGAATTGTCAATGGACAAAACCGACCAGGTATTCTACGCTCACGTCAGTGTGAGCACCCATGTCGGGTGGGCATAAAACTTCTGGCTGAGTAGAAAGTCCGATTGAAACATGTAGTGTGAGTAGTATTTTAGTAAATGATCAATAACTTTACTAAACTCCAACCAGCATGCTAATTATGAGGTATATGTATAAATACATGCTACAAAGATCCTGCCTGCTGCCATGACATCTGATCCATATTCATGTAATCATTTCTTTACTACCTTCAATTTCAGTTTGATTTTAATTTCGTTCCATAAATATTACATTGTTGCCAGACTGTTTGGCCATTTAACAAAAAAGAGCTCAAACAAACTAAGATTTAAATAAATTTAAGTAAATCATTTACTTATATTAGTCACAAGTTCAGCCTCAAAGGGCTTAAACATAACCTACATTATCAAACAACACATTAAACAAGATATGAAACTAACAAACCACATATATCCTTATTGGGGAAGAAGAAAGCATTCCATTAAACTCGCATAAGGAAAAAAAACAAGAGGTAACCTCAGGAAAAGCCTCAAAGAATAGGAATTAAACCTGCTTATTCACATATTTTGATAATGTCACCAAATGAAATGCAAATATTAGCTTGCGTGGGAAAGTATCCCTGCGATATGCAACACTGACAATGCCACCTTGGGTATTTCAACCAACAAATTAGATTCATACCCAGAAGCCTAATACAGTGTAGGCTCTTAAAAGGGAAAATTACAAGTTTACAAACTGGGTTTAGTTCTGGTAATTTTTATTCCTGTTTCTCATCAGCTTTATTGTAGAGGCGAGAAGACATAAGCCTCCATGAGACACCTTTGTGAAGCTTATAATGTCAAGTTTTTTTCTTGAGACTGTGTCAGAGAAAGACAGCTGCACATTGCAATTGCATGTCCATCACATTACATTGCAATAGAATGCACAGATGGGGATGTTATTACCCTTGTGCCTACTCAACGTATTGGACGTACGGGCGTGTTGGACCCATTCATGACAGCTGTCACCATGCTTGTCACTGTTAGCAGAGACTCCAGCCTGCAGTAACGTTCATACACTTCACTTACTGTATGAACCATGAATTACACTGAATTAGTCTGAATAATTATTAATGAAGTTTAAATGTTAAATTAATTTCCATTCATGGTAGCAACGTCAGTTCACCGACGCCGGGCAAACCCTGGTCGGGAGGTGGGTCGTGAAGGAGGATCTGCTGACATGCGTTGACCCATACTGATAGACGTGGGTTTGACCCACATCACTGTGTCCGTCTGAATGAAGTATGATTAAGTAAAAGGCTTTGGATGTTTGTCTAACATCACCCAAGTTGCCAGATCATCTATGAAACACATCTACACACTCAGTCCATACACTATATACAATTTCAACCTAACTAACAATCTGTTACCGCAACCTGGCAATCCACACCCCGATCCAAGGGGCGTGTGCGCAGCAGAAAGTCAAATGTACAATTTAAACTTTCAAAAGTCGAACAATGATGGAGCAAATAATGACTACAAAAGTGTAGTCATGGAAGAGCAGTAGTCGAAAGCACATAGTGATAGGTTCAATTCTGGCTTGGGACCTCTATTCACATCACTCCCTGATCTCCCCCCATGTGTCCTCTCATTCTCTGTCACTTACTCTATATGGCAAAAGATAATCTTAAAAATATAAAACATGAAAGTCAAGTGACTATGTAACTGTGCTTTACCTCAGCTCTAAGGACCTTTATTATGTGAATGTTTCAACAGTAAAAGGGAGTTAAGTTTTACTGCACAAAATGAGCTTTATGTGCCAGAGGAGCGATTCCCATCAGCCTCAGCTTTACTTTGTGTTTAGTGCCAATTAGCATATGCTATGCTAATAAGCTAAATGGTGAACATAGTAAGCATTATACCTGCTAAACAAAATAAAACTTAATTAAACTTAATACAATCTGTGCATTTCTATGCAAGCCATTTCATCAGTGCTACCAAAAACGTTTTGCACATACAGTATGGGGCAGAGCATACGCAATATAAGGTAGTTTTATGGCAGCCCATTATAATAAGCAAAAGATAGCATGCTCGCACTGTGGCTATCAACTTTGGACTTAGTCTGAGCCAGTTGAGGGTAGGTAAGTCCACACACTGCAGCCAAATTGCTTATTAACTCACATTTGTTTCCAACCAAATAACTTCTGACTTATGGTGCAGCCATATATATTAGCCCCACAGGAAGGTACTGTGCAGTGTATTAAAAAGAAATGAAGCGATGTCAATTGGTAAGAAGTCACTTTGTTTAGCAAACAGGTCCCTAGATTCTCCTGATGTAGACAAGATAAGAACCTAAACCTAGAACATAAAGCTAATCATGTTGTCTTTTAATTTTGCGTGTGTGTGTGTAGTGTGTGTAGTGGTGTGTGTGCTCTGTAATGACTTTGTTTGAGCCTAGCAGGTGAGCGGATGAAACATTTAAGGACGCTGTATGTGCAGTAAAGACCAAAAGCTGCTCCACTCTACAACCTCACTTCTAGATGAGCTCTCACTGAGCTATTATTGTTTGTCAATAGTATGATACCTTGCCAACAGTAACTTTTTCACCAAACTAATGTGTCATGCAACTACTAATATCTGATCGATGCCATGCTGGTCGTTTTAGCAATACACTCTTCTTTTTAACATTGAGAAAGAGGGAACGAGATCAGGGAAGCCCTCAAGGGAGCCTGGGGAAAAGGAACAAGGGGGAAGTGTCTTTCTTTCACCTTGACTGCTGCTCACTGGCCTTCTCATCTCTGTTCCCTTTCCTCTTGTAACCCACGAAGGAGGGAAGGGTCATAGGTGGCGTTCTGCCTCAGAGCGCTCGCTTAAACTTCATTATGTAGATATCCTCCATTTTGGGATTCTAATTCTTCACAATCCTTCTCCCCTGCTGAGTCTGGAGTCGAATCATTAAAGATGGGAAAGAGCAGTGATGTCAGAGAAATCAGTATGTCCATAAATCTCTGGAGACTCTTGGGGACCATTTATCACTCACATGCAGACACTCTAATCACTGAAGAATAATAACTTAAATTCAAATTCATTTTTGCCAAGAAATCTTGGTTAAGTTGTTAGTTGATCAACAACAAAAAGAGAAAAACCTCTTCACAACAGGAGGTATGCTACTGTCATGGCCCTACCACTCATGAGTCAAATAATTGAATGTCTTATTATCTGCTATCTCATTGTGTTAGCTGAACTGTAAGCTAGCTAGGCTAACGTTAAAAATCATATTATTAGACTACTTTTACTGGAGCTACTAGCTAGTTGTGATTATCTTGCTAATATTAGCAAGATGTGCTTGCTGCTCCTTGCTCTTCCTATCTGTATATGTGCTTGTTGGTGTTTGTTTTGACCACTGTACTTATTTGGTAAAAATTGATTAATTAATAAATTAATTGATTAATCACCAAAAAGAAGACATTTAAGTTTTAAGCCCCCTACATTAGTGCTCTTTAAGGTGGCATGAATTTTTGGTTCCAACTGACAGTGTCGCTACTGTAATTTGATTGGTCCAATGTCTGTGTGGGTGGACACTAAAATAGTTTGTTTCTATCACTTCACTTCCTACAGACGTACAGGCAGTTAAAAATGGATGTATTAAGGAGAACTGGATACCACTTTTAAAGATGGCACCGCATTCATTCCTATGAAAGTTGCTCACTGGGCACATATGTCAGAAAAGCTTCATGCTTCTGCATTTTTGGGCCCATAGAGATGGCAGAATTCTTCTTCAGCCAAGCTGGTTGAGAGCATGTACGTTTGAGACTTCCTCGGGCCAGGCTGGCTGACCTTTTGTTGCTCCCTGCACACATGTATGGGATAAAATAATTTAATAACACGTCTCTTCTAGACCAAACAAATTAAATTGTGATAACACGGTCATTTGGGGGGTTTGTGAGCTCTAAAAAATTCATTCACCATTTTACACTGCTACTTTACCAATGATTGTATGGGGAAAAAAAGATATTTGGGCCAATGTGAGTCAGGTGAAAATTGTCTCACAGCCCGAGATGTTCCTGGGGACTGACAGTTAACCAGCTGCAGTACATCGTCATTCGTAGGATATACAAGATTACACATGCCCCCAATCAGTAGTGCACCTCAGAAGTTGACAGCGCCTCTCATAACATTGCTGATTTTATTATTTTTTGGAGAATGCAAAAAAACTGTGCACAATATCTGCATCATTAAAGTTCCTATTTTGTTAAACAAAAAGTGAGGAGAATTCAAATTTCAGTTCGACTTTAATGTAAACTAATTGGTAGCACATTCTTATTGACATTACAGCTAGCTTAGCTCACAGTAGCATCCCTATTTGTCCTTTAAATAGCTACGTACAAATCAGCAATATAGTGTACTTGGCTATTTAGCTGAGAAAGGTTCAGTGGATTGGTACTTATCATTTCCAGCTGAGATTTCCTTGAGGGACATGACACGGTGAGGTGAATGCTGAAAGCTTTTCGTGTTTGATCGTTTGACAGCTCTGCAAATAATTTTTCATTGACCATAATGTACAATTCACATGAAGAATCTCGTATTTGGTCGATAACACAATGAATGTATGAATATGTAACCAGTAGTGCAATAGAATCATTTATATGCTTTTACATAATTAGGACAGAGTATGATTGTATTGTGCTGCAATTACATAGTTTTCCTTATTCTGAGTGTTTTGGTGGGAAGGAGTGGGAGAGATGTGTGAATAGCAAAGGCCTATTTTTAAAATGTGAATTTGTGAAGGGTATTGAAAACCCATTACAGTAGTAACGCTTGCAGCACTAACAGTATGAATTGTGATAAAAATGATGCAGTATTGAATATCTGAACATATCTACACATTTCAGCTTTGTGTCAAGGATGAGTGGGTGGTAGAAATGAGAATATAGATGAGAGGAGGAAAGGAGAACAGAAGAGGGCAGAGGGGAATTAAGGAGGTCTGAGGATAAGAGGTGAGATGGGATCATCATCATCATAGTGACACAATTGGCGTTGACGTTTTTTTAGTAGGTGTTCAGCACATATATAAGCTAATCTTTAACACTGAATCTTTAAACTGATTTGACTATACTGAATCACAATTGTTACTGACCTAATTAGTAGCTTTTAGCCGTGGAGCTCCCCTCACTGTCAGCTCAGCCGTCATAGATACGTAACATCCTTGTTAAAAGTATATTAAACGACAGCAAAAACCCAGAAACAAACATAATCTGATAACTCATAAATAATAGATTGCTAAGCTATTGACCTTATGTGCAGTGCTTGTATAGGCTAGTATTGCACTGACCTGAACGTGACAGCATGACTCAAACTGTTAACTCATAGTCCTTCAGAATTAACGTTTCCCATTACTCAACACTGATAAACAGTAAATTCATTCAGATTTATTACAGTATGTGAGCAGAACCTCTGCCATGCTGCCTTTACACAGAGCCATCACTTGCACTCTCCTGAGTCCAGGGTCCACCTTGCTGTTAAACCCGAAATCCCAAATGTTTAGCCAACAAAGTGGTCAGCCTCAAATGTGGAATTAATATCAGCCTTGACAGATAAAACTCCTGCTTAATATGTGAAACTAACTACACATCTCACAGGAGTAGAGGCTGCGCAGGTCAGTTTTAATTCCATCCTCATTGCACAGTTTTCCATTTTCTCCACCAGCACAGAAATACTTGTGAGACTGCAAAGTGTTGATTTGATTCTCTCTTAAGTCACAGATGTGGATGTCAATATCCAGGAACCATTTAGCAGATGGTATGGTGTTATCCCTGATTCACTTCAAAAATGGGAATCTGGTGTTTTCAAACGAATGCGGTTTGTGATTTCAGCCTCAGAGACATTTGAAGAACTAGTGTCTGTGCAGTTGGTATGATGAGATGTTCAATGTTGTGTCACTGTTCTGCCTTTTAACTTTTATATCTGTATCTATATCTGTAACATGTTGCTTCATTTTTCATGGTGTACAGTGTTGTGTAATGGTTTCTCACCCACTACCATTGGCTAAAATAGTATTTTCTGTTCATACAACATAATATATTTGTCTAATGAGATGGTCACTGTGTCACATAAGGCGACCATGGAGTCATACATTTCTGAGAAACATGGAGCCCGACCAATTATCTTGCTGTCTTTCTCGCCTTCCATGACATATATAGGTGATTGGTAAGGTGCCAGGGACCGACTTCACTGATGAATATTTTTGAATAAAATCATGGTTTTAAGAGGGAAAGTGGGCACTGCACTAGTAAAAAATTAAAAGAGGAGCGACAAAAGACCAACCAACATTTTTAAGTTGTTAGTTGATCAACAACAAAAAGAGAAAAACCTCTTCACAACAGGAGGTATGCTACTGTCATGGCCCTACCACTCATGAGTCAAATAATTGAATGTCTTATTATCTGCTATCTCATTGTGTTAGCTGAACTGTAAGCTAGCTAGGCTAACGTTAAAAATCATATTATTAGACTACTTTTACTGGAGCTACTAGCTAGTTGTGATTATCTTACTAATATTAGCAAGATGTGCTTGCTGCTCCTTGCTCTTCCTATGTTGTGCACCCTATGCTACCTGTGTAAAATCTTCTGGGACAATGCTTGTTAACTTCTTGTGCAAAAATTCTGTTCTGTTCTTCAAATTGTCTATTCTTGAGTTGTTTTCCCTGATCCTTTCACTAAGCATCTGGGTCAGGTTTCTTCTCCAAATCTTCTCTGCTCTGTGTCCTTTTACAGGTGGTTTAATCTGTAGGCTCTTGGGAATAATCTTGCTCTGCCTGCATCTTAGATTAAAACGGAGATGGTTCCTGTGGTCTGCTAATTTCCTGGCTGTGTTTTCGAGTTCCCAGACGACACGCTAACTCAGGATTACAGAGAGCCGTGCATTTGCATCTAAAAGCTTCAAACCACACATTTGAAGACAGCGAGGTGAAGATTCTAAGTAGAGAGAAGAGTTGGTTTGAACGGGGTGTCAAGGAAGCCATTTTTGTGAAAAAAGAGAACCCCTCTTTGAACAGAAATGGTGGTCTGAGATTCCATCTGCCCAAAGTCTATCACAGTGTATTATCACCTTGGTCACGCCAATCACATGCTAATCAGGTACTTAACAGTGATGAGGTAGATGCAGCCAGAAAACAATAGGCCTGATTACTGATTACTGGGCCATCTTGGAAACAATTAGGTCAGTTTCAGGTGAAACTAGCTATTAACAGATACTCAGGCAGATTCCTTCCTGAGGGCAGGGCTTATGTAACACAGAGTAGCTTAAATTTCTAGTTCCCGCCCCATTTTTTTCACAATTGAGAATGATTTCCGGATGGGAGCCGAAATGTCTTGAATCTGAAAAACAGTGTCCAGATGACTACGACTGAAACCTTTTCTATGGTGATCTCATAGTCAGAGCCAACTGTCCACCAGAACAGCATACTCACTTCTTATTGGCCACTCCATGGGCAACTACAAGCGTGCACAATGCGCACAATGTAATTTTACTTTCAAATGTCACTCATTTACTCATCCACATTCCAGGAAAAAATCAGTATCAAGGGTATCATTACTTCTAATACAAAAAAACATCATCTACATGATCAAATGTTCCTGTGGCTTGGCTTACATAGGAAAAACAACACACTGTCACAAGACCCGTATTTCAGTACATAGAAGTAGCATACATACTAATGATCAAAAGAACCATGTGGCTGTGCATTTTAACTCATTCAAACATAACCCATCCACACTGAGATACACTAGGATCAAACAAGTGAAAACTCCCAGAAGCAGAGGGGACATCAACAACATCCTTCTGAAAAAGAGAGGCATTCCTTATTTTTATTTTGATTTTGATCTTAAACCTTTTTTGTAAGTGGATATAGTTATAAACAAAACAAAAATAAATCTGAGATTTACAGACCATACTCTACTTTACAGCTATAATAATTAATATGTCTTGATTGTGTCTCTCAAATGGCTATCTGTTGATGTAACCTCCTTTTTCATTTTCTTTTTTGTTTGTGTTGGTTTTCCTGTTGTAGGTACCTATACAAATCCTGGCCAATTGCTAGGCTGTACTTGTCTTTGTTGCTTAAATCTTTTGGGGCGAGTAATATATCACTGTTGGCTATTTTTCTATTTCTGATATGCATTTGTCTATGTAGTAGTTTTTATAAGTGTTTCTTCTGGATGATTTATGTGATTTATGATATATATTTCACATAACTTCTGATGTGTTTGATTTAATATGTGCCTGTATAATACTGATCTTGATGTTTCTAGTTGTTGTTGGTTTTTTTTGCACTTTCTATAGAGGCATGCTTTGTCCCCCATGTGGGAGTATCAGACAGTGTCCACCTCTGCTCTGATTGGTCCAGCTTGAGAGTAGATTGACTCTCAATCATGCAGATCACAACCACCTGAGAGATAAATGTGTTTGTGTCTATATATTGCTTGTATATATCAGTTTTGTGACGATGATTTGACAATGCCTGACAAAGATCAAACGTTGCTCAATTAAAATTGCTGGGAGCTATTAGTACAGTGTGCAGATCTTTTGTCTGTTTTTTACCTTCAGTTGCTTTTTGATCCAGCACCTGTATTTTTTGGATGTGCATACCCTATACCCTGTTTGTCATGTGTTTATATACATATAAACCCTCAGTAAAATATCATTAACAAAATAAAAAAACTGGGATCCAAAGAAAAAAGGTAATTTGGTGCAACAAACTAAAATGGGGAATAACTACAGCTTTTTTAAACTATAAAGATCAAAAAACACTTCAGGTTCCACAGTCTGGGGACAAATAAAAAGCACTTCTTGTACCATCTCTGTGCTTGACCCGTGATGACAAGGGTCAATGGAAAAGATTGTTTTGTGGCTACAGAGAGGAAAATAAAAACAGGTTTAGCAATGAGGACTATAGGGATGAATCCCTACAGAGCGGTGTGTAGGGCCGGAGGTGAGGACTGGGGCTTAAGATGAAATTGGGACTTGGGGAGAAACATGTGAGTTTAGGTTTTGTGAGTAAAGAAAAGGCTGATCAAAAGCCTCAGGCTGAGGAGTGAAGGTGTGCAAAAGTGCAAGAGCGTAATGTGAGAGTTTGGGTGTGACAGAGAGCTGTTGCTGCAGGCCACAAGTTGCGGGTTTGTGTGCTGTGGAACAGGACTTGAAATGAGCTGTCAGGACTGTCAGGATGCACTCAAGGTGCAACAGTTGCTCCTTTTGTTTGATTCTCTGTACTGCAAATTTCATCAAACAACGTACATTTCCGAGATTACACTCTCTGGCTGTTAGCTTCGCAGCAGTAACTGTAGGGACAGTTTGCTAACTCACAACGTTAGTTATATTACTTGCTGTGTCGTTGTTCGCTCTATATCATGGTATTTGTCATGGCATTGGATTTCTCCACAATCTCATACCCCACCTTGGGCTTGGATTTATTCAGTTGTCTCATGTGTGTCTGACACAATAGACATACTTCTGTTTTAGTTATCAAATTAGAAAAGGTGGTACTCAGTTGTTGTCGTTGTCTGTAAAGATTCATATTTTATTCAAATATCATGGCTAACGTTTCGGCCAGAGACCATGAATCTGTTTTGGGTGTTATCTGCATACACCCGTGTTGAATTAGGTTTTTGCCCTGATTGTTTTGTTGTTTTTTTAGCTCCACTTTATGCTTATAAGGCTGCAGAGAATTTTGACAGACACTTGCCATACCGACAGATTTATCTACAAGCTCCTGATTAAAGTCTTCACTTTGGGACTCCTAGCATATTTGCCGGGATTGTCCATTAAATCAGTGATGGATGAAAGTAAGGTACATGCAACTTTTAACACTAACCTAACCAACCATATATAACCAATAATTCAGACATTGTTCATTATTTTGTATAGTAGAACAAAATTGTTTGCACTGTTCACTAGCTGTGCACAGGTAGCACCTGCTCCTCAACTAGCACTGCCAACTCCACCCAGGGATTTTGGCTGCATTCTGTGAATTACTCAAAGAGACAAATGAAACTTCTAAAGCAGATTTATTACAGATTGTGCTGTCAAACAATGAGCCACATTTATAAATGAAATACCTGGAGAGGTGGCAAACTGGGATGATTGATAGCAAATATACTAACACAAAAGCAGGAACATAGACAGGTAAAAAATGCACACACAAAGAGTCATACATACATACACACACACACACACACACACATATATATATATATATATATATATATATATATATATATATATATATATATATATATATATATGCATTCTCAAAAGATATACAGTCCCGTCACTGGTGTTGATATGGCTTTTCTACCACCTGCCTATAAGAATAATGACTGGGCTGAGACAGTTTTCCTGGAATCCATAGATACCTATACACCCTGCTCATCTCCTTGCCTTCATACACAGTACATCCGTCTTCCCTGTTGAAGATTTCAGGATGATTTTCTCCAGAGAGTGTAATAATTTCTGCCTGGAGAAGAGAGACGATTTGGCTCTTCTGTTTGTGTATGATTTGGCTCTTTTTTTCAGCTGTAGGTGAACTGACAAAAACATTCCAATTTCAAGCAAAGTACGGTTTCAATTAAGGCCTGTACCATTGTGGACCTCTGACATTACATGCAGAAATCTGTGAAACAGGTTTCCTTTGCTTTTGATATTCAGAATGAGTTGCAAAATTTGAAATGCATGGTTATTTTGCTCTAACCACCTCAAACATGCTTTTCAGTCAACACAGAAGCTGCATGTGTGGTGTCTATGAACATTTAGCTCCTGCATTTATTATGCTGATCAAAGTAACATGTCGTTAAAAACATGTTGTTCATATTCATTTAACTATTTGTTATTTCATTGTCGGTGTGCACTCCAAACTGAATGTCCATTACGTCTCAACTTCTTTTCTTTATCCTCCATTAAGATGTCGTCACAGATTAAAAATTATGGACCTGACCCAAAACAGATACAAGGAAAACCTTCCTGAACCCTGATGTGCATCAATTAATGGAAGACCAAATCCGAAAGGGACCTGAGGACAATTAATACCAAACAAACATTTCCTGCACTTCACAGTTAGCACTCTTTTCCTCACCTAAAAAAAATACTTTTTCTCCTGCAATGTTTGATGTATCAAATGATTAGAGTTCATTGCCAGTTCACTCTGATCCACCCGGGTATTAAATATATATATATATATATATATATATATATATATAAAACTAATGAGCTCAAATTCTCCATACCCTTTTCTCTCAAGTAGCAGAAAGCCATTAGAAGCCTTTTTCCACAACATATGGCAATATCATAAAAACTTTTTCCTTTGAAGATACACCTTTTAATGTACGGGGTTTCAGAACTGTTATTTCCTCTTTCAGTTGATTTACAACATCCTTGATAGCTCCATCAATTTCATCCACACTTTTTGTCATACTGTTTTGTTTCTATCTCTGGCACATTAACCTACAAAGGCTCTGAATGGCTCAGTTGTTTCTCCAACAAGCCAACAGCCAGTCACCAGACCTTTTAAATCGTTGAACAATGTTTTAAATGTAACCATTTTTGGGGTCTGGATACAGGATATCATTGCCTTCTCATGAATATAATCAGATGTAAGATGTAAAATTTTAGTAATAGTGGTTGCAAATGGTACTGACAGTTCTATTAGTTACTGTTGATCGAGCACTGAGGATTATTCTTCTATACAATAATGTACTAAATTTGCTGTGCGTGATGCAACAGAATGTTCCATCAAGTGAGTTTTAAAAACATTGATTTTTAATTTAAAAAAGCTATTTGTCATTTGGACCAATAAAATATTAATTACTGGTGCAGCAACATGATTATAACTTACAAAGTTAGAGGTACAAGATGGTCTAACAAATGACCAACAGTGAAGAGTAAGGAAAAACCAATCAAGCCAACAAATACATATGTGTGAAACTCAGCAGCCAATGGAGTACATAGTTGTTCAGCACAGTACACAAAGCAAGATCATCAGCTGAGTGTATATTGCAAGTAACAGAAATCTTTCCAAGCAATTGCTGAACCAAATCAGCGGCCTGTTTCTCCACCTTCCTCTCAGTCTGTACTGTCTGCAATAAACGCTCATCTCTCAGACTTACAAAGAAAAAAGCAGATCTTCTTCAGAACTGTAGATACTTAAGATTGCGAATTGTGGTAGAGGTATTAAGTATTACAATCCACACACACATAAAAGCAACATGCAAGGTCTATATTACAGTGTATTGGTAAACATTACTACATGAAATCTTTCACTTTGGAGGAATTTTTACAAACTGTTCCTGCATGCTGAGATTTCAAAGATCGATTTCGTTAAAGAGAGATCTTTTGTCCAGATCATGTCTACAGTGCGACATCCAGTACAAGAGTGACTGTCGCGAGATTGATGCATGGCAGCAAGGAGAGACAGAGATGAGAGAAGAAGAGTGGAAATTTAACCTGGCACTGCAGCTTTAAGGCATGTGACACATGGCACAGGGTAGAAATTCAGTTTCTTCCTCAATGGCTGCTTTAATGACAGCAAGAAACTCAATCTGGGACACAGAATAAAACACAGGGATGGGCCTCAGCAGGTATCTACGATTGAATCCACCAGCAGTACTCCCTGTTGAGATATAACTCAACTCTTTTATTGTGAAATGTGCTACAGGTGAAGCAAGAACAAAACAGTATTCCTGGTGTGCAGCAAGCAAAGTATTCCTTTGTGCTTTCTTTGAAATTCTGTTGCAATGGGAAGAAATGAATATAAATGAGTATAAACCAGGAATTGTTATTGGTTGAAACAGGAAAAGATTTGTGTATGAGCTATGAAAAACAATATAGCTTTTATATGTGATTACTTTATTTCATTAATCCATGAATACAAAGCATATTGAGCATTACAGAGGCTGGCTGTGAGCGGAGGAGGATACAGTTTAGAGAAAAGAAAGACATGGAGAAAATGTATTTATTTATTGAGGAAGATAAAGAAAGAACACATTTTGTTGGAATTCAAACAATGGATTATTCCTTTAATAGTGCACCAACATTTCCCAGACACTGTAGGTCTGTGATACAGTTCACCATCCTCTCTCAAATCAGTGTTTATTCTGTATGTGATGAGGGGGACATGCATGCTGGTATGCAGAGGTAAAGTGTGGATGACTTCACAGTAAGTAGGATTGTTGCTTATTTTTATAAATATTTATTTGATTTCCCCCCCTTTTTCTCTCTGCCCTTTCCCAGGCCAACTCCACTATTGTCTTGGGAAAAGTATAGGTACCATGTTACTATGATACGCATGTTGTTGTTGTCACCTTCCAGCAAGGAGCATCACATCCTTGTTGCACATACAAAGAACAAGGATGCGATGTGTCACTGGCTTCCCAGCCACAAACACAGCCTATTTAGTGCCGGGTGTTCAAGTGTTATGTTGCCACGGTCTACCCAGGTCTGGACCTCTAATGTATCGAGGGCACACTAACAGCTATCGAGTGGAAGTAACGCAATATGCTTTATTATCCTGCCAAAATATTAAGCTGTAGGCTACACAATTATGACAACATATGAAATCAATTCGTTTTTACTTACTGTGATAATTATGCTGATGATGTGTGTGTATTATTCTTACAGTGAATAAACAAAAACCTACCAACTTGTATGTATGTTGTAGCATGACAGTAGCAGAAATAAGAAATTACTGCAAAAACTATGCAAAACCCTATCAGGTAAAAGTTGCCTAACTATCAGCCAAACTGCTGCAGCAAGTCTCGCCAAAGTCCGCAGACAGCAGGATCACTTTTCACAGGCTAACACCCAGGGCCTGTTTCATTAGCAGTCATTTCACCTGGAGATTAATGGTACACATTATTGTAAAGATTTTGTACAAGTAATACAAGGCTGTGTACAAAAGGGGTAATAATTTACGGCTTGTAATAAGCCATGACTTTAACAAGGCTAACTAGCAGGATTGTGTGGACTTGCACTGGGTGAATCCTTGGAGGGTTGGTTATCTGTTAAGTGGCAGCTCTTGGCAAGAAGCTTCTGAGACAGCAGGTGGTCTTGGTCTTACCGGACGGGTCCTGTCTCCCAGAGGAAGGTTTTTCGAACAGGTGGTTGCCTGGGTGGAAAAGGTTGGTGACAGTTCTTGCTGCCCTTTTCTTCCCGCCGGTGGCATTAGACTCATCAATGAACGGCTGCTGACAGCTTATGACCTGCTCAGCAGTGCAGACAACACTCTGCACCTCGGCATCAGGGCCAGAGGTGGCCTGCTGATTGATAGGTCTGGAGGGCATCTGAGCATCTCAACTAATTATGATTAATGCCTCTGTGTCTGCTGGATCACAAACTGCAGATGCGTGAAATTAACTTTAATTACTCAGTTTGTACAGTTCAGTTGTTTTTGTTTTGCTTTGCTCTGATAGAACACTGACTGAGCTACTGTGTGGATGAGCTAAATACATCAACCGTTTCAAAATGGCTCAGGGTGTGCATTTAAATGTACTATGTAAATGATATATAGATCCATGGTTTATTTTCCATTGATCATTAGTAATAACAACTGCATAGCCATGCATATTTTCAATGTATATTTTACATATTTTATCAACATCAAAGTCCCCTTCGACTCAAAAAAATGTTTCTATTGTTACTTCACTTTGATGTTTGACCTTCATCTTCGAAATTAAAAATATTTGCATATTCATAGTAGAAGTAGATGTAATTTTAATAATTGTTAACTAGTTTATTGAACTTTTTTGTGGAAAACCCCTATCAGACACAAATTATTATTCCAAGCATAATATTTTTATGTCTGGAATTGTGTAAATGTTTGATGTAACCTGACGATGCAAGATCTCCTCTTAAAAGTATTGAAAATATGTATGCAGATCTTTTCTGTTTCCACTTGTCTTTATGTTGGATGCAGATGTTTAATGTAAGCTCACAAAGCCTCACCACCATTTCTTTCCCAGAGGTTCAAATGCCTATTGTGTTGCTAGAAATGTTATACCCTTAACTGGCTCATCTCGGTGTGAAAAGCCTGTCCTTGTGGACGTCTACCTACTAAACAGCCCTACCTTATAGACGTCCTCCCCGATGTTAACATGATAAATACTCTTTTAAAGCCGCATTAAACTGCATCATTTCATGCTGGCTGGCTCAAAGTTGCATATATCACACTTAATGGAGTCATAGGATCCCATGCAATATTCATGAGCTCCTCTCACATTCAGCCAGCTTTATCAAAATACGCTGAGCAAAATTTTCAAACACCTCCTATCTCTCTCTCTCTCTCTCTCTCTCTCTCTCTCTCTCGCTCTCTCTCTTTGTGTCTTGCTGCCAGTTTTCTTTTGGGTGATCAGCAACTTGACACATCATGTGTTGATTTAAGGTCAGTGGCTGATGACCATATTCTAGTGAGTTATCTTGTGTCCTAAAGCTTCATTCATAATGGAGGTTCAGAAGACTGGGTACATTTCCTAATATGTTTCCCTAAACAGGATATTCAGCGCCTGTTTTTCAGACAATGTGACGCATTCTGCACCAAACACGGGCTGTATTTATCAAGCAGACGCACCAGGCTTGAGTCACAGGTTGTACGTCATTTGTGCCAGTGTCTGAAAGGTACGCCTCTTTCCTCATTGCGTATGGGGGAAAGAGGAGGTGTAAACACAGTGCAGATGGGATATACAAGAGCCATAAGGAAGATTGTACATGCATTAAATATAGACTTGTATATATCTAAAAACTGATTATTAGAATCAAAATTGAAGCAATTAGGCATTATTATTGAACAAAATATCTGATTACTGTAACAGAAACAAATAGTGGACAGGTGTTGAGGTTTGTGTTCATCAAACTTGAATTTGAACTTGACCATCCATGAACTGTAAAATCACTACAGGATGCAACTAAACTTTTCTTTGTTTTGTTAAGACATTAAGGGTGTGTTTGGCTGCAAATACCTAACATCCATATCAACACAATCTCCATCTGCTCCATTTCTCTCTCTCTCTCTCTCTCTCTCTCTCGCTTTCCATTGTGTGTACCTTGTGCATATTTTGTGCGTTTTTGATTTGGCTTATACTTCATCTCCCTCTTGTTTACCGTGAATGTGTTGATTGAAGTATAACCTTTAGAATATATATAATCTCATAATTCTAGGAGTAATATTTTAAATAACAGTAACAGTTTTTCTCAGGTGGAGCTTACTGATCTCATAGAAATTCCACTTCTGAACTGCGCTCTCCTTCACTCACAGAGTGCATTTGTGCAAAGCCATTTTCTTAGTCATCTGGCCTCAGAGTATTTGTCTTTTGAAGGAATTCCTTGTTTATTTCTTTTGTTTTTGTATTGTTTTCTTCCTTTAGGCTGCAATGGAAATCGTTAAACAGCTTGGATTTGCATTTTGTAAGCAAATTCAAGAGGCTCAATAGCTACTCAGCATGGAGACCCATTACATTTTACTTATATCCGAAGATAATCCTTCTGAGGGATTCAAATCACATGAGGTCCCCAGGTAATTCTGGCCCATTGCAAATACGACATTTACATGTAGCCTAACGGATGCTGTTAAACAAACCACCAGCATGTTATTTTCATGCTGCAAGAGGGGACAACTATCCACAAATAAGGCAATGCAGCTGAGTAGAAAACGGTAAACTTTTTTATTTCTGCTTGTGTATTAATAGTTCTGTTTCTGCATTTACACCTGAATTTAAATAAAATAGTTAAGCCGTAGATAAATTAAATTCAAATCCAAGATGTATGTTAATGGCAGGGATGAAATGGAGTTTCTTTCCAACCCAATATGACTGACTATAAAGCTGACTATGGTCACTATTTATCACCATCCTATTTATTATTTCCTACAGGGGTTTTGCATAGCTGTGCATACACCCGACTTTCCATACCATGATACATTTCAGGCTCCAGAATTTATGTTCTCCACTGCTTGAGTTTATATAAACATATTTCAGGATGTTATGGTGCACCGCTTTATGAGAGGAGAGGTGCATTGTGGGGAGGTGTGAGCATTGTTTACTATTGTGCTTGATGTGCTCGAAGCAGAGTCCCATGGAAAAGGAGCGGCAATAACGAAAGTAATTTACTGTGATGAAGAACGCGCTCTCGGTTAATGTTTTGGAATAAATGCTTCAAGGCAACTGTGTGGAGCATTTGTGAAGTTTATCTGTGGATTTATGGACAGTTACTAAGTTGAAGGCCAACCCTTAAAGGGTTATTGTTGTGCTACATCAGGTGAAGTTAGTGTCAGCCATCTGGGCCATGGAGCTTATTCAAATAGACTCCTGTGTTTCTTTGCACTATAGTTAGGAGAGTGTGCTTTCCATGCTATGCTTTGCTTGTCTATTTTGATTTTACTGTATGCACTGCAGGTCAGTGAGGACTTCCTGATCTTGTTCAAGATTTGTCAGCATGTTCTGAATGTAAATATGGAGTCTGACCTCATGGGAAATACAGTCTTCTCTACAAAGATAAATGTCGTGATAAAAAGTATGGACATGTGGACTAACACAGGATAAAGTAGTTTGTTTACATTTAAGCAAATAAAAACCTATTCCAAACTGCAAACTAATTTAGCCTAACCTTGATAACCAAAACCTTTCCTTGGGTCAAACACAGGACTTTCACCCAGGAGGCCACTGTTCGTGTCCTGTGTGAAACCAAAAGTCAACCTTAACTTATTTTAACTTACATACATAAGTTAAGTTAAGTTCATGAGTTAAGTTACATCACGTGACTAACGTAACTTATTATTTTACTAAACCTAACCAAGTAGTTTTGGTGTCTTAACCTAACCAAACTGTGACCGTTTCACAACGTTAACCACATGTTTATTATTGTTACCATGACGACGAAGGTCCTGTACGCCTGTCACTGGTACTCTCCAACGGTCATATATGTCGTTTGGGAGTCACTGGCAACGGACTTACAGTTTTCTGTCGTTTAGGTAAGAGGACGTGTTGGGTTAATGATGGGAAAGGTCCTGGTTATGGCAAATAAATTATGGTTAAGGTATGGTTAGGGTTAGGTATTTAAAACACCTGGTTAAAGTGAAGATAGTGGTTAGGGTTAATAAAAAGGGGAATGTTAACTGGAGGTCTGCGACAGGATGCAAACTCTGGACTAATCTCTAAACATGAAAGTCAGACGTGCTACACGCCTATCCACCACCATGTCACATAAAGGACAGACTGCCTCCTGCATCGGCACTGAATGCAAGTTGTTAGGTGTGGAATAATCCAATATAGACATTATTCCTAATGATGCTGGGCTGGGAGACATCACTGCACCAATGGCAATGAGGTAGATTCCCTCACAGGACAGAGCTAATGAGCAAAACCTTCAACATTATATAGATGTTAAAATATTTTGTCTCTTACTTACTTTGACTGACAAACAGTTGGTGAGAATTTGAGTCACACTGTACCCAATGAATTCCTGTGGAAGCCGACAACATGACATTTTCTTGACCTTTATATTTGTTATATGAGACCATAGTACTCTACCTGCACATAAAAAGAAAAATATCACTCCCATTCCCACTGAAACTATACGCATGTCTTATGTGGAAGCAAACTTTTATTCACTTGTTTATCATTGGTGCCTTGAGACAGATTTCCATTGCCATACAGATCAGTGTGTAAACTCTTTGAGCTACTCATTCATTAAGAAGGAAGTATTTGAGAAGCTTTCTTGAATTTGCATGTGATTAAATTTACCAAACACCCCCCAAATAGATAATACATTGTCATAGGTGTTGATGGTGTTGAAATGGTCACTGGCAGATTGAATTAGATTGTATTGTTAAATAGCCTGTCTGGGATTTCCTGAGCTATATTCACCTTTGGTTGTCACTCAGACCTCTTCATTAACCCAGCCCACAACCTGTTGTTTTAAACTACCGTTGCTGTAACAGTATAAAACCTTGCTATGAATGTCGATCTTCAGAGAGAATTCTACAGCCACAGAATTGGGATTCATCTTTGTTTAAAATCCCAGTTTATTATCTCTCAATAGATTCATCCTGTATTACAAATAACATTCATACATTTAATCTCTTAAATGTCTCCTTAGGGAGAAGGATGATTGGTTGATTGGTTGACACTTGATTGAATTTATAGGCAAATTGAGCTTAAATATTTTCCCCAATATTCACCTGACAGAGATTTAAACTAAAACATATTACATTTTTAATCTCCAAGAGCTAAGTAGATGTACACAGTTCTTAAAACTAAACATGCATTAGGCCAGATCATCCACAATATTGGGTTGATTTTTACATAGCATAGTCTCAGTATAAACAATTTTTCAAGAACAAAATGTATTAATCGACTGGAAGGGAGATCCAAAAATAAATAAATAAAAAATATTGGTTGGGTATGATCCAAACAGAAGAACTTCATGGCCAGGATGTCAGTGTTAAAGAGACAACTAAACATTTTATCAACCTGCTGGACATGACTTATTGTAGTGTCCACTTCAGTCCTCAGTATGCCCTTGTGATTCAGAGCACCATCATGCAAGATACACATATTATCATAATTGGACAACAAATCCTTCAACATGGATTTGTCTGACTCCTTTGCTGTTTTACGGGCATTTCATAGTTGATTAAGTCATTATTTAATTCAACTTAGTCCCACTGAGATCAAAAAAGCTCAATCACAGAAGAGCAGCAAGATTAAGTGTGTAATTACAGTCTTGATCTTTAGTACTTAGTCAACCCAACATTATGTTTCATATCCTGAGTAGTGCCTATGTCTAACAGAACATTTGAATTTCATTGGTACTCGGTCTGTTACAGCCCCTTATTTGTACTTTAAGCTGATAATGCATAAATGTTTTTCTTTTTTACCTATAGCAGCCCAAGTTAGGGTCAGATACACATCAGCATCCCAGGACTGGAAGGAAATCCGTGTTTGGCTGCTTGTCAAGACAAATGATTGTACTGTATATCTCTATAAACAAGTACAGTACAGTACAGAGCCGGGAAGGTATCATGGGTAAAAAATGAGCATAGCTAACTGTGAAGGCTAAATTGAAGTCTAGTCTTCTGTCATTCATGCAAAACGGAATTTGAAAGAATGCACCACACTTCATTTGTGAAAAAGTAGAATATAATGATTTATGTCATGGGTATAACACATGTCAAGTGATCAGTGGTCATCTGCTGGTGCCATGTCCACGAACAAATTGTATGATGAGAACTGTTCTTTATAGAGCTTCTTCTGCCTGGATATGCTCCATCAGAAAGATCAACAGATTTTCTTTCAAAAAGTCGCTAAAACAAAAATTGATGAAACTGACATAGATTACTTTAGTTATTGGTGTTTTGGCACCTTCTGTGTGAGCAATTTTCATTCGAATGAATAGGCGCCATGTTAGCGTTTGTTATCAAGTTATACAAATATATCCATGTAACGCACATGGACTCTCGGCAAGAAAGTGTATGAGCATATTTCCCAAAATGTGGAACGATTCCTTTATCTCTCAGTTATTCCATTTGTAATTGTTCCTTTCTCTCCCTTCTTTTTCAGTGTTTCACACTTCTTGTTTACTCTTTAGTGGCCATCTTTGGGTGCAATAATGGTCAATATTACCAGCACATTACCAGCTGATACCTTCTGGGCTCCATGTGAAATGTAGCTATTTTTATATATATATAATCAGACTGTATATCTTTGCGCATGGCCACCAGCAAGTATCCAAGAGAGAAGTGAAGAGAAGAGTGTCCATTGCCTTTACAGTGGACATCCAGGCTGTTTCGGAAAGTCAGAAAACCTTATAGTGTTCAGGGAGAAAGAGAACAACTTCCTGCTCCCCAGACTCTGATTTAATCTAGCACACACACGTACACACACATACACACATAGGAGTTTGGTTTGATCCCTCCTAGGGAGTAATTAGAGGTTGGCCTGGTCCATCTGGGAGCCCCCTCACAGCTACACACACCCACTCAGCAGCAACAGACAGCACAGCACTCGATTGAACAAGTCACCAAAATATTTTGAGGGGAACTCAGCGACATAAGATCCAAACGGGAGGTCTCAGGATAAAAGGTCAGCTCATACTCCAAGACAGCTCCATTTTTCCTATTTCTTAATAAAAGGTCAAGTTCTCTCCTGGTCTCCTCAGCAAAACAGAGCTCAGGGAGGGAAAGCCGTTACGGTTAAGCCATACATGTTCCAACAACCCGAACCAGCTTCACAACTGAGACTGGAGCAAGATGTTTCAAAGTGGTAAGTTATTAATTTGTAACTAATTTATCTTTCATAGGTAACGTTTAAACTGTGAACTGTCTCTACATCACAGTAACAACTTTATGTCCACTGACTGCCTGGAGGGCATCTAACGTTATTTTAATTTCATATTTAGGTGTACTTGTGGAAACTGCTCAATTCGTGCATTATGACGCATGGCATTACATAGTAGGAAGTAAAGGCTGGACTACAATCGAGCTGTTTTCAGGCAGTTCAGGAGCAGTGTGTTCTGTGGGATTGGGTAGCTCCCTTTGGGGTATTCCAATAAAAGATATATAATACAATAAAGTAAAGGGAAAAGGCCAAAAAGCATAATATGACCACTTTAAAGCTCCTCTGCAGGAACACATCTGTCTTTATTCACCTGCTTATTCCTGAAGATGTTGAAAAGAAACTTTTTTTTTTTTTTGATTTATGGGAGATAGAGTTGGCCAATCACAATCCCATGACCCATCCTTATCTGTCAATGACAACTGGGCTTGAAGGAATTACCACTACAGTACATGGATCTGGCTAATAGAGCCCCTGATAAACTCACATAATACAGATGTTAAAGGTACAATCTGTAATTCCTGGCAACATGCTCCAAACAAATAGGAGGCAATCAATCTCAATTTACAGTCATCAGCCAACTACTAACTAACAGCAGGGCAAGCATACGCAAAATTCAAGCAAACTCCTGAAACTACTGAGAGCTGGTCAAAATAACAATGCTGTCTTATAATCTTCACGTGTGGCATCGGCCTACAGTTTAGCTTGCTTAGCTCAGTTTTAGCAAGACCATAGTAGCAAGAAAACAGCCACATTAAAACCATATATCGAGGCCATTTGGAATGTCTTTTGGTATGGTTTGTGTTGTCATTAGTTTCACTAAAGGTACGTTTCACTAAATAGCTAATGTTAGATGATTCTTACCAGTCTTAAAGAAACGTTGCGAGTTCAGCATCAAACCGCATCTCATTACTCGCCAAGAGTAACAGGGCCTGCATGAGCGGCGCATCATCTAGAGATTCAGCGTCGCCTATTTTTTCTGCATGATGACCGCTGCATGGTTCTCAGTAACAGATTGATAGACAGAGATTTAAAATATTTTCAAAAATTATGCAGGCCTTCAATCTCACTAAACCTTTTTTATTAGATTTCAAGCTTTCAAACACTGAGTTTCAAGCTTTCTAAGCTTTTTTTTATTCAGTTTCGAAATATGACATGATATTCATCCCATACATTTGTAGTAAAACAGCAAACCTATAATATTCTTTTAACAGACTCAACAGTCCACAGTGGGTGATACAGTTTCACTATGATCCAATAATTACTTCCTATCCTTCGGATAACTTCTCTGACTGCACTTACTGGTGTGGAAGAGACAGAAATTAAATGTCTGCTCCTTATTGACCTGCTTCTGTAGGGTCCTATTTGTTTCCTTTGTCCTTATGTTGCATGGAGCAGCTGGGACAGAAGAGAGGGGAAATACAAGCTTTTCTGTTCCTCTCTGTCAGCATTTCCTCACAGCTCCAGTCAGATCTCCCAGATCTCGCCTGCAGCCGTTGCTTTTGAACACAATGCCATTGTCTCTCCTCTGACAGGAGCCTTCTTTAACATTTTATATGGAAACTGGTTTCAGTGTGAGAGGATAAAAATAGGGTTTGTTAGAGAAACATGGAAACAATAAGCACAGCTACAAGCAGAGGAACCCTCTTCTACAAATACAGGGACAACAGCTGATAAATAACCTTTAGTCTGAATCTGACACATTTACAGCATTTTATATTCATGTAAACTGGCCTACCCAAAAATGTATATTCATGTATATAAGATATACAGCACTAGGTATTTTAGTATATGTATTAGAAGCAGGATACAACAACCAATTATCAGTAGCTTCTTCCATTACTTGATATTTGTTGTGTAGTGGAAGCTTCAAATAATGACTAAAATGGATGCTGTTCAAATGGAACAATTCACTGGCTAATCTGTTGCAGATTTAACAGAAAATAAAATAAATGGATTTCTGCACCTGACACATCACATCTATATAAGGCTGGAGACAAAAAACAAAGGATTCTGGGCATTTTTCTTCCTTGCAAATGTAAAATAAAAGCATCCATAAATGTAACTCAAAACTATGTATTTCATTTTAACACTGCTTATAGTAATAATGAGTCTCCATGTCTGAGACTAATGAGTCTAATGTCTCCATTAGCAGTTTTTCAAATAAATTCTTAAGCACATGAAGTGTAAATAATGTAACTGAGTGTCTACAGGACTTTCACCCACGAGACGGAGGTTTGTGTCCTGTGTGAAACCAAACATCGACATTAGCTTATTTTCAGCTTTCTATTAATTATTTCAGTCGCATTTTGGTTAGGTTTGGCAACAAAACTACTTGGTTAGGTTTAGGAAAAGGTCGTGGTTTGGGTTAAAATAGTCCACCCTGGGTGAAAATAGCACTGTTGGCTACTGACACCTGGGTGCTAATAGCATCTGCCATAATGTAAATAGTGCATTTCCTTTATCAACCATTTTAAACAGTTCATATGAATTTCACATGCGTTGTAATAGCGTTCTCATCATTCTCAATTACCTAAGGAGGTGTCTTCCATTTTGACCTTGGGAATGCCAGCCCATATTCATGGCAGATGTTCCTGTACACTGTGCCAGCCACTTGGTTATGGTGTTCCATGTACGCTGCTCTTACCTGCATCTTACACCCTGCTGGTGTGTGCTGAACTGTCCCAGGGGCATCTTTGCACAGTCTGCACCCGGGTCCTGTCTGGTGTGGTAGACCCCAGCCTCTATTGATCTTGTACTGAGTGCCTGCTCATTGGGGGCCATCTTCCTGATGTACTCCTGGATCTTTGTTGTTTCATCCTGGACAGTGGTTCTGACACCAACTAGTCCTCGGCCTGCTTCGTTCTGCTAAGTGTACAGTCTCAGGATGCTGGATTTGGGGTGAAACCCTCCATGCATTGTGAGGAGCTTCCTTGTCTTGATATCAGTGGCCACTATCTCCTCCTTTGGCCAGTTTATTATACCAGCGGGGTATCTGATGACTTGCTCTTCCAATTCAGCTGACTTTTCAGGACCTGCCCTACTCTGTGTAGGTATTTGGCTGTGGCTGACTTCCTTGCTGCCTCCTCATGGTTCATCACCTTATTATATGCCGCACTTGATGGTGACTTGTGCAATTGGCTTTGTTGATCTTGTACATTTCCAAGCATTCTAGTATCCATGCATTGATATATATATATAGATGTATATATATATATATATATATATATATATATATATATATATATATATATATATATAAAACTTTGTCCTTCACCCTCAGCGGGTGGTCTCATCCTTCGAGCTCGGGTCCTCTACCAGAGGCCTGGGAGCTTGAGGCTTCTGCGCAGTATCTTTGCTGTTCCCAGTACTGCACTCTTCTGGACCGAGATGTCTGGTGTTCTTCCAGGGATCTGCTGTAGCCACTCCTCCAGTTTGGGGGTCACTGCCCCGAGTGCTCCGATGACCACGGGCACCACTGTTGCCTTCACCTTCCAGGCCTTCTCTAGCTCTTCTCTGAGCCCTTGGTACTTCTCTAGTTTCTCATGTTCCTTTTTCCTGATGTTGCCATCACTTGGAATCGCCACGTCAACCACAACGGCTTTCCTCTGCTGTTTGTCAACCACCACGATGTCAGGCTGGTTCGCCATTACCATTCTGTCAGTCTGGATCTGGAAGTCCCACAGGATCTTGGCTCGGTCATTCTCTACCACCTTGGGAGGTGTTTCCCACTTTGACCTCGGGGTTTCCAGTCCATACTCAGTGCAGATGTTCCTGTACACTATGCCAGCTACTTGGTTATGGCGCTCCATATATGCTTTTCCTGCCAGCATCTTACGCCCTGCAGTTATGTGCTGGATTGTCTCAGGGGCCTCTTTGCACAGCCTACACCTTGGGTCTTGTCTGGTGTGGTAGAACTGGGCCTCTATTGCTCTGGTGCTCAGGGCCTGCTCCTGTGCAGCCATGATGAGTGCCTCTGTGCTGTCCTTCAATCCAGCCCAATCCAGCCATTGGTAGGACATATATATATATATATATATATATATATATATATATATATATATATATATATATATATATATATATATATATATATATATATAGATGATGTGGGGGATACATTTCATTGTGCAATCCTGTATTGTATAATGACAATATGACAATAAAGCTGCACCTTGAACCTAGTAAAGCTACTTAAATAAAGAAAATATATATACATAACTCTGCTTGTGCATAAGTGTACTGAATATACTAAATATTTAAGTGAACTTGTTATGTAACCCTGTGATGAAACAACAGCCTGTACAATGAGGTACTTGCACAGTGTGGGTGGATCAAATTAGTCTCTTTATTGTGGGAGAGATGCTAGTACTAAATAACTAAAACTCCAGTAAATACTGGCTCAAATCTGGTTTACATATGAAAACTTGAATTTAACACGTGATTTTTTAAGTGGTCCAGTACAACACACATGACCTGCTTATAATAAGAGAGCATGACCATTGGTAGACATCTTCCAACAGAAACATCATGTAACAGGGCCATGACATTCAGAGGAAAACGAAAAATAAAATATTCATAAATTGTGGTAAAGTTCCTGAGAATATATCCTGATAGAAAATTGCAAAGCCTTGCCTGTCAGTCAAACCTGCAGCCTCTTACCTTCTCTACACCTCTTCTACTCCCCATAATTCATGTTGCATTTTTCACCACCAGCCTTTTGACCAGCCAGGAAAAGCACAGCGATGAAGGCACCCTGAGCAATTAGGATGCCTTGGGGTGCTTTCCGGCGTGGAAGGGAAATTTCAGCAGAGGAAGTTTAGATGAGTGTTGCTGACTGGACGAAGATCACCAGTCGACACATGCACCAGAGTTTAGAGTAAATGGAGATGTACCAGACACTGTTTTGAGACATCAATATTCCTGTAAATGACTTAATGTCTGGTTCCTCCAAACAGCACACCGAAGACTTTCCAGCATATCACAGAGACAAAATAACAGTGTTTGAGTCGTTGTATAAAACCGAAGTTGAATTCATAAGCTTGTTGCTGTGAAAACATCAAGCAAGAGTTTGCCACCTCAAACGTTTCCAATGAATGTCAATGAGAAAGTACTATGAAGTGATAGCTGCGAGACCGCTCAAGGCTGCAGAGGATGGCGGCGGGATAACAGACTGCGTGTTTTCCCAATGTACAGAATATTATTAAACTCTACAGAATCACCAATACAGCATGATAATTCTGTGAACTCTCTCTTCTGTCTCCCAGAGCTCCAGCTTACATCAGCATACATTCACATACATCAATACGTCTCACTGTGGTCAACGATACAGTAAATGCCTCTCAACATGAACATGACTATGGATTTAGCCCGGCAGTCAGTTTGGCTCTTTTGTGTTGTTCTAATGAGGAGAGTTGGGCAGCAAGTCAGAAAAACGAGCAGACAGATTGACAGGTTTTCATTAGATTGTTTGGTTACGGGATTTATAATTAATCCTTCTGAGAACACTGCTGACTATCCTCCTGACCAATGGAGAAATCAAAAAGTATATGGACTGAATGCAGATACAACATACATTATGCTATTGGAAAGCATGTCTTCCACAAAGTGTGGCTGTGCATATTCAGAGAATGAGGTTGTACTTGTGATTAAATATTTTCTGCTTTTCAACTTCAGTTTCTCTTGCTTGCATGGCACGACATGACTCGAAGATCTCACAAAAGCATGGTGATCACATTTCAATGTGATAATCACACAGAGACAGAAAGTAGCCAGTTCTTAGCTGTATAATGGCATGACCTTACCAGAAAAACAACAGAAGCACTTAAAACAACCTACAATGTGTGAACAATGTGTGTAGATGAGGTGGATGTAGCGGGATGCATGAAAGCATACCTGTTTGACATCAGAGACTGTTGTTCTCATCTCCTACCAATGTCAGCATTGGTTTCATCTAACCATAACTATGATAATTCCATAATTATAACTTAACCATAGAGGTGGCAGAGCATAAGGGTTGTTTTGGAAGGCAATGAGAAATGCTGACAATAAAAAGCAACATCGCCTCAACTGCATTTCACTGCCATGCTAGTCACAAGGAAATTGGAGACAGTAATTAATTTAAAACATTTCGATGGTAACTTCCATAGGCTCCAACAACACAAACACAAAAGAGCCAGGAATCCCTATCACTGTTATCTAGAAGGAGCATTTGATATTTTGCAACAATCCAATTTATTCTATTCTGTTGAGCCTCTTTATTCACCATATTTTTATTTTGTAATTTAATTTAATTTCTAATGACATTTTATTGTAAATAGTTGAAAAGTATTGTATTTTGAGTCTGTATTTTAATGGAGATTTGACCACCTTTTAGAGCTGTTGAAAAGTTTCATTCTTTTCAGATCTTGTAAAGTTTATTTTAACTTGCATATAGCAAAAAACAAGGTGGGTAGCCAGTAATGAACATAGACAACTGACTGTAATGGACATTAGATCACTAAACCCAGAGGCATCATTAACTGCCTCCTGTTGAGAAGGTTCAGGACAGGGAAGTTATTAAATGTTTCAGTAAAAAGATTTTAGAAAAATAGTCGCTCAGTGCACTCAGCAGGAACCTGTGATGCTAGCGATATGGCAACCTGTATCTATAGACATCCTAGCTAGTTTAGTTTGACATTCTGTGAGAGCTGTCTATTCTCAGACACAGATTAGCAGGACAAAGCACAGGCATTATGTTGAAGCTCCCCCCCGAGGTCAACTTTACCATGTGTCCTCATCTCTCTCAGGTCTGCTTCTCTTTAATCAACCAACAGCAGCCATGAATCCTGTTTAAGGGGTGAAGCAGTGTCTGTGTAGTCTTTGTCTCTTTCCCTCTGTCTCTTCTTTCTGACACAAGTCCAAACAGGATGCAGGGTAAAAATGCTGTTCTGACAGAATAAGTGCTGATACCGCAGATGTGAAAGGTCAGCAGTAGGGAGGAGCAGAGGAGGGTCGTTGGGAGGATTTCCGAGCCGTCTGCTTGTCAAAGTGATTTCCTTTGACATGGGATCTTATTCTTTTGGGAAACCAAGACAGACTCATGGGCAGACATGCACACCAGCAGATCAACAAACAGAGTGAAATACAGCAGGAAGCCACAAAGACAGTAAGGCAGTATGACGGAAAGACAGGCCAATAAAAAAATAGACATACATGTAAACACACGGTTAGACAGCAGCCAAAGAGAAACTGATATGCAAGCAGACCATCAAATAGGCTCATTCATCAAAAAGACAGTCAAACTCAGCACAGTTTTTTAGATAATGTTGCCAGTATTTCCTTCTCTCTGTGCCTTTGTGCAGAAGGTAACAGATTATGATGAATGGAGCATCCGTTGGAGGAAAGAGAAGTCTCAGCACACGTGAATATTCGTTTTTCTAAGAAATACAAGCTTAGACAGCTCACTTTTTATTGTTTTGATGCAGGTGTCTAATCAATTTTAACACACAGAAAATTCTACAAGGTGTCTGGTTGTCTATTCAGCTGGCTTAAATTGACCTAGAGTATGTTTAATGATTGTTCTCTCCTAAAAAAAAATGACAGCATGTAGAGTAAAGCAGTTTGAGTGGTCGGAAGACTAGAAAGGTGCTTTATAAATGCAGTCCATTTACCATAAACTCAGCCAAGACAAGAGTCTATCCCTATATTAATGGAGTAGTTTAAGTTAAATTTACTAGGGGTGGCAGATCAGAAAATGCTCAAATGAGTTGTTTTTGGAACTGTCATATGGGTAGTTTTGGAAGCAGGGCACATACAAATGACCTTTAACACTGTTTAAGTTACTGCACAGCAGTCATTGCAAACGATCACACTGTCTGTATGTCTGTCATGTCCTGCACAAAAAAGCCATCCTTGCAGAGGCCCGCGTTGACTGTCTGCCAGGATGGGAAGGATCACACATAGCTCCCCAAGGTCTTCTCCCCTCCTCACCCCAGAGCTCCAGCTCTTTGTGCCTCCCACTGATAAGAGTAGATTAATATCTACTAAAGTCACTGCCTGCATGGGAGATCATAAGCACACTTTATTCTTACCTCTACTCTGTCGGAGCATTGGAAACTGGAATCCAGCCAGGAGTCCATTGTTATTCTATAAATGAAACCTATTGAAGGTAAGGCTCTGTAATAGCAGAGTAATACTATAGCTATGTGATCTACGAGGTACCTGGTATGGAGGGGAGGCTGATGAATGAAAAAGCAAAATAATACACAGGACCAGAAAATCACTTTTGTCTGATGCATCGGTTGGCCATTCCTCATACTGTAATTACACAGATCTTTGGATTCCCAGCCTCTCTGGAATCTGACCACGGCTCGCAGAAACATGAATAATAGAAGTCCTAAAGGAGTCTCAATTAGCCTAGGTTTTTATATTGGGGGGAAATAAATGATTCACATCTTAATATCTTCAGTGCTAAAGAGGCTTTTGGAGATCTCTGACAGATATTATGTTATATTAGTAATAAGTTATTACCGCCCATTCAGCTGCAGCAGCTTGGCCCTCAAACCATTAGGATTCACTGTCAGAGACAAAGTCAGAGAGGCATGTTATTGTAATTCCACCACATCCGTTTATGTTTCATTAAAAAGCTTTATAATATACAGTGTAGGCCAATGATGGATGGAAAGATATGAAGAGCATCAATAATAAAGGAGCAGACATTGATAGTCAGATGAATGTGTGTGTGTGTGTGTGTGTGTGTGTGTGTGTGTGTGTGTGTGTGTGTGTGTGTGTGTGTGTGTGATTTATATGGCGCTCACCAGCACACCTTGCTGCTCTTAATACGGTGGGAATGCCAATAGCCAGATGGGTTGAATGTGTTGACATGCAGTTAAGTCCACCTCATTACACTGAGGAGAGAAGCAAAGAACAGACAGGCCTTTAGTTCATGTCAACCATGGGTTACCTTCATACATCACAGTGCTTCTGCCTAATGTCAACAGCTTTTAAATGCAGTGCAGCGTCATTGTTTTGCTTTTGTTGTTGGTGCAAAAAAAACTTTTTTGCCTGACCTGGATCTTGCTCATGACTCCCTTTACACCTTTTTTAAAGACACCGTTATGTTCACTTTCTGCTGCAAAACACCAACTGCATAGGGCTAGCTAACAAGTCTAATTTCTAAGCCAGGAAATCAAAACATGCACATTTAAGCCTAAAGTAATTAAAACAAAGTTAGTTTCAACCCATAGTGAATCACTGATTATGCACAAAAGAAACGTGTTATATGGGAAATTGGACAACTCGTTTATATGCACTGTAGCACAAATTGTCTTTTCTCCAGGAGAAATCTAGCTGGGGAAATCAAGTTTGTCTAATCTCCTACACTGAGTATGGGAACTGGGTTTCTTGTAGTATTTACAAGCCATTCGGTTACTGAACAGGTTAAACATTGGATATTAATTAAATAACCTGAGAAAACCACTACTTGATGGATTTATAGTAGGCTAAGATGGTAGTGGTGGCCTAAAGGTTAGAGAACCGAGCTTGGGATCGGTCGTGGAAAGGCAACAGTATATCAGCTCATTGAACTTTACTTTGAACTGGGCATTAAATATGCTGATATAGTACTAGCTTCTTACCAACCTGACAAGTGCAATAAAATTGGAAAACAAGAGGGTGAGGTAGATGTTAATTAAGCCTAGTTCACATTTCCTTTTAATCAATCTTTTAACGTTTGTTTTCAATTTGCTTGAAAGTTTAAATGTGTGTAATTTACTTTGAAACTGCCTAATGCATGAAGTGTGCTATGTGATATAAATAATTTGCCTTTTTCACTTTGTACATGCCACAGTCCTGAGAAGAGGTCTAATCAGGCAACATAAGTCAAAACATCTTTGTTGGTGGAGTACGGGTGTGTAGGGGCTGTAATACTAGTATGTCTTAGCATTCGTAAATAATATTTATAGTTCATATTTCTTTCAAAAACTGTGGGCACAAGTAAAAACTGACAGAAAGAACAATCTTTTTCAACATGTTTATTCTCAGTAGTAGAGTGAAAAAGAAAACAAATTCTTAAGGTTGTGACACCAAGCAACACAGTTTATGTGAACTGTTACATTTTTTAGAAACACTCTGTGTGAGACAGAGCCTACTGTCCTGACAATGGTGTGATTTGTTTATGGTAAATATACCTAGATATCACTATAAATTTGACAGGGATCTTTTGATGTTAAAAATGCTACATCTAGTACCTCTAATCAAAGATCGTGATCTGATTAAAAAATAATCGCCACCTCTCCTGTGTTTTTTTGTTTTTAAACTGAGAAAGTGATTCACAGCCTTTGGGTATTGAGACAGGTTGAGGCAAACATGGAGTGAATAGTAAACTCTGGCTCCACATTACAATGAACACAGTGTCTGGTCTCTAAATGTTTGGACACCTCATTTTAATTCTCTCTGCATCAGGGGCAAAGGTGCCAATTTTCTCTGATATTCTGGCTTGGTGAGTGACAGCAGATGGGTGTGTTACTGAGTTAATGAGAGCGATCGAGAAAGGCCATTCTGCTGATCGACATTTTTCCACATTTAGCTGGATCAATACACAGCTGGAACAGTGAGACACTGGCTAAACATTAGAACTACACAAAACAAACGTAACCAAAAAATTTTCACATCAGCTATGGTTTGTGTGTGTTGAGGTTGTTGTTTTTTGTTTCTTTGTTTTGTTTTGGGTGGTTTTGGTTTTTGGGTAGGGCAGCGGAAAGAAGCTGTAAACACAATACTGATATATTATCAAACAGATGCCTATTAACACATTCAGTTGTGTTTCTGCCCACCTGATGAGTAATAACTTTTGGCTTTGTTTTGGTCTCCAGTAACTCCTGAGAAAAATATCTGGCTCTTTAGCCGTTAAATGCTCCAATATGTTCAGCAGCTAGTCGCAAACTTTGTTTGTCTGTTGTTTGGTGGTGAGCAGGGAGCGTACTGTACAGCTTTTTTGCTGCCTCCTGCAGCCGTAAACGACGTTGATGAGAGCAGTGAGAGTGAGCCAAAACAGTAAAGTTGTGGGCTGGAAAACAAAAACAATGAGCTGAAAATCTCCTGGAACTGCAGAGTCGGGTGATAATTCTATGTGGCTTCATCACTACTGAACAACCCCTTTCACATACAAGTAGTCATGTGGATAGAAATAGAAATCTTGTTTATAGCTGCTTTGAGATTCAGCTAAGAAATCAGTCATACCTTCAGCATTCATCTAACCACTAGACCAGAACATGAAAAACCAATAAAAAACAATTTAACTGTGGTCAGCAGAATGTTTGTCTGATATAATGACCATGTAATATCTTAATATTTTAATACCACAAGGTGTTCATGTCATGCCATCATGATAAATGCTGTGTTTCTGAAAATTCTGCATGGATGTAGCTCAGGTCTATCAATTTTTATAGTTAACTCAAAACACATGTACAGGGTATAGGTTTTGTTAATTACCTTTATTTTGAAAGAGGTGCAAACGTTGTCTATATGGTTTGTTTTTTTAGCAATTAACTTCTCTAAGTAACTTAAATAAATGTACTATGATCATATGTTATACCTTTGTTAACACTGTAGGATTTTTGAACATACACTGGCATCCAAAGAAGAACCATTTGTACCCATAACATATTTTGAAACACCATCACCGACCAATCAGAACTGAATATTCAACAAAGCCATAAAAAACTAAACAGTTTAAACAGTGTGCTGCTGTGTAGGCTGCAGAGTTTTGTTGAGAGTTTGTCGTGTCCAATGATCAGCTGACCAGCATAATGTGGGACTGCTCAGCAATAAGTCAGCTTTAATGTAAGTCAAGAATTGCATCAGAAAAGCAAGAATTAAAACTAAATCAAAAGTCAACATTTTTGCTTGCCCAGACAAAAATAGAGGATAAGCAAATACAGCGATTTGAAGATCAAATTAACTTCTCTATAATTCCCTACAATCCTTTAGTATAGATTTTCTTGAGTCAAGGGCAACTTTAGTAAAAAGGATGAGAGGTTGTTAATGAAAAAAGAGCCTTCAGGGATGAACCAAGGACACAACAGGAGAAAGCTGTGATTTCCAAAGTGGGAACGTTCTCTATCAGAATGGCTTCTTAACCACAAATCATCGGTAAAATGAATGTTTCAATTTAACTCTGAAATTGAAAATTATGGTTTCAGCATGAAGTAAAATGGTATGTGTCTTTCTTGAAGTTAAGTTAAGGTTGGGTTAGACATGTTTAAACCTGAATGAAAGTGGGTCAGTGAAATTTTGTTTTAGATATTTCCATTGCACACTGAAGATTTAGTTGCTGTTTGCCTCTGATAAACCTTCGGATGACACCAGTCTCTTCTGGTTTCTTTTAGGGGGCACTCAACCAGAAAGCAACGTGAGGCAACTGTAGTACTGTAACTCACCATCATCTTAGCTGCAAAAATTTTATATATTTTGAATTAGAAAAGGAAACTAATAAAAGACAACATAAGACAACCATTTCTTCTTACCATACCCAGGCCCAGGCCATACCCCTGCTTTTGGATGTTTTAGCCCCATGACTACAAATCATTACTACTAACTACTGATGTATTTTCCTTCCAGGAAGCCATTGATTTCAATTCACTGCCATATGGTATATAATGTTACCTGCAGACACCTGAAATTGGTAATCCATCACAGTGAACATCATATCTGCATTTAGTTTTTCAAATTCATCACTGTTGTATAGTAACCCATTGCAAATCAATCTGCACTTGTGCCTGCATTATAATGAACTGATAGCATAACGTAAGCACATTACAAGTCTCTGCGAGATGATTTCCATACCAAACAATGGCTGCCTGGAAAAAAGGAAATACATTCACAACATGAATACACACCTTGGAAAATCATTGACAGCAGTGCAAATTATATGTGCTTTGAAGTAAACTAATGAATGAATGAATGAAATATGCAAAATCACTGGTACTGTATGTAGCTCTGGTGGAAGAGCTGTTAGAGCATGTGGAGCTGATGTTGCCTGCACATACAGCATGGAGTCCTCTAAATTAAATGGCAAAATACATTGTTTTGCACTCTAGAACGAAACATGTAAGCATTTTCTGATCTGATGCCACTATTAGGACAACATTGTTTGTCAGTGCCTTCCAAAACCATTACAAATCAGCCTAACTACCAAAAATACAACAATTTTCTGATCTTACACTGCTATTGTCAGGGTTTAGTTGGGTTTAGGCACAAAAATGATTTGGTTATTGTTAGGGAAAGACCGTGGTCATGGTTAATAGAAACCAAAACTGACAGCCACCTTTCAAACAGGATAGGGGCATAGCAATGTGAATCCACAGCACTGTGTACATTTAAACAGCCATGAACTTGTTGTGGTGTTTTCGTCTTAGAACTTTGACCCTTTTACAGTGTGTTTTCAGTTCATGAATGTTAATTGTAACATTTTGGTCACTTAAAAATGTATTGTTCAGCCTTCGGTTGCATTAAAAGACACTCATGGAGTCGGCTGAGCATTTTTTCTGGTAAGTGTACATTTGATTTTACATCTGTTTTTCGCTGTAGCCAAAATTAGCTTCCCAATTAATGTCACAGTTAACGTGAAGTACAGGTGCACCTTGCTAACCTAGCTAGCACTAGTGTTAGCTGATAACTTAGCATTTGCTATGCTCCCCAGCTCTACCCCCTTGTCCAAATAGGGTCACTTCAGGTCACTGGTTGCAAAAAACCAAGATGGTACCGGCCAAAATGTCAATCTCAAGGCTTCAAAACAGTAGTCCACAAACCAATGGGTGACATCATGGTGATTACGTACATTTCAGTCTATGGTTCTACCACCCTAACCTCTTCCCTCTGTGGACTTTGTGACTATAAAAACATCACTTCATTTCAGTCTTTGCTCCCAACGGACAGGAGTCATAACTACTAAGACCACTAGAGCACTTTTGTCATGTAAAGATAAATATATGTTGTTACTGATGCTGTTGTTTTTCGACTGTCAATTTCTTCCTTGTAGATAGGATTCAAACCATTTCATGACAATGAGTAATTAATTTGAAGTGTATAGCAATATTTATTGAGGTTAGCAACAGAGAAAGACTTTGGCAATTAGACTCCATCAATGAAACATCTTCAATGGGCAAAGGCCCATATGAAGATAGGAGACAGGATCGCCCCAGAATCTAGACGCTGGTGGTGGTGGAGTAAAGTCAACAGATGGTTGATGGAAACTCTGTTCTCCCTGAACATCCTGGAGGTCATGATGGTGATTGGGAGGTGGTGGGCTGTACAATAGTAGGTCTTCAATTATAAAATTTCAATGATAGTTAAAGAACGGCATCCAGGAACAAATTAGAGCCCACAGAAAGATCATTAGTCAGATATGGTGACGTGAGAATTGTGAATGACAGCATGGGAAAGCGGAAGTGAAGAAGAAGATTATAATGGGAAGAAATAGCTCAAATTCACCCATGGACGAATAAAAGCAAAACTTTCACCAAAGCTAATGTGGTCACATCAAATTTCCGAAGAAATGTGTTGTGCTGAAACAGTATCAAAAGTATGTTTTAGATTGAGGAATAATGCAGCAAGGGACTTTCTGTCTAGTTGAGGCTAATATAATGTCTTCAGATACTTAAAATGAGGTGGTTGAAGGTCAGGGTGTTACTCAGAGACACACAGGTGTTGATGGACATCCATCTATGGGTGAAATCAGTTATGAGACAGTCTGTCTAAAGAACAGGCCACTCTGCCATCCACACAGTCTGCCTTCCAGTCGGACTAAATCAGCTGCATCGTCATTTTGTCAGCTCATTGTTCATACAATCCTTTTTAATACTGCGTGCATTAATCGCTGGATTTAAAGGGGAAAATCCTCTGCTGCCTAAATAGTTTTCTTTCAGTTTGATCAGGCTTAGTGCAGAAATGATTTATGACTTTGTGACTTTAAGCTGCTCACGACAATGAATTCATAATTACTTTTAAGGTGGGCTGAAAGGTTGTCAGTGACCTGAAACAGAGTGACCATTTCTTGAGAAACAGGCTGAAACTGATGGGGAGTTGAGTGGATATAAGGTGGTGCTTATGCCAAGCAGAGCCTAAAAATAATGGCCTATTAAACAAGTAATTTGTGAAAACTGATATTCGCTAATGAAGACTGTGTGTTTCAAATTGGCTGACCAATATACAGCATGTGTAGCCTTTTAGAGAAAAACAAAAGACAAGCAAGACATCTGACAGCAGTGGATGTTCAAGTCTCCGGGAAGTCTTAATCTGCTGTTGTTGAATGTTGCTAAAACACTTGAGTCTTGAGAATTCAAGTCCCCAGATTCACCAGCACATTGTTTCAGAGTTTGACAGCAACAAACAAACCCAAGGTCATTCAATCAAAACAACACACAAGACGTGTTTTCCTCAGTTTTTTTGTCACCAGGAGAGTTGACTACAGAGAATAGAAATGTCAGAGCGTGTAGATGTCCTTGGCTAAACTCCACTCAAACGTCTTTTTTTTGACAAGATGACCAGCTGGCCCTAAAGAAAAGCCTTGAAATTCCAGCTGTACTTAAAATTCCCTGGACGGTCACTTTGCCTTTCCTTTTTTATTCTGTGTTACTATAACTCTGGAAAACAAGAATTAAATCCTAATGGGAAGACCACTTTAATCAATATTTGTGCACTTTTTAGTTACAGTCTCATGGTAATGATCTGGCACCAACTACTGTGGAAAAAAAAAAGAAAAAAAACCTCATCCCTCCACTGTATGTGTAAATGTTTGTTGCTACAAGTACTGCTCTTCTTTTTATCTAAAATTAAATCTTTAATTACACTGGTTTGAGTATGTCTGCAGAAATCTGCTTAACAGCCACAGTGTCTGGCTTTCATTTGAAGAGAGAAATTAGGAAACCAACATTCTACTCTCATGTGATCTGTAATCATCTTCCAATTATTAGAGCACTCCATGTGAACAAGGTGACACACCACAGGCATCATACACTTATAGTATCCCTAGTCTCACTACATGGCCAAAAGTATGTGCTTGAACAAATTATGTGGACACCCAAACATTACACCAACAGGTGATTGCAACCTATTCGTCTCTGTCAAAGTACTGTATTAATTTTGTTTCCCTACAATGTCCAGTTGTGGCAACGAAAGCATGATTAATCTTTTTATGGGTATGTTTAGGCAACTTGAAGTTGGTTAAGATTAGGGAAAGATTTTAGTCCTGGATAAATACTAAAAAAGTCAACACTGACTTAAAGCACAAGGACATATATTTTTTTTATATTCAGCTAAAACCACCTGTTTCCAATGTCAAGAAAAAACTGTCAAGCTACTGTAAACAAAACCATGATAATGCAGGATGCTAACCCCAGTCTCAGGTATCCTGTGCTTTTTTACTCTCACCATCTACCTCTACAACCTTCCTACAACTGTGCAGAATATAATTTAACGCTTCCAGGACTGGAAAACTGCTGGCATTGAGCACAATCTGGGCAGCAATTATGTTTCTCCTAGCAATAAATAAACATAATTGACAGGGTCAATAATTTCATTCCAAAACCATTGACATGAATCTGCTGCTATAACAGCATCCACTACTCTGGGAAGGCTTTCCACAAAAGTTTGGTACCTAGCTGCAGGGATTTGCTTTCATTCAAAAGCACAGTGAGGTCGTCCACAGATGGTGGGCGATAAGGCCTGGCTCACAGGTGGCATCCCTGTTCATCCCAAAAATGCTGGATGTGGTTGAGATCATAGGCAATCAAGTTCTTCCACATCAAACATGAGAGGACCATCCGACAAATTTTCCAGGTAAGCTTCTAAGAGGAGTGTGCTGTCGCTACTTCACCAAACAACTACTGTAGATGCTCAAGTAACACAGAATCAAATGTGATCAAATTCTATCCTTATGTTTGTGATGGTATTTTGTGACTGTGATAGGTTTTTTGCTGTTTATATTTCATTTTGTTGTGTACTTTTGTTTTGAGGTTTCTGTGTTAGAAGTGCAGCATCATTTAGAAGCTGGGCCATCTATGTGTGTAGCTCTTATTGGATATATCTTGCAGAGGATTTCTAGGCTGTGTTTTTACAGATCTTTTAAATCACCCTGATGAAGACCCTGCGCTGAAATGCATTGGTGAAGTAAAGATTCTTCCAGTTGGTCAGCAAGCATCGCCGAGTTGTTTTTTCACAGCAGTCTAAAGTAGTCCAGACAGTCTTCTCCCACTGGGAGAACCTAATATATTCCCAGGCCAGATGAGCGATGTAATACCCCCAAAGAGCTCTGGGTCTGCCCATGGGGTCTCCCACTTCCTCCTAGGCATATCCAGTGGTTTCCAACCTAGGGGTCAGGCCCCTACTATAGTCACAAAATAAATCTATGGGGTTGTGAGATGATTAATGGGAGAAGACAAAATTAAAAAACAAAGTTCTGCTACACAAATCTGTTTTCTTTTTTTGGATGTTTCTCCTAATCTTTGCTTTTTTTAAAAAAATAATGGATCATTTTAACTTAAATAAAACCATCCTAATCTGTAAAGTAACTATAGCTGTTATATAAATGTAGTGGAGTAAAAGTACAATATTTCCCTCTGAATTGTGGTGGAGTACAAGTATAAAGTATATATAAACATACAATTGAAATACTTAATACTTAATAAGTACAAGGACCCTAAAATGTTTTGTACTTAGTTACATTATGTAACTGCAAAATCTGTCCACATACTTTTGGCCAAATAGTGTAAAAGTGCTTTAAAAAGAAACATCTGAACACAATATGTGAATGAATTTTCATACCTATTACAATAAACCTTCTGCCAGAGAAAGAGGAGTATGTTGAACTGAGGCGAAGATGTTGCTAAATGTCCGACAACAGATGTCGCGCACACAAACTGCAGCCAGAGAAGCACAGAGCCAGGGGAATGGTAAAGTGGAAGAACAGATTCAGGCCAAAGTCTCCAGCTTCCAGACAGATACTTGTGGGATTCGGATGATTATGCTTTTGAATAGTGGATGGATTTTATTGGTAACTGTTGGTGTGTGGTTTTACTCATGGACTACCTGGCCTGAGGGGATTTTGTATTTTGCTGACAGGTGGCAGGTGTTTTTCTTCTCATGGGAGAGCAATGAATTAATGTGGTGCATTTCATAGGGTTTATATATTCAGCAAGAGAGCCACAGAGATCATGCATGCTGTCCCCTGGCATCGGACCTGTTTTGTTTCCATAGAAACGACGCAAGTGCAAAGTATGTTCCCTTCCAGCCTGGCCGGGGAAACAGGACTTTTTCTTCTTCTGTGGTGCAAAAAGGCAAGAAGGTTTTTGTTTTGTTTTTGTAGGAGGAAGGCTGTTTGGAAGTGAATCACCAATATATTATGTATACAGTAGGTGCAATGCAGCACAAAACAACTTCAGAATATAAGTTTGCAGTTTCGGGGTCAGATACCAAGTAAGAAAACCATAATTAATGATGATGATGATGATGGTGATGATGATGATGATGATGATGATGTTGATGTATTTTAACTTTAAAGCCCTTTAAAACATAAGGGGCTTTAAATCTTAAGTAATTTTCTATAACAACAAATATTCTAGACTAAATAAGCAAAAATTAAAGTTTAAATTTGGGAATAAAACATCCTTATTCATAATTTGAACAGTCAAGAACTCTGCTTCATCAAGGTTAATCTGCTTTATCAATATTGTGTGGGTGTGGTTTGATTGACAGTGCAGCATAAGAAAACCCCACAACTGTCATTACATTTGATTCAAATGTTACTAAACTCTGATTGGTGCATGTAAATACTTGACATCATCGTTTTCCCACTGACCCCTGCCCACTTCAAAAAGCAAGGACAAAAACACAAATACAAAATCTCTGACAAATGTGAAATACAATATTTTTATATTTGTTGAAATTCTCTTTACATCCCGAGGGCAATCAATAAATCAAATGCTCTGGGGGGGGGATGAAACAAAATCTGGTATCTGTGGCTGTCGCAGGCCTGTAATAAGCCCGTCAATTGGCTGGCCTACCTGCCTGTTACCTACCTATGTGCTGACCTGCCTACCTGCGCACACCCTGCCCGTGCACTCATTGCGCATGAAAATGTGTTTTGGGGGCGTGGCTTTGGAGGGGGTGGGATTTCTTTCGATTTGATAGTTTCAAAATCGAGTTGTCTCTTGGTTGTTCCTCCAGAAAGTTCCTCCTTAAACTCCAAAACATTACTTTCCACCTTGCTACGTAAAGGGCACACCTATATTGGCACTAAACATTGGCATTGGACGTAAATTGTGAGGTGCAGAATCATCCAGTATGGATGTAATTGCACTGTCCTTGAGCAAGACACTGAATCACTACCACTTCAAGAACTATTGCCTTGCAGCTGGGCCAGTTCAACGTTAAACTGAAAAGAATAAAAAGAGAATTTTCTTATGGAAATCATAAAGGTTTTCCAGACTTTTCAAATTTGTGTATGTTTTATGTGGCATCTTTCAAATTATTCTGACTGCATAAGTTTTTGGTTGTAGAATGATTAAATAAACCTGGTCAAAAATAAGCATTAGTATTTATCTCAATGTCCTTGGATCACATCCATGCTGTTACACTTGATGCTGTACTACCAGATGGCACCTATTTCCACATACAATAGCTTTAAATATTATTATACTTGTGAAAGTTTTTTCACTACAAGCTCACAAGGACGCTTATGTTAGTTGTAACTTTCTTTCAGAGGCAAGTAACAGCCAAATCCACTGTGGCACCTGTGTTAAGGTAAAAAGAGAGGTATTAGTGTGAGTAAGAACAATGGGCCCCGGGGCAGAGACATGTAAAAACCTCTCCTATATAGGTCTCTTTGTGGTTGTTTTGTGTTTCTTTGTGGTTGTTTTGCACCACTGTGGTCATTTTGCATCTCTCTGAAGTTGTTTTGTGTCTCTTTGTGGTCGTTTTGTGTCTCTTTATGGTCGTTTTGTGTCTCTTTGGTTGTTTGGCATCATTTTTGTGTCTCTTTTAGAGACATTTTGCAGGTAATGCCCAGGTGGCCCCCTGACTCCTTGAACCTGTGCCCAGTAGACCTGTTCAGTAATCCATCCATGGTGTTTTGGACTACCAAACTCCACACGCTCTATCAGCCTAGCTTTATTCATCCAAATTGACTTACATATCTCACAGATGGTTGACTACATCTAGATTTAAGAATGATCGGCTGCTCCCTATAGTGTGAAGGCTTATAGGGAGCACAGCCTTCAGTAAAACATCTGCTTTGTTTAGTTCTTAGATTTGCAACTTATTTCTTACTCACAGCATGCTGTAGAGCTCACACTGGGCCGATCTGAGTAAGTGTGAGAGACAGAAAGGGAGAGCATGTGAGAAAGCATGTGGTAATAAATCCCTTCACATCGTATTACTATCCAGTTTAGCTCTTACATTTGGAATTCACGCCTGTCTCCATGCTCCTTTTAACGCCTCTGCAGTTATCAAATCATTAATTAAGCTTATGTTGAAACTACCCAGAGAGCCTGGTGTGGGAGAGAAATACAACAGCAGCCACCACCAGCCATCTGCTTCCAACATGCTGATGTTGCAGGCGATCAGTCCTAATAGGCCCTCTGTCCAGGCAGAGCCAAGCATTTGTTTCAGCAGCACACTGACAGGGCTGTTTCAGGGCTTGATACTGGGCAGTCATCAGAAAGCATCCCACTATAATAGGCCATAGAAACACCTCCATGAAATGTAATTACACACTCAAAAATAGTTGCATAGATGAAGCGCACTTGTACAGATGAAACATAACATGTAAATAACAAGCCCTCATGAGGACTGAGTGTGTACCTTTAAATCCACCATAAAGGTACAAACTAGCTTCTGACAGTTTAGGTTGTAATTTGTACCAATTCAACCTGAACTAAAGTCACTTAAGTTGCATGCATTGGTTTGAGCATATTAGAGTGCCCACATCCTGCTCTCCCATTGGCCAGGAGAGCTAGTCTGTCTCAGACAGCCTGAAATTGCACTTCCTACAAACCAGTGGAAGAACAGGAATTGGGCACTCTAAAATGCATGAAACAACAAACTCAAGAGGAGCATGTGTGAAGATTGAAGCAGAAACTGTGTATTTTTCCAATCAAATGGATAACTAATGAATTGATTTCACATTATTTTAACCTATCCTTTAACCTCAAAGTAGCACTGAGTACACTAATGGTGCGTTCCATTTGAACTGGGAAGTCGGGATTTCCAAATTCTCTGTCAGAAATTTCAACTGGAACACCCCCCTGAAGTGGGATTTCCGACCTGGAAAGTTGGAAAAACCTCACCAACCCCGACCTCAAAATCCAAGATGGCTGCTTTGTGCAACAATTACTGAAAGCTGTAGTAATATACTGTTTTGTTTTTAGCACTTCTGTATTTTGTGTCTCATCAAAATAATCGTACACACAATACTGTCCAACTTGCATCTGTGGACATGTTGCTACATGTTCATATGCGCAAAATACAGCATAATGCATTTTTATCAACTGGTATTATTAACAATGGCTAACAATGGCTAGAGGCATCCATCTTGGTTTTCCAACTTCATTCCCAGTTCTGACTTCTGACTTCTGAGGAAAATGGAACGCAGCATAAGTACAACCTGAATGTGAGAGAGCTTCACTTCCAATCACATAAAAAGTCCTCTGAATCAAAGATTAATTTGACATCTGTCTTTTTGCAGTGTAAAATGACAACAAAATTTTGGATTCTATAGTGGATTAATACATTTTGGATGATTTCACTATAGTAGCTTATGTGTCTCTGTGATGTATTGTTTGCTTTGCTTTTTAAATGTTATTTTTCAAGATCCACTTCTTTTCAAGAACACATGCACATGAACACAACAGGTGTTGGCAATCTGGACTTTACCAAGTGGGATTAGAGGGAGGGAGGAAGCCTGGCAAAAAGGGTTTGTTTTTCTTTGTGTTTTGTATTTTCTTTTTCCTGTCAGCCCTAGCAAGACTAACTCTAGCTTGAATATGGTGTTTGTCAGTTATTGCACAGTTAAATGAAAAGCTAAATGAGTGTAAAGTAACAAATTGTATGTAGTTAATTAACTTGACTGATTTAATTGTTTGTCTTTTCACACCCATGTAATATGTAGGTGGGTTTGACCAGGAGGTATTAAAAGCTGCTATTTGACTTATGTACCTGTTTTGTCTGTAGGGCAGGACAGGGCTACCCCTCTTTTTCTTCAGGTTTTGTGCAAGTAATTCTGGGGATTCACTGTGAATATATTCAAGCTGCAAAATACTACAATACTTTGGTGGTGCCATGAGCTACCCAAAACAGCTGGCTCACATTCCGATTCACTGATTGAGTTTTTTTATCCGTACCCAACACTGAGGCTGACAAAATTTAGATTGAAGTTGAGACAAGTATAAAAGTTTGCCTGACAGCTAAGTCTGAGATGTCTCAACATGGCCACCGTACAGATGATAAACCCATTTTATTTTGGTGACAAGATGGTCTGTCCTCTGCTGACACAGTCAAGCCAAACTAAACAATTTGTATTGCTATAGTGGTCTAAGAATAACAAAGTTACCATTTTGGATCCATGTTTTATTTTCTTGTGTGTATGGATGTCACAGTCTCAGATGCTGCTACTTAGCATGGTTTTCATTATTTTTATTTTGTTGTGTCTTGTTAAACAGCATCTAAGAAAAGATACACAAAATGTTGGCTTAGTAGAAAGGCTCAGTTAAAGCCACCATAGTTGAGAGTGAGAGCGAGTGTCAGGCAAAGTTTCACTAGTTGAATGTGACAGGGCTGTTAGAACATAATTGAGATTCAGTACAGGTTTAGATCAGAGCTGGCATTATTGGCCACATTTCATGGTCTGAATCTTTTAAATTCCATTTCCTTGCCAGCTAATGGAGGACTGCAGGTGGCTGCTTAGACACTGATCTGCACTCAGTACAGTTAGTGTGTGTTTTGGGTATGTGTTGTGTGTGTGTGTGTGTTTGGTGATGATAGGTAATCCTCACAATCTCATATCCCTTTTGAACAATGAAAAGGGGGCAAAATCAGAATAAAGAGGCTCCTCACAGGCCTGTCAAACTGCATATTTATTTTTAAAATGTATTTGAAGATTTTTTTTTTTAGTCTGAGACATCTAAAGTTACTCATCACATATTCTATTTATGGAATTATTTAAAGAATACTAAACTGCGTTGTTGAGCACTTTCATCATGACACTAGAGTCCAGGAGCCACAGATGTAGCTGACAGAACTTTTAGGATGTGTGGCCACCTTCACACGAATGGTATGAGTGATTGAAGTAGTTAAATTTCTCATCAGTACTCGCAGACTTACCAACCCCCCCTCTCAGATCCCTCTGTGGGACACTGACAGGCTCAAAGGCTCATAGTTGCATCACCTTGAAGCCCCATAAGTCAGTGTATCTGAGGTGATTGAGGATCCAAACTGCTTTGTTTGCAGTGACACCAGCTGGAAGTATAGAGGAATTGTCTGCTCTGTGGCAGCATGAGAGAGTCTTCAACTTTCCTGTAACACACAGGGTGAGCTCTGCATTTAAACCAAATATCCTTTTTTCTAAATTGCTCCCTGGATTTTATCTAATCATGTTGGCCAGCGCCACTGGACAAGCAGATCATGTGTTACTCCTGCATGTACTGTTATTGTGTACATGTTTGTAGAAAGTCAGACCATCACACTGCATGAAAAAGATGCAGTCTAACAGCTAGAGAAAGACACATGTATCAGCGACATCTGAGCTGCCTAACATTGATCTGTGACTGTAGTGATCAAGCCTTGCAGGTCACAGACTGCTGCCGCTGCTAAATTCCTGGGTCCATTATAGTGATGGTACTGCAACCTACTGCTAGCCCACACTGAACCTTTTATTGTGTCAAAGTATGATCAACTCATTACCGTTAGCGGATTTTCTGGTGGCTTTCATGAGTTTTCACTTGTACACGCCTGTGAAACCCAATCATGACTAATGTCAATAAGCTAACATTTGTTTAATTCCTCAGTTTTTTAACCCTACTTTACAAATTATGCTACATATGAATGAACTGTTGCTATTTTTAAAGTGCCAGATCTCACACTCCCCTAAGACATGGCCTAAAGATGATGTAATAAGTGCTGCTTTAGTTGCTATTGTACTTTAGTCGTGCAAATTTCCTAACATTTATAATTAAAAGGGAACTTGGGGCTTTGGGGCTTTGGGGCTTTTGGGGGGGGTGTTGCCCATGGCAGTAATCCAGCCTTGACTAAAACAGGTCTAAATTAGTAATTTCAATTTCCTGCTAAGAAAGCAATAACACCTTTGTATGGAGAACATCATAGGTGAAAATGGAGCCTTAAATTTCATAGAGTGGAGGAAGAACACAGACAGACTGGTTTAAGTGTATTATACATTAACCTGTTATCTGACTGTAGGGATGTCCAGAGCCAATCCTAAATATCGGCTAAAATAAAGCTAAAATACACAAATCGGCTCAAACAAAGTGTTTTTGTAGTTCCAACAGTTAATATTCATATCATATCAATAATTCAAGCTTATCATTTTTGTAGTTTCGAACCAGGACCTCAGTATTTGGATCAAGAAGCTCATGAAAAATAATGTGTGTCAAATTTAGAAGGCTACACCTGTTATTTAAATGTGTCAGATACATGTTTAATCAACATATAGGTACATATAAGTATCGGACTCTCTATCCGCAGATACCCCATATTAAAGAACTCGGATCGGGATCAGGGCCAAAAACACTACCTGACTGTCATCAGTCAGAGGCTCTTCCACAGGATACCCCCACAGACCTCTTAGGTTCATATTTACATTGCTGAAAACCACAATGTTCACAAGTGCGACAAATTATTTTTGTTTCTTGAAAGTCCAGCAGGTCCACACACAATGCAATGACAATGTACTGTCAGGCTGTAGTGCCCTCTACTGCCTGACTACTATCATTACAGGCAACACACGAGAGTCTTTTAAACTGTTAACTTTCAGGTTTTCAGGTTTCTTTATTTGTTTATTTTTTACAGTAGTCTTACTGTCATTTGGAAAATATCAAAGCAGTCAGACAATTGTAAAATTTTTATATTATTATATTATAATATATTTTAATATAAAATGACTTGGGTTGTGATGTTTTAGTCTAAGCTGTAATTGTCTCAGCTTTGTCAAGCAAAACAGTTTAGTGAATTGCGTACTGAAATTAAATTCATTAAAAAGTTGTTTTTTGCTGTTTTCTTTCTGGATCCATTTTTCTCAGCTGTTCAGCCAAAGATTCCCCTCTTCTTTGCTGTCGAAGAGAAACAAACATGTTATTCCCTACACAGCATCCTCATTACTATTTCTCTTTCCCAGTTAGTTTTCTTACCTTTTTCAGTAACAGTATATATCGCCTCCATGCCACCTTTAATATGGTCAATGACGTGACAGTGGAGCAGCCAGGTACCAGGATACTGAGGACGCATCTTTACTGTCTGAACAAGAAGAAGATGATGAAGATGAACACCACATGATTCACTGGTCGCAAGTTTCATTTTTATTAATGTTTGACCCCACTGTCAAGTCAACAGAGACAGTCTAGATTTTCTGTAATTTACTGATGCAAAATTTTCTCATTTTGCTAGATTTTAACTTTTTGCATGTTTTTAGATTTAAAAGATGTTTATATATATATATATATATACAGTATATATATAGTGTGTATTAGCTGTTAAAGATGGTAGGATTGGCAAAGGAACACTTTCTTTAAGCTTGATATAATGTATTAGTCACAAGAGTAGCATCTCATAATTTTAACAATACTTTTGTTAAAAGTACTCAGTTTTTTCTTTTGCCATCTGTTTTGTTTTCTTTCTTAAAATTGCTTATATTCACTGTTATATTGACTGTTTATATTCATTTTGTATTTTTATTGTTTCTATTTTCTTGTGTCTTTCTCCATTTGCAGATTTATTCTGATCTGTTTTAAGAAAATATTTTTAAGGAAATTACTTGATTTCACAATCCAATGGATGATAAATGACAACTTTTTCTGTGGTTACACTGATTCTCTAGAAGTTACACTAATAAGTGAGTATTTATTGACGTTAATGCAATGCAACATGCAATATGCTGTGGCAAAAGACAAATAAAATCAGTTGAAGCCAAGTCCATTTTGAGGTTTTACCTGGAAGGTCGCTGGAAACAGCTCATACACATCAGTACGATGAGGACCTCCACCCAGCTGGAGAGAAAGAAGAGTTGGTATTTGTGTGTACCAGAGTATGTTTGTACGTTTAATGTGTGATTGTGAAGGTGTGTCTTGCATGTTTGTATGTTTAATATACCTTATATTCCACACTGTGTCCATGCCAGTGTGCGGTGTGTATGTCCACTTCATTGCCCATTCCCATCAGGTACCAGTACACTTTGTCACCCACCTCCATGTTCAAACCATTCAGATTTGCATACATATAACCATTAATGGCTGCATACACAGAAAAGCACACAAACACGCATATATTGGAAAACATTTTTTAGGATATTTCTTTAGTTGTCTAGATGAAGCAACAAAAATATCCCATCTGTCAAAATGCTGCAGTTTTTGTGTGTATGTTTATCTCACAGTGCATCTTGTTGCTCTCTATAAAGGTTTCATCATCCTTCAAGTTTGCACGAGGGTTCCTGATGTGGGTCCTGATATTTTCATCAAGATACCTGGAATAATAACAACAGTAATAATTTGCAAATATTGCCAGTTAATAAATGTACAGCAGTTTTGTGTTCTTGACATTGCTGCAGAAGATATCAACACCACAAACAGTACTGTACAGTGTATTCTGACAGTGATGTGTACGTGTATAATGAGGCCAATAATGGTGCTCTTATTTAACCAAACCAGATAAATGAGGCCTAGAAGGACAACAGTGGATTAAGGTATGAGGTGGGATTCTTTGAATTTATAACTGGCTCTAGTTGTACACCTCACTGTCAACGTTTTTCACTTGAACTATTTTCTACCGATGAAACAGTCTTTATGAAAAATATTGACAGAGGTCTGTGGATGATCCTGACTAACTGACATTGTTTCAGTAATTTCTGAACCTGTTGAGTATTGAGACTCTTTACTTACCAGCTCTCATTCTCATCAAAAACCAGGAAAAGCAATGCAAACTCTTCAACTTCCTTCTTCACACCAAGACTCCTGGAAGCAACAGTTTATAAAACTCTACATTAGCACTATAGTATGCTTGTTGTGCGATGCAGTACAAAAACACAATAAAAATCATCGACCTGCCCTGGAAATCACGCAAGCACACTGTATACTGCATAAAAGTATTAACTAGTTCGGATAGTTCTGTATTAATGTACCGATGTAGAAACACTCACCTGGCCCAGCTACGGCGACAGATCACCAACGGACCAATCAGACCGCTGTACAGGTCCTGGCAGGCAGGGAGACAACATAAGCATGTGAATGCCTGTGTGTATGTATGTGTGTGTGTGTGTGTGTGTGTGTGTATGTTTATGTGTATTTGCGTACCTTGGTAACATCAGCAGTAGAGTAGTATGCTGACACAGAGCACTCCTCTTGCTCTGTGGTTGGTCCTGTGTTCTTTGTAATGTACCAGTAGTAGGTGTGAGTCTCACCTGGGACAGACATAGTTTTTTTCAAGGTTTTGAAGCCCATGCTATATTAAGAAAACTGAAGTTACACACAGTCTGGGAGAGCTGGGTGGAACAGATAGTACTAAGACCAACTAATACAGAGGCATTTAGTTTTCAGGATCAAGTCAGTTATTCTGGGGAAATTAAAGCCATACAGGCTTCAGTTTTATTCCACAATAATAATTCAGTAAATCCATAATTAAAACAAAGCATTTCTGGATTTTCTATTTTTAATGTTTCTTGGTTTTCTGGCTCCCTGTTAGTCTGTTTGTCTGCTTGTCTGTCTGTACCTGGTTTGGTGTGGTAAACATCAGGTGTTTCTGTTTTGACTCCATAGGCGTGGATAGAATAAGGCCTGGATGCCATGTTTTTAAAAACCACCTTCACCTTGTCTCCCACATCAGCATGAATCATTGGACCTGGGCAAGGGAAGATGTTCTAATTATAAGACCAATCAAGCTGGAGCTTAAGAAAAACATGGAACATAAAAGGTAAAACACAAATCCATAATATTTCATATATAGTATAATTTGTGGTTTTTACTTTACAATCACACTTTCACATTTCTGCTGCCCTGAAAGCCTACCCATAATGCCGAGGTGTTCCACATCAGCTGCTCTTTCCACCTGCTTAGTGAACTTGTCATTGGTGAACTGGCGGTAGACCACCTTCTTGTAACGGGACCCTATAAACCCACCCTGCTGGTCCAGGAAGACATGAGCCGGACTGCAACGGGAGAGAGGCAGGCTTATTTTGCAGAGGAATAAGTGAGGGTTGGTGTCTGTTTACAATGTTGTGTTTGTGTTTACTGTGGAACAACCACCCCAAGTGGATGTGTTTGAGCATGTCCTTCCATTTTCATGTAAATATGTTTGTGCATGAATCTGTTTGTCTGTTTGGTTACAATAAAAATACAAAACATCGAAGACAATAAAAAACATAAAAATTTAAAACAAGACATAAGATGTGAGATATTTACAACTAACTATGCAAAATCCAAGAAAATAGTGAGGAGATAGTAAGGAGAGAAGTTTTTTTTCTGATTGTCAACAAATCCCATGGAAAAACACAAAAACCAACAATAGCTAGGCTTCCATCCAAATAGCACAAATTTTAACCAAATCTCGAGAAAATCGACAAAAGAAAATGTGAATTAATGCATGATTCCATCCACTATTAAGAGTTGGTTCATCAAGATAAACAGCTAGTGGCGCTAATTTTCCGTTTGGGTGCCATAAAACCATTGCAGGTGGGGAGGGCGCAACAAGATAACGTAATTAAAAGAGCACCAGTCAAACCACAGACGATGGAAAATAATGTGGAAAACGTGATGGAAATATGACATTTATGTTGGTTTCATGTATTAAATTGAAGAAGGTTACAGACTCCTCATCGCTCCACACAAATCTGATGTTTTCATCTGCACCTATTTTTGGTCTCTTCATTAGACGTTTAAGTGACCGGCTTCATGTACGTCATGATTTATTCGCCAAGTCTGTTCCATGTATTTACAGCTGCAGGGTGGTGTATGTATGATTGACTGAAAATGGTGATGAAGGACACCCAGTGCAACAGTGTGCCTCATTGATAAAAATGGAGGTCTAAAATATATCAAGCTTTGACTACATGTAATGCTTGTTAGTAGGATCAATGCATTGTTGGTTTTGGTCTTTTCATGGGATTTGTTGACAATAAGAAAAATATAGACTATCGCCAGCCTTATCCTTCAAGTTTTATATGATGTATAATACACTGCAGGAATGTAAATATAGGGGTTTCATGGTTTCCACAGTTTTTAAATTTTTTAATGGCAATTTCAATATTTGCTGCTGATATTTTCTAAATTACTATTTTCATGAAGTTCTGTGTTTTACTTTTTACTTAAAAGTCCAACATATCAGCAAACGGGTAAATCAGCTCAGTCTGTAGTGTACATGCTGTACATGTTCAGGTGGTACTATACTTTTCCTGGCCATGGAACATCTCAGTCTCCCAGGTGCGGTTTGGAGAGTAGTCCCAGTCTGTTTCCATGGCAGCGATGTAGTAGGTTTTTGAATGGAGCATAACGTCACCCTGACGCTGAAAAAAGCTGCACTTTTGAACCGTATAGTTGGCTCTCATCCCACCACGATAATGGTTCACTGTGGGTGACACCACCTCAAACTGACCTGAAACAAACACAAACATTATATGTGCAGAAATATAGAATGCACCTGCCAGGCTTAATATTATCCCTAGACATCAGTCAAATGCAAGTTGGTTTTCCTGACGATTCTTCACCTAGCTAACCTGTTTTTATTTATTTTTCTTTCTTAAAAAACCTACTTTGACTGCCAAATAACTAAACCTGAATTTCAAATCCTGATTTGAAATTCGATCCATTTATCACTGTGAAGGTTTGTTTTGCAGGTATTTATTGAGATATTTCAGTCTGGTCCACGGACTGACATTGTCATCCCTAAAGGCAAAAAAGTGTTTAGCTTTGTGGGACACGTGGTTCAATTGTTGCTGGAGAATTAACAGTTGTATTGTAACTGTTTTTATAATTGTCAGTAATTGTCACAACTCTTCTGTGATATAAAGTTGAACATTTGTAATTTACATGTTGTAACATATTTGTAAGTTTGCAATCACTTTATTTACAATAAAGAAATGAATTAATTCAGAAATGTAAAATCAAAGCTTATTTCACTGTATGGGTGTGTGTGTGTGTCTGTGTGTGTGTCTGTGTGTGTGTGTGTGTGTGTGTCTGCATGCGCTCTTGTGTCTTCTATGTTCGTGAGGACCAATTCGAATTTTATACTTTACTCTACTTTGTTGTGATTAAGGTTACGGTAAAGGTTGGGGTTGTAATGGTAAGGTTACAGAAAAGGGCTGGGAAATCGACCGTGTCTGCAAGGGTAAAGGTAAGGAGCAGGAGGCGCCCCACCCTCACTGGTCTTTTTAATAATCTTCTTGTCCTTACTTTTCAGCTTTACATTTACATTTAGTTGTTAGGGACCATGTACAAAAAACATTAACCTCGTACAAAAAGAAGAGATTGTACCAGATTTAGCTACTATCTAATTTCCATCTGCAGTCCCTGGGCAGGTAGACCCTGCCATCCTATATAAAAGGGTCATGAGTATCTTGCTTTAGGAAGATGGGAGTAGTAGTCATTTGTTCTTATTATTTGTTCATATAATTAGGTTTTTTAGTCCTTTCTTGCATTTCTTCATTTCAGACATTTAATGCCTGTCTCCATCATGAAAAATGGATGGTGGACTATGAAAACATCAGGGACAACAATGGAAATAAGTCCCAGACTTTTCCATCTACCCCTAACAAAGTCTGGTATGTCATATTTTATAAATATATTAGAATGTTGACAATAAACCAAACCAAACTTTCAGTGGCTTTGTTTAGTTTTCTCCATTATTTTGCCAGATTTGCTCTGCCTGTTTTCCACCTCTTAATTCTTTTGAGTTTGTATTTTGATATGTTTGGGTCACACACACACATGCACGAATGTTTGCCTGTTATGTCCGGGCTTTGCTTGAATTGTGTGATTGACCTCTTGGTTAAAACAAACCTTTTCTAGGTTGTAGCATTTCACTGGGGGTTCTCACAAGTATACTGTGGAAGTACAACAGTGTGTGTGTGAGCGAGAGAGAGATGCATACCCATGCTGTCTGGCTCCATAGTGACAGTGTGCGAGATGTGAGGGAAGACGCTGATGGTGTCTCGTCTGTTCTGGCGGTAGATGAAACGGTTTCCCTGGAAGTAAAGGCTGTTGATGTCCGTCTCAGATCCTAGTCCTGACAGGTGCCACGTTACTTTATCCCCCTTACACATGGTCAGGCCTGGGAGGTTCCTGTACACAAACCCATTGATGGCTAATAGAGAGAGCCACAAAAAAAAAACACACAGTGACTATTTCAAAAATTATAAAACTATTCAGGAAATAATGCTCTTTTTTCCTCAGCATGAATAATTCACATCTTTAGTGATGATTATGGAGAGAATGAGACTGAGCCTCCTAGTGATCAGTGTGTGAATATGTGCTTCCTACACACCGTGCATCTTGTTGCTTTCCATAAAGCCCTCATCCTCCTTGTTAACAGTGGTGGGAGCAGTGACAAAGGTCTTAATGTTGTCGTCGAGATACCAGCTCAGGTTCTCATCAAACACTGTGGCCATGAGGTGGAACTCTTTATTATAGTTTTTCTACATGAGAGAAAAAAGAAGAGGAAAGGTGTCAAATTGTGGTTTACAAACTGGTTATAGTGCTTTTGTATGAGCTCCAAACAGGATCTGCAGTCTGAAGAGGCACATAGTAAAGTATGAACCTACAAGATAAAAGTACCACTTCACCAATATAAAAATACTTAATTACAAGTAAAAGTACTGCATTCAAAATCCTAATTAAGTAAAATTATAGTTGTATTATCAGCAAAATATACTTAAAGTAAAAGTACTCATTATGGCTCCTGGACTGATATGTTATTATATATGTGACATTATTAGATTGTTATTAATGCATTTTACTGTTGTAGTTGGTCGAGATGGAGCTACTTTTATATAACTTTATATACAGTTTAGTCCAGTGGTTCCCAACCTAGGGGTCAAGCGCCCTCCAACGGTCACAAGTTAAATCTGAGGGGATGTGGGATGAATAATGTGGTAGGAAAGAAGAAAAAACAAAGTTCTGATACACAAATCTATGTTCATTGTAATCTCTGCTTTTTTGTGAAATATTGGAGAGTTTTATTTGGTTGAGCCTCAAACTCTTATTTAAATGAAACCACCACCAAAACTCTGAGGGTTTGTCACTGTGAGCGACATAGATGTTGTCGTGTGATCTTTTGTTAATAAAAAAATATTGATGACATCTGCTTTAATTATCATGGCTTATTTTAGATCTTAGATTTTGTTGTTGATAGATGCCACATTATGTTGTTTCATTGGTGTTAATATCCAATCCGAACAAGTCATTCTTGTAACTGACCATCATCACCAAGGACCTGACAGAGGGATGTTCTCGCAGACAAGACATATTGGTTCCAGATACCCACATGGCAACTGAGTATGATCATCAGACTAGCACCATGCCACCATGTTGGTCCCATGAGTCATAGTTGTGTTTATGGACACATTATCCATTATCTATGACCACTTTTTATTTGAGTCTTCAGAAATGTTGCATTCTCACCTGTACTTCTTTCTTCAGAGATCCGAGTCGACAGACAAGGAGCGGTCCAACCAGTCCAGAGTTGGTGTCTTTAACAGGGTCCACTCCAGAGTAGTACATATAGGTCAGACAGTCAGCCTCCCCCTGAACTGGACCAGCACCCACTGGCACCGTCCACTCATAGGTGTACACCGTCCCAGGTTTCACCAGAGCAGCAGGGAGAGGGGTCACCACTCCTGAATACATACATTTATATAAAGAAAGAGAATTATTATAATAATAAGATCTTCGTTAATGCATGCTAATTTCCAGTAGACTGGTACCGTAATTCAGATTTTAACTCACTTGGTTCCCTCTTTAGCTCCCGCAGTTTCTTTGCTGTATGAGACTCTGAAGAGAAGAAGGGCAGCGGAGGAAAGATGGAGACATAAAAAAGGATGAGGAAGATTTTCATGTATAATCTAGTAAACTGATAATAGTTTGTGTGTATGTGCATGTATTAACCTTCCAGTTCATTGTGATAGAGCGTCCCATCCTGTTCTATACTGTACTGGACACCATGTGGTTGTATAGAGTAAGGCCGGCTGGCTTTGTTCTTAAACACTACCTTGATAGTGTCCTTCTCTTCAGCTCGCAGCACAGGACCTGGAGACATGGGCGGACACAAACAGACACACACAGAGTTGTTGGTTTGTTGGAAACTTAGGACAACAAACCATCAGATGACATTTTGTTGGGAAATATCCCATCATGGTAACAAGAACCTGCCGACATATTTCAAACATTTGTGTTGAATCCTGAATTGAACGCAGAATCTGGAACATGTCTGGAACCAGTCCTGTGTTCCTTAGCCTAAACTAACTGGCAAACTGTACTGTTCTATCCAAAATATGACTGAAGATTATCATCATTAATGCCTTCAACAATGATGTTGCTAGAAGATAAGATGATTTTCTTACCCAAATAGCTGTAGAATTTAGTCAAATAATTGATTAGTCAATCAACAGAAAGAAAATAATTTTAATTGACTTTCCAGCTTTTCAAATGTGAGGATTTGCTGCTTTTCTCTGTTTCATGTCATTGTAAGCCAAATATCTTTGGGTTTGGGAGAGTTGGTTGGACACATTTAATAGACAAACTAACCTACTAGCTAATTAGTTACATAAGGTACCACTGATAAATAGCATTTTTCATTTAGTAACAAGAGCATTTGGCTGTACTAAGATGACTTTATTTCTGCCTCCAGAGCATCTCTTGACTCTGGAAAAGTGCTACCAACCCCAGCCCAGCCTGGATTACCCAGAATTCCAAGATGTTGCTCCTCTGGAGTGCGAAGCATCTTCGTTGTGAAGGTGTTGTCAGTGTATTCCACATAGCGAACCTTCTTATAGCGGCTTCCTATACGGTTTGGACCTCTGTTTACAAACATGTCTGCTTCACTACACATACACACACACACACACACAAGTATAAATTATTAATGGAATTGGTCACATCAAGACCAGCCAGGACCATTGTGTGTGTGTGCGTGTGTGTGTGTGTGTGTGTGTGTGTGTATACAGTAACCAACCTATCAATAGGCGGGGTAGGTGCGTAGTCCCAGACTTCTTCTTCAGCCGCAATGAAGAACTGTCTGAGCTCACCGTGTGGCCGGGGCTTATGGACGTTGGGGAAACACTTCTTGATCTCAAATATAGCCTGCATTCCAGCTGGACAAAACCATGAAACGAAAACTCACAAACAATACTAAACAAATGAAATAATTATCCAGTTGGGTGACAAAGCGTCTTGCTCGAATCAAACTCCATCATCTTTGCAAAATGATTAGTTTCATATTAAGAATGGAGGATGTGGAGCTCACCCATCAAATGGTCATTGACAGTGCATGTGAGCAACCAGTGTCCGGGGTTGTCAGCTTCCATTTCAGCTGTAGTGCTGGAGGCAGGGAAAAGACTGATTGTGTCTGTATGGTGGTTCAGAGTGGTCAGGATCTGGCCATGGAAATGAACTGAATGCATGTCCACCTGTTGTAGATAAATAACACTTAAACTGGGTTTAGACTAGGTGCTTGTAGCTAACACAGACAAGATGTAAGACATGATGTAGGCTAATGTAAATTAAGTAACTAAAATACAAGACTAGTTTTTGGAGAAAGTAACAAATGTTCACAAATTAGTTTTTTTAACAAACATTCAACATAGGCAAGAAGTAATTGTATAGGGAGTGTCTTTATGACATTTTGAGCTCAAATTATTATGGATCACTGGTGAAAGAGACTGCGGCAGATTTTCAGCTACAAATTTAGAAAACTAACTTGCGTCCTTAAAAAGTTTTGAATATGTGAAAAGCACTTAATTTGAACAACAGCAACTGTGATACCTATATCTAAAGATGGTCTAGTTAGCATACTTAAGCATAATGTCAATATCTCGGCCCACTCAGGCTGACAAAGCTTTCCAAATACACTTAGCCTCTTCTAAATGTACTTAAAAAAAGACAAAACAGATAATAATGCAAAAGTTCTAAGGATTAAAGGGTTAGATGTATATTTTGGACAGTGGTTAGTTATGTTTCTTAACTCAAACTCTTGTACACTGCAGGGAAAAATGTTGCACTATGGTTTCAATGAGCAATGTTTGGAAAAACTAAGAGACTTTTTTCTAAAATATGAGAAAAGTTGAACATTGCAAAAACAATTTTAAAGAATACCTGTACTAACCTGATATTCTGGTTAGTAGTGATACTAATAATACAATAGTTACCTCATTGCCTAAGCCAATCATATGCCAGTGGATCTTGTTGCCTTGGCACATGCTCAGTCCAGGCAGGTTACCGTACAGAAAGCCATTTATACCTGCAATCCACACTCAGAGTTAGAGTTGTTTGTATGTGTATGTATATGGGTATGTGTATGTGGACATGGATTCTCCACCTCACCGTGCATTTTGTTGCTCTCAATGAAATCTTCGTCCTCCTTCAGGCCACTGGCGGGATTTGTAATGTACGTCCTGATGTTGTCGTCCAGGTACCAGCTGAAGTTCTCATCTGACACCATGAACAGCAGAGCATACAGATCTCCTGAGCGGTCTCCATGTAAGTCCAGAGTTCCTACAGAGGAGAGGACATTTTAGGATAATGTGCACTGATGTACTGAAGGGTAAACCCACTTAAAGGCCATGAAAACGTATTTCTTCAATTAACTTCTTACTATTATTGATAGGATTGTACATGAACAGACTATCGTCTGCCAAACTCTTGATAAATAATTCCTAAAACTGTTTTTTTTTTTTTACTTTGATTGTTTCTTATTGGGCAGAGCGGCTAAAGCTCCTGCCTCCCAATAAGGAGATCGTGGGTTCGTGGGATCGATTCCCGGACCAGACCAACATCACACAATCTCTCTGGGTGGAGTCTGCATGTCCTCCCCGTGTTACCGTGGGTTCTCTCCGGGTTCTCCGGCTTCCTCCCACCGTCCAAAAGACATGCATGTGTAGGTTAATTGATAACTCTAAATTGCCCGTATTGAATGAATGTGAGAGTGAATGGTTGTCTGTCCTTGTCTGTGTCTGTGTTAGCCCTGCGACGAGTTGGCCACTGTCCAGGGTGTACCCTGCCTAAGGCCCAAAGTCACTGGGATAGGCTCCAGTCACCCGCGACCCCTAACGGGACCAAGCGGTAGAAAATGGATGGATGGATGGATGGATGTTTCTTATTGCTTATGAATATTTAATGTTATAAAGAAATAATGTCCAGCGGCTTTACAGTTTTTCATAATAGTTAACGATGTGAAATTCACTGTAATAAATGCATCATGTAAGTTTCCAACTGGTATAGCCTTTTAATGGAACAAAACAATAATGTTATGATTAATTTTTGTTGGTATTGCAAGTAAAAGTCCTACATTCAAAACGTTACTTAAGTAATAGTAGAGAAGTATTATCAGCAAAATGTACTTGAAGCATCGAAAGTAAAATTTCTCATTATGCAGCAGAATGGCATCTATCAGTGCTAGTATTGTATATATTAATTATTATTACTGATGTATTAACATGTAAGGAGCATTTAAATGCTGTGTAGCTGGTCAAGGTGCCGCTAATTTTAACTACTACTTTTATTTTTAGTACTTTTGGGGAGTTTAATATATAAAAATGAATGTAAAATCTTCATATATAAAGTAATTAGTACCTATTACTGTTACATCAATTTAGTGGAGTAAAAAGTACAATAATTCCCAATAAAATTTAGTGGAGTACAAGGATATATGGAGATAAAAGTAAAGTACAAGTAGCTCAAAATTGTACATAAGTACAGTACTTGAGTAAATGTAATTACTTGGACTACTGGACACTATATAAAAAGGATCCAGTACCTCTCTTACAGACAATGAGGGGTCCTATCAGTCCTGAGTTGATGTCTTTTGGTGTTGTGAGGTGTGAGTGGTAGAATTTGGTTATGCAGTTGCTGTCTTGTGATGTTGGGCTGTGGGTCTCTGGGAGGGTCCACTCGTACACCACTGTAGTACCAGGAGCCACTGAGTCGTCACGCTTCAGCTCTGGACCAGTACCATCTGGGTACAGGGCTCCTGAAGAGACAGATACAAGCACACAAACATATCTCTGAGTCTGTTAAGTATGCACTGATTCGTGCATCAATTCATTAATTCCTCACCCTCATTGCCCTTGCTGTAGTTCAGTCCATGTGGGTGGATGCTGTAAGGTCTGGATGCCGTGTTCTTCAGGTGGATGATCACTGTGTCTCCCTCCTCTGCCTTCAACAGGGGTCCCAGGTAGCCCAGCCAGTCTGGCTTAATCTCCTCTGTCCTGTAGGTGGCGTCTCTGTACTGTTTATACACAGCCTTCTTGTAGGTAGAGCCAATACGCTGGGGGCCTCTCTTTAAAAAGACTGAGGCTTCTCTGCAGAGAGATCCAGGCAGAGAGAGAGAATGAGATGTGTGTGTCTGTGTACCTGTTATGGATTAAAGTTTAAATATTTCAAAAACATGGCTAACTGGCTAAAGTTACTGGAAAAACACAGTAATCATAATGTAGGTGCTTAAAAATATATTTAGTTACTTGCTGATTAGGCCTTTTCACAGCAGACATTTTGATTTGTCATAGCAGGGAAAGCACAGATATTACTAATAACATTAAAGATGGCTCTGTTCCATCAAGTGTCCCCAGTAAGCCGTGACAGAGAGCCAGCATACACAATACCAGGACCCTGGAACTAGCTCACCTACTGTAAATGAAAAACTAGGGATGGACGACACCAACCTTTTTTATTTCGATATGATACTTTTTGTTACAATTTTAACGATACCGATACTGATCATTTCTTTTTTACAACTACAACAATTACAACATAAATATGAATAAAATAAATTAAAATACCAACAACATGAAACCTGTGCACATTTGCACTTTCTTCTTAAACAGGCCATGACTTTTCCAAAGCAACTTCCACTATTTGTGGCACTTTCTTGTCACAAATAGTACATTGTGCTGTATTTTTATCTGCAGGTGAAAGTAGCACCACACTATGTTTCTTTTCTGCCATTCTCTCACAAGTTTGATGCAGAGGTGTGCGACTGTGTGCGGCTGCGGTTCTCATGTCACATAGGTTTCCACAGTCATGTAACAAGGGCCAGCTAAATATGTCAGGGCTGTTTATTGGCACAAACATTATACAAAAGTACTGAAAACGTTTGGAAGTGATGCAGCCACCCTTGTTTTGCATTTATTAATTTTACTATCGATTTTTTTTTTTAAAGGAATCGATACCAAAGCTTGTGACTATCGAAGTGTCAATCTTGCAGTATTGAGCAGCCCGTAGTCTATACCAGACCCCAAAACTGAAGAAACTAAATGTAATTCAGCCATGATAGTTTTATTATTTACACCTGTTCTTTTCCTGCTGTGACATATCAAGATATCTTTTGGGAATTATTCAAAAACATGTCTATAGGGGAAAGATTTTCATTGACTTGATTATTTAGATCAAGCACTCATCGGGAGGCACACGCAAATCCATACATTTTTGCCGGTGCTGGGTAACAATAAACTGCACAAACAAAACAAAAAAATAACCCACACACTGCTATCTTGTTCCCAGTTCTTCTTTAATTTCGCATGGACTGTCCTTTACGTGGGAAGTTTGTGGTCTAGATTATTTAGATAAATGTAGTAATTTTTTACACAATTTATAACGGTGATTAATAATAATTGTGATTCTGTATTTGTCTTGATATTGTGTTGTGTGTTTTGCTGGTCTAATGTGTGTGTGTAGTCTTGTGTCAGTGTGTGTAACCAATATTTGGCCATTTTTTGTAAGACCTTCTTGTACCAACTGAATTCTGCATGTATGTGCTTAATGTGTGCATATGGAATGAGCCTGTATAGCTGCTGTGGTTTTCTGTGGGTCCTTATATATTAGTGATTATGCAAAGACATAAATATTCATCTAGATTCATGTGTGTTTTTCATGTTTCAAATTAAGTCAGTTTATTTAAGAGTACTTTTTTTAAAGCATGCTGATCAAAGAGCTTTTCCAGAGAGGTTTAAAAGTACAAATAAGTGATTCAAACAAAACATAAGTAATTGAATTAACAGGTAAATGTAAAAATGTAAAAGGCACAAAAAGCGCATGAAATAGATATACAGAAACACATCGCTTTCCAAAGAAAACCATGTATCTCTAAATTTGGTGTTATTGAATTTTTCTCAGACAGACTGAAGTGATTTAAGTGAAGTAGAAAATTATTCTACTTCTGAAGCTACATAAACCATTTGAAAACCCATTGGATTGGCTTAAAAAGTCATTGTCACTGCTAAAAATAAGGTTATTTTTCATGTCATTAAAAGTTGACGTTTTGGAGATATGTGGTTTTCACACAACAGCGATAACAATATTAGTGTAGACTAAAAAGCTATTGCAAACACATGGGACTTAAAAATTGCAATAGATGGGGAAGACTTTAAATTGAAAGCTAAACTGTTAAGCAGTCTGGGGCAGAAATTGAAAATGCTCAAACATCCATGATTTTAATTGAGAGCATGTAATGGAGAGCAGTAATTGGTCAGTAAGAGAGGCTAATACAGGAGAGATATGGTCTCTTTTCGTGGACAAGCTCCAGGACGGTTAGTGCACGTGACTCCCAAAATAATCTAGAAAATGTACTGTGCATGTACTTACTCATCATCCTGCAGTGTGCGGTTCTGAATGATGTTCATCCCACTTGGGGCATAGTTCCAAGACACCTCCTCTATCCTGAGGAAGTACTCTCTCCTCATCCCATACACACATACTGCTGCACAATACAGCAGCAACATGCCTCTTAACCCCGACATTGCATGCATTTTGAAAATATAGCACTGGCACTTCACCAACTACAAGTCCACAATAAAACTTCCAAGGAGGAAGATGAGTCTTTATTTCTGTTCAGTGATCCAGATCCAGATAATGATGAAGACAAACAGTGCAGACAACTGACCGCCATTTATCAGACAGTCTGTCTGAGAGACTTTAGACCCTCTGTGTGTCGTTATATATCCCTCAGCTGACTTACAGCTGGGAAAAGCCAAGCAGGCCAGATGGGTGACCAACAGACAGGGTTTGAGTCAACCTATCAGAGAGGCAAGAGAGCGAGCTCACTGACACCCTGTTTGATCAAAAGGTTAGACTTACACAAGAACAGAAAATGTTTTTGTCCCCCACATTTGATTGTCCAAACATGAAGAGATCAGATTTAAGTTACATTTACAGCAGACTTCATGTAGTTTATCTCCTTTAAGCAGGAATATAGAAAAACAGATCTGTACCACACTCGTTTATTTTCTGTGCCAAACATCTAGTGTAGTCATGTTTAGCCAATGATGAAAACACTCTGACTTTTGATCCAGTCAATACTGCTGTCCAATGTTAACAGCAAAACGTTGAAAAAGACACTCTGAGTCCAGTGCACTGCTGCTACTGATATAGTTGCTTAAATTTGTGTATTTTACATATTTCACTGTGTTGACCTAATCCACTAAATCAGTCTGACCAAGCTGGGTAGTTTAATTACTTTAATATCTCATTTGAATTACTTCCATCTACCTCTAAAGTTGATTGCAATTAATTCTACTTTCAAGACTGGTTTATTATTGTTTTTAAGGTTCATAATGCAGAATGTACCATGGATAGAAGAGGACATATTCTCCCCACAACATTCTCTCCTTGATAGATTTAGATTAGATTTAAAAATGACTTGTAATGGGCTCGGCTCCCAGGGTCGGAGGCCACATTTACTCAGTTTGGGTCCTGATATGGATCAATAACAGGCAACTCTGGAAACTCCAGGACAGAAACCTTAGTCCAGTAACTGATTACAACACACCAGGCAGGCTGCATGCATACACACACACACACACACACACACACACAATCCAACATTTGGTCACATAAGCTAATACTGGAGACCCTCCTCCTCTGTAAGAGTAAAGTAATAAGTTTGAACTAAAGAGGATATCAGATAAGTTGATGGAAACATTTCATTTACTGGAACAGTTTGGAGGAGGTGCAGGAGGGGAGTCAAGCATGCACACACACACATACACATCTACTGTATTTGTGCTGCATATAATGTACTGTTTACCACTGACATCTTTGGGGATTTCAGGGTGAAGTGTCTTGGCTGAAGACACTAAGTGTAATTGCTGAATGTTCTGACAATGAATATGAAAATGTTTTTGGATGGAAGAAGATCAGCTGTACATTCAGCTTCAACTAAATGACTCACTGGATACTTGGATAAATGGAAATAGTTTTTTTTATTCAAGGCAGCACAAACAAACATACATTATAAAAATATGTCACTAAAATATATATAAAATGTCAGATGATCTAGCATCCGAAAGACGCAAAGAAAACAATTTACAACAAAATGCTCTGAAAATGAAAACAAATGTACAAACACACACAAAACACTGCTCGTAATCCTTAAGTGATCCAACACAGTGTAGAAATGATGGAACAACAAGAATAAAATTGGACAGAAAGGACACTTACTGGTGCATCACGGTAATTATATCAGTCAGATGCTGATGAAAAACTAAAATAATGGAAATGTGCATCACTTCTTGCAAGGACACAATTAACAATGATATAAGAGCTTATGTCATTTCCAACATTATCAAACAATATGTGGCTGCCATCTCAAGTATACTAGTATAATGACATTGATTTGAATTGTAGTATTATCTAGTTATGCAATAAAAATGGTGTAATTGTTGGGTTTATGAAGGTATACAAAGTATACAGTAAATAATGATGATAAAGAAAGTGAGCGACCTTGACATTAAAAATACAGATTTCATGAAGTGAGTGAACAGTTGTCACTCAAGTGTAAAAACACAGTTCGTCATCTTCTTTAAAAAAACAAATAAGGCACCTGAAAGTTTCTGTTTTCTATGTTTCACAAACTGTTGTGTGACAACTGCACAATTACCTCAGTGAAACCTACTGTTCTGTATACCTAATATTATTATGATTATTATCAAGGATGCTCTACTTTGTCTTTATTATTTGTACATGTGTGTCTGCTCAGCATCCTTTCACCAGGTACTTAGTAAATTTCATTCAGGACACACACCCACACATCTACATTATTATCGACTAATGTGTTAAAATGTCATCAATCTTCATCAATGGCTGCTTAGTGAATTTTTCCACTTTAACAGTGCAAATTAAAAGCTTGAAAATATAGTGGTTGCACTGACATGGCTGTCAGGTGTCCATGATGTTGCAGGTGTATGTGTGTCTAAGTAGAAAGGTTGTTTTGTACTCACATACACACGGTGCTGGGCAATGAGGCTGTGTGTGCAGACTTCCGCGTATGCATGTGTCCATTAATATCCTGTATGTGTGCATACATGTTGAATGTGTGAATTTCTATGTGTGCACGTGCACTTCTGAAGGTGAGTCTACATACACATGTGTGTTTATCTAAGCATTAAGACTATACTCCTGCTTATAGAAACAGGGCCGGCAGACAGCGATGACTAAACCATTTCCCAGCTGTAAGAGACAGATGATGAACTCCAGCACAGCCAGGCCCAGTAACACACACAGCAGAGTCATGTTCCACTCTACGATATGAAGCGGCTGAAGACAACGTGACCAAGTCTCTGGTTGTAAGAGATACCTGGAACAGAGAGAGAGAGAGAGAGAGAGAGAGAGAGAGAGAGAGATCAGTAGAGACTCAATCACAGACAGAGTGTAGCCAATGCAAAAAGGTTGGTAGAAATGCAGCTGCTGAGTGTTGCACTACATTCTATGCTGAAATACTAAGGGTGAGAGTTGTCTCTAAGTACACACTGATGACATATGTAAGCAATAATACATGACAAGGTGTCCTGATGTACAAAAATAACAGACAAGGAGGAGGCAAAGTCCACTGTTTTCGACCATGGCCATTTACCACAGACACAAGGTTTGTAGTAACCCATGGTTAGATCTGTTTCACCAGTGCAAGTTAAATGGTAACACAGCATGAAGCAGTGAAGTGTTGTTGTTATGGTCATGTGCAGATTAATATGCTTTCCTCCTTTTCTCTGTTTTATATAATTTCAAATTTAATCACTTTGGTTTTTGGACTGTTGGTTGGACAAAACAAGCAATTTCAAGATGTCACATGGGGCTCTGGGAAATTGTGACAGATATTTTTCACTATTTCATGACATGTTATCAACTAAATGCTTAATAAATTGATTAAAAAATCATAATTTTTTGACAATGAAAATAGACTAACATACTGTATGCACACATTCTCATTTGTTTCTATACCCCCATGCCACCCCACACAGTGCACTATCTTCCTACCTTCCTCCCTGGTCTGCAAAGGGGTACGTCCATCCAAAAGAGGTGAAACACTGGGGACCCTGCACCAAGGCGAGCCCTGATATGACGAAACAATAGCCAGACCCCACCAGGCCAACCACAGCTGCCAACACTGACCCGCACATCTGGAGATCAACAGACACACAAAGTGATTTTTAAAAAAGAACATGCACGTGTTTGGATGCCTTTGTGAATGTGTGTATGACTGTCACTCTGTATAAATATAAGCTGTTTCATATATCCATTTCACAGATAGGCCTACGTTACAGAGGCAGCTGCTACAGACACACACACACACACACACACACACACACAACTGCAGCTGTGCATGTGGCTTGAGTGGTGTGAGCCAAGCTTGCTTTGTTGGGTGTTAACTAACAATGAGACCCTTGTTGAATTGTCATAACTGGATTAGCATTAGCATTCAACCTCATAAGGACACAGTGTTAGCTGGCTTAATGACAACTGTACAGTATTATTCTCCAAGTGGGAAGAAAATAGCAGTAAAATGGGAACACTATGAAGAGTTGAATTTGATTTCAGAAAAAGGAAACCAGCAACTGAAACTGAAAAACTGTAAATGAATAATGGTCTGTGTGTAGCAAACAGAAATATTTGAACATAAAATAAAGTATTGGCTGAATAGCTAGAGATAAACTGTTTGGGAATATTTTCATAAATACAAGGAATTGTTTATTACCCAATGACACTTGTCAGATAGCATTGCACTAATCCAGCATAAACACAGTATGGGACTTCTCTACGATACCATTAGCTTTGCATCAATGTTATTACTCCTGGATCTTAGCCAGACTGTAACATCAGTGTTTGGTGCAGACTTAGCTTAACATAGCATACCTCCTGTAGATTTTTAGTACTATTGATAGTCTGGTAATTCCCTTACCATTAAGCTCTCATTCCAGCAGCAGCTACATTTCCCCAGAGTGATGAAGATAACAGCTGGAAGCAGCATCTAGAAGCATAGAAAAGAACAGCGTTATTTCATTTACTTTTTTTTTTTTTTTTTTTCATTAGTCTTTTAAAGAAACAATACACTTTGAAACATTTATGATAAGAAAATGACAATAGTTAATATAGATGCTAAGCGACAATGCATTAATCATTTTTTACTACAAGGAAATATTATTGATCCTGCTTCTCTTTGCTGGCAGTTACTGGGAGCATTTCATATCAATGCTTCCACAGTAATTGCCCACTTAATACCACCATCTGTACCTGTATCACCACCCATATCACTATAGCCCTACAGGTCAAGTCATTTCAAGTCAAATTTATTTATACAGCACATACACACATATACACCCTCTTTCCTTGGACCCTTGAGCCTGGATGCATTTTTATGTCCCATCTGTCAATCACCATCCCTGTTAAAAGCAGTATTATTCATATGGATATTACCAAAAAGACCCATCACATAGGAAGTAAACAAGTGACACTAGCAACATGAGGCTGTAATGCTCATTACACATGCTCATTACACACTAGAATCAAATGCTGGATAGATTAAAACAGAAAAAACAACTTTACTATTAGATATTTACCACTGGTGGAGCACAAAATGTAAGGTTTGGCCTGGATGTTGCCAGTGTAAAGGCCATGTTGTTATCTAAATCACATGGGGTTTATTATCTGTATGGGGGCCATTTTAGACTCAGTAAAGTTCAGCTTCACATTGTCCGATTTGGCTCAACTCTCAGCAATCTAAGAAGTAGGCTACCATGTCAGCATCAGCTGTACGTAGGCCTACTCTACGGAATGCTAGCACGTGCTAACAAAGAATGTAGCATGTCAAATAACACAGCGGAGGGTAAATATAGTGCACTATGCAATAAAACAAGGAGTCATTTTGGACACAGCTTTAGACTGTTAGCATGGCAATGTTAGCATTAAAACAGAAAAGGTATCCCGAAGTGAAGTGTAGCATATGTGAAAATTTTGACCTGTTGTTGGTTCAACATAAAAAGTCTGGGGATTACCAAAGTCATTAGGATTCATCCTCTTGGGACCATAAATGTCTATACCAAATTTAATGACAATCCATCTGATAGTTGTTGAAATATAAGTCTGGACATGACATATTGATAGTGTTAGAAATACCCATCATAAATCATGTTCATCTGTTCTAAATCCTGACAATATAAGTGGTAAAACAGGAGCATTGGCCACATAAACAGTGAAGTCTGTACTGTATAGCAACAGATTAGGTACAGTGTAGTTGCGTGGAGGGCCTCGCTGCAAGAGAACAACAGGAGGAAGAGAGGGATAATGTCATTCCTAAATCTGTTTGTTTTCAGCATTCTATTCTTTTACTATCCCTCCCTCCCTTTTTCCTTTCCTCCTCTTTCCTGTGTTGTTGTCTCTCTTTCAGCGGTCAAGGACCTTTAATCACATCCTAACAGAGGAAGGAAAGTTCCCAAGACACACACACACACACACACACAAGGATCATAGGCATCGTTACATACACATCCTGGATGTCCTCCTCAAGCGCTATCTTTTAGCAGAAGCAGAGAGAGAGACTGACAATGCAGAGAAAACTGTACAGTGAGAAAGGAAGAGCAAGGGAGAGGGAGGGTGGGAACTAAAGATAGATTTATCTCAGAGGGATTCAGTTTGCTCTTTAGTGTTCTGTCATTTCCAGAAAGACAGGAAAAAATAAGGACAGCAAGGCAAAAGTAATCACAGATAAGGATAAATTAATGTATGAAAATCTCCAGAATTAACACAGTCCAGCTCCCTGTGCTTGCAGAAAGTCTATTTCTCCTAATACCAGATGTAACAAGAACATATACAGACTAACCCAAACACAGATTAACTACTGTGTATTCCTAAAATAATAAGTAAGACCTTTATTTACCCAACTGAAGTAAGATCCAGGCAAATATTTGAGATAGGCTCTTACTAGAGGCCTTTATTTCTAAATTCCCCTGATTTCCCCTCCATAGTTCACATTAAGAATTTTCCAGCAGTTCAAGGGGCATAATCCCTTCACTTTTATTGTGAAACATCTGCAGGAAGAATCATTTCCTGTATGTTAAAGCAATATTTTAAGGCACAGGCTCTCGTTCTGCATCCTCTTCTGGTTTTGAAATGCTTGGTCTCCCATTTCTTTTCTAACAATGAGACACCATGGCATTAAAACGTTCAAAACCTGTTGCACTTTTAGCTTGTTTTGACAACTTTTTATATTTTAGAGGGTGAAGCTTTATGTACCAATACAAGTGCTCTGCTGGTCAACAAGGTTAATCTTGTCTGGGAAAATACAATCTCTCCTCTGTTCCTCCTTAAAACCAAACTAAAAGAACAGGTCTTTTCTGCTTAGTCGGAGCATAAACCCATCAGATCAGCAGCATGTAGAGCTGACGGATTAACTGAATTCACACAACACTCCATTGTTCTCAATGAACAACTGCAAACACACTCAGACTGAATGGTGTTGAAGGGGAAACAAGTGACATTTAATTATCCTTTGGTCTCAAATCATGTTTTTTTGAGTCAAAAGCTTATCTTGCGTACAGATAACTGAATAAATGAAATGGACGAGAAAAGCAAGTTAAAAGCATAAATGAGTTTGAATTACATAATAGCACACACTGTATCTACATGTACCAGTGTCTGTCTCTATTACCATTGAATAAGGGAGGAAGGGAGGTGATACTTGTATTCAGTGAATGTGGCTTCTTTAAAGTACTCCCAGTGGAGAGTTTTAGTGTCACATGGCTCAAATGCTGTCAAAGAATCACATTCATTTTGGTTTAAATGAGAATAGTTTGTTTTTTTACATACAGCAGTCAAAACATGTTACTTGCTTTGGTTCCAGATGAAAAGGAAATCTCATTACTTTTAGTTTCAGTGAATTTCTACCTCTGCTGCAACTAATAGTGATGAGTTCCCACTACGTGTTACCAGTGAACTAAGCTAAACCATTGTTTTAGCCTCCTGTGCCAGGCAAAATAATCCAATCAGATTATTTATTTGGAAAGAAGCTGCCACATTGCCCTGATACCAAAAATTTCTTCTCTTCAGTCATTACGGCGCATGATGATTTTTTTCATAATCAAAGTCAAAGGTTTATTACTTATTATAGAATAAGGCAAATTATTATTCAAACAGTATATTGTATGACATGATGAAATACATATGGAAGTTATAGTTCCATTAAATGGACACGTGACTCTTTAGCCGGAAGTCACAGCTTATTCTCATATTTTTATGAATTTTCAACACTCAAAACATTTAGAAATAATTGGCCAAAACCTGCCACAAATACAGCTTCTAAACTTTGAGTAAATATAAAAAATTAATCTCTGTAAAACGCCTGGTCTGTGCACAAAGTTCACCCTGTGGCAACTGCGATCTGTTCCCATTTAAGCAAATGGATGGAAGGATGTGCACCATGTGGAACAATAGCTATTATGTATAAAATTTAGATCTTTTTTGAGTTGGGAAAAAAAAAGTTAAAGGAACTTTAGCAGATGATACTAAAGTTGAGATTTTGAAGAGAGGATAACCACACTTTTTTGGGCCAAGTGTGGTCGAAACATTGATGATAAAATAAAATAATGGGACCTAGTGTGTGGTTGACTTTTCTTCAGAATATGCCACTAGTTGCCGCCACCTCCAGAAATCTGATGATCTGACTAAAGCTGAAAAAATTGGGATCAGAATATTTTGATCTTAGCAAAACCTACAGTATAACCCTAGAAATATAACACATAACTAACCTGAGGGCTTCATCATTTAATTAGAACATAAGCAGTTTTTTACTCACCAGCAGTCCCCCTCCTCCAAGTCCACCAAAGTACCAGATATATCTGGCCAGGCGGTCCTGCTGGATGTAGGTAATTTCTCCCATAGGAAACAGCAGCAGCAGGTTAGCCAGGATACAGCAGAGGGCCAGAGGCAGCAGGGCCAGACCCAGAGACTTGGCGAAACCCACCGAACAACACATCGCTCACCCAAAAACACACTCACAACCGCAGGGAGGAGAGAAGAGGACTGGAATGGGCTGAGGAGAGCAGAGACAGAGGGAAAGAGGGGAGGGAAGGGTCAGAGCAGCTGGGGAGCCAGGAAACAAAAACAAGTGAGGAGAGCCTGCTCTATGTGTGTGTTAGTGTGTAAGTGTTGAACATATTCTCCTTTCTTACAGAGGGAGTTTTGAGTTTGTACACTCACACTCACAGGGGGCTGACCAATGGCTGCACAGAGCTCAACCAGAAATATGAAAAAGTGTGTGTGTGTGTGTGTGTGTGTGTGTGTGTGTGTGTGTGTGTGTGTGTGTATGTGTTTCCCACAGCCTCTTAGACAGCAGGGCCTCACACAGCACTATAAAGAATTAATTTCCCTCAGAATGACTGAGTCACTACAAAAGGTTGACATGTTTAAATACATAATCAGTGTGTTTATTCCTAATCCCCTTTTCCACATGTACACATTTGTACAGTATGTGTACACTATTATGTGTAAATACTATATCTGTACTAGGGCTGCAACTAGCAATTACTTACCATTATCCATTATTGATCATTTTGTCTATAAGATGTCAGAAAATATATTTTTTAAAGTCTATCACAATTCCCCAGAGCCCCAGCTGATTTGCTTGTTTTGTCCAACCAACAGTCCCAAGGCCAAAAAATGTAGTCGAGTAAAAAATACAATAGTTCCCTCTGAATTGTAGTGAAGTGTAAAGTAGAAAAAATGGAAATATTCAAGTAAGTACAACTATCTCATATTAAATGATATACACCCCAAAGATGTAAGGTTTTTTTCAAACCCCTAAATATAATTTTAATGCATTATAGATGAAAACAGCAACACTGTAGATCAGATTCACAAGGACCAATCTGATTCAAAATGTTTCATAGATTTCATCATAGTGCCTATAGGCAAGGCTGCCTCTTTCTAGGTCAGAATGATACAACAGCTAAGGAGGTCTATGTAGGGCGATAGGGCACAACATGACTCCTAATAGTGCTGTGTTGACTCTGTATGTATACATATGTGTGTTTCAGGGGCCCGGTATTTTGTGAGCCACTGTATAATCCAGCTGGAATGCACCACATCCAGAAAAATTGAGCTGTAAACTGGAACTGGACACTAACGACCTGCTCTAACAAGCTGTTTCAACCAGTGTTAATTAAAGTAGATTATGTAAAACAGTGTGTTTGGGTGACAGAACACATGGCTCTTTTTAGGAGTAAACGGTTGGTACCAGGTGGGGTTTGGAGATGTAAGGAGATCAACACAAATCTCTTGAAACATGATGTTGGACTTTGTTTCATTGTTGAAGTAGAATCATGTTTGAGCTCTCCTGCTCCAGGGTGCAAGTGGTTTACAAGCTGTTTACCACTCACTCATATTTTCAACATCCTTTTTCACAAAACCCAAGCCACCGCATATATTGTAATATAATTTATCCTGTCTGTCTCTGTGTTTATCCTGTCTGTGTGGTATGTTGAGGGGCAGCAGGGCGTTTCCCGCAAGCTAAAAATTCACTAAAAGATAAGGCTCATACACATCGGCAAAACATCCACTTCATCCAGCCTGCTTGAAAACATGCAATGCAATAGATGCATCATATGCATATACCACATCATGATTATGTCCTAGGAGTTTTGCCAGTGGAAAAGGCCATGTAGTCATCAAAATCAAAAACACTTGGGGAGCTGGAATGCACTCTGCTAATTTCATGGTAATCTGCATAATATACTGTGGGATATCTTTTGTGAACAGCTGACATTTTGGTTTGGAGGTGCCAGACCTTAGCTCATGGAGTGTCTGTAATAGAAATGGTTTATCCTCTGGGCTACATGAATGTGCTCAGTAAATGTAATGGCAATGTGCCCATTAGACTCACCCTTTGGGGACTGTGAATACACAAAGCAAATTGTAATAAAATCCGACCACTAGTCGTTCATATGTTTTGTACAAAGTGTTGTACTACTACTGTGCATTACAGAAGTGCAACATAAAATGTTTAGGAATTATCGTTTGGTGACCCTGAATATTCACATATTCACACAGACCAACTGATCATATGACTGATCAACTTTAGGCCCTGCTGTTGACAAAGTAAAAACACAATTTCTAAAAACACCACATTATCTCGAACTATTATAGTACATTAACACCAATGCTTAGAGCTATAAACAATTCAGCAACATCTATGAATTAGAGTAGAGGTTCAAAAACCAATGCTCATGCATATCTTATCACATCTTGTCCAGGTGCTGAATCTAAAAAACTGAATTATACGTCCGAAAGGACTCCCAACAGTAACTACTCCTGTTAAAATATTGTACTTTTCTTTATGTGATGAAGAAGACATTTTGAGCCCAAATCAGCAGCAGGTACAGAGGAATCTGTAGAGGATTATGAGTGCATGAACAGAGAACCTTGAGAACTAAGCATCACTTGAAAATAAATTACATTTATTTGATTTACAAAATCATGAACAGATCCAGCATATTTCATAGATCATTTGAAATACAGAATGTTAAATCAGTTCATTTCCAACAAAATAGAAACAAATATACTTCACTTTAAAGTGTAGGAAAATGATGCAAACGGAATTTGAATGGATTTATAACAATGATTGACTTGATTTACATCACATTATTACGTAATCTAAACTCAATTTGTTTAGAAAAAAGTTGCCCAGAGTAAAGACGCAACTATCATTTACTGAGGAAGCAGGATTACATATTGTATATATGTAATGATATTGTTCAGATCAGCAGCAACTAATTAAAGAGATTGAAACAGATAATTATCGCAACCAAAAGACAGTTGAGGAAGGCCATCTTTGGTATGTAATGTAATGTTACACGAAGATTTGTTTCCTATTTGTTGTTCTACATTTAAGAGCAAACTAAATAGTGCACTAGCTTATAAATGTAGCTTGAAATCAAGAGGATGTGGAGGGACATAAGGCCTGTAGTGCCAATGATTTCATCACAAACTATGAAAGATGGTGTACAGTTTCAATTCATACTGTTTTATTGAGATATTTTCTGTTTTGCATTTTTAAACTGATGCATTGTTCGGCTGTTACTGCTATATGTGATATAAGAACATGATGAAAGAGGACACTTAACGAAGGTGCAACGTGTTACGCTATGACTGTGTTATAAACCTGAGTTGTTGTCAAGTCTGTGAATTATGTCACAGCCAAATATTTATATTACTTCTGCTCTACATTCCATATGTAGGAATTTGCCTTTTGTGATCAATTTATCTGCATATAACATCAACATTGAAGATGAGAGGAGGTCACGTACGTCTAGTATCCCTGAGCACATCCATCCGATCGGGGGTCTGATCCTGCCCATAGCACCCTGAATGGATGATCAGCTTGATTGACAGATGGGTTCCACCAATCCCCCACTGTGATGATCTGTCCCCGTCCAAACTGAGACCTCTTGTGGCCTGTGTGTTTGAATGAAAAGACAAATGAAAAAAAATGCACTGAACCCATCTTTTATCTATCTTTCATTATTATGCACTGTAAACCAAAATATCCCATGTCTCATTAGCATGCTAAAATCGTGAGATAAAGGCTCCTGGTTGGATGGTGACAGAAAATGTCCAGTTAGTGCCATACAATAGTTATAACCTGTATATCTGAGGAGATAAAGGTGGATAGATACACTGTTTTTTAAGCAGTTAGTATGTTTGGTTCCTTAAATGTGATTTGTTTAATTAATGAATGATGTAAATCCCATGTGAGACCATAAGCCTTTAGTCCACACACAGGCCAGACATTTCTATAAAAGCTCACAATGGCTTCACTTGTTAGTTTGAAAATAAAAGGTAGTAAAACATAAATAGATTAAGGCAGAGAAAAGCCAGAAAGCAAGCTAATGCACCTAGAATGATGGCAGGGTAGGGAAGAGGAACTAATGAAAACATCCTGTTTTCAACAGGAAGCAACATTGTTTATGGGAATTACAGACTCATACCACTGATGTTAGACTACCAGTTTTTTCAGCCATGGTCTCATTTGTTTCTACATCAATATAACCATTAATGTAACACATTAACTTTCGAGTAGGCTATATGTTAGGTTATGTTAATCATCTTCGTCCCGGGTGGGACATAAGGCCGTAACAATCTTCTTCTGTCACTGGAGTCTGACTTGGGCAACAGCTTGGGTCCAGTCCCATGAGAGACCCATCTCTTTCAGCTCAGCATCAACCATGCTACATGTAGCATCCATCCATCCATCCATCCATCCATCCATCTTCTTCCGCTTATCCGGGGCCGGGTCGCGGGGGCAGCAGTCTAAGCAGGGACTCCCAGACTTCCTTCGCCCCAGACACTTCCTCCAGCTCCTCCGGGGGGATCCCGAGGCGTTCCCAGGCCAGCCGAGAGACATAGTCCCTCCAGCGTGTCCTGGGTCTTCCCCGGGGCCGCCTCCCGGTGGGACATGCCCAGAACACCTCCCGAGGAGGCGTCCAGGAGGCATCCGGATCAGATGCCCTAGTCACCTCAGCTGGCTCCTCTCGACGTGGAGGAGCAGCGGCTCTACTCGAGCTCCCCGTGTGACTGAGCTCCTCACCCTATCTCTAAGGGAGCGCCCAGCCACTCGGGCGGAGGAAGCCCATTTCGGCCGCTTGTATCCGCGATCTTGTCCTTTCGGTCACTACCCAAAGCTCATGACCATAGGTGAGGGCAGGAGCGTAGATTGACCCGTAAATCGAGAGCTTTGTCTTTCGACTCAGCTCCTTCTTTACCACAACGGTCCGATACAGCGCCCGCATCACTGCAGACGCTGCACCGATCCGCCTGTCAATCTCACGCTCCATCCGTCCCTCACTCGTGAACAAGACCCCGAGATACTTAAACTCCTCCACTTGGGGCAAGGACTCCCTACCCACGCGAAGAGAGCAAACCACCTTTTTCCGGTCAAGAACCATGGCCTCAGATTTGGAAGAGCTGATTCTCATCCCAGCTGCTTCACACTCGGCTGCAAACCGTCCCAGTGCATGCTGCAGGTCCTGGTTTGAAGAAGCCATCAGAACGACATCATCTGCAAACAGCAGAGATGAGATCCTGTGGTTCCCAAACCGGACACCCTCCGGCCCCTGACTGCGCCTAGAAATTCTGTCCATATAAATTATGAACAGAACCGGTGACAAAGGGCAGCCCTGGCGGAGTCCAACATGCACCGAGAACAGGTCTGACTTACTGCCGGCAATGCGAACACAGCTCCTGCCCTTAGCAAAGGGCCCCGGACCCCATACTCCCAGAGCACTCCCCACAAAGCGCCCCGGGGCACACGGTCGAATGCCTTCTCCAGATCCACAAAGCACATGTGGACTGGTTGGGCAAACTCCCATGAACCCTCGAGCACCCGATGGAGAGTATAGAGCTGGTCCAGTGTTCCACGACCGGGACGAAAACCACTCTGCTCCTCCTGAATCCGAGGTTCGACTATCGGACGAATTCTCCTCTCCAGTACCCTGGAATAGACCTTACCGGGGAGGCTGAGAAGTGTGATCCTCTGTGATTGGAACACACCCTCCGGTCCCCCTTCTTATACAGAGGGACCACCACCCCGGTCTGCCAGTCCAGAGGCACTGTCCCAGACCGCCACGCGATGTTGCAGAGACGTGTCAGCCAAGACAGTCCCACAACATCCAGAGACTTAAGATACTCAGGACGGATCTCATCCACCCCGAAGCCTTGCCACCAAGGAGCTTGCCAACAACCTCAGTGACTTCGGCCAGGGTGATGGATGAGTCCGCCTCGGTCCCCAGCCTCCGCTTCCTCTTCGGAAGACGTGACAGCGGGATTGAGGAGATCCTCAAAGTATTCCTTCCACCGTCCGACAACATCCCCAGTCGAGGTCAACAGCTCTCCACCCGCACCGCATACAAGGTGTTGGTGAAGAACTGCTTCTCCCTCCTGAGCCGCCGGACGGTTTGCCAGAATTTCTTTGAGGCCGACCGATAGTCCTCCTCCATGGCCTCTCCGAACCTCTCCCAGTCCTGAGTTTTTGCCTCTGTGACCGCACGGGCTGCAGCACGCTTAGACTGCCGGTACCTGTCAGCTGCCTCGGGAGTCCCACGAGCCAACAAGGCCCGATAGGACTCCTTCTTCAGCCTGACGGCATCCCTTACTTCCGCGCCCACCACCGTGTTCGGGATTGCCGCGCGACAGGCACCAGAAACCTTGCGACCACAGCTACGAGCCGCCGCGATCGACAATGGAGGTGGAAAACATGGTCCACTCGGACTCAATGTCCCCAACCTCCCGGGATCTGGGAGAAGCTCTCCCGGAGGTGTGAGTTGTAGACCCTGCTGACAGAGGGCTCCGCCAGACGCTCCCAGCAGACCCTCACGATACGCTTGGGCCTGCCAAGTCTGTCCGGCTTCCTCCCCGCCAGCGGATCCAACTCACCACCAGGTGGTGATCGGTTGACAGCTCGCGCCTCTCTTCACCCGAGTGTCCAAGACACGCGGCCGGAGGTCAGATGATACGACAACAAAGTCGATCATCGACCTCCCGCCTAAGGTGTCCTGGTGCCACGTGCACTGATGGACACCCTTGTGCTTGAACATGGTGTTAGTTATGGACAAACTGTAACTAGCACAGAAGTCCAACAACTGAACACCGCTCGGGTTCAGATCAGGGGCCGTTCCTTCCGATTACCCCTCTCCAGGTGTCACTGTCGTTGCCCACGTGGGCGTTGAAGTCCCCAGTAGAACAACGGAGTCCCGGGTGGTGCACTGTCTAGTACCCCTCCCAGGGACTCCAAGAAGGCCTGGTACTCTGCACTGCTGTTCGGCCCGTAGGCCGCCACAACAGTGAGAGACCTGTCCCCACCCGGAGGCGGAGGGACGCGACCCTCTCGTTCACTGGGGTAAACTCCAACACGTGACGGCTGAGCTGTGGGGCTATGAGCAGGCCCACACCAGCCCGCCGCCTCTCCCCGCCCGGCAACGCCAGAGAAATGGAGCGTCCAGCCCCTCTCGAGGAGACGGGTTCCAGAGCCCAGGCTGTGCGTGGAGGCGAGGCCGACTATATCTAGCCGGTAACGTTCAACCTCCCGCACAAGCTCAGGCTCCCTTCCCCCAGCGAAGTGACATTCCATGTCCCTAGAGCCAGTTTCTGTGTCCGGAGATCTGGTCGCGAAGCCCCTGCCTTCGACTGCCGCCCAGATCTCTCTGCACCGCCCCTTACGGATCCTCCTGCGGGTGGTGGGTCCACGGGAGGACGGCCCCACGCCGCTCCTTCGGGCTGTGCCCGGCCGGGCCCCGTGGGGAAAGGCCCGGCCACCAGGCGCCGCCGTCGGGCACCCACCCCAGGCCTGGCTCCAGGGTGGGGCCCGGTAGCGCCAATCCGGGCGACGTAACTGGCCTTGATTTTAAATAATCCATAAGGGTCTTCTGAACCGCTCTTGGTCTGACCCGTCACCCTGGACCTGTTTGCCATGGGTGACCCTACCAGGGGCATACAGCCCCAGGCAACATAGCTCCCAGGGTCATTCGGGTACTCAAACCCCTCCACCACGTTAAGGTGGCGGTTATATTTATTATAAAATATGTCATCAAAGAAACAAACCACAGAAACAAAACCTTGACTTGAAGGTGCCTGAGCAAACTCTTTCAAAAATGACAGTTTCAGTGACATTTCAGCACCACTGCTTGCAAGGGTCTTTTCCCCCCGTTTTTGTTAGTTTTTCATTTGTGTTTTATGAATAAATGAAAGACGAATGGTCTACTTTCTGGAACCATGACACACTTATCCTGTAAAAAAATACCATGCAGTCACTGCAAACAGTTATTGTATAAATAAAAATAGGTACCTGTTATTGGCCAGTTGACTTTGTGGCCCCGTCTTCTCAGCTCCTCGGCTACCTCCTGGTCAACCCCCTCCTCCAGATTAACAAACCACTGATCAGCTAGTCACACAGAATGTTTAATCAGAACATGATTTTCATTTAAAAAGTGCTTTACATGAACAAAGGACAAAAGGTTGACACATACACTGTCTTCTTTCACAAACTCCCATAATTCTCATTTCGTATACAAATTAAGTTACAATTTATAATGTCATCTAACAGTTCACCTGACCACTGTCCTTTCTGTATGTGACTATACAGAATCTGTGTGTGTGTGTGTGTGTGTGTGTGTGTGTGTTTTGGGGGAGCGGGGCATACTTTTGTGGTCATACTGTACATAGACTCTTGGTGCGTCCAGAGCTTGTTGAGGATTCATCCCAAACTCCAACATGTTCAACAACACCTAAACACAACAGCAACATCAGTTATCAACTCATTAACACATTACACTCATAAGGCTGGACTAAAAACCAATGTAATTTAGTCCCCCTAACCTGATATACACAAAAATGAGTGTTTCCAGTTTCCGATTTCTCCAATGCCTGATCCAGTCTGACTATAAAATAACCAATAGAAATATATTTACAAATGGACAAATCAAAAGTTAATGTTCAAAAACAAAAGATAGAAAAATAAATAAAACCAGTGTTAGGGACATATCTTACATACTTTATGTAATACTTTAAGTAAATTTTATGGACTTCATGCTCCACCTCAGTCTATTCTTGATTACAGCGTACCTGGACGTGTCCTTGTGGTTGCATAAAAGCCCCCATCACCCCTAGTGCAGCGAGGAGTCGTGGTTTTTGTGATTTGGTTGCAGAGTCGGTGAGAAGTGCAGGTATTATGGTGTGATATGGCCGCTTTCCCCCAGCAACACAGTTAACGTGGTTACGGCGCAGAGAAAAGCTGGCACCACGATTCTGTGAGAGGGAAAAAGAGATATAACATATAATGATACCCACCAGAAAACAACCTTTTCAATCTCCTCATTTACTTCTGTTGTTTTTGTTTTAGTGTGTTTCTTGAATGTAGTCTGGTAATTCTACTTTCACAGTCGATAAGTTCTATGGAAATAAAGTTCATTGCAAATAAAAATGTCACTACAGCAATATATCTTCATAGGTCTGGTTCATGATTTTCAAAAATGTTTCCAGGTTAGCACCACACACATATTTACATAGACACACACAAAGCACAAGCACACTATTCGTTCCTGCTCTTGTAAGGTAATGTAACCATGCAAAACAGCATCATAAAATATGAAAATTTGCAACCTCTTCATGCCTAGTGTTTTACATGTTCTTTTTTGTCTTGGTTTCACCCAATATAGATTGCACAATTTGTCATCACATATTCCCATACTTAAGCTGCTCATCTAGTAAACAACTACTGTACTTCAATGTCACACTTGGCTTTAACTCTTATTCATCAAATCCACTGATGTTGACACCTACTCTGCAGTGGCTAAAGTCAGTTTTACATACCCATCACTACCTCACATGCACACAAACACACACTCATTCCCTCTTTTTGACCCCTCAAACCTGTAGTGAGAATCCACAATCCTTGGGGACCAGCCCACTTCCAAAGCCCATATAAGTGCTATTGACAAATGAGCAGGCATTGCCCTGACTGTCAATCACACAGAAATAGACTGTGTCACTTCCTGTCGTCAGGCCAGGCTCCACTTCTTCCATGGCCCTACAGGTACACACAAACAAACAACAATTAAAAACATACATAAACCATTATTGTTGGTTTTACTTTGTGGTTATTAAAAATATCTCAGATATCAGAGAAAAAGGAGGCCAACTAGACTGAGGATAAAAAACTTGTGTGAGAATATGCCAAAAGTAAATATGATCCAAAACTTCAGTCTGAAGCAGAAATAATAGACAAGACAAAATACATACAGGGTTTTCCATGTCTCAAAGCACTTTTCTTGGCACATTTTCATTATGTTTGTCATGGAAAAAACTCATTACTGAGTATCTTAAAGGAACAGTTCGACATTTTTGGAAATATACGCTTATTTGCTTTCTTGACTGGAGTTACATAAGACAAATTTTTCAATTTTATTTATTTATATTGCGCCAATTCATAACAGAAGTTATCTCATTGCACTTTTCCTATAGAGCAGGCCTAGACTGTACTCTTTACAACATTATTTACAGAGACCCAACAAATCCCACCATGAGCAAACATTTGGCGACGGTGGGATTGGTGGGCCATCCGCCGTGGTTTTGAGAGAGAAAGAGAGCAGTTTGTAGAGAGAGAGAGAGAGAGAGAAAGAGGTTTTGGGAGGGGGGGGCACAATGCAAATACCACCTAGAATTTTTAAAATAGTAGAAATGTAATTGTAGTGTTAATATTAATAGATTAATAATAATAGGAATGACAGCTATAGGAAAAAAAATGTCAGTATTAGTAACAGAGCAATTAACAACAACTGTAGTAGCAGTTGTCGAGCCGGAACACGGGGGCAGCAAGTGGCCCACAACCACAGATCCGGTCTCTGCAGCTCCGGAGGCAGAAATACCTGCTGAAAGCGACAGAAGGAGAGAGGAGAGCGACGAGAAAGCACAGAACTACGGGAGAGAAAAGATGTCGAGTTAGTAACATGCAGTAATGGGATAAAAATGCATACAGAGGGAGAGGGAGGGAAGGAGAGATGAAAGAGGTGCATCATGGGAAGTCTCCCGGCAGTCTAGGCCTATAGCAGCATTACTAAGGGATGGTTCAGGGCTCACCTGCCCTAACTATAAGCTTTATCAAAGAGGAAAGTCTTAAGCCTACTCTTAAATGTGGAGATGGTGTCTGCCTCCCAAACCCAAACTGGGACCTGATTCCCAGTGATAATGTGTCTCGGAGGTGTTTGGGGTCAAGTACAATAACTTCAGTTTTATCTGAGTTTAACATGAGAAAACTACAGGTCATCCATTTCTTTATGTCCTTAAGGCATGCTTGAAGTTTAGCTAACTGGTTAGTTTCATCTGCTGTCAGTCCTAATGTTCCACCCAGAACAAAAAAACTCTTCAGCCTGCAGCGTCATCTATCACTAATAATCAGTATGTTATTGTGGTATTTTATTTCTCTTGTTGCGAAGCACTTTGTACTTTGTTTTGATAAGTGCTCTATAAAGTTTAATAATTATTATTATTATTAATAAACCATATGCCAGCCTTGGTTCAAAAATATCGCAGGGTGTTGGCTGAGAAATCTGATTGGTGACAGGCTGCATGTAGACACAGGTTTTAAAGTAACCAAGTTATTACACAGTACATGTAAACATGATCTGTAAATACCTGCTATCACCTGATTTCTCCCAGTTTTTACAAGACAACAATTTTCTTACTATTTGTGTTAATGAGGTTCCAAATCACATTTAATTTAGGGTTGGTTGAATCGTTAAGGTTGAGTTAGGTGGTTCTGAATGAACTGAAGGTGTAGGATTTGTATATGTATTTGTATGTACTGCCTAATGCAGTAACACACCCTCAGTAATTAAAGTTATTACAATATAAAACAACAGCATCATGTTTTTTATGTTTTATAGTGGTCTGTCTATTTGTCTTACATCTGATAAAGACCTAAAGTTCAAAGTCTACAGTACTGACCAGTATATACACATTGTTGCCAACACACACACACACACACACACACACACACACACAGCAGACGGAGCAGTGAAGGAGGGATCATGGCACGAAGGGAGTGGGTGGGTGGGGTCGGGGGTAAAAGTCTACAGCCTTATCTAAAGTCAACAGAGCACGACTGGTACACACTGGTACTAACAGACACACCTGTCCATGCTGATGCGCTGCGCTTGCTGGTGGCTGTAGCTCTTGTCCAGAAAGGTTTCCAGAGGGATGGTCACATGGACTGGGTCGCCCAGGTAACGCAGAGCATCTGTTAGTGCCAAGCGCACAGCCTCCACCAATACATGGACATAGTCACAGCTGTTATGGCCTAGAGCTACACACACACACGAACATACACACACAGAACAATGTTTGAATTTTCAGAGCTGCAACAGATGAGTGCAAATCAAATTCTATGATCCACAAACATTAGTTTTTTTGTGTGACTTTTTGATTTGTCGCTTTGAAGGAGTAGAGAAAAGGATGACACCAACTTCCGACAAGTACAGATGATAGATAAATAAATATAAAAAAAATGTGATTGCGTGATTGCATACATTTCATGTTATTCAATGAACATATCTAGTGTCATTTCCGAAATCAAGATGTCATTGTGATTTTTTTGACTTGCTGTAACTAAAGATATTTGACATTTTGGGAGTTATTCCTTCAACAGTTCAAGAGACAAACTACAAGAACCATCCAACTATCCATGCAGAGGCAGGGTACACCGTGGACAGGTCGCCAGGCTATTACAGTGCTATTACGGAAATCTGTTTAATTTTTTAAACATATTTTTTATATGCTAAGCTCTAATTGATGAAAGCTGCTTCGAATGGAGCCATCACACCAAAGTCAACTATATTTGCCATAATAGTGACAATAATGAGAGTTTTTGTGACTGAATAGGCCTTTCTTCACAGAAGACAATTTGACTTGTCACAGTAGGAAAAGCACAGGTGAAAATAATAAAATCAATGATGGCGGAATTCCATTTAGCTGCTTCAGTTTCAGGGTCCTGGTATTGTGCATGCTGGCTCATTGTCATTTTTTTCTAGATTCTCTAGTATGTGGCCCTAATGCATCTCTGCTGGTACGTTGCATCAGCATGCCAGTGAATACCTTTGAGAGGGAAGTTCTCCAGGATGTTGAGTAGCAGCAGGGCAACCAATCCCTGACTGTTAGGAGGAGGTTCCCACAGACGCACACCCTGAACACACAATGGAGTCATTCAATCTGCTGACCACATTATCAAAATACAGATTCAATTAAATTTTATTTATATAGCGCCAACTCATAATAGAAATTATCTCTATTATTTACAGAGACCCAACAAATCCCACCATGAGCAAGCACTTAGCGTGATACAATTAGCGTCTATGGTTGCTGACCTCACCTTGTATTCTGTGCTTATAGGGGTGATGACCTCACTGTCATGGCTGCTGAGATCATCCAGGGTCATGACTCCTCCATTTTGGTTGATGATATCAACAATGGCTTGGGCCACTCTGCCCTGGTAGAAACCTGGTTTGCCATGTTCACCGAGATCCTGTTGATACATCAGTCCATCAATCAATCTACTGTTCAATCAATCGACCTATTAGAGAGTTTATCCATCTGCATGTTTCAAAACCACAGTACAAACACAGAAACACAGAAAATCTGATGTTTTGCATGATGTAATGCAAAGTCTAATCTGAAAGATATGCAGGTGGCGTGTCTACTATTGTGTCCAATAGTCCAGTCAATGCGTGTGAACGTGTGATTTTTCATCACAAGGAAGTAACACACACCGTCATCGCTGAGGAATGACCATTATGATGCCATGGAAACCATTCATCAATGAGGCTGAGGTCACTGCTAATGTTTCTACTGTCTCAGGAACATGAGTGTGTGTGTGGGTGTGTGTGTGGGTGTGGGTGTGTGTGGGGGGGGGGACATATGGGCGTACTTGGCAGTGTTCCTGCAGTTTTTGCATTACTAGAGAGTGAGTGTTTGATGTAGTAATACAGGAGGAGCATCAATCAGGGCCTGTTTTAATGGTGACACACAAGCAGACAAACACACACACATACACACAGAGTGGGGTCATCCACCTAGTGAAGTCTCACAGACAGGAAACTACAGAATGAGCGTGGTTTTATAAATAACACATTGTCCACACACACAATCATGGTCGCACATTCACATAATGGACAGGAAAGTAGAAGACTTGGAAAAAATGTGCCACCTCACCTAAAATACAATTACAATTTCTTTAGAGTCATTTTTATTTCTGAATTCCTATCCATTGCGGCTGAATCATGCAATTATTAAAAACACAGAAAAGTACAAATTCTATTCAGTTTCACAGGACACAAAAACACAAAGTACAGCTGAGGCTGATAGGAATGTCATTAGTTTTGCAGTTATTAACCATTCATAAACCAAAGTACAGGACACATTAAAAAATTTGACCTGCTGGTGGTGCCAGATGAAAGGTTAGGGGATCAGTGGGATTCATCTTCAGTGGACCATGAATTTCTGTACAAAATTTCATGGCAATCCATCCAATAGATATTTCAGTCTGGACCAAAGTTGTGGATCAACCAACAGACAGACAGACAGACAGACCGACACTGCAATCCCTAATGCCATGTCAAAGTTGGCTATGGTCAATGCGAATTCATGTTTACAGTGGTGACACATTTTTTTATGGTGGGAAAATGTGTCAAAACGTCCATAGAAACTTTTCAAACTACTCCTGCAACATAAACCATCTTTATTTGTTTGTTTGTCACAGGTATAAGCGGCTAACAGTGAGAGGTACAAACAGAGGCATTGTATTCAACTACTGTTGGGTACACTTTAATATTACAGATGGTAGTGGAGAAGTGGATTTGTGATGCAAGAGTGGTCTGTTGATGTTTTTCTACTTTTTCCACCATGGAATCTTGTCAACATTTGAAAAAACTGTAACCAAGATCTGATGATAACTATTTTCAAGTGAATTAAACTATGAAGAATTCTGTTGATGGCCATGTATATACAGGCTGACTGACCTCAGTTTGACTTGTGACACACACAGTACAGTGGAAACCAATGTGATTCAGTTGGATTTATTTTATTTTAAAATTTATTATGGATATAGAAAGTTTGTTGTTTCATTTTTTCACATCTATGCTAATACATGTCTTTCTTTTTAACACGTCCACCTTCATTCCTACTTCTTTCCTTCTCCCTACTCCCTCTCTTCTTTTTCCAGCCATCCCTCCCTCTCTTTCTTCTGACCATTTCACCTTTGCATTTCTATCATCTCCCTGTCTGCCCTTCCTTGTCATGCTTTCACTCCCCCTCCCCTCAACCCTGTTCTGTTTCCTTCTTGTCTAAATAACATGAGTTCAGAAAAAATATGGCCCAGTGCTCCTCACATGACCTATGAACCTGTGTTTTTTTTGTGTTATAGTTTCAAGGATTTACCTTCAGGGTCCTGGCCAGAGTAGGGTTTCTGAATACTTGTCCACATTTGGGTGCATGGCCATCAAACAGCAGGTCTCCACCTAGTTCCTTACCAGCATCTCTCAGCGCAGCCACCCAGTTCACCCAGTGGTGAGCTGTTACCTCGGCAACGGGAAACCCCACCTCTGCAAGCTCCACCGCCCCACTCAGCACCTCCTGCAGGGACAACTAGGGAAACAGGAAGAGGAAACACACACTCATTACTTCACAGGAAACTTCACTAAGCAAAAAGTGTGAGTCATTGTTTTATGAAGAAATATGTGAGGGTTTTCCAGACATAATAACTCTCATAACTCATATTACTCTGTGTGAAATCTCTGTGAGAGGATACTTCAGGGGTCACTTTATGATGAGGTGTTATTCACTTTTCTGATTTGCCAAAATTCCCTTAATATTCACTCACTTACTCACTTCTACTTTAGTTAATAATTTATTAGACATTTTCTGACGACACAAAGCAAACAGTAGTGAACTTGTTGCATTTATCGCGTTCCTTTATTTATATGTGAGTAGGCACAGCTGTTGTTATAGTAGTGTAGTAGAGTACTTTAAATTAAGAAAATGTGAGTCATATCTCTAATTGAAAAAAATTCTGGTGAATATGTTGGCTTCAGACCTGCTGATGCCAGTTTTTGTGGCTGATTTCTCCCTCTATAATTATTAAGGGAACTGCAACTTAAATCATTTCACAACCCTATGTTGTAAATATGATAAATAAATCTACCTTGTACCTTGTAAATGTTGGTGGCAAAATGTGTCAGGAAAGAAACCTTTGTCTGATTTTGAGGGACTGACACCAGAGCTTGTGGAGTTTTCATTTTTATCTGTCAAAGGTTAAAAATCGTTTCTATTTTTAAACTTTTTTATTTATAAATGCCACCTTGGTTTAAATCGAGACCAAAATACCATAATAAAAAAACAGAGCTGGAAATACTATGTATATTTGTAATTGTACACGGCTAAAGACAGTTATGAAATTATGAATGGGAAGTACAGGAAAAGCACTACAGGAAATTAAAAATTATCACAGCAGAAGATTAAGTGGACAGTACTGGCAGTACGAAGACACAATACATTTTAAGACCCTGTAACACCTTAATATTTAAAAATCCACTGGAGTTGTTTTTTCTGCTGAGTGTTCAAGAGCCCCCCCCTGGGAGAGAACTAACCTGGTTCAGTGGCCCCCAGTAATTTAAGTTTGAGGCCCCTATTTTAAAATCTTGCCCACATTTTCATGGACTTCTAGAAACCCTACCATAGATGGCTAAGTTACTGCTGTTTTGACCAAAAAAAGGGAATATCCACAGAGCCCAATGATAGTTTGTCCACTCCTTGTTTATATCTCCTCGATTCACCTTCAGCATCACTGTTTAGAACACACACAAGAGTCAAGAGCCCTACTTCCAGGTATGTTTGTGTGTGTTGGTGGTGTGTGTCAGTATGGTTCCTTTTGCAGTGTTTACGTTTAAGATGTTTGTGTCATGTAAATGATTATGTTAGATGGGCTTTTGGCTACCCAGGTGTTGCATAAAACACATACCGGCATACACAGTTCTACACAGATGGATACACAAACATACACGTACACAGTCGAACCTTGTGACTACCAAACAGCTGTACGGTATCACACCAGCATGCAGGGGCCCCTGGTACTGTGACATTCAAGGCATCAAAAGGTGGAGGAGGGGCCTCTGCAGTGTAACCACGTCCTTCCAGGAAGTCCAGGGTCTGAGCTCTGGGAGAACGACCACTGAGGACACAGAGAGAGGCTCAGCTAATCATTCTGTATTATGAAGACAACAACAGCAGCGAGAGAGGAGTCACCACCTGCCGTTAATTCCTCGGATCTCTCCAGTGTTTTCGTTGTAGAACAAGCAGAAGGCGTCTCCACCCGGACCGGTGCTGCTTGGCTCTGTTACCGCCAGCGCTGCTGCTATGGCAACCGCAGCATCTGCCGCATTACCACCACGCTTCAAGATGTCTGGACACAACAATACATATCCATGTGTGATTAATGTAATTGACTCACAATAGCTTTCCTACCCTAAAAGAACCTTACCAGAGTATGTTTTAGCTGAAGTCAGACCTAAACATGAATATGAATTGTCTGCTCGTGCAGTGGAGCTTTTTTAAACCAATTTGCACTTCAAACTGTATTACCTTACAAAGAGCAGAAGCAAGTACACACAGATTTTCATACCATTTTGACACTAAAGGGAACCATTACCTGCCTTAAATGTGGAGAAAATATATTAAAAAATCTTAAACACTACAGCATACATAGTAAAATGTTTTCCAGTAATAAGACACTTATAGTATGGGCTCGAGTTGAAACGATTAGACGATTAATCGATTGTCAGAAAATTAATCAGCAACTATTTTAATAATTAATTAATCCTCTCTGTCTTTTCTCAAGCAAAGCTGCTAAAGACTTCCTGGTTCCAGGTTCTCAAATATGATGATTTGCTGCTTGTATCTCTAATGATAAACTGAATATTTTTGTGTTTTAGACTGCTGGTTAAACAAAATAAGCAAACTGAATAGGTCACATTGGGCTCAAGGAGATTGTTTCATTTTCACCTTTCTCTAACATTTTATAGACAAAACGATTAATAGATTAATCAAGAACACTAATATGGTCCTTTAAATGCATATAAGCTAACTGTTACTCTATCACACACAGTATGGGGGCTGACAGCATTTAAGTGCTGCATAAGCATGAAGACAATATCTTCTGCACCAAGTAGTCACAGTGTTTTCCTCTAATGAACTATAGTGAGGTTAATTCATGTTTGTCCAGCTCCAACTCGGACTAGTCGACTTTAAAACTCTCTCTTTTTGTTATGTTCTGTGTTTCTGGTCCTCCAGTTCTCCTTCGTGGCAGCTGTTGTAACTGTCATAGTCTGGAAACTAGCTAGCTGGCTCGTTAGCTCTCACTGGACTAACTAACTACTAGCTAGTGTCAGTCCTTTATGTTTCAAAATCTTGGTGGATTTTTTCCGATGTCATGAGTTGAGTTTTTTACGTATGTGGAAAAACGCAAGAATGTAAAACTTTTTGTTGATTGATTTTTTATTTTTCTGCCTAACTTTCTAGATCTCCATGGCAACTGTTTTCCACTCACCAAGTCCTATACTTGAAGCTAGCGGCTGGCTGGACGCCACACAGCCGTGTAAACATACCACAGGAGACCGACGAGAGGAGAAAATCAAGTCGGTATCCATCCCGCTGTAACTACCAGCGACTGTTGGCAACAACCGGGCAAAATAACAGGACAAAATTAAACCGTATCGGACTTTCAACATATGATTGGTTACTCGGGCATCGATTGCGTCTGGCTCAACTAAGACGGCGGCAGACAAGAGGATGACAGATCACATCGATGCATGCTGAGGTTTCAGCAGCAGAAATTAATGCTAAGGCTACATTTCAGTTGACAAATTGAAATAATCGCAATCGTGCAGCCTGATTTGATTTTTATTTGAGGCTAGTATTCCCATTTTATCTTCAGGCCACACATAATTCACGAGGGATCATGATGGGATATGTAGGCTGTATTTGTCATGTGGGGACCCACCAGTAACATCCTGCAGTGTGTCATCTGTTACTCCTGGTGGTATTTGTTTTGTAAATATAGCAACAACTGTCAGAGGTGTGGATTGAAAACGTAGATTGCTCCTATAACAGCGATACATTAGGAATGAACGAGGCCCTAATGGGGTAAAATAGAAATAACCACAAGCATTGTTGCATTTGGATTAAATGCTCATCTGCCCCTAAAGCTAAAATCCAAATTCTTAAAATCAGACAGTCTAGTATGGATAGCAGAAATTCTTAGGAAACCTACCTCAACTCACATGTGCAAACTTTCAAATTCAAGTTCACCTCAAGTTTAGGTGTGTCATTTCATCTATAAAAAAATATAGGTGAAATTAGATTTAATTTCCTCAGGACAAGGGCATCAAGAAACAGGAGAGAGCAGAAGCTGTTGGTCATTTTGGCCAGACAGACAGGCATCAAACAGTCTGGGAGAGTTGTGGGAAGAGTCATTTTTATGATGCCGGAGCCCTTTCGTTTACTTTTTTTTAAACTCAAAAATGTAACTAAAAAACTGAGACCAGTGAGACCAGAGGCCAGGATCTGATCCAAACTAATTTAGTTAAAATGTTCACAGATTAATGACTCATGTGGATGTGTATCATACTGCCCAAAGAGCAAATAAAATTTTTGTCACTGACTAAACCAGTGGTAGGTGCAGATCAGCCATGAGGGCCCTGCTGTATCGACCAACTCTCTGCCACTTCCTCTTCTGTCTCCATGTACACAAAACACATGGTAGAACATTAACCACTATCTTCACCAGTGTGTGTCTGTGTGCACACATGGGTATGTAATCCTTCATTAATGGCTCTGTGTGTGTGTTTGCATGCAGTCACAAGTGTGTGCATGTGTGTGTATGCATCTGTGATCCTGCCATATTATAGCTGGCTGCTGTAAAAGTGAAGCAGTGAGATCACTCAGAGATAGGCGGGGTGGCAGCAGGGGGGTATAAAGGCTCAACAACAGTATCAATCGTCCTAAGAAATAGGACAGGTGAGGCAGACAGTGTCAATCGGAAGATCAGTAAAGTGGACAGAGCTTTTTGAAGAACAACCAAGCTTAAAAGGTGTAAGGTGTTGTTAGGTGTTGGGAAGCTGCAGTTGGAGATAAATATAAAGCCAGCAGGTGGAGTGTTATTATTCTCTGACATCTCAAATTCTAACACCTGACCAACTTGGAGTGGACAAAAACTGGACCAGATTTAAGTTTAATTTTAGAACAAAAACATTGTTGCTTTGTCAGTTTGAGATAATTCAATTGAAAGATCAACCTAAGTGGAGTTCTGAAGCCCACAGGATACTTTTAAACCCCAAGAAGTTGTTACTATTAGGGGTGGTTGAAGCATCAGTGTCAGAATGTGTTCAGGTGGCTTTGCCAAGTGTCTGGGGATCACGCTGATGCCTCTGGCGATTGTGTGTGTGCTGTGTAACATCCTGCTCTTCTTCCCTGGTGGAAATTCTGTGGAGAGCGAACACATCACAGAGGAAGTCTGGTACTTTGGAGGCATTCTGGGCTCTGGAGTGCTGGTGAGTACATTAAAATTACAACACTGACAGTAATAACTGGTAAAATCCACAATGCCACTATCAGATCACATTTATCACAGAGTAGAAGATGCACAATGCGTGATATCAGCTGCTTTTATCATCATTGAAGACCACTTTTCTGGATTGGATGTTTTTTGTATTTTGAACACGAAATAACGAAAATTCATTAGAGCTGTAACTAATAATTATTTTCATTATAAATGAATCTGCAAATAATTTCCTCTAACAATCCATTAATTGTTTATTCTATAAAATGTCAGAAAAAAGCAAAAATTGCCCATTATAATATTCCATAATGTCTTCAGATTGCTTGTTTTGTTTGATCAACAGTCCAGAAGATATTCAGTTTACTAAGAAATTTAAAAAAGCAAATCCTCACATTTAAGGAGCTGGAATTGAAGAATTGTTTGCACATTTGCCTGAAAAAAGAAATTAATTAAATTATCATTTAATCAAATAATTGTTTCAGCTCTAAACCCGCTTAACCTGAAAGAGTTAATGATCTCATTAGATCTTGTACGGTACAGCTAGATCACATTAACATATTGGAAATACATCAGAAAATTAACATAGAAATGCTTTTTAAAGAATCAGTGACACAGTTTAAAGCCACTATGTGTAGAATTATATATGTGATATTATTTAGCATCTTTCAAATTATTCTGATGGCATATTTGCAGAAAAATTTGTCAGCCCTGGTGAAAGTTGGAGCAGCTTTAAAAAATGGCAAATTTAGGAACTACTGTAGTTATATATAATACCGTATAGCTTAATGATTATGGTGGGGCATTAGGTAGTTCAATTTCCTCCTGCAAACAGCAGAGGAACAAATAATTAATTATCTACTCAACTGTTTTATATCTTTGTGTGTGTGTGTGGGTGGGTGTGCATGTGTGTGTGTGTGTGTGTGTGTGTGTGTGTGTGTGTGTAAACTTGGGGTGTGGTTGGGCGACAGATGATCTTCCCAGCTCTGGTCTTCCTGGGTCTGAAGAACAATGACTGCTGCGGTTGCTGTGGCAATGAAAGCTGTGGGCGGAGATTTGCGGTGAGGAGATGTTTCACTGTTTAGCTTCTCACTATATTACAATAATTATTCACAGCTGTGGCTTTCAAAAGTTCGGCGAGTTTCCTAAGTAGGCTCGTAGAATGGGTCCCAAAATAATTCTGCAGAAACTGGTGTGTTAAACACACAAGTATTTACATGTCCCAGTATGCTAGGCCAGGCTCAGTAAAACACTGATGATCAGGAGCCAACATTATAAATCTAAACTAAATCTAAAGTTTGCCTAACAGCTTAACATTTGGGATTGTTAGCATGCACAATGCCAGGATGCTGAAACTGAAGCAGAAGAACTAGCATTTTTCCCAGATATGGTGCTTAAACAGCTTTAATTGGAGTGAATGGACTTCTATTATCTGTACACCTCATTGTGTGAGAGTGGTATTGGATATTTGCCACCTGGAACATAAATTGAATGGCAATGACTTGTTATCTTAAGTCCTTGCAATTAATTGATGTTGAATATGAATCAAAAACATTTGTGAAAATCTGATTTAAAAAATCAAATCTGGGTGGAGATGGGATTATGAAACACCATTTACAGCACAAAACATTCTGTAGTTACGGTTTATTTAGCTTTCTTGTACTACTGTGAGGGATTTTTGTGAACGATCAGAAGCTTGTTTACATTTGCTCCACATTGTTTTCTTTATATTACATAAAGTATATACTGAGCTTTGGGCTCACCACAAGAGGACCTCTATTAGTAACTGCTGTGAAAAGTGTCATCTTTCTATTAGGGCTTCCAGGGTTTGCTGCTGCTGGGTTTTATTTTGACCACAGCCACAGTTAATAGGTGACATGTAGTAGATCCACTGGTAAAGGGCTACTCACCCTGAGGATGTACAACAAACACAGGGGCACTATGTACACACACTCCATGATTTACACAGCATTAAATGCCAAAAAAACACCAACACATTCACACACAAAGTGATGAGATTTCAATCACTGTGACAAAGAAATTCCTCTGATGGGAGTTTCACATGACTTTATCACACAGAGCACATATTGTTCCAGTACAGACACACATGCTGATCGATACTTCAGGAATGTGTAGGTGTGTGAGTGTGTGTGGGGTCCAGGAAAGAATCAGCAAACAAAAGTCTGTTAGATTACTGCACACACACACCATCTCAGTAACTCTGTCCTGGCTGTGCTCTGTTCCTGACCCTCAGCCTGTTCTCTGCACACCGAGAGAATAACTTCATTGTTGTTACAGAAGTTCAAAGCAAGATTGTTAAAGGTATTGATTCCCAATATGAGTGTTCTTTTTCTCTCTTCCTCTCTCTGTAGATGCTGAGTTCCATATTGTTTGCATCTGTGGGTGTTTTGGGGGCTGGTTACTCAGTTGTAGTTTCTGCTGTGGCCATAAACCACGGACCTGAGTGTGTGGTTGAGAAAAGCAGCTCAAGCAAGCTTTGGAGCTATCCCTTCTCAAATGGGTGAGACACACAACCCTCCTTCTTAAACATCAAATTCATGGACTTTTCAAGGACTTTCCAGGCCCAATTCCATCAAATTCAAGGACCCAACACAGCATAGTTTGAGATGTGGATCAAGGTTAATTACTGTTAAACACTGAGAATTTCTATAACGAGAATTAGCAGGCTTTCCAGAAGCTCACAGACAACAATTAAAAAGAGACTTGAATGTGTTACAGTGATGTTACTTTAAGTAAAAACAATATATAAAAATAACTTCATTTTCTATTCCTGCACAAAATATATAAATTCAACCACTTTCAATGACCCATGTCTATTTATATCTATTTTCAAAAACTTTCAATGCCTTGATTTTTTCCCCTCAAATTCACAAACTTTCAAGGATTTAAAGGACCCGTGGAAACCCTGTACTTCATTACTACATTACCTTCACAATCACCAGTGCAAAGATTGGCATTCCTTTCAGTGAAAAATAATTAGAAATCAGAAATAAATCAGCTTATTTCATATTTGGATTTTACTTTTCATAATTAGGATTCGTTTTCGTTAAAGAAATAGTTTGAAATTTTGGGAAATAAGCTTATTCGCTTTCCTGCTGAGAGTTAGATGAGAAGACTGACACCACTCTCAGGTGTGTGCATTAACTATGGAGCTAGAGCTGCGGGTCATTTAGCTTAGCTTAGCTTAGCCTACCGTAGAAAAGGTTTCAATCATAGTCATCTGGACACTGTTTTCAGAATCAAGACGTTTCAGCTCCCATCCGGAAGTCATTCTCAATTGTGAAAAATTTTTCACAAATGAGAATGACTTCCGGATGTCTTGATTCTGAAAACAGTGTCCAGATGACTATGATTGAAACCTTTTCTACGATGGAACATTCCTGGACGAATGAGGGACTACACCGTCTTAGCTTAGCCTAGTTTAGCATCAAGGGGGGTACAGCCAGCCTGGCTCTGTCTGAAGTTAAAAAATATGCCAGTATGACAACCTCACAAGTCACTGCACCCAGCCAAGAAACAATCTGGTGCACAACCCCCCGTATAACTCCAACTTAACATTTTTACTTTTCTGTTTTTGTGTTGATTTAACAAATGAGATATAACGTGTAATTAGTGAGCTTTAATGGTACTTATAGGTGTATTTTTATACTAAAATAATCTACTCCCAGCTCAAGCTCCATACTTAACTACTTACTGGTATTCTCAGACTGATGTTGTCTGTTTCCAGTGTTCATTCAGTCTCTGGTCTGAAAAAAACAGACCTTGAGTTGAGATTATTTGTCAAACTACTATTTCCAAAGTTAAGAATAAACTTCCACACTAAATATTTTAGTGTTTTCAGCAAAACAAACATCCACTTTTGTTTTTTTAAGGGAAGGCAGAAATCAGAGAGGTTGATTTTTTTGTAATTTATGTGAACTAACCCTTTAAACTGAACATTTTAACGTCCCTTAACTTAATTTTAAGTAGCTCACTTTAAGATTATTTTATTGGTGCTACCTGTACTGCAGTTCACTCTTTTAATGTAAAATAACAGGTACAGTAGCTTGTAACACCAGACGATTAAAGTGGCTGTAAACCACTGTGCTCACTCACTAATTAACCTGCTCTTCACTGGTTTAAAGTGTCTACAGATAAAAACTTGCTGTCTCTTTTTCACCCTCCCTTTCCAGTGACTACCTGTCCAACAAAACTGCCTGGTCGCTTTGTTTAGAGCCGGACGGTGTGGTGTCCTGGCATCTCTCTCTGTTCTCTGTGCTGCTGGTAATGGGTTTAATCCAGATGGCGCTGTGTGCTGTGCAGGTGGTGAACGGCCTGCTGGGAGCGCTGTGTGGGGACTGCTGTGGCTGCTGTGGAGGGGTCAGTATGAAGTCTGAGATGAGATGAGTTCAGTTGAGTCTATTTATGAGAAGAATTGGATACATTTGAAGAGAAATCTGAATTCAACCCACATTTCTGTTACTATATTCCTCTTATTATTATACTTATGAATAATTTATTTCTGTGTCTGTAGTAGTTGTCCATTCAGTCACTGAAAAGTACTAAAACCACAGACATATAAGAAACATGGGTGAGATAATAACTGTAGATGTTTTATTGTCGTAACCCTATTTTTCTGCTAGCTTCTTTGCCAGAAATAAAGACTTAGATCTCAGTTATACTTTTACCTGGTTAAATAAAGGAACAGAAGACAAACACTATGATAGGGAAGTATAAGGAAATATTATAATAATATAATAATTATAATCTAATTAATATACTGTATATTGCCCATTTAATTCCAGAATTGATACTTGGTTGGTGTAGTAAATGGTAATTAGCTTGAGGATTGGTGTCAGTAAACAGAGATGGATTACATTTTTTTAGTGAATCACATGAAAATGTTAATAATGTTTGTCTTTCAGAGCGATGGAGCAGTCTGAGCCCTTCCTACAGCTGTGAGAGACTGAAGTTGGCTGTTTCCTGTATTTATTCTGTTTCTAGAGGATGACAGTAGTTTCTTGCTTTACGGCATAGCTATAAGCTTTTGCATAAGAGCTCATTGATTACATTGTGTGTACCATCTAACATTGGTGAAATGACAGAGCTCAAATTTTAAGGGTTTCCCATTTACTCTCTAGCAAACACTGACTCCATTTTCTCATTGTTAAATATGAATCTGCATCTGCTGCCATTTTTTGGCTCTAACTAATTTCCAACATTAACTACTGTAGTTAATGATTTTCATCCTGCTGTATGTATTTGTATCCATTTTTGCCCATTTAGCCAAAACAATATATAAAGATCCTATTTTTGATATATGTATGTATGAGACCATGAGACAGGGTAGGACCATGCTATTGCTTTAAATAGTTTTTTTTTTTCTTATCTAGTCAAATTTAAACAAAGGTAGCAAGATATTGAGTTTCTCTCTTCAAATAAGATACTTCTGTTAAATGACTGCCCCCTGCTGGGCATTTTGGCGCTGGTCATTGAGATCGACCTATATGTATCTACACGTCTTGTACTTCTCTCTGACAAAGGTTTCTATTAGAATAAAAAGTACTGAAACAGAATGTTTTTATTTCAAAATGCAATAAATAAATGCTCAATGTTACTTAAAGACTGGATGTCTTTTTTGTATTTGAAAATATTTTCCTGTGCTTAGTACCTACCTCCTTTGAGATATTGTATATCACAGTGAAATTGTGTAACATTCTTACCTACAGCTGGAGCTCCCACAGTTATCCAGACCTGGCCTCAGGTGATGACAGCCATTATGACAGCATGTTACTGTATGTTGATGTTCAAAATGTCACTGCATCGGGACAGACCATCGATGGTGCTGCAGCACTCCCAGCACATCACCTGCCAGCAAACACTGTTCAAAGATAAAAGTGACAGTAATATTAGGAAAGAAAGCCAGAAAAGCATTTTTTTAAAACTATATGATACTAGTGTGTGGTATATTCTGTAGACGGTGTAGTCCCTCATTCGTCCAGGAGTGTTCCATCGTAGAAAAGGTTTCAATCGTAGTCATCTGGACACTGTTTTCAGAATCAAGACGTTTCGGCTCCCATCCAGAAGTCATTCTCAATTGTGAAAATGGTCTGAGAACTCAGAAATTTAAGCTACTCTGTCTTGCTTAGGCCCTGACCTCAGGGAGGAGTCTTCCTGAGTGTCTGCTGTTTACCCTGCCTAGTTCCACCTGACCTTCTTTTATTTGAAACAAAAGAAGGTCAGTTTCAGGTGAAACTAGGCAGGGTAAACAGCAGAAACTCAGGAATCCTTCCTGAGGGCAGGGCCTAAGCAACACAGAGTAGCTTACATTTCTGAGTTCTCAGACCATTTTCACAATTGAGAATGACTTCTGGATGGGAGCCGAAACGTCTTGATTCTGAAAACAGTGTCCAGATGACTACGATTGAAACCTTTTCTACGATGTATTCTGTAGAATTATGGTGAAATTTACAGTAGCCTATATTTGTTGTAACCATGTCTTCATGTCTTTGTTGTAAGATAGTCTGATGAGAGGAAGGAAGACACCTGCACACTACATTCAGTTAGTTAGTACTTAAGAGGCTGGTTACACGCAACATAGTTTATTTGTATTGTGCCAAAATGAAAAGAGACAACAGTCCATACATCCATTTTCTGCTTCTTATCTGTGTCAGTGTTGCAGTGGCAGCGGGCTGAGCAAGAAAGCTCAAACATCCTTCTCCCCCATGTCTTCCCAGCCTGGTTCCAGATATTTAATTCCAAAAACTGCAGACCTCCTCGCTGAGAAATAGTTTTTTGTTAAACAAGGGCAGGCTTACTTCAGTTGTCGTTATTGACGCCTTTTCACAGTGGAATTTCATGATGGTTGGATTTTGATATTGAAAGAAAAAAAGACTAGTCACATAATCTAGGTCTCCTCCTGGGGCTCCTTCCCAGGGGCGGATTTAGTCATTTTGGGGCCTAAGGCAAGCACAGCAGAATTTGCCTGGTGTTTCCTTTGTCTTAGTTGTAAGTTAGCTGTCATTTCCGTGTGTGTGTGTGTGTGTGTGAGCAGCCTAGGAAGTAATTGATACAATTGGTCCCTCCACATCACTTGTACTCCCCCCTTTTTCAATCCTTATTTATCTAAGAAAGACCTGCTCGTAATTTCAGATAGAGTTACTATTTCTTCTTAGAAGAACGAACTTGAAAGAGAGAATATAATTTTATTTTCTTAATTATTTTATTTATTTATTTATTTTCTCATTTTCTTTTCTTTTCTTTATTATTAGAATTAGTGACTGTATAGTTAGATTGTGCATCCACACTCCATTCCAGTTGGTGGCGTTAATGCCAACCGCCATAAAACATCAAGAAGAAGAAGAAGAAGAAGATTGTTTTCAATGATGATAAAAAAAGAACAAAGCGCGGCCAGTTTGAAACAAGTAGCTTACACATTTGTACATGTTTGTAGCAATTAACATTTTTGTCGAATTATTAATATTTATTTATTAGGCTAACGTTAGCTTGCTTCTATTTAGAGTCTGTATTGTAGTGGAACTGTAGGGACGCCTCTCGTCCAACACGGAAGGAATAAACCGCGTACCAACGTGTTTCCCACTACCTACTGGGTGACCCCCGATGATAAATAACAAAGTATGAGGTTTTCAACCTGAAACAGAGGTAATTATAGGCTTCAGCTTTGATTTTTCACATCATTTATCTGTCTTTTATGATAGTAAACTGAATATGTTGGGTTTTGAACCGTTGGTCAACTTGGGCTGTGGGAAACTGATGAGCAATTTTCACTATTCTTTTGACAGTTTATGAACCAAATGATTGATCAATAAAATAATCAGAAGACTTATCAATAATGAAAATAATCACTAGTTTCAGCCTTAATACAATTGACAGATCATTCTTTTTTATTTCTATTTTAATTTGCTTTTCTTTTTTCTTTTAACTTTGAGTCAATTAGCCTTTATTGTGTGTTTTTGTTTTTTAACCTGATCTGTTTGCTTTTTCATCAGATGCTCCCTGTTATATTTAGAAGAAGCACCTTTGCAGCCCAGAAGGTAATGACCATTTGTGATGTCTTTGCTATTATATTATATTTCTAATAATTTATCATTTTAAAATTAAAATGTATTTTAAATTTGAATATGAATGCCCTTTTAGGTGTGGCATTGGGCAGGTCCTCCACAAAGATGCTGGACATCAGCCCTGACCGGAGCTTCTGATGGTGGATCCAGCTCCCTGCAGACCTGCTGGGCATCAACAGCAAGGCTGCCGAATACAGAACGGGACGATGGACAAGTAAAACCTCCTGCTGTCCTTGGTTTCAGAAGGATTGAACTCTTCCAGCGGACCCAGACTCATGCTGCTCCATTTGTAGTGAGGAACCAACATTTCCACTCTTCTGCTGTGAGGCTGAAGAAGCGACCACAGCTTGAACCTCCTCCCAGAGAGCTGGATCTGCTGCGCTATGACATGAAGGACTTGTGGAAAAGTCCCAAACCTGCCCTGTACCTGGGGTTTGCAGGACTGATCCCCTTTGTCACCCCCACTCTGCTCATGGCTGTGACTGAGAGCTACTTTCCAGAGTTGGCCTATGCTCAGTTAGCTTACGGTGCCTCCATTGTTTCCTTCCTGGGTGGAGCTCGCTGGGGATTCACTCTTCCTGAGAGCAGCCCAGCCAAACCTGACTGGATAAACCTGTCCAACAGTGTGGTTCCCTCGCTGTTAGCCTGGGTGGCCATGGTGATGAGCGACAGCATTGTTCCTGCTGCCACCATGGTTATCATGGGACTCGGAATCTCCTTGCATTATGATCTTTCTCTGCTGCCCACTTACCCCAGCTGGTTCAAAGCGCTGCGCTCCATCCTGACCATTGTGGCGTTTTTTTCTCTTGTTGGTACACTCATAATGAATGGAATATACTCAGAAAAGAAGCTATTTTCAGATTAAATAGTATACAAATAAATGAAACTATAAAACCACTATGGTTTTATTTACCTCTTTCCATAGGACATACAGTATATTTCCTCTTAACATTTGTTTTCTTCCTTATCAGGCCCTTATTTTAAAACCTCTGTGTAGAAGTGTTTTATGTGATTGTACCATCCAATTATTCTGTCAAAGAAAAGAGTTTTTGACTTCTTTGACACGACCACTAGGAGTCGCCAAGGTCAGAAATATTCAAATACCAAACATAAAAAGAACAAAATAGTCTGAAAATATGTGGAACGAGTTCTGGCTCAATGAATATCAAATAAATGTACTTTTGTCATTCAACATACTGTTTTTTTTTTGTTTTTTTTACTTGAGCTGATCTTTTTCTATTTATAACATTTTAGAGTCTATAGAGTCACAAGTTACCAGAACCAAAAACAATGCTTTAAATTTGTCCTTTTTGTCTGACCAACAGTCAAGAAACCCAGAGGTCTTCAATGTGTGATATGAAAGAGTAAAAAGAAACACATTTGAGAAGCTGTAACCTAGAAATGTTCAGTATTTTTTGCTTGACTTTAGTGATTATTCTGAAATCAAAATCATAAAAAGTACATTTGGAGTTATTAAGCAGGAACTGGATAGGTGGAAAGCAATTTTCTGTCAGTCCCTTCTTTAGTGCAATGCTAAAAATTAGCAGAGCCACTGTAACAGTGTCCTTTTATGTGGCCAGGATCAGACAGCTAAAGTCAGCAGCATTAAACTGGGGAAAAGGGTATTACATAAGATCTAAACTGGAGTAATCTGTACTTCAAGCCTCAGGGGTCAAATGCACACCATCAAATGGCACAACACACTAGGCTCGAGTGAAAGCTTGTATTTAGTTTAGAATACATCAGAGTTTATAGAACAAGTTTTCAATTTTATGAGGTTTTCAGATCACAGCTGACTCATTACTTGCCTCGATGTACTGGGCCACACATTTATGACATCATTTATTCAAATTCAATTACAGTTCCACCATAGCTGAAAATAAATGCACTCAAAACTACAAAAACTTTTGTATTCAAATGTTTTTATTAATGTAAACACCAGCATCTAATTGACCAAATATTGGAAAGAAAGGCAAGAAAAAAATGGAGGGTGGAGAAGTTCACAGATATGAGAACAAACACATAAGGCACATTACTCCTCTGTTCACCAAACTCTCTGAAAAGGTGCAATGTTGATGTCCTATATAAGAGAGACCTTTGTGGAACCAACAACACTGAAGGACACACCTGTCTCAAACATACCAGAATGTGAATCACCAAAGAGTAAATACAGTATTGCAAACAACTCCCCACTCACAAAGGACATCTTACACAATATTTTGGGAAACTCTATAAAGCTTGACAAGTCTCTGTAAATGAATGAAAGATGTGAATTCTCTTTTGGTCTGTCTATTTTTGATAAAGATGGTAAAAGAAATTAAGAAATAAAGTGTTATTCCACATCAGCAAGTGTTCCACTTTTTAGATTAATAAAATAAGGTGCCTTTTGGTCCAATATTAGAGGAACATATGACATATATCTGGTGCAGTGACATAACAGGACCCATACTTAAAATGACTGATGTAAAAACATTGACATTTCTACCCAAAATTAACCTCTCCAAGTGTTTTTGGATTTTAAGTTCTTAATAATCACCTCTTTGGTTGATTAAACTGAAAGTCAGCTGACCCAAGCTGGGCCCTAAAACTGACAAAGGGTAATTCCGGTATTTTTAAACCTGAGCCCTGTTTGTACATATTTTGGGGTCTAAATGACTAATAGGTACAAAAAGTTTTGGAATTAGTCCAGTATATCACCTCAGCTTGTTAAAGAGTAAGATCCTTTTTGTTTAACCAGAAACAGAAGTCTCGCTCTGAAATGTCGCGAGAGGTGAGTTTTTGCAGGAAGACGACAGTGGAAACTTGAGTCAATAAGTCATCTTACTCTTTAAAAAAAAAGGTCTATCTCTGTGGGGATCCTTTCTATAATGTTGTCAGACACTTAGAATAACAATCTGAGCCTGTCAGTGGCAAAAACCCTTTTAGTGGACATACTTTTGACAGGCGCAATTGCCCCCAGGGATTACGTTGCCGTCATTGCAACCTGTTTCGTGGCTGTCAGCCGAGGTGATATACTGGACCAATTCTAAAACTTTTTGTACCTATTAGTCATTTAGACCCCAAAATATGTACAAACAGGGCTCAGGTTTAAAAATACCGGAATTACCTTTTGTCAGTCTTAGGGCCCAGCTTGGGTCAGCTGACTTTCAGTTTAATCAACCAAAGAGGTGATTATTAAGAACTTGAAAACCAAAAACACTTGGAGAAGTTCATTTTGATTTCAATACATTTTTTTGTTTCATTGTTGATTTGGGTAATAATGTTTAAATACTTTAAATCTGTGGGTGCATTAACATAGGTTGGACAAACAACATACTGTTGGAAACATTGTAGAAGTCTTATTAATCATTATCAGCCCTCTGTGAGTATTGCAGGATTTTGTAAACAATTTCTTTTTTATAATGACTCAACAGTTTAGCCGAAGTCCTACAATCACTTTAGAAACTTCCACAATGACTCCATCTGCAGCAGTTTGAGTCCAGACTGGAGACCTACAGGTAAACAAGTTCTTTACATGACAGTTTGAAAAACATCACTGCGCATCCTCTTACACTCTCACGGACTCACAGTCACAGATGACTCTGCTGCCTACTTTTGAATACCCAAGCCAGACCGCATGTACTCATATACCACATAGCTGATGCTGACAGCAGGTATGACCTTCATGAAATTGGGCAAGATGCCACGGTAAAGTCCAAAGAAGCCTTCCTTTTCCAGAATCTTCTTCACCATCTGGGTCATGGGCAGCTGCTCTGAGCCCTCTAAAGAAGCTGAGAAAAGAAATAAAAAACAATGTGAAAAAGCGCAACATTTGAGAAACCACTGGATTCTTACTTACACTTACATACCAGTGTCAGGCAATGATGTAAGTGCTTTAATTTAATATACGAGTATTCATTTGTCCTTGAGCAACCACCCAGGCAATGCCAAAGGTTTTCCCCATGTATCTTTGCCCCCATTTAATAATCACAATCATATCTCTAAATGTTTATGAGCCATCTTTGAACACATAATGCATGCAATAATGAAGCACACCCCAGACTGCTGTCCCAAACCATCAGAAGAAAATATTTATGAGCCTTTGGATTAAACGTGCAATAATTGTTTGGCCACCTGGGGGCAGCAGATACAAGCTGTAAAGACAATAATGACATAGGATCACCTAATAACGTTGATATGACGAACTTGTTAGTTAACAGTTGCCTATTTACACATCCATCAAATATGGAGCAACACTAGCAATTATTTGGAGTCGTGTTTCTGGCCACTTGATGAATGTAGCCTTATAGCCTTGTTTAGTCTCCACTAACTCCTGAGGGACATTTCTGGCTCTTCAGCTGCTAAATGCTCCACTATGTTAACAAACTTGTTGCTAATTTTGTTTGACTGTTGTTTGGTGCTGGGCAGGTAGTATGCAGTGGTTTTTAGAGTTTTTTTGCTGAACACAGATGCTTGCAATGGCAGAAAACAACACTATAAAAGCGGTAAGAATGAACCAAAACAGTAAAGTTGTGGGCCAGAAAACCATTACAATGAACTGAAAGACGCTATAAAGCTCAGTAGAGCTAAAGGGAACTACTGAGTTGGGCAGGTAATAATTCTCTGTGGGTTCATCTCTACCAGCGACATCACATACAAGTTGTCATGTGATCCGTTGTTAATATATAAATATTAATCAATATTTACTTAGTCTTTAGTATGTTCCTTTCAATGGTTATTTCTCTACCAATAACATAACATTCACTGCTCAACTGATTTACTTCTTTCTATAATTTTTTGAATTTTGAAGAAAATCATCCACCAACTGTGAAAGATTTAGAAATAATTTACTACACTCCATGTAAGTCCCTCTGGATAAGATCATGGAAGCACTGGGGAAATGCCAACAGTGCTAAATTAAAAGTTGACAGAATTTTGAATGAGGTTTGGTTCTCTGTACCTTGTGCCTGCATCCTGGTACGAATCAGAGCCAGGGGGTAGCTAGCCAGCTGGCCACACGTGCTGGACATGGTACCACAGCCAAGTAGCACCACAATACCGGGGTTGGCTGTGTCTTTGGCGTAGTGGGACAACCAGAGGTTCTTCAAGCTCTGGTGAGGATAGGGAAGTGTTTGTGTGTGAGAAAGGAGTATTAGTTGTATCATATTTCACAAACTCAATATGTGACATCTATAGAACATACCAAGTGGAAGTCCTTCGCTGTTTTTAATGACAGATGATGTTGCATATGGAAGTAGAGCTTTGTATCTACATTTTCCACATGAGAACGATTCATCACCACGTACCTCGTACACGGCCAGATCTATGCCAGCGTAGGGGATGATGCCCAGAATATTGGGAATGTAGCCTTTGTAAAATGCCTTCACTCCCTCCTTCTTCAGGATTTTCTTGGCACAGTCAAACATTCCTGAGTACTGTCCGGTCTTCCTCAGGGTCAGACGGGTTTTCATCACCTGCAGGGACAAAGATTATCAGTGAGGCCGTTCTTTACCAGGCAGCACTTTGACTGGTACTTTGTAGCAGCAAGTGGCTGATACATCAATAAGCAGGTAGCAGTCAGTCTGACTGAAGCTGAACAATATATGAATTTATTCATGGTGCTAAGGTTTGAGCAGCTCAATTAGTTCAAAACATCAAAATAAACTTCTCAAACTACTCCTGCAGCATAATCCACCTCCCTATTGTCTGTACATATCCTCAACACAAGCAGTGAATTTAGGCATACAGTATTTGGTTGAAAATATGAATATTCAGAATACACTTGGCATACAAATGAACAGCAGTTTAGTGGATTAGGTTGCAGTCGTAACGTTTATATATAATACTCAGATACGAAACAAACCGTAAACGCAAATACACCTGTGAATGTCTCGGCTCACCTCCATGGGGTAGATGGCAGTTTGTGCTGTGGCTCCAGCCAGCGATCCAGCCATGAATCTCTCGTGGGTCTTGACCTTCCCTGGTTCACTGGATAGCAGCTTCTTAAACTAATGAAACACAGTGACAAGGGAGCGTTGCATGACGACTATTGAGGGTCATCTAACAGTGACAAAAGGACTGTTAGTGTCAGCAGTAATCAACTTATCTTGATATTAAAATCTTTGATATTAAAACTTTGATGAATTATACAGTATATGAATGTTATAGCACAAAGCCTGAGGCGTATGTAATCTGTAATCAGTTTAAAGGGAGTGAAATGGATTTACCTTCTCATAAGCCATAAATTTAATGGCAGTCTCAGGGGCAATCTTCAGTACGTTGATACCATTTCCTCTCCACAGAGACATCAAGCCTCCTTCTTTTAACATTTGCTTAAAACCACCAACCAGGCTGATTTTGTTGCTCTTGGAGGAATGCACCTGTAAATAGAAACACCTTGCAATTGTAAGCCATTACTTTAAAAAGTAAATACATTTATGTAGTAGTAAAGGCAGCATGTAAAATACATAAAATACAATTAAGAACAGGTTAACCACTTTTGCCACGTTATCTATTGGAACAGCTTCTTCACATTCTATTGTAATTCTGTGCCATTTCAGCTAACACAAGTACGATTATATGTGGGATTATCCTATTTTTACCCTATATTTTTACAGTATATTACTATACATACACTACCACTGTTCAGTGAATACTCTGCACCCTGCTTTGATTAAACCATGTTTTTGTTTGGTCTGAAAGTTACGTCAGCCTTTAACCAAAAAAACATTCAGAATAATATTCCAAATGTGATTTATGAAGAACATTCGACAGAGGGGATGTGACAGACAACCAATAAAATGTACAAGTTTTGACACACCTGCATGAACACCTTCATCCTGTCTAGCGGGGCGGTTCCTGTACGGGACACAGCGCCTGCCATGGCCCCCGCTGACAGCTGCTTCCACCATATACCTGTCGTCTTCTCCTCCTCTGTGAACTCATCTGGGATGGCGAGGCTGTCACCAATGTCCAGCACCTACACACAACACAATGTAATTAAATCACAGTCAAAGACACATTTTAAATACTGCGTGAACTGTGTTTAGTTTAGTTAAAACAGAAACTTGTCAGGGCCCTATAGACTCTCAGACTGATATATGCCTACTTATAGCTAAAGCATGTTCGACAAGGGCTGCAAAAACAGATGTGTGAATTTGAACTTTCACTAGAGCTTTGTATTGTTTCAAATTTAATTTCAAACCCATGGAAGTCTGCTTTTAAGTTAATATATTCTAGCAAGAAATACTACCTTTGTGAATCTTATAATGTTCTGTTTACTTGAGACTTTGTCAGAGATGTGGTGATTTAATTCTAAGGTGATTTTGTGGCTGTTTGAGTTATTATTTATGGTACTTTGTCATCTCTTCATGGGAGTGGAGGGACAAAATATTAAGGGACACCTTACAATATAGTTGAATTAAAAGCAACTGCTCCACCACCAACTACATCCTCAAAATCGAGTTGACTGAACACCTTTCTTCCACAGTCTCAACAAAAACTGAACACCCAGTATTTTATTTATTTACTTATTTTATTATTTTGGCCTATGAAGGGAAACAGAAGCTGCACAAACTAGTTCGTTCGTCAACTAGTTTGTTGCTCTTTGAGGGCAATATTGATATCAACATTTTAGAGTTTTAAAAATCCAATAACAATATATAAGCCAATATTAATTTTGAAACATAAACATCTATTTCTGATAAGGAAACCTCAAATTTGGTTAATGCAGAATTATGACCAAGATATGTACTGGGAGGGACATTTTACGGTTGAAAAACACACTTGTAAGCACTCTCTAGTGGACAAAGTACATAATGGCAACACTGTTTGTAAATTACTGTAAACATATCTTTGCCTTTTCTGTCATTTATGGGCCAACATGTTGTATATATGCGGATACCATAATTCAGTATTTGTGATAAGCTAAAATTGGCTGACGATATCGGCCATGCTGATGCATCGATCGGGTTCTACTACATAGACACACCATGTTTTAATTCATGACCAGGTGGCAACCTGGACTGAGAGGCTAAATACAAGAACCTACCATGTCCATCTCCACCTCATAGATCACCCCGTCATCTTCAAAGTTGATGAAAAACCTATTTTTCTGTTGTTGCTGCTGCTGCTGCTGCTGCTGCTGCTGAGGCTGCAGCAGAGCCATGGCCATCTAAAGCCTCTGATAAAGCTGCTGATCCAGTATAATATAGTCGCAAAGTTGTGCAAGCTCCGTCATAAACTCTAATTCTCAGACTGATCAGGATCCTTTACACGATTCTAATAAAGTGCCCAGTCAGATGTCGAGGGTCTGCAGATTCAATACAGCCTGAGGGGAGAAACGCTGTATCCCAAGTGGCCAGTAACCATCTGCGTGAATACTGGAGATGGTGGGAAGCTCCCACTGCCATAGATGTTACCACCGATGCCTCATCTCAGCTACCTCACTCCTGTCTTGTCCTGTTCTAGACTCACGTCCTCTCTCAGCGAACTGTCCCAATCCCACTGACAAGCTAATCCTCCTTTAGGTCAGACTGAAATTAGCTTATCTCTGCCTCAGTTTAGCAGCCACAGGTTTATTTAACCTGCGAGGTTGTGCAAGTGAACAGAGGCAGCAAACATCAGAGATTAGCCTTTTGCTGGAACTGGCTGTGTCTCTGGCATGCAACCATAGCACAAGTCACCGTGTATTTCTATACAGCCAACAATCTATATGTGCAATTTCAGTTAAAACATTGGGATTTGAATATGATTTATTAGTCTAACTAGCCAGGAAAAAGTTCAGGAATGAAATATTGTCTTTGATATTGATGTTCATTAACAATTAAGACTCAATTTCTAGAACCGGACCAGAAGGCTCTCAATTAGTTTGGTAAGAGTCGCACTCCAAGTTGTGATAAATAAATTGACTTGTGCAATGTCGTTTTCTTGCCGCTTCTAAAAAACCTCTTTTTCCAAGAAAAGGTCATCACATTACAAACTCTTCATAGTCTCCTCCCCTCGTCTCGCTCTTTCTACACCTATCTCCCTATTTTTCTCACCTCTTCTCTGGAATTTAATGAGTCTAATCTGTTGACGTAGAGGTACTGATCTGTTGCCAAAGTCCTCCTTCAAATCCAGTATCAGCTGTCAACTCTCTTTCACAACTTTCCCCTTTAGCGCAATGGGTTCTTAAAGTGAGGTCTAGGACAGTCAAAGGACATTGAAGGCACAGGACAGTTATCTGTTTTGCCTCCATGGCTCTCTAAGTTTCTAACTGGTGATTTGTTTTCTATGTGAGAGCATCCTCCACCTGCTCAGGCTGGCCATGGCGCCAAAATGCAAAAATGACGATTGTGTAAGAAATGCTTTTTTTCATTACCAATTTAATTTTCAGAGCTTTAATTACGCCTCCATTCATTGTAGAGAATATGTGATTGCAAAACTACTACTACTACTGTCTCCCCTACACAGGAAACAAATACCTATTCACCAGCACCATCTATTCATGGTAACCTCATCAAACCAAAAGAGACATTAACAAGAAGTTAAAAATACTCTGCTTTAAAGTTTGGTCCACACTATGAAAACAGATCTTTACAGTTTTCTACTCTCTGTGTCATTAATTGAAACTTACATTGTAACTAAAACAATTTGCAGTATACCGAGTTGAACCTTGATTTTTTTTGGCTCCATCTCTGGTTGTAAGTGGCAATCATTTTGGTCTGTGTTTTTATGAGTGTATCACTATGTTAATTAAAATAAATCCAGTCTCCCTCACACACACACACACACTAACATATGGACACAGACAGTAGAGTTACTGAGTCATGCCCTCCCCCCTTACCGTGGAGTGCTTCCAGTAGCGGATAATCTCCTGCAGGTTAGTGGCTGGGTTAAACAGGAAATGCTCCCTCCATTCATTCCAGTCCACAGTCATGGTGCCGTCCACATCGATGCTGTACAACAAGGACAGAAATTGACATTGACAATTTTTTTTAATTTTATGTCATTTTTATCTAAAATCTGAACCTAAGGTCCAAGAATCAAGTAACAAGTACAAGTTTGTAGATCAGGTGTAGAAGAGAGCTAGCAGGAACTGAGTGGAGAGAGAGACATGCAACAAAGGCCTTCAGCTGGACTCAAACTGGGGGCTTTGTGATTACATAGTCAGTGCCTTAAACTCCTAAGCACAAGGACAAATTTAGCAATTTTCAATAAACAGCTGTTCAATTGTCTGAATCCTGAACAAAAAGAGAATAGCCAGTGACATTTAACCAGAAGTTTAACCAACAAATCTACCCACAGTCCAGAACCTTTGACTGGTCATACTGTAATTAATCAGGACAAACATAAAACACAAGAAATAAAATATCAGACACTCATTTATGTTTTTTTTTTTTAATAATTAGCATTGCATTTATCAAGCTAAAAGTCACAATTTATCCTGTAAACTTTATGTCATATCATCAAGCCCTCCACCAAAGAAAATAGACTACTGGATAATACTCTATGCCAAATCCCATTCACTTTTTAGACCAATTAAGTTCTTACTTCTGCTCAGTCAGCGAGAGAGAGAGAGAGAGAGAGAGAGAGATTTGCCTAATGGTAACAGATAGTGGAGCATGCAAACAAGAATTAGGTCACAAGTCATGAAGATTGAAGTCATCCAAACCACCAATTATAACAGTAAAAAAAGGTTTTACATAAAGTCAAAAGCAGACAAAAACGGGACAACTGATATATTTCTGAGCTTATTTTTGTATATTTTGATTTCCTCAGTGTTCATTTCCTTTCATTCATTTTCCTTCATCCGTGTCAGTTCGACTGGCTGACACACATCAACGACTCTCTGGTTTTCAAACAAATCTTTCTGTCTGATTCACAGTCATGCACATCCTGCTTTACTTCTCTTTCTAGGTCTCACTGTCAAGCGTGCTCCTGTACATCTGCTGCTTCAAACTTTGTTTATGCAAATTCAGAACATGCCATAAAGCTTACTGCATAAAGCTGGCCTGACTTGCAGAGCAAAGAACAAAATGACGTTTATAACAGGATCCAACTCAGTGTAACACGTTTTTTTATTTCAAACAGGTTATAATCCCATGTAGGTCCAAGAACTTTCTCTGTGTGTGACAAAATAATGTACTGATATAATCCACCATACTTATTACCATTGCCTGTTGACACAAAATTTTGCAATGTCCCAGTTTTTCTTGAGTGGAATGAATTTATTATTAAATATATATTATTTTAGCATCAGGCAGCCCGATCAGCATTTATGAACCCAGAGCAAAAACAGAGATCCAACAATGTGTAATACAGTATGCAGTACTACAGTAACTACAGTCTGGAGCTGCTCCACAGATAGTGAATATTACTTCTCTATAAAATGTCCTTGATCTTATAAAATAACTTTTCTATCCAGCAGTAGTGTGTGTTGTTGAAGTTTCAGGAGTCGCTGATGAGCTTGCTGAGGGTCCCTTGCAAACTGAGAAATATTCTACAACAATTTAAACTGTAACATAATTAGAGAAATGTATAAAAATGTTATTATAATAATTTCAGTCTAACCACCATCTCTCCACTTCCAATTCTACTGTGGTTGTTTTATCTTTTTAATTACTATATTTACAGGCCATGGTGCAAGGCTAATCACATCACACAAAAATATTAACTTAAGCACATAACTGATACAAGTAGGCTGGAACATACAGGGCTCCTAAAGGTCATGGCGAGATTTTTTTTGAGAACTACTTTTGCATTCCCTCACAATATGTTTTGTGTTCTCACGCAATCATTTTCTTCTTCCATTCCTTCTGAGCCATATGTCTATTTGTAATGGAAGGTACTGTTTAGATTCTCAACTTAATGCATTTAGCATTGTTTATGGACACCTCACCTTATATGATGTCCATTGCAAATTATTTATACATAGAACATTATCAAACTTTTGAGTAGGAGCTGTATATATAAGGAACATCAATTATTGCTCCACACTTACAGCAACAGGCCTTCTACCAAAACCGGTTTCAGCACTGAAGGTTGCTTTAATATGTTTTGTGCAACGAACAGAGGACCCTGTGCAAAACGCAAAAAGCTTTCCAACTTGTGTTGGTCTGCATTCCTGATGTATCTCTGCAAGTGGTTGTCTGCTCTTTCTGTGACAGAACCACAGACTCTGTTTGCAGCATATAGTGACCATAGTCAGCTTTATAGTCAGTCATGTTGGGTTGGAAAGAAACTCCATTTCATCCCTGCCATTAACATGCATCTAGGATTTCACCAGTCACCTTCTTGTTTGTTGGTTGTTTTTTTTTTACTCATACAAATACAGCACATTAGCTTTATGAGGTAGATTCAACTGCATATGTGTATTTCCACCTCTGGAGACGTCCCCTTTTCCTCAGTGAAACCCCTCTGGGCTACAGTACAGGACAGAGCACAGTAACTGTTCACAAATGAAACCGACAGCATCCTGCAGATTACCGTACTGCTTTCTTCTGGAGAGACTTCTTGAGCTAAGAATTAAGTTTACTTTCACTAATTACATAACCATGCATGCCTATTGAGCAGTAGTACTATATCAGCATATTTAATGCCCAGTTCAAAGCAGAGTTAAATGAGCTGATCTACTGTTGCGCTGTGCTGGGAGCAGCTAAGCGGAAATAAACATATGGCTCGGAAGGAACGGAAGAAAAGAATTGCGGGAAAATGCAAAATATTGTGAGGAAACACAAAACATATTGCGAGGGAATGCAAAAGTAGTCCTCAAAACAATTCTCGCCGTGACCTTAAGGGAGCTCCATAGGAACATGACACAAATGACCAACACTAAGAAATGTTTTTTTAAATATAGATATGTACAGCCCTGCGTACAAGGAAAGACAGAAATTATTATTTTTAGATTTCTTATTATTATTACTTGGTAATTCAAATTTCAATATTTCTCTCGAACATGTAGGGCCCTCTGCATCTTGGTAAAATTGCTGATGATAAAACACAAACAACAGAAGACGTCAAAACTCCAGCAACACCTGTAGTATACAGAACAACTTTATTGTCAGACCAATGCGTTTCGGCTTGTGGCCTTCATCAGGGTCATCAGAAAACACATAACAAAAGGTCATGTGTTTTCTGATGACCCTGATGAAGGTATAAGTTGTTCTTTATACCACTACTGTTGCTGGAGTTTTGACCTCTTCAGACTTTTTCCTTCCTCCATGCACCTTGGAAGTGAAGTTGTGCCATAAAACACAAATAGCACCCAAATTAAAATGAAATCAACTTTTACGTTTTCATGAAGATTTCTTTATGTGCATAATAGATGTGTTAAGTCATAATAGGCAGTTATTTCACACAACTACAATACTTATAAACTGATCCCTTAACTAATGGAGGACGCCTGTGGGCCTCTTCTCAACTTCTATCACCATTCTGTTTATCTGCACATTACAAGTACAAAAAGCAAGCAAGTGAAAACTGTGAATGCATCAAACATGTTGTACTTTATAAAAGGCAATGATAAGCAAGCAAAAAGGCTGTCCCAAGGAAGTGGCTGAAAACAGAGCCACCCACCATTGATGAATGGATCGAAATAATTCATGAAATATATATTATGGATGAACAGCCCTACACTTACATACACCACATTTATACGTGTGCCTTTTGTGTCCTACGCTTTGACAATGTTATCGGAGCAATCATTTTCTCTTAGATTACACATTACATATATACTTGGTAGATACTTTTAATTTACACGATTCTTAACCAAAGTCACCAAGCTAAGTTAGCTAAAGCTAGTTTAATGGCCAACTTTTAAATCAAGCCCGAGAGAGGAGAGAAAACTTATTTCTACATGTTTGTATACTCTCTCCAACTCAGTCAGACATCTTGCCAGCTCTTTATCATGTGCCATGATCAGCCCACTTCCCAGCCAAATTACAGACTGAATTGGTTATCAGTCCCTCACACTGGTCCCCACCTTTAACATCTTGTTTTCACTTTTAGTTATGTTCATGAGGGTTTTGCTTGGGTCCAGAAGTAAGAGGTACAGAATATTTTCATGAGCCCCGGTCCCATATGGTGTTTAACTCTCAACCAACTCTTTAGCGCACACCAAGTACTGCAGAGTGACCTTCCCAAATGAATAACAGCTACATATAATAAGCACAATTACCTTTGAAGGATCTTCTGTGCCTCCTCTTTGCTGATGTCCAGTCCCAGATCAGCAAGGGACTGCTTTATCTCCATGAAGTCCACTTGACCTGTTGAAAATAGAAAAACAGTAGTCCTGACATTTCTCACATGCTGAGGGGGACAAATTCTCTGCCACTAACACGATAGATTGTTACTAGATGTGTAAAATTCCCAGCATTTAGTTTTACTTTTTAGGTACATTTTCAGTTTGTCGGTTTGTATACTATTTGAACCACAGTTAAATCCATAAACTTAAAGTTTGGTGTGATAATTACACCTTACCATCACTGTTTTTGTCCAAGCTCTTGAAGGTCAGTCGTAACTTCTTCTCATGCTCCTTTAGATACTTTGAGAACTCGTTGAAGTCGAGCCCATCATCTTTGTCTTGGTCTCCAGAGGAAACTATTTTCTAAAGAAAACACAGAATATTAGCGATCCAGTGTCTTCGTGTCATAGAGTATCGGAGTCTGCTGGCTGCTGGGTGTCTGACCTCCTCACAGGATGGTGGAGGAGGTTTTGTTTCTGCTGTGAGATGAGGTAAGTCTGCCAACTCCTCTTCACACTGCTTGATTCTGCCAGTCGGTGGCAGAATAACGCAGAGAAATGCTTCCTTTACTCAGAAAGGAACTCACTTCCTGTGTACAGTCCTTTAATTGGTCTAATTATCTGTCATTATCTTACGCTTTCATGGTCTATGCTTTCCTTCGATTTTATATTGGCTGCTTTGCTTTTATTAATTTACATCTGAATTTGATCACTTTTTATTCATTTGTAAATCAAGAGAGAATTTCATTCAGTTGTCTTGCTACGCTGTAGGTGCATAATGTTGCACAAAAATAAAACTGAAACCTGAACCTCAATGTTACTATTGAACTGCTTCAAGAGGTGAGCCGTATCATTATCACATAATCGCATGGATGTCAAAATCTCCTGTTTTACAACACCTGGCCACACACAGCAGTGACTTCCCCAACCTTTTTTCCTGACACACGCTTTTAAAGTTATCAGATTCACTGATGAGTGAGGAATGCAAGATTATTTGATCAGCGAAGGTGGGACCTTCCTCTTAAAGTCACAGCCCACAATAAAAGCTCACCTACACCTACAGTTTGAACTTTGAGACAGTTTCAGACATACTGGTGCACCTTTTCTTCACCCATCCTGCTCTTTACCAGCCTGATGTTGCTGTTATTTTTGTGGAGAAAGCAAATATCTAGAGAAGCCAGATTGTAGAAGATAAATGTATGCTCCAGGTGATTTGTTCCTATTAGGAAAAAACACGTGAGAAAATCTTTCTGTCTCCATCAGTTATTTTTTTCTTTTCCATTTGCTTTATTTTCGTGAAATTAAAAGAAAAAATACGTTTAAACGATCAAGACAAAAGATGTGCACAAAGATAATTAACTCCTTACTTCCTCTCTGTATTAGACTTCTCAGGATATTTTCTGGGGATCATCATCAAATCAAAGGGATTGTTTTAGATTTAGGACTAGAGTTTGGTTTTAAATTTAGGACTAGGCCTATCACAGGTGGATGAAACACTCAGATTCACACCTGGAGGGCACCAGGAACAACCACCACCGTCTGATCCGTTACACATTGGGGTGAGATTGCTTTCCCAACCGCTGTTCCCAAAGTCAAGAATACATTTTTGAAGCGTAGCTTTTGAGCTAGCTTGGACGAGAAGTCTTTAAAGTGCTCAGAAAAAAATGTAAAACTTGAACATCTACAATTTCATGACAACTGGGCAATATTTACTAATTCCAACATCTCACATGTTTAGATTTGCAGCTTTTCTCTGTTTTGTATCATCATAAACTGAATATCTGAAGGTTTTGGACTACTGGTTGGACAAAACAAGACATTTGAAGATGTCATCTTTGGCCTTTTTAACTATTTCCTGACATTTCATAGACTAAAAGATGAATCAATTAGTCTGATTAACAGATAATGGAAATACCTGTTAAAACAGACAATAAAGCAGCATGTGTCTCAATCTGTATTTAGGGACAGTACTTGAGTAAATGTACTATAGTTACTCCCTCTGAGGCCTGTAATTTAGAGTTTGGGTTACTTAGGGTTAATAATGCAGCCTGCCCAGTTCCTTCAGGAATTCAGTACTACAAGTACAAGTATTTGACAACTTTCTCTCGCTATAAGTACTGTGTACTGTGTCTACGGCTCTACCTGAGCTGCTCCTTTCCCAGTTGTGATGCCCATAGCATCCAGGCCTGCCTTCAGCTCGGACACATCCACCTTTCCATCCTTGTTGGTGTCCAGCTTGGCGAACAGATCCTCGTACGTTTTCGACGCATCTTCAGCACACTGGCAGTCCGTAAAAAACAGCTTCCTTACGACTTGATACATTGTTGAACTGAGAAGAACTTGTAGAGCTCCACACAAACAAACTAAAAAAAGGCAATTAAACTGCTGTTTAAACACACACAGCAGCTGATTCCTGTGGCTGGTACTTCTGGTTTGAAGCAGTTGGATAGTCCCGTGTGATTTCCGCAGTGCAGCTTGGAAAAGAAGTCGTAGAAAACATAAATCGGTCTAGAATACGGAATATACGTGATTTAATGTAGATATACAGAAAGCTGTTCGCGGATGAGGTAGCTTGGCAGCGCTGAGCAGAACAGTCGGTTCTGTTTGCCTGAAGAAGAAGAAGAAGACCTCCTCTTTTACTGCGTATACACACACATTACAGAGACACACCCTTCAGCAGGAACAACACTCGCACTAAGTAGGCTATATTATTCTATGGCCTATATTTCCATACCTGCAGCTATGGGATCAATAGTTTCCTTTCTTGTGCATTTCCCAAGCTTTCTGTTGCTGATTTTTCAAACGGAGTTATCTTTTGTTGTGGTTTTGTGGCGCAACACCCCCAAACACGCACGCAAATATGCATATTCATCCATGATATTCATACACTGACCAGTATAGTCCTTGCCCCACAGTGGGCTCCAAGTACGGAGTCGATGTAAGCAATCTGATTCCGCTCAGTGAGTCATACCCACAGGAATCTGACAGCTGGTCCAGGCAAAACATATCCCCAAAACTTTTTAATTAAGGGTCCATTGATATGAAGGCGAAAGAGGCAGAGAGTTGAATATGGAGAGGGGGTCGATGGATGTCCCGCAGCCGCTTTAGAAAGACTTGCACTTTGGTAATGTTGGCATTTTGGAAAACCGGAAATCTGATGATTAACCTCTTCAATTCTGGTTTTCCATCGACGATCTTTACAAACCCATGTTGTGCACCAAAGAGCGTTTTTTAAATTATAATGGAGATCCCAGCGTTTCCAAAAATGCCAAATATGTCCAGGTGATGTTTTGAGAAAACTATATAAAATTCAAACTATACCAATACAGAATCTTGCAGGTTTATACACGTGTGTACATTTTTCGTGGGAATATTTCACTCTGTGTACGAATCATATGGGTTCAATGTTCAGTAAAGTTGTAACAAATAGATGAATAAATGTGATGGGGTTTTCTTTAAACAAAGGATATATAATAATAATTAAAGAGTAAAAGAAACTGGCTTGAAAAGTCCAGTTCAATAAGATATAAGATATAATAAGCAGTGTCTAGATTGTACCACGAGGTGGCGACAAATGTTACATAACAGCAGCTGGTTTCACTTGTTGTGATCTGTCCAGTCAGTGCTGCTGTTGTCCTGCCTGACCGCCAGGAGGCGACGGAGAGAGGAGGCGGGCTTCTTTAAACTACCATCAAACTGATTGCTGTCTTCACTGTACATCCGTTTAATCAATGCTTACTTCAAAATAAAAGCAGAGCTATATACACTCGTTCAGTCAAAATGTAATAAACCTGACAAAAAAGAGCTAGTCTAACAGGATTTAGGATGAACTGGCTTCTAAGTGAAGAGAAGGTAAGAGGTTAACAACAGGGGGAAACTTAAACATAATATATGTCTGCATTGATGAATAGACTACATTAAAAAGTAAATGACAGAGGCACTGAGAGAAAAATAGAATTGGATGATACAGACTCTACTGGCCTACTACATTTAAAAGTGCATGTATACTTTGCTAACTCTCATGTTAATAAACCCAGTACTGCATTTCTGATAGTCATGAGTCATAAACTTGAGATGTGAGCAACTTATGATCCTTAGGGTTTGGATTTGGGGGATTTTGGATATCTGTTTACTGATATACTGGGCCATCATGGAAACAAAGCAGGTCAGTTTCAGGTGGAACTAGGCAGGGTAAACAGCAGACACTCAGGAAGACTCCTCCCTGAGGTCAGGGCTTAAGCAACACAGAGTAGCTTACATTTCTGAGTTCTCAGACCATTTTCACAAATGAGAATGACTTCTGATGATGATGATGGGAGCCGAAACGTCTTGATTCTGAAAACGGTGTCCAGATGACTACGACTGAATCCTTTTCTACGATGTTTACTGATATGTTTATACTTGCACCTTTAATGATATTTTATATTTGCACTCTTTATATCTGCACCAGTCTATGATCGGCACTATTTCCTACTTTGAACTGCAACTGCTGCACAACAATTTCCCTTGGGATAAATAAAGTTCTATCTTGCCTTACCTTTATGAAGATATCCAAATACCCCAGCAGTGCAAATGAAAATATAACATTTTTGGTCATTAACAATAACATCTAAGCATATTTTGAATGTACAATGTTTAGTTGCGAAGGAAAACTACTTTGTCCAACCCTGGAAACATTGTATGTGTTGTTGAATTTCTAAGTGAAGAGAAGGTAAGAGGTTAACAACAGGGGAAAACCTGAACAGAATATATTTCTGCACATATTAATACACCAGTAGGCAACTTTATTTTTCTTATTATTTAAGAGACTTAAAGAAACATCAAAAAGTAAATGGTAGAGGCACTGAGAGAGGATTCGAGGTGGTGATGCAGTCTTTGCTGGACTATTAATTAATAATGTTAAAGTGTATCGATAAATTGCTTTATTACTTTCAGGTTAACTGAGCGCAGTACTGTGTTTAGTGTGTCATATGGTAACATGTCTCGTCATGAGGATATCCACAAGACCCTGCAAATGGGAAAATACAATTTTTTGGTTAACAATAATATCTTAGCATATTTTGAATGTACAATGCTTAGTTGTGCAGGGAAACTACGAAATATAGATGTAAATCACTCTTTCCATTGTGTTAAACCACAATTAAGGCTGATATTTGGTTCACAGCCTTCATGACTACAAACTATGAACAAACAGAGAGGACATCAACATTGAGGTCTTTTTGCAAGTATCTTATTTTACAATTAGCATTTACAGAAGTAGTATTAATCTGTTGCAGAATATATCTGTACTTCAAACCTGATTTTAATGTGCTGTCTCTTCTGAATGGCCGATGAACGGGGTTTCAAAGCATATGCCTTTATTTTGAAAATTCACAACAGGAAGTGTCTCTCCTCTATGGCTTCAGTTAGCTTGACTGACTGTTGGTACCAGCAGCTTCACCATCCTCCCACAACACAACACACTGACTCTGTACTACAACACAATGGAGCTGTAATGTCAGCGACGGGCGATACTAGAGCATCTTCTCAAGAGTACTGAATCTGTGTATGGATTTAATGATGATGAAAAAGAAGAAATTCAAATTCAAGGTGGATTTTGAGCTGGACGAGCTCTCGTCAGTCCCCTTTGTCAACGGTGTCCTCTTTTGTAAAGTCAGACTACTGGACGGCGGGTTCTCCGAGGAGTCTTCTCGGTGAGGATGTTTGGTCTTAATACAGTCCTAAAAACTGACTGGACTTGCTTTTCTTTCGCTCGCAGGTTAAACTAGCTTAGGAGCTTTCGCCTATAATGTTACGTTAATAGCTAACCAGCTAACAGGCTACATGACTAACGTTAGAAACTAGCTCACATCTGTCAGTTGACTGCCATTGTAACGGTATTTTGGTTGTTCAAATGTAACGTTACCTGCCAGTCAAAGCTATTTTAACTGAGTAATGCCTGGCAGAATTGTAAACGACACATTGGCATCGCCTGTGGAAAACATACACTAGCATGTCTGTGACAGTTCGTGCTCTGAAACATCCATTCATTAGTTGGCATTTTCTTCGTGGTCAAGGCGACATCTGGTTGCATTTCACACGCTAACTTCCTCCCTGGTTGGGGAATTGATTACAGTGCTATGAGGAGCCAGCTGACATAACTGCCACAAAGCTAAATACGACTCCTCTATCTATTGCTGCTTAATCAATAGAGTCACTAATGTCATGTGTTGTCTTTGGTCCCTGTTTGGTCATAAAATTATCATTGAAGTAGGTGAAAGGTGTCTGACTGTCCTGCTTAGACAACCTGTTATTGCTTATATTGCAAGGACAATGCATAGTTGTAAACCCTTAAAAGTTACATGCAGTAGGACAATGCTGTCCCAAATCATTTCTGTCTCATAGTGGGAAATATTTTCCTTAGTAAATGAATGGGAAGAGTGTGGCACCATGTTTGTCTCCTGCTAGGTCAACTGAAACTGTACATTTGTTTTTTTAAAGGACACTGAAATAGTGGATGCCAAATAGTTTGGCATGAAAGGAAATTGCCCTATTCAATACCCATTATTTAGAGTCACCCTGTGGTCCACAGCAGTGTCATGATAATGCTGTCAAGTTGAGACAAGCAAAGAAAGCCATCTCCTCTCAAACCTGTTTTGGGTTTTCACTCATAAATTACAGTTAAAGTGGCTTTTATCAGTTGACGCCTTTTCCGTACAGACTACAAAGTGAAAAGCATTTAGGGCTGTAACTTATTAAATTATTTGTCTTCATACAGATTTTTTTTGTCCAACCAACAGTCTAAAACCCAAAGATATTTAATTTACTGTGGTATAAAGACAAAGACAAGCAGCCAAATCCTGGCAAGGTAATGTTTGGCTTTTTGGCTTGAAAAATCACTTAAACGATTATTCGATTATCAAAGTAGCTGCTGATTGATTTTCGATCGATTAACCATCTAATCATTGCAGCATTGGTCCCAAACCCAAAGATATTCATTTTATTATCATAGAAGACTAAGAAAACCAGTAAATATTCACATTTGGAATCAGAGAGAAAGCTGGGTGTTGGCCATTTTAGTTGTTTTTGCTTGAAAAATTACTTTAAGAACGAATCGATGTGTTGATCAATTTCTGTCGATTCTGTGTAGCTGAATGGACAGAGTGATAATGTTTGTCAGATGAAATGGATGTTAAAACAAACTAAAAAATGATACACCAAATCATTGGCCATAAAAGGAAATTATCCTGTACCCATTATTCAGAGTCACCCTGCGGTCCACAGCAATGTCATGATAATGCTGTTTTTGCTGTCAAGTTGAGACAAGCAATCTGTAACTTGTTTTGGGTTTTCGCTCATAAATTACACTGGCTTCTAATATTGGACTATGGGAAAAGCATTTGTTTTAGAGTAAAGCTGTAGAGATTAGATGATTAGATCCACCCGGATTATTTAAACAAGCCCTCTCTTTACTCTGTAGCAAGTAGCTCTTATAAAACGGCTAAATAGAAAGGCCCAGTGTCTTGGACTTTGTGAATCAGGATGCATCTCTAAGGCCATGGCATTAAGGTCATTTTAATATAGCTACAATTGTCTTTGTGCATTTTTTTCACAAGTGAGCAGCCACTGCAGCTAAATGAAAGTGAAGAGGCACTGTACGAGGATCTTTAATCCCATAACCCAGACAATGAAGTTCATATGGTTCAGATTCAAATCAAAACATCCTGTTCTGGATCTGAAATGTTTTATCTAGCAGAATTTGTAGTCATGTGTCTGAGTGTCATTAAATTACATTTTTCTGCAGCAGTTTGATTTGTTAGACCCACACACTAGATTTCCTCTGATACTCTTTTCAGTCATCCCAACTGTGAGTGTGAGGGAAGTGAGGATTGTTGCTTTATGAGCCTTTCTTTTCCTTTGGTGTGGTTTGTCATCAGAACTGCACCATTGTTTCTGCCCAAAACAAGTTTTCCTTGTTATATAAGTTTACCTTTTTTGAAAATATAACACTTTATGGACAAATTCAGACTTCATCTTTTCATTGCTGCTAGACATTGGAAAACACTGCGCCAAATTCATGTCAGAAAGATTTGTTTTCTGTGTAACAATGTGTTTGTGAGAGAGTTTATGCCTGAAGTCTGATCGCAGGTGCCTTTTTAAAAAGAGAGCAGCTGTAGTTTAACAAGATACCTGACCCATGTATAGAGATGATAGAGACAGCCTCCATTTGTGCTTAAAACCAGACTCACTCACACTCACTAATAGTTTTTTCTGCTCTGAGAAGTGCTGTGAGTTACAGTACATGCAATCTAGCCCAAATTCCCGAAGCACACAGTGTCCAGCTGGCTGGGAGTTCCCTCTCTGACTCTGGGAGTTCACTCAGAAATGTATCAACTCCAGGATGCAGTCAGCATTTCTAAAACATTGGCCACACATCTGCTGCTATTTATTTATAGTGAGGCAAGGATGCAGTGCACAACACAGGCCTGTATATTCAGTCAATCTTAACCGTCTTAACAGGGATCTGCACACCCTGTTAATGGTTTAAGTCTTATGTCATCAACAGACCTTGCACTACAACATTTTCTGTCTGTATCCCTCAGTCTTTTCCTCTTTTTGTCACTATTTTGGATGTAAACTCTTGTTAAATGTTTTACTTGTTGCATCATTGTAATTTGTACTGTATTGGAGAGGAAAACTGTAAGCTCTGCTTGTATTTAAGTCCAGCAAATTCGATTGAAATTAATGGCTTGAGGGCTGTCTATTTCTTAACAGAAGGGAGTTGGTTAGGTGTGTGGGAGAGGAGAGGATGGCAGTGAAAGAGAGGCCATCTGGGTTATCGTAATGCTGCCCACGCATACGCTCTTTTCTCTTTCACTTCATCTCATCCTTTCACTGAGAGCAGGTTACACCTCACTCTCATTTTAACCTCTAGTTATTGGCCGAGGATGTGTGTGCATGTGTTTCTCTGTTGCTCTCATGCCAAAACAAGCTACACCTGCTGCCATAACCTTTGGATTCAGCAGTCAAATGAATTACTAGGTGAAAACAGGACTGTTAATTAATTAGCTGGTTTATTAAGTGGCCAGAAAAGTACATAAGCTTTTACTGGCAACTTATCAAAGCAGGGGCCTTAAGTAGGAAAGAGATGTGAGGATTGTTAATCCTGTAGTCCTTCGACCTAAGTGGTTTTCTTTGTTATGTAATAGTGATGTAAAAATTAATGAAATTAAGTTGTTCTTCCACAGTTTAGGGATATGATCAGGTCTGCAAAAATGTGACAAGGCAGGAAATAAGTGGTACTTATGGTGGTACAGTTTGTATGGTTGTGCATAATGCAAAAAGATTACAAACTGTTCAGATATTCAATGCCAGCTTTTGAGGTTTGATACCTAAGTGTTTCTTTGTTTCTTTGTTTGTTTTTCCATTTTTGTGTTTTATTGTAGTAAAAATTCTTTCCCACGTATAGTATATGATGCAAGATGATTCTGGTACAAAGCGAAACAGTTAATTAGAGTTTATAATGTGAGTTGTCCAAACCATAAAAGGAAATGAACCAGCTTTTAAGTTGAACAGAGACATGCTCAAATGACTGAGCTACATAAGGAATGAAATCCTAAATCCCAACAGTGTTTGTACCAATCTCTACTCATTTAATCTGACAGCATTATCTGAAGCTGTCTAACATCTAGTTATAAATTGGCTTTAAGACCTCAACATGCAGCCCATGCACAAAAAAATGCATGATATCTGAACTTAGAGAGTGCTTAAAGATAGTCTAAGTCTTTGTGATTTCCCCTTACAGGGAGCCAGTGCAGGCCAACTGTGTTCGATGGAGGAAAAGGTTCTCTTTCCCCTGCAAGATGAGTGCTAATGCAGGAACAGGTGTATTGGACCCTTGTGTGTGTCGTGTGTCTGTCAGAAAGGTACAGTATGTGGCTGCTGAACTCCAGATTTCAGACTTAAGATATACATACAGTATTCCTACATAGTGTAGTTGATCCACAAGCTGATGCTTTGCATGTGAACATATAAGGTTCAGGAAAGGGTTTTATGCAAAAATAGAGGCTATTCTTCTTGTCAGTATAAAAACAAGGCTGCAATCAAGAGGAGTGCCTCATCTTTGCGACCAGAATTGCAGTACCTGGGTTAAATTCTGGTATTGGTTGGCATAGACTTTTATGTGGCAAATTGAGACGTGAGAGTGAAATGTGAACTCTAAAACAGCAGCCAGCAAGCACAGCATTCTGAAGAAAACAGACTCATCACTGAAATCTTTTGCTACCCTTTAGCCTTAAACATGAGTGTGCTTTGTGCTCTAGTTATTTAATCATGCCATGTTACATAGTTTTAAAGGATATAAGGGATAAAAACAGCAGTAAAAACAATAAAATTAATAAGCCTGAATAAGCCTCCCTGGTTAAATGCATCTGGTGTATCCACATTGTATCTGCAAGCTATTTCTGGTGTGCCCTGCTCTCTTTGTTTTAGGACACCAAGCGTCACATACCCAGAAAAACCTTTGTTATTGCCCTTTGCTACCATTTGGACCCAGCAACATTCAAAATTGTCCAGAGTGTTAAATTGATGTCATTTTTCGGCTGATGAAAAATGGCATATTTGTAATATTGTATTATTACAATTTACCAGACCAGTATTAAGTTAGTAAGTTATTAGTCTTAAGTTCAGTAACATTTTATATAACTTTTTTAACTTAATCATGTTTAAATTAAGCATGAATTGAGGATTTGAAGCTTTTTTGAGTAAAGTTTTAATTTAAATGTTTGTGCTTCTCTTTTTTAGGAGCTGAAAGGTGGGAAGGCATATGCAAAGGTAATTCCTCACATACTTAAGACGGTGTAGTCCCTCATTCCTCCAGAGGTGTTCCATCGTAGAAAAGGTTTCAGTCGTAGTCATCTGGACACTGTTTTCAGAATCAAGATGTTTTGGCTCCCATCCGGAAGTCATTCTCAATTGTGAAAAATGGTCTGAGAACTCTTCACAATTGAGAATGACTTCCGGATGGGAGCCGAAACGTCTTGATTCTGAAAACAGTGTCCAGATGACTACGATTGAAACCTTTTCTACGAACTCACATGCTTAAGTTATCCAACCCCATCCCTATCCCCAAACCCATCCTCCAGATCCCCTAGATTTACAGTAAATCAGCCATATTTATATAGATTGCCTTGTGAGCCCGTAGCAAACAGATGGCCTTCACTGCCCGCAGGTTGGCTCATTATGTCACATGTTCTCGCTTTCACTGTCTGAAAGTAGTTATTTACTGAGCAAGCTAAACCTCTTCTTGTGGACTTTCTAGACCAGATAAAAGCTTTTGCCCTTACATATTAGAGCTGCAGAAGATTACCAGCTTGTAATTGAAGAAAGATGTGTTAATATTGTTCAGTTTCCCTGAAGTTTCTCTCATGTCCTGACCGCTGTCATTTTACGTCCAGAGACTGCCACAGTGCTGACTGGGCAAAACGTGAGTCTCCTGAGAGAAAACAAAGTTCAACCAGTGCCATTCTTTCTCCTTCAGCTTGGTTTTACAGATCTGAATTTAGCGGAGTTTGCCGGCTCAGGGAATACAACCCGCAGATGTCTGCTGGAAGGCTACGATACCAAAAATACTCGTCAGGATAACTCCATTCTCAAGGTAACATTGAAGCTACGGTAAAGCAGCCGCACCCGTCTGATATGTTTTATGGTGGATAACTTGGTGTTTTGAATTATTAGTATTTTTAGTAACTACACTCGGAAAAAGGTGTTTGCATAAACGTCTAGAATTCCTTACAACAACAATGGTAGGTAGGTAGATAGGTGCCCAGGTAGTCCATTAGATTGTAGCCAGAAATACCACCTGCCCTTACCACAGCCATTTTCTGCTTTTATTTCATCTAGAATGATAACAGTCCCTAATGACAAAATTGTGACAAAATGAATGAACAAAAAAGAAAAAACTAAAAAATTGTCACCTAACATTTTGAGTTAATCATGGAGTGCAGATTCCACATGGCTTTTTAAGATCAGTTGGTTAATCTACATTTCTCCAGTGACTTTTGGAGTTTGCATATTTGATTCTTGTAAATTTGGAATAAAGTACAACTATGCTTGAATCAAAACATCATTCCTTTTTTTTCTTTTAACTAAGAATCCACGCTAATGGAAACCTTGAATGTGGGTCAGACCTGAATCAATTAACAAGTCTCTTTTTCTTTTCATAGGTTGTCATCAGTACACAGCTCATGTCAGGGGATCCCTGTTTTAAAACGTAAGTTAAAGTAATATTTTTCAACTTTAAATCATGCTAAATCTGCTTTGATCTGCAGTTCATACTGTATTAGGGCAGTCAGGGTTGGTGTCAGCTCACTTGTAGTTTAGTCATTTGAGATTCTTAACCATAAGATTTCAATTGGACTGGAAAACCATTTAATTGCATATGTTTTTGGACTAAAAGAGCTTGTGAATTAAACTATTCTCATGTTTGTGCTCAACAATAAACATGCCCAGATTTGGATATTTACAGTCCCCTTGTGAACCAAAACCAACCCTTGACCTGGACCGGACTGTAATTTTAAGCGATGTTCCTCTTTGTTCTGTCAAAACAGCCGTAGGTCAAACAATAGTGTGTCGATTACTTTTCTGTCTTTAGAGAAATTATAATTTATTTAATTATTCTGTATGGGGCGCCGAAGGTAGCCTAATGGTTAAGGCACATACCACTTACCGCAATGTGCATATTTGATTCCTGGCTGGGGGACCTTTGTTGCATGCCTTACCCATCTCCCTCTCTCCACATTTCCTGTCTGTATCTCTACTATCACTATCAGATAAAGGCAAGAATGCCAAAAAAAAAAGTTATGACATAAAATCTGCTGCTGACTGCTTTTGTTTGGGAGCTGTTCCAAGAATGCTGCTGTAGGTGTGGTACTGACATCTGTCAATGCTGTGTTTTGTCAGACTTGGCAAAGGTTTCATGGGAACCAAATGATACAGAATTATGCAAGACTAAATAACTAATAGCTCATCATATTTTCACATGTCAAAAGTACTGATTGATTTCATCCTGCAAGTATTGCATACTATAAGTAAACTATAAGTGGTCATACTAGTTATTCTAGTAGAAATACACTTTTCAGTGAAAGCAGTCAGTAGAGACGGAGAGAGAAATGCTGCTTTACCCAAGGGCAAAATTTGACCTAAAAATTATTCAGTAGCCTGTATGTTTATGCCAAAAGCTACATCTTCTTTTATTTCAGCATGTATTTAAATACGGAGTATCTACAGTAGTTTCACTTTTAGTCTTAGCTGAATGCTATTCTGAATGCTAATAGTTTATGACATTACATTATGGTCTTTCCCTTTGTTAATCTTAATGTTTGAATCCTCTCTCCCCCATTTCCCCTGTTTTTGTCTTTCACACCATGCTCTGTGTTTTTTTTTCTTACGAACGATTTAAATAATTAACTCGTAAATAATAAATACGAGAGGAGAAAGGGCCTTATTGTCTTTCCTCTGTCATCAGGCCTCCCTCCACAGCCACAGTGATCGGGATCCAGGGTGATGGAGAGAGCCTGCTGGAGGAGAGGAGGGGAGGGGACTCACAGAAAAGCTGTTCTGGTGAGACCAATCATGCCACATTACACTCCTCTGCTCTGCTTAGTCATCCTATTGGCTTTTCCAAACATTTACAGGCACCTGATAGAGCAAACTTTAGCCCTCCTCTTATGTGCTGAGCCAGTGTTTGGCGTTTTGTTCCACTTTTACGTTCATGTCCTTATGTTTATCTAACAGATACTGTAACAATGTTACTGTATACTAACCTGCTCTCCTTTGCTATGTTAAGCTCCTGCTAATAATTGGTGTAGATTTACATTGAAATGATATGGACACATCCCTAATAACTTTCGGGAAAGCTAAAATATTCCTTCCAACATATCACAAGGTTGAAACTAATTTTCATTTTGGTTAGACCCCATCCGCAAGTGGAAACTTGCTGCGCATGAGTAGAGTTGCTCAACATCACCTCATTGCTTGTTGTTGTTGTAGCGTCAGTTTCTATTATATGTGGCTATGTAGCTAGCAGATCTAAACCAACAATGAAAACAAAATGATAGATTCAGAGTAAGTAATTTGGTTACACTTATAATCTTAGAATAGTTATAATCCAAATTTACTGGCCAATTTCAGATTAGGGGAAGGCATAATTTATTGTAAGTAGTACCTTCTGATAAAGTGACCTGTTATATTTAATAAATCATTGCTTTAGAGCACCCATGGTAGTTCACATCAAGTAAATGTACATCGCTTACTAAATTAACTAAAGCATAACCTCATTTACCTGCCTCCTTGACATATGCCACCCCACCCTCGCGTCCCCACACCTAGCCCTTGCTGCTAATACAAACCGACCATTGCCTCCTGCTGCTTTACATTATTAAAAGTTTGACATAGACTGTCAAACTTCAGTAAATGACTGAAAGGCTTTTATTGTGTCATCAAGTTTAGCAATTTACATCTACAGTGAAGACCAATTTTTTTTTGCACATTTTCAGCACTTTTTTGTTGGCGTATAGTGTCAGTTAGGTAACTTTTTAATAAAGCTGCAGGAGATAGGTGTGTATTGCAGGTTGGTTGTTGAAGTCCAACTTCCAACACATCGAGATGAGCATCAATTTTACCATGCTGTCCTGTCATATTGAAAATCACGTGCTGTGATCGCAGCGCAGTCCAACTTTATGGAAATGAACCTCTAGTTTTTTTAACCACAAGTCATTAATTAAACTGCAGACATCGATATGATAACTTGTGTCTGATTCTTCTTATTTGTGTGTGCACGCATGTCTCTCTTCATATAACTGCTATTTATCTCCCATCCAGCACTATGAAAATATTCATCTTCCAGCTGCCCCTTTCTGCTACATTTCACTTCCGTTTCATCCCCCTTCTCTCTTGTTCTGTGTGTGTCCATGTGTGAACACATTGCAGTGTTGAATGCTTCCTCCTGGAAGCTTCAGAGTGTAGTGCAGCTCTTTCATGTATAATTTAAACTAGTTCCCTTGTAGATTAGCTACAATCTGCTCTGACCCTGTAGGCTCATGGTTAAAAATAGGACTCTGTGCCAGTCTGTCTAGGGGGGTTGTGTGTTTGCATGTGCACACCATGTGTGTATTTGTCTGCTGAAGACGATGCTCTTTCCCATCAGCATCATCATGTCTTGGCTGTGCATGTTTGCAGTGTGTGTGCAGGTCTGTTTCGTGTGTGTGAGCATTATCAGTTCAAATGGGAGATTTGGTAAATTATGAGCAATTATGGTGTATTATTTTGTAGCTGGATTTTTGTTATAATATACAGTATTTATGTCTGCTTAGAGATATTGTGTTAACCCTTGGATGCATAGGTAATAGGTATATAGGTACATGTTCCATAAGTGGCTCAAGAATTACCTGTATTAGAATTAGAATCAATAGTGTAAATAAATGTATAAATGTTTGTTCATAATGAATATATGCTATCTTGAGTTTTGCACAATTTAAAAAAAAAATGTATTCTACACAAGAATTATAAAGATTTGTAATGTTTGTTCCAATATCTGGAATATGATATTACAATTCCAAAATATTGGGGGGGGGGGTGGCCGGGAAATTTTTGGCCTACCTATTCAGCTCAGGGTTAATATCTCTTGAAACTGGGTCTATTTTCTGTTGTGTTGCTGAGGCAGAGGCCTTTCCTTCCTTTCCCGCAGACATTTGAACTCTGAACTGTTCTGCTTTCTGGCATCTCAGCCTTTGGCTTCTTGACATTAAAATGGTGGCACACATGTTCATGTTGCTGCACGTGTTTTTTAAAAGGCTCAAACTTAAAACACTATTATACATTCTGTTCCATCTCAGTTGTCAAGACTGTTCTTCTTCAGTCACGCAGATAGTATATTGCAGATGATTTCCTTTAGATTGTAGAACCACCTGAGCTCTGATACTGTTGTTATCGTGGGCAAAGACAGATGAGAAGACAGCCTCAACTATCCGCTACAGACCACCTGGGTGGCATGAGGTGCGGCACCTGTTGATCTGAACATGACGGACCATGCATGACTCAACAACTGCCTCGGTGGACGTCCAAGGGTGCATAGCGACAGAGGAGCGAGGTGGAGGTCCCGAATGGTGCTCGACCAGGCGAGAGCGAGCCGCAGTAGTGGCATGTTTCCTTGGGTGACGGGCAGACTGCCGCCACAGGGTCAGAGAGGACGCTGGTGGCGATGAAGAGTGTTGTGGTGCAGTCAATGGCACGGAGGATTGGGGTTGCTCACAGAGAGGGGGGAATTCCTGCTGATCCAGGTCATCGATTGTGGGCTCCAGGCCTTGAAACTTATTCTCCAGATGTAGAGCCTCTGGCATAGAGCAGCGAGGGGAGCGCTTGCCTCGCAGCTTTCTGTCCTTCAATAAGGTCCAGGGCTCTGGGGTAGAACAACAAACACGAACAGGTGCTTTATACAGTATCTGGGACAGAAATTTCTGGTCATGTCTGTCTAATCTGCAAAGAAGAGAACAGTATGTTGGCATGTATAATAGGAACATGTAGTGTGGGGTGGTGCTGTGTTTTCTGGTTTTTACGAAGTTGTGAATACAGTCAACCACAAATTTCTTTGTTCAGCTATTCCTGCTTTTATTCACAAAAACACTATATATACACCACATATAAATCTGGTGTATTGAGCTGAGGATGAGCCATGGTATTAAATAAGTACACAGCGTGGGCCTTGACAGGTTTCATGCTTGTTTGGCACCAGTTTCTTTCTGACAATATGAGAAGGCATAAGAAAAGCTGTACATGTAGGGTTTTTACTTAAATTATGTTTTTTTCAATAGAACAGACTCTTGTAGAGCTTTCAGGCCTTCATCATCCCCTTTCCGTCTTTTCTTCTGTTCTTTCTAATCCAGCAGAGAGTCGTGAAGGGAAGTGTCCTGTTGTTTCTGATGAGCTTGGGGGCTGTGGCCACTCCCGAACGTCCAGCTACGCCAGCCAACAGTCCAAACTCTCAGGTAGGGGCACCCCACATTTACCCCTTATTTACTGTTGTTGACCTGACATGGATGCCAGGCAATCATAAAGACCATAACACAAAATGTGTGTACGGTCAAACTGAGAAAAGCTTTTGACTCAGGAGGAGGGGGGAAGTGATAAAATTATTTTCCAGTGACACTCCACCAGAGCAGTTCAAACCTGAGGCTCGAGTTTCCATTACAAGCAGATCAAATGACTGTAATAAAAGATTAGAGGAAGTACAGAGATGTACTGAGAACAGCTCTAATGGCCCTCTAATTTTGAATTTGAAAATGTATTTCCTGCCACATCTAACTCTTGATAGATTTATTTCAACCTCACATTTGTGTGGGAAGTTTGCTCTTCCATGGCTGTAGTGAACTGATGCCCTGAGATGTCTGTTGCTTGAAATGGCTTCCTGCAGACATGAACAGCACGTGAGTGTGTGGGTGTCACTGCAACTCTGAGCTGCTAAATCTTTTAACACATTGTAAGTTGCAAATCTGCTCAACAGCACAGCAAAATGTGTTTTGCTAGAAAAAACTAATACTGAATAATGCCTCATTAACATCAATTGATTCTTTAATTTTAATTCAGATGTTAGGCAGTACGTTTGTATCTTCTTCTACACTTGTCTTCCATTAGTAAAGCAATTACTAATCACTTTAAATTGATTATCTATCATTAATATTTAAATGCAAATGAGACTACTGATGCTATCACTAAATAAATGTGGAATATTATGAATGTATGTCAGCAGCAGGTGGTTGCAATCTCTTGAATGCTACAATACAGGATTTCTCAGGGCATACAGTTACTTAACATTACTGACAAATCCGTTGCATTAATATAGCACTTTTATCCAAAGCCCTTCTCTCTCACACACACGGCAGCGAGCTACCATGCAATGCAAGGTGCTGGCCTGACTATCAGGAGCGTTTGTCTTGTCCAAAGGCACTTCGACGTGTGGACAGGAGGAGCTGGGGATTGAACTGCCAAACCTGTTATTAGTGGATCACGAACCATAGGGCAGTGGAGTAGAGATGACAAAATATAAAGAGCTGCTGGTCAAAGATCAATTTTTACTTGACTTTTAGAGAGGAAAGGTATACATAATACATTTAATCTGAAAATGTCATCCCTAAAGTAACTCTAAAACAGCTATAAGATGTTTTTATAACAAATGTATCAAATGACAATGTGAAAACAGTGTGGAAAGCGTTACTCGTAGAGATGAACTTACAGAGAATTATCACCTGTATCTGCAGCTGTTTTTTGTGAAAAAGCTACAAAATTAACTCACTGTACACTACCTGCTCAGCACCAAACGGCAGATAGACATTGTTAGCAACTACCTGGTGAACATAGTGGAGACTTTGGTGGCAAAAGAGCCAGATAGTTCCCTCAGGAGTCGGTAAAGTCAACATTGTGATTACTGCTGCCCCCATCTGGCCAAAAAAAATCAGTTATTGCAGGTTTAAGAACTGCTACTGTATTATTATATTATAAAACCATTGTCCATCTCTCTCAGGCTACAGCACAGGTCACTCCCGCTCCTCCAGCATGTCAGAGTTCAGCCATCGGAGAAATCATTCAGTGGGCAGCGCCTCAACGGGCATCGGCAGCATCCCAGAGCCCAACGAGGACCGGGACAGAGAGTCCAGACCCTGTCCCGCTCTACCTGAGCACCCAGTCCCCACCACCATTAGCAACCCAGCGGGTACTCCAGTACGGAGCGCTTCGTCCTGTGAACGTCTCAACAGGTGAGTCTTAATTTATTTGGCAAGTAAGGAGCACAAGGAAATGTAATTTATGAAAAGTACATACAGATGTAATCATCACAAAGAGAAAGCAGTCAGCAAGTCATATGTTTTTTATTGTAGGCAATGAGTACAAAATAGAGTAGCAGTAAGTTGTTTTAGGGAAGTTAACAATCACACCTGAGACCTGTGTCATATTTCAGGAAGCAGCTGTCATGCAGTAAAAAGCTGTGAGGCAGAACAGCAGAAGAGTATCTGTGGTTTTATTATTATGTGGTGTCAAGAGGGGCTCTTAAAAAATAAAAATGTTAGTCATTGTGTTTGTGGGATCTAAAAATGTCCAACTATGAATCATGCTTTTCATACTGAAGACTGGGGATGGTTTGAAGTACTTTTATGGCTTACGGTGCACTTTATATTTGGCCAACAGACAAGGTAGCATGTTGTACTTTATCTGTATTGATTTTCAGGTTTTTGAACGAATAGTTCGACATTTTGGTTCACTTTCTTGCTGACTTAGATGAGGAAATCGATTCACTTACCCTCAGCCCTTGGTATTACGTAACAGCATAGGTCACATGGAGGAAAGTGGGCGGGGGAAATTTAAATGGAATGCACTTGCCCTTGTAGTCATGACAGATCGTCAGCCAGTTATGTGTGCAGTGCCTTATTGCGTTGTAGGTACTTTACAATAATTACTGATGCCTTTCAATGAGGCCACAGGATTTCCTTCGGATTGCATTACGTCTGCATTTTGTAAGTGTGCTTGCAATTTCAGAAATGTCTCTTGTGAGCTTAGAAAAGCAGCATAACTTCTGTAGCCTACAATACAATATTGGGAATAAGTAGTTGTATTGGGGGAATCTACATAGCTCGTTGATGAGGAAATGAATGAAAAACTGCAATGCACAGTGGTTGATCTGCAGAGCTGAGTAACCATCGTTGATGACTCGCTCCCTCCCACAGACAGGATGCCCCGCCCCACTTACTCAATTTGAACAAAAAAAAAAAAAGCACTGGTTTAGTGGCCAACCAGTCATTGAGTGAAGCATGCACGCGCGCGCGCGCGCACACACACACACACACACACACACACACACACACACACACACACACACACGGAGAGTAGAGATGAGAGACGAGACGGAGAAATTATTTCACCTGGCGTGCTCTGAAAAGAGAAAAGTAGACAGCAGAAAATTAGCTTTTAAATCAAGAATGGACAGACTCTTACATGTTCAATCTTCTCACTTTCTCAGCAAGAAAGAGAATAAGCGTATTTCCTTTAAACATCCAGGGTTTTGTCAGAAGACTGCTCAAATAATATGCACAAACATTATGATGTAGATGTAACTGCCAAACTGACCATAGTTTCTAATCTTAGTGGCAAGATAAGTCATTTTTTATTTATTTATTTTTTTTAATTTCAGTAAGCACTATGGAGCAAGAAGCAGTGGTTAAAAAAGGCCAGTTAGCCACAAATGTTTGCAGTAGTACTACTGTCCTAGCAGCAGTAAGTAGCACTGGCAAGTGTGTGGCTGCTACCAATGAGTAGACTAAAAACAGGCATAATTTCCAGCTGCTTAGATAGAATCCATCAGGCCACTGGTTGACCACACCCCTGCTTAGCACTAAATGAAATGTAGATTCAGTATGAGAAACAAACAACATTTGCAGTTTGTGGTGGAAGCCATTAGTGGTCAAATAGACAAAATGACTCTCGTATTTCCTACACTCAGACACCCAGTGAAGCAGGACTCCATGGAGTCTCAGCTAAAGAGGATGGACGACACACGAGTGGATGCTGACGATGTTGTGGAAAAGATTCTCCAGAGTCAAGACTTTACACCCAGCCTACTGGACTCCAGTGCTGAAGGTAGGCAACACATTCAGAGAAACAGAGTCAGGTGTCTTTTATAGAATGCAATGCTGTGATATCAGCAGATTCTATTCTTTCAGGTGTCAATGTTGTGTATGTGCCCAGGCAGATTTCCCCCATCTATTGTCTCTTATCGTATTGTCTCTTCAAAGAAAGGTTAAAGTTACCAAATGCAACCATATTCTCATACTCTATAGCAGTAACAATAAGCGATTACTCGATTGACAGGACATTCGCAACAATTTTGAAAATTGGCATTTTGACTTGATAAATAACTTACAAAACAAACATTTGCTGGTTCCACCTTCTGCAATGTGAGTATATGCTGCTTTTCAGTTTTATATAATTGTAAATTGAATACTTCAATGTTCTGGACTGTTGAAGATGTTACTCTGGGATCTGGGAATTTGTGATGAGCATTTTTCTCCAATTTTGTGAAACTTTATATACATGAATTATATTATATAGGGCTGCATCTAACAGTCATTTTCATTATTGATTAATTTATTAATTGTTTTGTCTATAAAATCAGAAATTTGTGAAAAATGCCCATCCAATTTTCCCAAGGTGAGATTATCATATTTCTCATTTTGTTTTACCAATAATTCAAAACCAAGATTTTCAATTTACAATGATATAAAAGAAAAAAAGCAGGAAATGTTAACACTTAGGAAGCTGGTATCAGCAGATGTTTGGATTTTTGCTTGAAAATTGACTCAAACGATAAATCGATTATCAAAATAGTTGTCAACTCATTTTCTGACTATCAACTATTCAAATAATCTAATCGTTTCAGCTCTACAATTAACCCCCCCCCCAAAAAATCTTTCAATTTGTATCAATCAATCATTAGTTGCAGCCCTAGACTAGAGCACTACAAGTGTTAAATGCACAGCTACTTTGCATAACACAATAATTAACTTGACAGTATTGTGTTACCCCACGAGTCAGTCTGTGTACTCAGAGGAGTAGGGCATTGTTTTTCTTTCCAAGGTCTCATCCAGCTCAAAGCTTGGAAAAGAAAGCTGCTGTCAATACATGATTATTTTTAGATTGCCTAGCAACTGGCTGCTCCTCATGACAAGCATTATACAGGAGGATGTCGGTTCTCTCTGTTCTGACCTAATGTTACTACAACTGTGTCTGTTTCAGAGGAAGGCTTGCGTCTGTTTGTTGGCCCGGGGGGAAGTACAGCCCTTGGAAGCCATCACCTTCCCACCAGGTGAGCGTGGGATATTCACTGAACTGAAGTTATATAAAATGATTTGTTCCTCATAGTAGATGGAGAGGGTGAAGTTGGTTGTGAAAGTCTGTCGAAAGGTTTAACCATTATTTAGTGATTCCTACTTTCTCTGGATAAGAGCAGACAATAACTGCTGTCTAGGAGAATGTTTATTTTACTGTTTCAGCTTTTATTGCGGCATGGCTCTAGGGATGGCAATATTAGTCTGTCCAACCACTATTGGATGAATTGCCACGATACTTTGTACAAACTTTTCCTCTAGCACCACCGTGACGTTGACATTTTTTGTTTTGATTGAAATGTCTCAACAACTATTGGATAGATTTCCCTGACAGTTTGATGGATATATTCGTGTCCCCCACAGAGTGAATTTTAATAATTTCAGTGATCTATCGAACAATTTTCATATTGCTATTGATGAAGTGTCTATCGCCGGTACATAGTTATTGTTTTAATCGCCCAGGCCTACTCTTACTACAAATTAATTTTGATACCATGTTCTTTTCTTTGGTAAGACAGATCAAGGGACATAATTCAAGAAACCTCTCTCATACCAGAGGGATGTTGCTAATTAGTGGCTATTGGTAAGACAAGTGGAACTAGTTTTACAGTAATGGTGGATGGACATCTGAACAGGCCATGGCATTCAGATGAAGTTGCCTATCAAGCCAGTTGGGCAAGCCACTATAGTTTAACCTGAGAAGATACAATGTAGATGTAAGGCCGGTCAAGCTGCCAAGTATCTGCTCTTTGCTATGGTGAGAGTAGGAGTTAAAGGCAGCTTATAGGTAAGTTAGGTCAGGGCTAGAGAATGATGTTGCCTGTCAAGAGGCCAAGTAGATTTAGGACAGCACAGCCTGAAAAACATCGTTTAACATGAATACTGGGCTTCCGTAGGAATGCTCACCCAATTTTTGACACATTTTACTGTGTACTGATAACTGTTCTGTATTTAAATAGTGACCTGGTTTGGTGCAGAAACATTTCAACACTAGAAAAAGAGGGGATGATATGAATTGCCAGCTCTACTCTGATGTGTGAGCCAGATATTACATCAGGTTGCTAATTTTGTCTTTTCTTTTCATCCCAGGGTTGGTGGTGGAGCGTACGAGCAGGTGGTGATAAAGCGTTAGACCTGCAGCCTCTCAGAGGTGGACTGACATTGCATACATCAAAAAAACGGATGCAAGGCTGTGTTCGTTTCAATCTGCATTCCTACAGCACACACGTTACCTGATCAGCACCGTGTATGACCTGATCACTGAACAGTTGACATTACAACAGTGCCCTCCTGTGTTCATATCTCCTACATGACACTGTAGATTCCTGATAGCTTTTTAAGAGCGAGATGTAGACTGTTATAATCTCAGTGTAAACATACAGATGTGAATTAAGAGAAATGAAACATTGACCAGATTGTTCAAAACATGTATGTAACTGAAACTGTCCACTCCTGGGTGTTTTCTGGGTGTAGGTTAGCCTCATATTTTTGAGGTCAACTTTATCACCCAGCATCCAAACCCAACCCATTTTAAACTGTTAGGAACTGGAAGAAAACTTTCTAAATGGAGGAAACCAGGACAGACTGTGTGTGTATCATCAGAACGAACTGAAATCTACACTGAAGAGGAGTATGCGATGCGTTTTCAATACATTCCTTTTATCTCTGTTTGTTTTGGACTTCCTTTTCAAATAGGATGTTCTATTTAATGTTCGCCTATAAGCTGCTAAAAAGCTGTAGTTGTTGGCACCCGTTGTGTTTTGAAGGCGAGAATATTTTACTACAAAGACGAGGCATCAGACTTGACCTATTTGACGTGTGAACGTGGATTGTGTGTGTATGTGTCTGCTATGTGGTAAGACCACTTTTATTAGTAACAGTTATCCTGTTATCTTGGATGAGTGGAAGGGTGTGACATGATCTCTTGTAAGGAATGTTATTATGGGTACTTGCAAAGATAAAATTGGGACAACATGATTTACATGATGCAATTTGCTTACTTGATAAAGAGGTTATTGTTTGGCACACTGCTGAGGATTCTTTTAGAAAATCCTGCAGTATTAATCTGCCCTACAAAGGCAAAACGCAGTAACAACTTATTTGGTAAAAACTAACATTTGCTTCGCCATATAATCAAATAGCCATTTCTGTTAAAACAGCTTTTAAAATCTGCAGTTATTACAATTCGGAGCTTAAAACTAATCCAAACAACAGTAACTGCACTCTGGCTGTATAGATACTGGCTTTGCATTGCTCCCCGGGTTGCAATAACTACACTTTGGTTTGGGCTCTAGAAGCCGTCACATTTACTGCCCTCTGTTACAGAGAGACAGCCAACTAGACAGCTATAGAAAAAGAGCTATGTCAATTGAAAGCTAGCTGGTGAGATATCACCATGGCTTGCCTTAGCTAAAGGCAAAACAATTTACTCACTGATTTTTCCCTTGGTGTTACCTTTAAATGGAAAAATATCCATTTTGATGAACTGACACCTTGGTAATTCAGTTTCTTATTCCATATACTAAAATCCAATCATGATGGCAATAACCCAGCTAACCCCTGCTAAGGGTAACTATCTTAGTAACTTCCATCTTTGCTTTTGAAATTCATGTGTTTTGGTGTGATTGAGCTACCTTCAAATCACATTTAAATGTATTAAATTGTAAATTATAATATTGATTTCAATATTAAAAATAGATGTACAGACAGACCTGGAAACAGATCACTCAAAATAAAGTTCATTTTAACTAGTTTTAAAGAAAAAGAAAGCTGAAAGAATACTTTGTTGATATATATATATAGTTTTACCCTCAAATTCCCTAAAGATTATCCAAACACAGAGTGCAGTTTCTGCTTTTTTGTTTTCCTGTTTGCTATGTAGGTCCTATGGCACTGACATTACAACTTGTTTGTTATGCAGTTTGCCAGCCCTTTTTTCACTGCTTCTGTAAGTTACTGCTCTCTACCGTTGTAGGGCAGTAAATACTTCGTATAATAGGGGCTTCTATGATGAACATTACTATAGAAGGGCATATATCTAATGCCCAGCGTTTCAGCTACGTATCTATTGTATACCTGTGCTTTGCAAGTCAACTACAGCTTTCTGACCTGTTGACCAGGAAGCTCACATCAGTGAACATGTGCAAGATCCTGTGATGTACCAACAATTGCATTAATGTGCAAGTGATGCATACTGTAGTTCGTTTCACTTTAGGATTGTACAGTGAAGGACTAGTTAAGTAATCCACTGCCATGAAGAAAATTTTGTGTTGTGTATGTATATCTCCTAACATCTTAGCAACTGTTAGAATTGAGAACAATCTTATAACCCATCTAATAACCAACACAATCAATACGTGATCGATTAGTGCTACAGACAGAAATCTAATCTAACAATATAAATCTGATGAGTTTTGAAATCCTGATAGTGTCATGCATGTTGACTATTTGCATTTCAAGCCTAATAGGAGATTAAGTGCACAATTTATTCAGTTAGCAAATTAACCAAAGTACACAACACACTGTTATAACCTGGGATCGTGTCAGGCCTATGCATAAGGAGAATATTAGACACATTATAAATTGTAATCTCCTGTCATAAGCCATAGTGGAGGTAGGATATTTCCTCTTCTAGATAAACTATATACATGTTTTATCAATTTCTGCACAAGCATCATCAGTGTATGGTGTTTTAACTATACGTCAATGTTCTGTTTTTATGTTTGTATGTTCTGCATGATTAAGATGTCCTTTTGTTAGCTTGCAGAACTTGACACATTTGTGTTTTTCCTAATTTGATATTGTGCCATCTTTTAATCTGAATATTTCCACACTGAAGGAACAATTTTGCTTGCCTATTTAGCATGAAGGAAATCATTTTGTTCTCATTACTTCATGTTAAAAGCAGATATCTAACGTACGTCAGTGTTCTCATTTTGTGTTTTTATTTTCGGCATGGTTTAAATGTCCAATGTTGAAAATCACATCTATAGGATATCATCGTCTTTGTTTTTTAATCTTTCATTGCTGATATTGTGCCATATTTTTGCTAAATATTCTAATGTTAAGGGGGGGGAAGTGTTCTCACTACATAGTTAAGTGTTAAGTTTGATTTATGGCTATTAAATATCAACTATTGGAGATTTTTGTGTGCTTTTTGGATAGAAGTCACTTGTTTTACCTGTGTGACACAGGTATGTTCATCTTGGTACCTAACATGTTGTTACAAACATGGTTTCTTCTCTTCTGTGAAGCTGTTGTCTATATAAAACTGTAAAATGTATTCTCCGGTAAAGTGATGTTCTGACACTGTCCAGCGTTTCCTGTTACAGACTTGTTCTTTCGACCAACCTTTGCTTCCTTAACAAGTGTACTGGATGCTTCAAATGTGTACCTTGCACTGTTGAATAAAACTGTTAAAAACCTTGAGCATGTGTAGATTGCGCTTCAGCCTTGGTATAATGCACAACAATCACAATATGAACATTTTCTCACATTTAGAGTTTTATTGAACTATTTACATTTAGACTGAGTCGCCTTCCGTCAGTAAACTCGTATTTTATAGGCCAATGGGTATTTTATTTTCATTGACCTGCCTTAAGACATTTGTTTCATACTCTAAACACAAGGTTGCAGTCCAAACAAGCCATCTGACAAATCCAAAAGCCAAAGTTTCCACAGGGCAGCTTGGGATTTGTCAGTGCAACTTGTACTGTCCAGTAGTGACCAAGGGAAACCATTTATTCACTCATGATTTCCCTTGGTAAAATTGAACAAGTCACCTACTTGTCCCGACAACAAAGTTGTATCTTGCAGATCAAACATTTGTCCCCCACGCTTCCTCTTGCTCAGCACTGTGGGAGCACTGGCTGGCCTCTGCATACCCACTGTCCTCCAGATAATTGTGATCCTCTTCTTCAAGGTCTAAAAACACAAATGAAGGACCAGTGTCACAACCACAGAAATCATTCAGTTAGCAAATTCATAGGATAAGCAGAAAAGCAAGAACTAACATTGCAAAGTCTGCTGATGATGCATTGTTTTCATAAGTGCAATGAGCTGAGTTGTGGAGAGCGGTGACTGGGGAAACCAAGCTTTGTGAACCACTTAACTACTATGCAGCCATTGTGCTGAAAATGGTTCATTGTTATGAAGCATTGGTGACATCTGCTAGGCAACTCTTGGTATGGTATTTGTAGTGGAAGGATTAAATCCAAGATGATGACGAAACAGTGAGTCAGAAGAAGTTGTGTTACTGCTGTCATTATTGCCATTCTGCTCAGTAAATGTTATATTGTAAAAAAGGGGTGTTGAAGAAAGGCATTTATACATCTTGCAGTGATGCCTCTGCTTTGAAAAGTTGATACTGTGTCGAGTAGTCTGCTTTCACTGCACAATGTAAAGATATGTTGAGTATGTGACAAATAAAATCTTGAAACCACTGGAGAGGAAATATATACACCACAGGAATCTTCACATCTTATATATAATACATTCTTCCCCTGCTCACTATAAATGTTTATGTTTTACACATATAATAGACAAAGGTGCTCAAATGTTAATAGTACCATGGTCCTGTACAAGCACAGCCCAGCCATCCTGGCTCAGTTTAACTTCAGGGGCCTCCATCAGGAAATGTCGGAGATTACTGAGATTTCCACTCAGGGCACAGATTTTGGGGCAGCGGGACCACAGCACAGCCAGAGGTACAGACACATACCTACCAGCACAGACAAAAGGTGATGTTAGGACAATATGTAACTTTTATGATAGCGGTGATGACAAATGTTTACAAATATTTTTCAAATTAAAGACCAATAATGACATTTGTGAGACATTTTGTGCAGCTACATGACAAATTTTAATTAAAAAACGTAGAAGTTTGGAAGAAAACAGCTAACCTTATAACCTTTGAATTTGAGTGATTACTTAGTGATTTATGTTTTTGGTTTACTGTGGTACTTTGATACTTTTTAGTAGTTGACATGGTAAAGCATGAAATGTAATGAGACAACTGTAAAGGAGGAAATCCAGTGTCTTTACAGCCAGTCAAAAGTAGAGATGCCACAGAAAAAAGGCCTGTGCTCGTGATCTGCAGTCCACAAACTGCCTTCTGACTCGCCATGGCCACACTGTTCCTCCTCATCTTCCTCAAGGAAACACACCTGTGCAATTTGCAAGACTCCTGTTGTCCTTGGACATTTGTCCAAAACAACTTTTCATCCTCTCTTTCCTTATCCTCTGACACACCTCTGCCACATTGCTCCACTGGATTTTCCATCTCTGCTCCACATGCTGCTGCGAGGTATCATATGTTTTTTTGTTTTTTTAAAAAGAGAGAGAAACATACTGTAAGCATTTTATGTGTTTAATTGGCCAAGTACTTTTTTTTTTTTTTTAAAAAAACAATGATATCCTGGAGAAACCTTTGATTTAGAGAAAACTGAGAAAAAATAACCTTACTGACCTTTCCCCATTTTATTAAGTTCAAAATATTTCAGATCGCTTTTTGCTGGCCCTACTGCGTTGCATATTATCAAACATACACACAACTTTTTAGGAATTGAGAACAACTGCCGGGATGTTCACCTGTCTGTTTCTCTTCCATCTCCATGCATCGCTCTGACGCTCTGAGACATTCCTCCCCTCGTCCCTCAGTCTGGCACGGTGTGTAAGTGTCGTCCCTCTCGCCAGTCTGCAGCTCGCCAGCCTCGATCCATCTTTTCTTCAGCTTTTCTGCCCAGTACAACACCTCACTCACCAGGACCCTCCGCAAGATGTTGTTGTCACGGAGGCTGGGGTAGTTTATACTATACAGCTGATACAGAAACAGATAAAGACATAGATGACAATATTAGATGATCATAGAAACCTTTGCTGATTGTGAGACCCCTGAGTGAGATTTTTACTGCCCAACAGCACACAGGGATTGTACTATATCTCAAGAGCCTAATATGGTTGCTGATCAATAACAGTAAGTCGGTTATTACTTAGCCTGGTGTAAAAACATCTGGCTTTAAAAACTTACTTTTCTTGCCTGTTTAACTGTTTCATAACTTGGAAGTCCAAGATTTAGATTACAGTCTGTTGTTATTCCTACTCTGACCAGCTAGTTTACTCATCCATAATTAAGATTTTTTTTGACTTGGTGTTAATTACAGGTTTCTATTTTTAAGGGGGCAGTGCCTCAGACTTACAGTAACATATGCACACTACCAAGACTACAGATTTTGTCGTTGCTGATGGTCACCAGCAGAGGTCGACAAAGGTAATAGATTAGTTAATGTCCCTTTAAAAACTCGTCCCGGTTATCATGTTCTGGGAATTATCCATTTGTATTACTACCCCCATGTCCAATGCTTTACTTTTTTCTTCAAATCTTTATTGTCACATTTATTTTACTTGATAAATACTGAATGAATTTAATAAATCAAGTTCATTTACATGGCATGAAATGATAAAAACCAGTTTCCTGTTCATGTCTTCACTCTTGATCTCTTACACTCATCAGAGCTTGTGTGAGGGGATCTGTCCACTTGTTTAGTTAATAGGTTCACAATATGATTTAGACAATATAGGGGACTTGTAAGTCTATCAATATATGGTCATATCAAGCATCCCCTTTCCTCAGGTATAATAAAACAGAAAACTGTGGCATTCTGGATTTCTAACTAAGCCACATTAAGCCCAAGACAGCCATTGAAGCCATGCTTGCACAGTCTACTGGATTACATTTGTTCTCAAAGAACAGGAATAGTTTGAGAACAATTCAGATTGACTTTGCAAATAGTTAGGGTTATCCATACACATGGAAGAGATTTTAGTATATTGTATTAAAAAATAGTTTGAAAGAGTACAGAATGTATTGCTTTGAATTGAAAAATGGATCATCAACTTTTTTTTTTAAACCTATTTTGATGGGTTAAGCTGAAAGACTATTTGCCAAAGAATTTTCTGAAAAAAATTGTTGTAATATTATAAGTTGTGTATTCATGGACATTGATATTAAATTGTTGCATCTGCTTGGAGTAAATCTAGTACTTTGCTTAAAACATTTTTTTTTAAATAATAAGGAAACTGTAAACAAACTTGGACAAAAAACTGTTGTGCAACATGTTTTAATTTTAATTATTCTAACAACCAACTTAAAAGGTGTTTCAGCAAAAAGATGTCACAGATTTGTGTCTGCATACACGCCAGTCAATTGTCACACATTGTTAAAAAAAAACATGTACTATTTTTGCCTTTTTATAGTGAAACTCGAGAGCAACAGGAAATGTAGGGAGAGAGAAGAGGGGTACAAAAATCCCCATCAATCGGTGACATAGTGATTACAGGTTATGTGTGTTCGAAGACTAGGCCAACATGATGCCCGAAATGACTGATCTATAAAGAAGACTACTCACCAGTGTGTAAGAAAACACATCCTCGGCATCATCACCAAGCAACATGTTGTAGACATCTCTCCCCCCGAGCCGGTGAAACACACCAATCTGGGAGCAGAAGCCGACTCTCTCCTGCTGGCCTGGCGGTGCCTGTCCAACACCAGTGAACTCCACCTCATAACCGTACTCCAAACACACCTTAAGAGCCCTGAGGACGGATGTAATGTTAACAGAATTCAGTTTAAATCTTTATTGTTCATTAAGGGATATTAAACAGTGCTGGTGCATTTTAGGGTGGATTTATCCATTAACATTCCCTGTTGCTACCATCTTCATTAACACTCTAACTTTCTGCTGTCCACTACATTCAAAAAAGCCTGAAAATGGATCCTTCAAAACAGCATACCAGGACTTGAACTCTGCTCTGGTCCACTCAAACTTGTGGTCACTGTGCCTGAAACCTGACAGTCCAGGAAAAAGGGGGTTGAACTCAGAGTTTGGGGTGCTGACGATAACCGCCACTGGGGTCATGTACCCAAACACCACCTCAGAGAAGCGGTCTACATCAGCAAGAGTGAGGTGCTCTATGCTGCAGACAGCCAGGCAGGAAACATGGTGATAAATAATGGCACAGAGGGACACAGAGAAACAGAAAGATGAAAACCACACAGAGAGAAAGATCAGGTAAACATTGGGAAAAGGTAGAGAAACAAGACAATAAGCACAATAATAAATTGACAAAAAAGGAAACGAGAAAAAAGAACTCATTAAAACTAAAAGCTGCCAAAGCATGAAAACTTGAAGACACTGAACCTCAACAGCCAATCAGCCCCTTACAGCTCTATACTGGTCACGAGATCAAATCCTCTGAGGCGGACGTCTTTCTGTGTGACTGAGCCCTGGTACAGCTCAATGCGCAGCTGATCATAAGTTGGCTGCAGATAGTAAGTTGATATAGGAGCTAATCCATGCCTGGGGGAACATAGAAACATAGTATTAGTTATCACAACAAAATGCAGCCAAAACTCACAAGGTGATTGAGGAGGATTGAAGATCAAACTATGCTTTGATCATCACTTGATTTTTGTAAGGCAACTGCCTTTTTTCTTTCTTTACACATGTGGAAATAATTATATAAACTATATAAACATTTATTTTAATTGTCAAGCAATTAAAATAAATGTGTAGCACAGTAATCCCATTATTTTTTTTTATGAGAAAGGTTAACATACTTTAAAAAGTCTGGGGCCCTGCAAAAGAAACTACTCATATTTAATTTGAAGAAACCAACTCTTTGGATCAAGTTTAGGAAATAGGTTTCACATGTGATACAGATCCAGACTAACCTAAGCTCTCAGTCGGTTAACTGATTTAATGATAAAAGGGACGGGTGATAGTTCAATTAAACCATTTATCAACATTTAGTATAGTGATATGACCATTGTGTTATTGTTTCACAAAATTATGTTGTCCACATGAATGACTGCGAGCAAACAATATTAAAAAAAAATAAAAAGTTACTTAAGTTTAGTTGTGTGATTTACTGTAGAGATATGGTGAAATGGTTGCTGGTGGAAAATGACATTGCATTGATACTCAATTTGACTATTTTATGCGACTTTGAATTAATCTGGGGCTGCAACTAATTCATATTTTCATTACTGATTAATTAAGCCATTAATCGTTCAGTCTTTGGAATGTCAAGAGGACAGTGAAATGGACCCATCACATGTTCTGTTGGTCGGACAATCCAAAACCTAAGATATTTCTTAGTATCTTGTGTTAAAATACAATTTAAATTAAAACACTCAAATGCAGCAAATATTCACATTTGAGAAGCTACAACCACCGAATAGTTGCCATTGTTGCCTGATTAAACAACTGAAACGATAAACTTACTATCATCATTGTTGCCGAGGGTTGTTTTGTCTGTTGATGGACTGAGTGATTAATCGACTGGCTCTGCATACATCTGCCGTATAACGTTATTGATATCAGAAGAAGAAAACTATCTAATTTCAACCATGTGCCCGGCCCTGAATGATTAAGTATTCAGTCACACATTTGGTTTTATAGACATACATCTTTCTTTTTAATTGGGCACCGTTGATGTCCACTCCAACCAGCAGTTCTATTTCACGGTGAAACTTCAGTTTTTTGAGGAGGCTGCACTCACTGCACCCCAAGTCCACCACCTGAGGAGAAGGGAGTAAGAACAATCTAGATTAATGTTAAAGTCACCACGGCAAAGAAACCAAACCATTATGAAGAACAATTCATGCTAATATCTTGACTTCGCGTTAGGAAGGGCGAACGTAGCTAGCTAGCTTAGCTGTATCGCGTTAATTGGTTCGGTGAAAAAGTTAGCTAAGCAACGGTGACTACGTCATCTTTCGAATTACCGTTAGCAAACGTTGCTCGATCAAACGTTGGTTTTGAAGCTAAAGTGATGAATGTGTCTCTCATTGAGACGGTAGCTAACGTTACCTTTTGGGGTTTGTTCCTCTTGACAAAATCGATAACAAATTGATGTCTCTGCACATGCAGCGGCGGACTGAACATTGGGTCCATCTTTTAACGTTTTATTCGGCTAACGTAAACGTCTATAGCCCCGCCGGACCCCAGAGGGCGCTGTACTTATTGAGTGGTGACGCGGTATTTTATTTAATGATTTATATTTTTTGGGACGACAACAACGACGATTCCTGCCAACTAAAGCCAGATTTGTGCCGGTAAGACCCATTTTCTTTCCACTTCGCCTCTAGAGATGCCAACCTGTCTGTTGGTCGACTATGATCCAGGTCCAGGTCCAGGCCAGACTGAAAACTCTCAACAACCATTAATGCTGGAGGATTGCCATGGAACATTGCACAGACATTCATGGTCCCCAGACTTTGGTGAGCCCCTTTAGCGCCACCAGCAGGTCAAAATGTATCATTTATTTTCTCGTTTAATCGATCAACTGTGTGGCCTATAAAATGACCACATAAAAACGTGGCACACAAAAATGTGAAAAAACGCCCGTCATAATTTCCTAAAGTTCAAGGTGACGTCATCCAAGGTCTTGTTTTGTCTTACCAACAGGCAAAATCAAAGGCATTCAGTATCACAGGACAAAAACAAGCAGCAAAATCGACTATTTGATTAATTGACTAATCGTATCAGCTCTAGTACTTTGTGTTTAGCACATGGTGAATATGGTGAACATGGTACCTTCTAAACATCAGCGAGTTAACATTTTCATTGTGGACATGTTAGCATGGCTGTGACTTATAGTCATGTTAAGATGTATGTTTTTGTCTTTAACCGCTTTTTAGAAGTTTAAACGTGGTTGTGTGTGGAGTTAGGGCCTTAATTTCTGCCTTGTTAAGCTCAGATTTCTTTAAATTCTTACTTAGAGGCTACAGATGAATTTTTGGGTTACTGTTTGTGACAAGTATAGCTTGTATTTATTTATTTATTTGCCAGCATGTACATAGACCAATCTCAAACAATGAGAAGAGACACTTTGTAACATATTTAGAAATACATTTGATCAGCCAACACTGCACTGCACCACATACACACAAACTCCCTGCCTAAACTGACAAATACCTAAGAGAATATGATATTCCCTAAACTGAGAAACAATATGTCATTACACTACAAATAATGGGCCATATTGCATGGCAGCCTGTTCACACCTTCTTAATATGATGTCTTACAATAAACCTCAAGGGCATGCCTCCAATCAAAGGTGTTAAGAAAACACATCTTGTAAGATAAACACATCGTACAGATCTTCTCATCAAAACATGATGTAATAGTTTGGAAAAAGACAAAACAGTATGGGCTGTTTTGCATTTTAGTCACTTGTTCCAAAATTGGGTTACAAAGACTTTAGCGTCTTATGTAACAAATATATAAATGTCATATATGCAAAGTCTAAACTGGACAAATCCAAATAAAATACTGACCCTAGTTTTGTGAGTCAAGGTGTAGTTATAGGCAGGTACAGCAGTGTTTTGCTGCTGCAATGGGGAAATGACCTCTATTTTGTCACAAAAAGGAGAAATGGTATAATGACATTGCAAAATGACACGAAGAAGACCAACTTCTGTTGCTGAGGACGGAAGTGCCTCTTGCAGAGGTCCGCCATTATGTCTGCAGGCCGGTTTAAGTCCAGCTCGGACCACAGTATGGAGTGTGGGCTGGTAGCTGGAGAGGTGCCAGTTCACCTCCTGGTCAATGCCGAGGTGCCATTGAACAAGGCACCGAACCTATCCGCTCCCAGTGTGTGTGTGTGTGTTTGTGTGTGTGTGTGTGTGTGTGTAAAAAATTAAAGTGTGTAAGTCTGTGAAAACAGAATTTCCCCATGGAGATTAATAAAGTAAATCTTCATCTATGCTACTGCGAGTTGCTGGGAGGAAGGCTCTGAGATTTTTGCCTCTACACCAATAAAATGGAGTTGAATGAAATGTTGTTTTAGGTGCTCACAGGGTCGAAATATTAGAGAGCAACCTCTATTTCCAAATACAGTGTTCCTGTACTCATTATTCACAGAACACGTGTGTCAGAAGTTTTCATAGGGACTATTTCATGGATAGCAAGTAGTTCTAATGAAAATCGTCCACATTGTCTTTTTTTAACATATATTATATCCATCTTGGCAATGTAAACTATACAGTGTCTGGAAGATACAATAGAAGCAATAACTAGATAGAGAATAAGAGAAAAACAGGGAGGAAGAGATGGGGAACGTTATCCACAGTGGATAGTGGTAGTTTGAAAGAGGCGGAGATGTAGGGAGGACAACAATGGAGTGGGAGATTGAATGATGTAATGAAAGAGTTGATCATTAGGAGCTGGAGAAAAAACAAGCTGATGGGAGGAAGTGTGTGGAGAGGAACAAGAGGAGGAGAGAGAGGGAGGGCAACAGGAGAGATGATGGGCACGGAGAAGAAAAGAGATAAATATCTCATCTCAAGAAAAAGACAATCAGAGTGCTGCTAGACTTCTGCAGCTCTCTGTTCAGATGCACAGTCACTATCTCTGATGATGGTGGAGACACTGGAAGCAGCCGACCTCTGCGTCCCCCCCCTCAACAACTCCTGCAGGTCAATGTCTGTTACTCCCAAGGCCATGCTCATCAAAACACTGCTGTACTGCATCACTCTGCACACTGTGATGCTCAACTTGTTGGTCATCATCTCCATCTCTCACTTCAGGCACCGACACTTTTCTTTAATTATAACATCCAGTAGTGTTGATGTATTTCATTTATGGATGGAAGCTTTTTTTATTCTATGCTTAAAAGACCGACTGTAGCTCTTTATCCACCCTGTAAACAAAGTTTTTGACTGTGTTTTTCAAAAGCTAAGACAGGCTAGAAATCTCAGTACTTTCCCTTGTAAATGAAAATGTCACTTTCAGTGGGTTTTTCTAAATGTGTCACAATAGCAGTAATTATGATAAAAGTCTACTTAATACCACCAAACTGCTGTGGTAGTTAGTTCAAATAGTGTGCAGCTGATTCATATTATAGAGCTTTATTTGGCATGTAAGCTATGTAGAGTTTGGTTTTCATATTGCTCTATAAAAGTAAAATTTCACTTTCCATATTCCATCTGTATTCTCACAATAGTTGCTGTGATCTGAACTCATTTGCTCTGAATATGAGGCACTAATCATAATCTCCCCCTCCAGGCAGCTCCACACCCCCACCAATCTCATCCTCCTCTCCCTGGCTGTGTCAGACTTGCTCGTGGGCCTTGCAGTGATGCCACCTGCAATCTTCTTCCTGCAGTCCTGCTGGTTTATGGGTAAAATCACATGTGCTCTTTCATACCTGTTGAGCTTCATCCTCACCTCTGCCTCTGTTGGGAACATGGTGCTCATAGCAGTGGACCGCTTTGTGGCTATTTGTGACCCTCTCCACTATTCTTCCATAATAACACAAAGCAGAGTTAAAATCTGTGTGTCTCTGTGTTGGTTTTGTTCTGTTATCTACAACTTTATAATACTGAAAGATTATTTTTCACAAATACATTTGTCGTATTCCTGCTATCAAGAATGTGTAGTTATCATAAGCTACATTTCAGGGACAGTAGACTTGCTCCTCACCTTTTTTGGCCCTATTACTGTTATCATAGTTCTCTATATGAGAGTGTTTGTGGTAGCTGTGTCACAGGCACGTGTCATGCGGTCTCAAATTTCAGCTGTCAACTCAAAAACTGTGATTGTTAAGAAATCTGAGATGAGGGCTGCTAGAACTCTTGGTATTATCCTTCTTGTGTTTATACTTTGTTATCTTCCATACTACTCTCCTTTCATAGCAGGACAGGATGCCACAGGCGGTGTCAATTCATCACTTCAAATTTGGCTGTTCTATTGTAACTCCAGTTTTAATCCTCTGATCTATGCCTTTTTCTACCCCTGGTTTAGAAAAGGGGTTAAACTCATTGTCAGCCTTCAGATACTGCAGCCAGGTTCCTGTGATGTCAAGATAATGTAGAGATAAGCAATATAATGTATATATACTGACTCATTTTATGAAGGTGAATTCAATATAACTGATGGTGAAGTAAATGTATTTGTTTTTGTCAACTGTATGCTCTATCAGTTCACAATCATTTTTAATCAATATGGTGAAAGCACAATGTTGTGACATATAAATGTATTTACTTTGGTAGGGCAAAAAGAAATGTATTCAAGATGTAAACCACTATACTTTAGAAACAACCTTTGCCAGTGAAGATGATGGAGTTATTTATAATACCCTTGGTTTAGAAAAGCTATTGAATATACAGTTTCCCAAAAGTATCCTGTCAGTGTGTTTAATATGAGTGTACTGTAAACTGAACAGTCTCGCATAATGAATGAGATGCAGGAGTAGCCTTAAAATTGCAACAAAAAAGGCCTATGTTAACAATATAAGTTAGTGATGTGTCCCATAAGTACTTGCAAATCCTAAAGGCATTGCACGCAAAAAGTGAAGTCATGACAAATTTGTTTACATAGCACATTTCATACAATGTAAGCTCTATGTGCTTCACACACAACAAATATGAAAAAAATTAAATAAAACATGAATACATATTTAAATACATTTCAAAATTTCATAAAAGTAATTCATCCCCTGCCAACCCACCAACATAAACATACCCACTCACACATTCCCAGAGAGAGAGAGAGAGGGAGAGAGACAGGATCTGTGTCAGATGTAGTATTCTACATAAAAGAATACTATATTTGTCTGGGTCCTGACCTTCGAATCCACCCACTCCATCGAGTTGACTTGACAATTATGTCTAATATCGGGCTAATACTAGATTTCCTTGACAAACACTCCATCTTGAGTAAAAATCTAATTGGCTTCCTCCCAAAACACTGCACTTTAATTAACAAACATGTACACCAAACACAAAATGGAAAGATATTCACTTGTTTTATTGATTTCAAGAAAGCTTTCGACTCTGTTTGGCACAAAGAGCTCTATTTCAGACTTTTTTCATTGTGGTATAGCGGGCAAAATGTATGATCTGGTTGAATCAGTGTATTTGTAAAATAGGTGTGCATTCCAAAGCTCTCCAAACCCAGGAGCTGAGTCCCCTGTGTCAGTTGGTGCTGAGACTAACTGACAGACACACTCTGACCTCACAACAGCACTGCTTTCCAAACGCCAATCAGACTAAACCAAATTATAACGCAATGTAAAGAAACCTATTTGGATCATTGGAAAGAAGAAACTAAAAGCCAAAGTAGATCAGAATGTTATCTGGCCCTAAAAAGAGATTATGAATTGGCAGAATATCTCTCTACTGTCAGAGACAGAAAGCAGAGACAGATCCTAACCAAGTACAGGCTCAGTGAATCGAAAAAGGAAGGCACAAAAAATCCTGGAAACCAAAAGAAAACAGAATATGTGGTCACTGTTCGACAGGTGAGGCTGAGACAGAGATGCTCTTCCTCCTACAATGTACAACATTCAATGAAATAAGGAGCGTTTACTTTAACGAGTTCAACTCTGTAATCTCAGATTTCAAAGAGCGTAATGAGCTCTCAAAATTAAAAATATTCCCAGGAGAAGGAGAAAGGGCAGATCTTGCTGCCCAATATATATCAACATGCCACAACCTGAGGGACAGTGAATGACCTACACACACACACACACACATACACACATTTACATTCATTAAAATTTATATAAACTTTATATAGTTCTCACTTATTTTCATTTGTATTTTTTTTAACTGCAAGTCTACATTTGTTACGTATCTGTGTGTGTGTGTATATATATATATATATATATATATATATATATATACATACATACATACTATATACATACTGTTTATATATATATTTCTAACAGCAAATTCACAATTCTTCAGTTTATGTACATTTTTTGCTGTCAGACCACAGACCACTCTGACTTTTCCTGTAGGAAAAGGGAAATCAGTAACATACATCTGACTGGTCTCCGGTCTCTGACTGGAATCAGTGTATAGTACAGTTGTCTCTCTGTACAGCTTAAAGCTAGACTGGCAAGTTTTCAAACTGTGTATAATAAAAGAATGTTGTCTCTGGCTGGTAACGATACATCAGACCCCTCTCATATTTTATTTGAAGAATATCAGCTTTTGCCATCAAACATAAGAGTTAGAGTCCCACGGATGAGACTGAACAGACTGCAGAACTCTTTTGTTCCTCAGTCTGTCAAACTGTTAAATTAGAGTTTGGGTTAAGTAGGCCTCAGTCTACCTGTGTAGACTAAGCACTGAATGTAAAAGTGAGCATTTAAATTGATTGCAGCGCAGTCACGTATTCGTAATTTGTACTTGCAGTAGACTGATATTGAGCTGCAAGAATTAGTTTATTAATTTGATTAGACAGAAAATTAAGCAACAATTTTGATAGTTAGTTTGATAGATGTAAAAATGCCAAACATTTAATAGTTCTTAAATGTTAATATTTGCTGCTTTTGTCTTAAATTATAAGAAATTGATTCTGGACAAGTTTTCACTCATGTTATATAGACCAAATGATTAATCATGAAAATAATTGGCAGATTAAGCTATAATGAAAATGATCACTAGTTGCAGCCCTAGATAAACACACACACACAAAAAAGGAAACAACACTAATGTTTACACAGAGGGGTGTTTTAATGTCATTAATGTCATTCCTTCATTTCTGGGATTGTTAAAAAGATCTGTCAGTGTTCACAAAATGAGAAGTCACATAGTACATCATAAAGAATATATACTGCATGGTTTTAAAAATATTTCTTGATAAATTATCTGTTTATTTGTTTACACTATGTTTTTTAGTTTAACAATCAGCTATAATGCCACATTATGCTATGATACCAATTATGAAAGTGTATATACGCTATTGCTAACAAAGATTCATAAGCATTTAAATCTAAAGGTTCTCCTCAGGTTTGATCATAATGTATTTGTGACATGTAAGACATTCCCCAAACAGAATAATTATGTTATAGCTTTGTAGTTATAATTACTTTCTTTTTACAATTTTCCTCCTAAAGTTCTGAAAGATTGAACCTGGATGCTACAGAGTGAAGAAGACAAGCATATAACCCATATGATGGTATTTCTGCTGAGTCCAGTGTCTATTTAAGTGGATCTGTGGTATTTCATTAGGAGGCACCAGTGGTTCTGCACATTGGCCTGGAGTAGTTGTTTTGGTTGATGGTGTTTTTGGCTGCCAGCCTGATGCAGTAGGTGGTCCAGGGCTTAAGGTCAGTCTCTATGTAAAAGTCACCTTCCACGGTTCTCACTCTAGGTGGCTGATTGGCCTGCTGCTCTCTCTGTTCCTCCTCGATCACGAGTGTGTACTTGGTTGCATCCTTCACTTTCGTCCACTTCACATACAAGGAAACTCCACTTACTGTTACATTCAGCACTTCTGGGATTTCAAGACCTGTGAGACACATGGGGGGGATTAACAGTTGTTTTATAGTACAGGCCTATGACCTATGATGATTCATACTTAACTATGTAATACCACTACTCTTACCTTTGTCTAAATGGGCATATACTCGAGTGGCCTGCACATCTCTTCTTCTGCGAGTTCCTACTGGACCTGAGTAAGGTGAGAAATAAGTGGTTAAATGAAATAGATCATTGGCTGGATTTGGCAGAATTGAGAGAATTGTAGCTGTTAACTGGTCAACACAGCATTGTGATCCATTTAATCTCCATGCCCATCTCCATTTGTTTCTCAGCTTAAGTTGCATTCCTCAACAGGTGTAATATTGTTACTAAAATGCTTTTGTTTAGTGCAAGCTGGTCCATAGCTGCAGGTTTGCTGGCCCTGATTAGATAAGAAACTTAGGGTTCTTTCACACCACCACAAGGGGGGGAGGGATCACACTGACTTTTTGGTGATTGTCATCCTGCATCATCAGTACTACATGGACCTATTTGGGGGAAATCAAACTCTAGTGACTGACAGCAAGCCATGCAGGACTTCACTGAACCTTATGTGTTTATCTTATCTAGTGTCACAAAGAGGCCACGAAGAAATAACTCTTTATGCATTAATACTGTAGCTGGATCTTGGACCTTCCTCAAGACCCTCCTTTTCAGGCGGTCTCGGCCCAGTTGTTAAATCCACATCAGAGTTTGATTGACAATTTTCCCACCAGCCCAAACGAACCGAACCAAACAGGAAAACTCAAAAAAAGTTTATTTGAACCAAATCAAACAAATCAGGTGTGAAAGCCCCCTTATATACTCGTACACCATTGACGAATTTTGCTTGGCAAAACTATATAGAATTTGAATTAGAAACAATTAGATAAAACAAAAGGCAATGTGGAATAGAGTCTTGTAGCAAAAGCCAAAATTGACTGAAATTATGGAAATATTATTTTCCTGAGTCCTGTGTAGTGCTGCAGATCTTTTCACCTGTCTGACCTGTAATATTTCGGTTAGCGTTGCTCTCTCCCTCTGCATTGCTGGCTGTCACTTCAATGGCTCCAGGATTGAAGTCGGTCAGCTGGCAGGAGAGCCCTGTGGTGTTGCAAAGCTTGACACGGACTGCTTCTGACACATTGTAGACAGTGTACCTCGTGGCAAACACTGATGCATCCCAGGAAAGCACAGCAGACTGTCTGGTACCAGCATATTTCACATTCTGTGGAGCACAGGGGGCTGGGAAAGAAACGGGGAAAATGCTGTTAACAGAAGGACTGAGGGATGTTATATTTAAAACATACATTGTTAGTGAATAAGTTGTTTAGCTAATTTTTGGGTAACACTTTACTTTAAGTCCCCCTATTCAGCATTTATAAGTAGTATACAAATATTTAATAAATTATTTAAAACACACTATAAGGTAGTTGTATGCAGCCGTAAGGACATGTTTAAGTATTTATTAATGTACAGTATTTGTCAACAATTATAACTTCTCATAAGTAGAGAAATTTTATATTATTACAACTGCGTTTTATTATATTGTCATTCAGTATTTGTTTATACACCAGCCTCCACTTATGGGTGCCCACAAGAGGAGTTATAATTGTTGACAAATACATGAATAAACACTTATATCTGTTTACAACTACATTATAGTGTGCAACAAACCATTTATTTAATGTTTATATACTGCTTATAAATGCAAAATAGGGGGACTTAAAGTAAGGTGTTGCCAACTTTCTCCAAACCAAAACCCAAAAAGAGAAAGGACGAAAAAGGAATTTTTGTATAAACACATAAAGGTCACTAAAAACACTCCCTTTTGTATAAAGTCAGGAATGAGTGCAGCCTAAATTTACCTGTGACTCCAGTAAAGGCACTGGACGGCTTGCTGACCCCGGCTGAGTTTCTGGAACGTACAGTGAGGTCATAAACTGTGCTGCAGGGCATTGGGAACTCAAAGTACCTCCTGGGCAGCCAGTAAGAAGAGACCTCCATCAGGGCCTGTGGGTTGTTCTGGATTTGACCGGTTATCTCCACAAGGTACTCAACATCAGAACAATTGACACTGTCCCATGAGGTCATGGCCCAGTAAGCTTGGCCTATCCTCTGCATTTTGACTTTCAGAGCAGTCGGAGCACATGGAGCTAAGGAGGCAAGAGATTAGAGATTAAGAGAGTATTTTACCAGTGGAATTAGCATAGTTAAAATTTGTTTAGCTCTTGTTCTTCAGGTGTAGTGTATCAGCATACCACTTTTTTCATTTTGACACATTTTCAGGAGAATAAAATAATTTCCTCATTGGCCTTCTTGGTAGGATATACTGATTTTTACAATACCTTTACCACTAGATTAGCTGTACTACATTGCAGGTATTAAACCAAATGACAGGGAAGTAACAACTAATTGATTAAGTACTTCCAGACATGATTACAGTATTATACCTGAGCAAGACTATACAGAATTTTTTATATCTACCTACTATATTTAACAAACAGAAATCTTGTGTCAGTGAGGCCTGAAGCCCTAAAAATGTGTTTTTCAATAAAATAAATGTAATTCTTGCAAATACGTAGGACTAGAAATAACATCTAAACACTTGTTTTTCCACATATTCTGTTTATTTATGTAAAAATCAATGTATGCTGAATTAACTAATTGGAGCATTGTTAATAACAGTGATCTATGAGAGTTTAATTTCTGAGCTCCAATATTTACCTGCTCCCGCCTGCAGAGGTGCACTGAACGAGCTGTTGCAGACGCCGTTAGAGGCTTCAACAGAGAAATTGTAAATGTGACCACATTCCAGGCCTTTGATGGTACTGGAGGTGACAGCGCTGTCATAGTAGAGCACGTTTCCATTCATAGACTGCACATAGCCAAAATACTTCACAGCGCCCTCACTGGCATTCCAAGACAGGATGGCAGAGTTGGTCTTGCAATCAATATTCACTGTGAGTCCGGAGGGCGCACAGGGCACTGCGAGGACAGAGAGAAAAGAACTACTGTCAGAGATTCAAGTGGGAAGCTGGCCTGCAGTGTCAACATTTTTAAAGATAATGTTAGCTCATCCTTGTTGGTTATGAAGCCCTATACATTGATAAAAATCTAATCTAAGAGAGGTGACTAGTTAAGTGTAAAATCCATTATGCTTTACTATAACTTCAATGTGTCAGTTTAACTCGGTGGTAATGTAGAAATTGTAGAAGTAGCAGCTAGATAGTGCTTGTTATGATTATTGTTGATTAGTGCAGTAACAGAACAAGAACACTAGGAAACGTTGTCACCTAGAACTGATTATTAATGAATTATAGCATGAAGTAAAAAAAAAAAAAAAAAAAAAAAAAAAAAAAGGTTGTGGAGATGATGTCTCCAGTTAGCTAGCTCCCTCTTCTGCTCTGAAAATAGGACTTTTTTTTAGGGATGCAAGTAACAATTTAAATACTTTGTCAATTGATTGATTATTTGTATTATCTATACAATGTCAGAAAATTCAGAAAAATGCCCATCAAAGCAAATATTTGGAGAATATTTTTTGAAAAATAAAAAGATTAATCGATCACCAGAATTGTTGCTACTGAATTTTTGTCAAACAACAAATTGACTTGACCACTTTCAGTATTTGTCATGGTATTGGATTTCTGCAGAATCGCATACCCCTCCATTAAGAGACACTTGAAATGTGTAATCCAGACACCTGGACATTAGTACACTTGATTAACAGACTGTACTGACTGTTTGATGTTTGTCTCATGGAAAGCAGTATTGATACTAAGTATATTATTCTGGTGAAATAAACTAAACTAAAATGTCTTATCATGGGTCTACCTGTTCTGAAGGACAAAGTGCTGGGCTGGCTGGTGCAGTTGTCTCCACTGGCGGTGACGCTTAAGCGGTACGGCTGTCCGCAGTGCAGATCAACCAGGGTGCAGTTGTTCACTATGGTGTTGCAGCTCGCAACATGTCCATCCCTTCCTGTGGCTGTCAGTAGGTAAGATGTAGCCACAGGGGAGTGTCCCCACGTCACTGTGGCTCCATTCTTCTCACATGATTGTACCACTTTCATGTTGTCTGGGACACAGGGCGCTAAAGAGGACAGAATAACCAGAAATATTTGTGTTTGTGTTGTTTTTTTTTTGTTTAGAAACCCATTAGCTGCTATTCTTCCTGCGGTCCAAATAAGAATTTCTTTCACAGTGACAATACAGATCTCACAACTACACAAAAACCATGACAATACCACAAGCAACAAGAAAAACAGGAAATACATAATATACTGTACATACAGTATAACCTCACATACAACATAAAATACAACTTACACTGACTGATTGTCATCCTGCATCATCAGCGCTACATGGACCCACACGGGGATATTTCTAGTGACTGTGAAATTTTTTTACCCAAAAGGTCAAAGGTCATATTCACTGTGACATCATAATGTCCTGGAAAAACACATTTTTGGCCATTATTCAACACTATAACTCAGGAACAGAAGGGGAGATTGTGACCATATTATACAGTTGGTCGGACGCTGAATAGGTGACATTTTTGACTCTAAGGTCAAAGGTCATTGCGACCTCTAAATAGGTTTTTAACTATAATTTAAAAACCTATTTAAAATTATTATTAAATATGTGCTATTAACTAGCACAGTACAGGGCTTTCCTCCATCTTGTCCATTCTGTCTTTCACTCCCTTCCTCATTCTGCATTTCGAGCGTCATCGGAAATCACGTGACCGCAAACAATGTATTGGAGCGTGCCTAGCTAATTGAGATCTGTGAGTGAGTGAGTGAGTTTCACCTACAGCGCATAGAGAGGCCTCACATCTAAAAATGCCAGGAGAAAACTTAAAGCACCACATTTTCTGAAGCTATACTCTATAAGAATCCATCTTTACATTGTAATCAAGTATATGTGTACCTGTTTAGCCAATACATCTATGATGATCCTTCATTAATAAGTTCAGTAATGTTTATTCACTGGAATCATACATATGTATCATCAATATAGTGATAACTTCCATTTAGCCAAAAATTCAACTTTATACCTTTTATTCATTTCCTTCCAAGTAGAGTATCTAGTCATCTAGTTCACTAGATACTGTATATGAGTCTGGACAGACATGGATGTAAACTGCAACTTGACTGGTTGGCGGAGGCATACAGCCGTGTAGTGGTAATTCTAGTTTTTGTAACATTTTTTCATATTTTATTGTCAATTTTATATTTATGTCAAGTATCTTTCTTTATATTTTCTATGTACTATGTTTATTGTTATGCACCAATTTACCAAGGCAAATTCCTTGTATGTGAAAACCTACTTAGCAATAAACCTGATTCTATCTGCTCTCTTTCCTTGCCACATACTAACTCTCCTGTCATTTCATATCCTGCCAATCCCTCCTGCCCTGTGTTCCTGCCATTTCCCACCACCTGACCTCTATCCATTGCTTGATATATGACTCTACATTTGATTGAGTTTGTTCTAGTTTTGGGCAATATAAAATGCCCTGCTACTACATGTCTTGTAGAATAGTTATGTATATCAATATTAAAGGTTTTTAACATTTTTATACAAAATATATCGAGTCTTTGTTATTATGCTATTTAAAAAAACAAAAACAAACTTGTAATGAATACAGTAATCTGCTTTTAATGTCTAGCCAGGAAAGACTTACATGCATGGCAACAACATTAGATTGTAATCCACTGTGAAGAACCATACGAGCTGCTCTATTTTGTTCTACTCTAACGTGTAGTTTCTTCAGATTCCCTGCAAAAGCACTTGACGATACTGCTGGACAATAATCAAGGTGGGATAAACCAAGGTCTGAATTACTTGCTTCAATTTATCTTGTGTCAAAAATTTCAGACACCTCTTGATAATAGCATAACCTTTTCCCATTCTAGTTACCATCTTATCTATGTGTTTTACCCATGATGGTTTGTTGTAAAAGAATATTCTAAAGGAGCTTGGCTTCTTCAACCTGTGATTAATTGGCACTTTGTTTATGTAGAGATTAAGAGCTGGGTTGGCACTCAAGGAATAATGTGTTCCAAATACAGTGCACTTTGTCTTAGACACATTCAACTAATTTATTCCCACTTATCCATTCAAGAAGTTTGTACTGATCTACTGTACTTTACCTTTACACTCTCAAAACTTCAGTGAGTGATAAAATGAATCAGACCATACTGGTGAGCTGAAACATACCTGTTTTAATCTTCTTTGGTGGGCTTCTGAGGCTGCTGCACTTATCAGAAGAAGTTGATACTATGATGCTATAATGCATGCCACAGCGGACATCCTGGAGTTCACATGAATTGGAGGAGCTGTTACAGGAGATGAGGGTTTGGTCGTGGCCCTCAGCGGTCACCACGTAGAGTGTGTTCTTCGTCTGCTCCCATTCAACCTGGATCGTGTCACTGTTACATTGTGTCACTGCACTAATGGATGCTAGAGCACAAGGACCTAAAGGACAGGACACATATGGGAAAATGATGTGCATTGTATCCTTGTCATTTCTTATTCTACTTAATATTTCAGAAAGGATGCCTTGTTAAGAGGCTTCATATGTGCTTTATAGCATTTGTCCTACTTTATAAACCTTTTAAAACCAATGAGATCAGATACTACTATATTGCTTTGATTACTCATGATGCTCCTTTCCCTTCTTCCAGTCAACAGATGGAAGCACAAATTAGATCAGTTTATTCAAAGTCTCTGAAAATCTCAGTCTGCTTTTACAACTTTGTGGTTCTAATATTGAAGTGTATGCAGTTTATTATATTATTCAAAATAGAAGCACAGAGTAAATCCTATGTTGCAGATGATCAGTTGTAACCCCAAAGGACGTAACCCAGCTGGACGGAAAAGATAATTTGCTATACAAATAGAAAAAATATTTTTTGGGTTTTACTCAAATCTTTGCTTTTTTGAAAAACATTGAATAGTTTTACCGCAAACAATAATTCAAATACACAATCTAAGACATTTAGAAGGGAAGGTCGCAAGCCAAAAAGGTTAACCCACAGTGTTGAAAACGCATTAATATGGTAAAATGCTTACTATATCAGCACTTCACTTCAAAATTGATATATTGAGAATCGAGATTCTTGTTAAATACCTGTCTCAAGCTCAAAGGTGGTGCTGTGATTACTGTGGCAGCGTTTGTTGACAGCAGTGATGTAGAAGGTGTATAACGTCCCACATTTCAGATCTGGGACATTACAGGGAGAGGAGGTGGTAGTGCAGCTGGAGTTGTGACCTCTGACCCCTTGGGCCAGCACAGAGTAGCTGAGGGCTCCTTCTGAGGCGTCCCACGTCACCCAGGCAGAGTTTGATATGCAGTCCAGACGGCCCTTAGTGTTCCTGGGCACACATGGAGCTGTGGAGGATGAATTGGAAAGGAATGAGCATGTAGAATGAATACTGTTACAATCATTTTTACACTTACAGTCACAAATACATCACATATTGCAACAAATGGTTATACAATTTGAAATTTGTGGGAATAAAAGGGGGTTCTGCACTTGAAGAAGCTCCCATAATGAAGAGTCATTTCTTTAGTTCTCATTTCCTCCACTGTTTAAAGACATTCACCAGAAGCAAAGGGATGGTAGGAACTATATTATGTCAAACACGCAAGGCACTTTTTGTGTCAACAAAAGGCACATGTAGGCATGGAAGGTAACAGTAGCAGCCAAAGTAGTTTATGTAGATATGCCAATGTGCACCATCCACAAGCATTTTTATGAATTATTTTAGTTTTTAATCAGGTGGTAAAAGAAATACAATTATTCACCATCTTTCCGAGGATAAGATGAGAAGACTGATTCACCAAGAAATAGTTACAGCAAGTAACTCTCCCAAAAACCACAAATTATTATTTTTTTGTGTAAGGATTAAACAAATGAGATACAACATGTTAATTAGTGAGCTTTAGAGGTAGTCACAGTATGCAACCTACAGTAAGATAATTGCCTCCTGGCACCAGCTCCATTTTTACAGTTACACACATGAGCATGATATAATCTTCTTGTCTAAATCTCGAAAATAAATGAATATGTGTATTTCTGTTCCGTAAAATGTAAATCCAAAGAAAAACAAACAGCTATATAAAAAAGAAAAACTGCTTGGAGTTTACCTGAGGAAGTCTCTAACACAGCGCTTGGTTTACTCTCACAGCCATCTCTTAGAGACAGCACAGTAACGTTGTAGTTCTTTCCACATGGTAGATCTCTTATGGTGCAGGCAGTGCCACTGGAATTACAGTGGAGTCTCGCCCTGGTGTTGCTCACTGCCACCACATGGAAGTACTGGGCATCTGGGTTGGGGGACCAGGACACGACCATGGCACTGTCAGCACACTGTGCTTCAACAGCCACATCCTGGGGTGCACAGGGGGCTGAGGGTGAGAGAGGGGGGGGGGAGGCAAAGAGGCAGGTTAACATAGTATTGTTAAATTACAGAGGAGATTTCTATGTTGCTATGTTGAGGTTACCATCAAAAGCAAACTTTAAATGCAAATTTACACTGGAGAAAAGCACTTTTAGAACACGCAACTCCACCCACCTCACTGTAACAATAAATAATACTGTCATCACTATTTATAGAAAGTCACAACAAGTCTTTACAGTGAGTTCATATTTGGCTCCCCATGTTTACAGTACCTGTCCGCATGTAAGACTTGTTGCTCTCCACACTGGAACAGGACATATCCTGGCCAAACACGCTCACATTGTAGGTCTGTCCACACTTCAGGTCTCTCAGATCACAGTTGGTCATGGTGTTGTTACATTTTGTCTGGTGGCTTCCGTCGGCTGTAACACCCACTGCAAGATAGGAGAGCGCTCCACTGGCTGGCTCCCATGTCACTGCAGCAGAGTTTGAGTAGCACTGTAGGGAAGTCTTAACGTTGGTTGGCCTGCAAGGCACTGGGAGAGAGAAAGCGGACAGACAAGCAGCAAAATAAAAGTTCCTGTTGCTTAATAATATACAGTATATGAGCGATGAGACAATTCACACATCAGCAACACATTTGAATGACCCTTTAGAAAGAGAGGACACTTTGAATCCTTTCACAAGTCTAACTAAAGTAAAGGTTCAAAAAGTGCAATTCTTGTGGTTATACTACACTTTGTAAGGTTCTGCCTATGCATGCAAATATTAAACAATAAATGTTTCTTTCTAAGGAGAGCCTGAAAATTAAACTGATGGACAAAGATAATTATCATCCTACTTTGACTTCAGTGCTGCCTCCCTGATTCTCCAAAGTGGGTTTAACACATCAAAGTCCAACAAACTTCTCAAAATTCTGTATTAATTCATTAATTGTAACTGTTACATTAACTAAAAAAACTTGTTGTTTTCACTTACCTGACTGCAGGTAGAGATAGGCGTGGCTGTCGTCACATCGTCCATCCTGAGCTGTCACTGTCAGGTTGTAGAGCTGGCCACAATGCATGTTGGGTAGCCGGCAACTGGTTGCGGTGCTGTTACACATGGTCTTGTGACCATTGGGCCCAAAAGCTTGCACCATGTAGGAGGACACACCCTCTTCTTCTTCCCACGACACAACGCCTGTGTCATTACTGCACACCATCTCTGCTGTTACTTTCAGTGGTACGCACGGCACTACAGAGAGACAGTTATGAATGAAGTCAGGTATAAATAGAGCTTTAATATAACATGCAATATGCCTTACAGCTGCACTGAATGTTGCAGTTTAGGATAAATGTTTAATGAAGGTGCCACATTATTATGATTATAATTAAATCTTGATTCTACCTGTGTTGATCTTCACAGCAGAGCTTCCAGCGCTGCTACACGTCTTATCTGAAGCACTAACAGTGATGGAGTAGTTGAGGCCGCACAGCAAGTCATCGAACAGGCATGTTGTCTGGCTGCTGTTGCACATTGATGCGTAGCCGCCGTTGCCCTGGGCAACTGTGGTGTATGATGATGCCCCTTTGCTGGGCTCCCAAGAGACCTCCACAGCACCAGACTCACAAACCACCCGGGCCTCCACCTGCTGTGGTACACAGGGCACTTCACAGACACAGAGAGAGAAATATTAATGTTGCATAATGATTCAGGATCAATATAGGTCCAATAATCATCCATACAAATGAAGAACCATCATTGATAATTATTAGCAATATCAGCGCTGTCAGAGAAAATACAACACCACTATTTTACCCAAATCAGATTCATGGAAATATTGTGTTGTTAAGTAGTATGTAAAGTCACAAAGACTTATGGAAATACAGTACTTTTAGTTAAGTTTTTTATTTATTAAGTATATATAGTACATATCTGCATAATCTTCTCCTACCCTGACTCAGCAACAGAAACATCCCGATATTTCCAAATTATTTCCAAATGTTACTAAAAAACATGGTTATTTGTAACATAGATATCTATCATGCTGCCAGGCCTCAACATGTTAAATCATCCTTACCTGCTTGCAGCTGTGTCACGTCACTCTGCGAGACATTGCACACACTGTTAACAGCGATCACACTGATGTCGTAGGTGAAGCCACACATGAGGTCTGCCAGGACGCAGGACTGTGAGTGTGTCTCGCAGCCAGATTCATGTTCTTCCACGCCGAAGGCTTGGACAATGTAGAAATCAGCCCCTATGCTGGCTTGCCACTCCACACGGGCTGTGTTGTTTGAGCAGTCCAGTACAGGCACAACATCTTCAGGAGGACAAGGCACTGGAGGAGGAAAGTGAGAGGAGGAAAAAATCACTGAGGAGGTTTTTGATCAATGTTAGTTGCTAGTTGTGTACTTATTTTTGGCTTTCAAAACATAATTTTTGGGCCCATACTGGGTGGGGTTCAGAGAGACTTGACTTAAGGGCCATTTATAAGATGTCTTTTATTAAATGTTGATTTACTTGACTTTAAAATGTGACTTAACACCAAGCTGAAACGCATTATTTGGCTGACCTCTTCTGGCTGAAATTTTCAAGTCAGCTGTGTCTCTGACCACATCCGACATCAGTGCAGAGGATGGTCTGAAGTGTGTATATCCATAAAAAATACCAGGGTTTTTCAGTTTTTGTTTTTTTTCCCTTTCCGTTTAAACTGATTTTTACCTGGATTTTATGTCACCACACACCCAAAAGTTACTTAATTCCTGTTTAAAAAAGACTTATTAAACAAACCTCTTGGTTCGAGTAAAAAATGGAGCGAAAAAACTAATTAGCTACTGATGCCAGAGTTCATCAAAGTGAAGATTCCTTAGGGTAAAATACGAAGTGAAAACAATGACCCTACCTGTTTTGCACCTGTAACCTGTATGTACTGAAGTGATTAGAAAAGAGCAGAGGAGCAGAATCGCTTGCTGAACAGCTAGGCTACTGCTCGCAGGAGAAATGACCGCTGCATCCTGTGTGTTCCCGGTGTTACACTGTCACCGCAGCGAGATGAGAACTTCAGCCACTAGAGGTCAGTAAAAGTTTTCCGTTGGTGTTAAGATACCAAAAAAATATTTAAAATCCTTGCCCCAAAAGTCTAATTTGAATTTACTGATTAAAGGTGCTTTTTTTGAGAGCTCACCTGACTCCACCTGCAACCTGGTGCTTGGAGGGCTGCTGCACTTCTCATTTGAGGCCACAGTGATCACATTATAGGTCTGGCCACACTGCAGGTCCTGCAGCTCGCAGTTGGTGAAGTTGGAGTTACAGTTGGAAACATGGCCGCTAGAGGACTGGGCTGTTGCGGTGTAGTTCATGGCACCCTCAGCATAGGCCCAATCCAAGAGGGCAGAGTTGGTGAAACAATCCAGAACCACTGAGCCAATGTTAGGTGTGCAGGGAACTGAGAGAGGGAGGGAAGAAACAGAGGACTGGAGTAACACTTAACACACATTTAGAGCAAGTCAGTGACACATTCACATGTAAAATTATGACATCCATAGGAGATTCATGTCCATCCAGTTGTTCTACCTGAATTGAAATTTGTAGCTGGGCTGGGTAAACTTGAGCAAATATCATCCTGCGCCACCACCTGGACAGAGTAGGACTGGCCGCAGGTCAGGTTGGTCAAGGTGCACATTAGGTTTTTACTCTCACAGAGGGACATGTTTCCCTGTGTGCTCTGAGCCGTCACTTTGTAGGACAGAGCGCCCTCGCTGGCACTCCAGGACACAGCAGCCTGATTTTTAGAGCAGTCTATCTTCACTTCCACATCAGTAGGAACACAAGGCACTAGAGAAAGGTATGAGGAGGAGATTACAGTAGGTTTAATTATCTAATTGTGGAGTGACAAGAGCTACAAGAGAACAAGCCTTCATTTTAAAGGTGTCTGATATCAACTGAACTGAGCAAAGAAAACAATCACAGTTAAGGCAACAGTAAGACAACACTGGGACCACTGACCACTTTGCAGACAATTATATACATTTTCTTCCCTTAAAGATATATTTTTTTTTAAACTTATTTCCATTCGCCCATTTGGCATGGACTCTGTCCCATTTATCAGTTCCTGTAAATCTGTTCCTGACACCTGTTTCCTGTCACCACTACTTCAAATAATTTTGATCAGCCTGAATGGGGATTGGGAAATGAGTCCGTGTTTGAGTTTTATTTTGAGTCTGAGTTTTACATGCACAAATTTAAATTTAAAAAACGTTACATGAAATATAAAGTGCAGGAAGAGGGAAAAAAAGCTCAAGAAGTGCTGAAATTATAAAACTGATGTTTTAGAACATATTCTGTAAGACTGATATTTAAGAAACGTTGTAAGATAAGATACATTTGGGATTAATTATAAAGACACATTTGAACCCATTTTAACTGGTTCCTTAAGTAAAGACCCTTAATATTATTGAAAACTAACCTCTACTTGTTTGGGATGATTTGCAAGACGAAGATCAGATGGTTGAGTAAGAGTGAATTAGTTTGAACTTTATTTAGTAATATATTAAAGCCACCTAAACTCCTGACCAAACTATTTACACACTTTCTGTATGGAGAATAAAGAATGTATGAAAGAAGTATAGAGAACATGGATCAAATAAGTCAACAAGACAATAAAATAACTCTATTGTCCTGAATGTCTCACCTGAATGCAGTGTGTCCGCCTTACTGGGGTCAGAGTTACACTTATTGTTCGAGGCGACAACGGTCACTGTGTAGTTCTGTCCACAGTGGACGTTGGGCATGCCACAATCCTCGCTGTCAGACCAGCAGCTTTTTGATTGGCCATCTTGCTGCGTCACTGTGGCAGTGTAGAACTCCGCCCCAGCTGAGCCGGTCCATGACACCACAGCAATGTTAGAGACGCAGTTCATGAAGCTGGAGACGCCGGTGGGCGGGCAGGGCTCTGAGGGAAGGAAGGAGAATAGACAGGATGACGATGGGAGGGCATTACACAGAGGATATGCACTGTTAGTGAAGGCTGACTTTGGCATGAGCAGAACGGCTCCTGTGTGCAGATCTAAGGTTAATATCAGTGTTACAGGGTATAGTTTGTTCTTTTAAGTCTGGTGCACAATCCACCAATTTATGGACGTGTGTCTGTCTGTCCAGTCCCGTGTTGCTTTTCCTGAGGTTTCTCCCTATAGGATAGAGGGTGCTGTAGGTTGTACAGATCTTAAATCCCTGTGACACAAATTTGTGATTTTGGGATATATAAATAAAATTAAATATGGGTCATGAAAGATGTTAAATTGATCACCAATACAAAAATGTTATCAACTACAGTTTCGCGATAAAATATCTTCCAAATTTAAGTGCTTTGAAAGTCTAAAAGAACAAGTTTTAAACAAAACAATAAACAAATAGATAATTGAATTCAAGGTAATACGAATGTAGTAGTCATAATCCTACAGTTACAAAATATAGAATAACTTTCAAATTATGAATGGTAAATCTGCACTTGTTTTGACAATAACACAGGATTTGCATACTGTAATATGTGTGTTCCCCCTTTACTTTAACTTGGAGTCATCAGAGTGGAGCGTTCAGAAAAACGGGTCACTTGAAAAATAGTTTGAAAACCAGTGTTTTAGGATGTATGGAATAGGAATCTACCTGACTTAAGCACTGAAGGCACACTGGGGCGGCTTGTGCACACAGAGTCTCCCGCCTGAACAGACAGGAAGTACTCCTGGCCACACAGGAACTCAGAAATGAAGGTCCAGGTATCGTTGGTGCTGAGCTGCACTTTGTGGCCACTGTTGGTCTCTGCCGTCACAATGTAAAACTTTGCAGTTTCACTGGCATTCCAGGTCAACGATCCCACCTTAGAAACAGATTACAATGTAATTTGAATTTCAGTTTATATAATAATAATAATAATTGTAATCTTTGAATTTTATAGCCCATTTCAAAACAAAAGTGCTTCACAGAGTAGAAATGAAGACAGAATAAAACTTTGAGAGAAACAGTTTGTAAAAAGGGTGAAATATTCACCTTCATTGTGCAGTTCAGAGATGATTTCAAGTTCTGAGGAATACAGGGTGCTAAAAACGGAAGACAAAAGTTTATGTGATTACGGCTGCAAATGATTATTTTCTTGATTAATCTGATGATTATTTTCTCAGTTAATCTATTATCATCTAGTATCTATTATTCCGTCTATAAAATGTCCCAGAGCTCAAGGTGATGTCACCAGATGCTTTGTTCTAGCATCTCCAAAGTAATGATTTGCTGTTTTTCTAAATTTTACAATTATATAATATATTATATTATTTAATATATAATTGTAAATCGTTTATCTGTTAATTCGCTAGAATTAGGGAATGTTTGGCATTTTTTGCTTAAAAATGACTTAAATGATTAATCGATTATCAAAATTGTTGCAGATTAATTTTCTGTTGATCGACTAATCAGCAAATTGTTTCAGCTCTACTGTATCTGTGATACTGGTGCTTTTCACATTATATCATTTCAGAGCAACAATTAAGCCTGATTTATTTGCTCAATTCTTGTTGGATTCCTATGGGATTCTTTAGTTTGTTTATTCATTTTCACGTGTCCTATAAAATTCCCCTTCAAACCTTCAAGGTTTTCATATAACGTTTGAGGCTAGCTCAGTATAAAAGCTTGTTTACCCATTCGTATTGAAGTGCTGTTGCTCAGCATGCTGGTGCACAGGTAGTCGTTGGCAATGACATGAATGGTGTACTGCTCGCCACAGTGCAGGTCGTCCCAGGTGCAGCTGGTGGTGTTTGTGGGGCACATGTGGGTGTGGCCGTCCTGTCCAACTGCGATGGCCATGTAGGACTCCGCCCCATCGCTCTTGGCCCAGCTGACCGAGCCCAGATTGTTCTCGCAGTGTGTAAAGCTCTGTACATGCTCAGGCACGCAGGGACCTGAGGAGAAGTATTGTTGCACCATCATGAACTTACTATACTGTACACAACATTAGACAAAAATATAAATGAGACGCATACCTGTCTTGAATTTTTCAGGCTGGCTCACAGCGCTGTCACATTGATCATCTTGAGCTTTTACAGTGAAGGTAAATAGTTGTCCACACGGCAGCTCAGCCTCTATTGTTGTCTCATCGGTTTGGAAAGATGTGATGTACCCCAGGTCTCCTGTGGCTGTCACCTCGTAGACTGATGCCCCTTTAGCTGCCGACCAATCCAACACCACTGTCTCATTGTTACATGACCCACTGACTGTGAGACCAGTTGGCTGGCAGGGTTCTGGAGAAGGAGGAGTTAGACACAAAGGTCACACCGTGTTCTCAGTGAAATTTAATTTTAGTTCAGATGTGACCTTTGCTGTTGAATTCCCACTTCTGATACGCTTGTTCCAATATTGTTGCAGTGTAGGGCTCCAACTAACAATTTCCTATAATCAATTAATAATTTGTTCTATAAAATGTCAGAAAATAGTGAAAAGTGCCCATCATAATTTCCTAAAGCCCAGGCTGTCATATTCAAACAGTCTAAAACCAAAATGTATTCGGTTTACTATCATAGAGGACTAAAACAGCAAACACATTCATATTTTAAATGCTGGAAAAAGTTAATTTATTGTATTTCTACCTCAAAAATTACTTAAAACAATTAATCAGTTTTTACAATTTTTGCAGATTAAGTATCGATCGACGTATTGATTACTTGACTAATTGTTTCAGCTGTGCTGCAGTGATTATTCACTCCAAAACGGATTGTTGTTTAAGAAATGTACTAATGCAGGATAAATGCATTATATAGTAGCTGCATAGAGGTGGGTGACAGACAGCAACTTAATAGACAAAATGACTGAATTTTGAAATGATAAATAAATAAGAAAAATAAAATAAGAATATATGGAAGTATGGGATTCTTTTATCTATATAGTATTGCTATAATTAGCATAACATTTTGAGTATTTTGGTTCCAGAGTTTTATTGAAATAAAGCTGTAGTCTGTAGTCTTGCAAAATAGGAGAAAATTAATTAATTAAACAATATAATACATTTTAAATTATTACTACAGAGAAACCTTAAAAAGCTAATTAGAGGAATCTCAATTTAAAATATATAAATATTTAAAAAAATTAAAACGTAATAAATAAAAACATAACAACAAGATAAATGAGTCTAGCGGTGACAATATTATATTATATTTGTTAAACTGTGATGAGTGTGGACTTGCACGATCAGAAGGACAATTCCATCTCTGTCTTTATGTAACTAAAAACCCAATCTCTTAATCTTGGTTAATTGATTACCTAACTAGTTATTTAGTTAATGGTAATGAGCCCTACCTGTCTGAATCTCCACAGTGCTGCTGATTTCACTGTAGCACATGTTACTATATGCAGTTACATAGAATTTGTAGGTTTCCCCGCAGTACAAGTTGGAGAACTGGCAGGTGGAGTTGGTGGAGTTGCACTGCAGAGTCATTCCTGTGCTATAGGTGGCAGTAGCCATGTAGAACTCCACTCCCTCTCTTTTCTCCCAGTACATGTTGGCCGTACTTGTCCCACACTGCAGGTCCGCTCCAGCACGCAAAGGTTTGCAGGGTCCTGGACAACATGTTTAGTTAGTTTATCAAAATTTTTATGAGAAATTCACCCTATATGAGATTCCATGGGGAATGTTCTTTTTACAAGAAATTACAAAATAGTATAAATTTAGAATCAATGATCCCACTCACTCGACTCAACTACTCAGGGATGAGATGTTGCTCAACTCACGTGTGCTGAAGGTGACATTAGTGTGTGTCTCAGTCTGGCAGTGGTCGCTAATGGTTGTGAGGCTGATGTTATACGTCTGACCACACTGCAGCTCTGATAAATCACACTGGTGCTCATCGGTCTCACATGAAGCCCAGTGGCCATCCGTTCCTACGGCATTCACCATGTAGGAGTTTCCTCCACTGGCCGAACTCCAGGAGACTTCAGCAGTGTTGTTGTAGCAATCCATATTAGTGGCCACATTTCTAGCTGCACAGGGAGCTAGAGACAGAAGGGACGGAAAGACATACAGGACATGGATGCAATTTCATTAATCACACTTTGAAGCTGCATTGATCTTCACACGTACAGGTTCATTGCTCCAAATCGTAGTTACCGTTTGAGAAATTTCAATGTAAGTACGTAGAAGTTATGCAACAGTGTTGTGTTGCCATCTCTTTTGGAAAGTAGCCTGCTCTAAAGGTCGCTAGAAGTCATTAGCATCGAACTGCATATGTGGGACATCATTGTGGAATACAAAATATAGTATAAAAATGTGTGTTGGAGTGACATTTTCTGTAAAGACATCTTGTAAGCTATTACAAGACTATGTAAGGGGAAATCAAGTGAAAAGACTAAACATTTGCAAAGCCGATTTTTTTAAATTTGAAACCTACATTTGCTAGCTTGATGTCTTCCTCTTCCCTGCATTTTGCAAGCACATTGCTACATTTCTTAGTGCATTACTGCCATCTGCACATTAGTGGAATATCATGAAACCATTCACAAGAATGTGTATCACGTCACCCTCATGTGCGTGCACGAGATACAAACAAAACGGAAACACACTCATCACAACATTGCTCCATAGTGCTACTAGTGGTCAAAAACTCCACAGGGTACCTTTAATTTAGGCAAATAGTGTTCAGTTACTGAGGATCTCTTCTCTACTGAAGCCCCAGTTGGTGATTTAAGCTAAGAGGGTTGTTTTTTGAACATGAAAATCTTGCCTTATGCCTTTCTAAACCAAAACGAGTTACAAATTTTCTCAAGGAACTCAACACAGGAGAAATTTAGGAGACTGGTTACACATTTTTTAACCTAGATGTATTTTCATATCATGTAATATTTTCACTTGAATACCTATCAAATAGATTCACTTTAGTGGAAATGTGCAGGTATAAGGTGCGGCAAAGAGGATTCAGTATATTATTTTAATAAAAAGAAGCCAGTGTTGAGCACACCATACCTGAGACCAGCAGGACAGTAGTGGAGATGCTACTGTTGAGTGTCTCTCCGATGGCGATGGTGGTGGTGTAGTAGACGATTCCACAGTGGAGGCCTTCTATGTTACAGTAAGTATTGTTGGTGTAGCAGGACAGGGAGTGGCCATCGCGTCCAGCGAGACGGGCCTCGTAGCCCACCGCACCAAAACTGGCCTCCCACGACACAGTTCCCATGTTGTTCTGACACTGCACATTGGTCTGCACGTTGTTGGGCGGGCAAGGCTCTGAGGGCAGAAAAATAGGTTGAAAGATGCAAAATAGATGCTATTAACTTTCATCTTTACTGCATAATAAAAAATACAAATATGTTACATTATCTATGAATCTTCATATTTTGAATACATTGAAACGTAATATTTACATCCACAGATACAGAAACCATGCCAAAAGTGATACATTAAGTTTAAAGGACATACACTTATCCTGTTTTCTGTCCTAGGACTGCAACTAACTATTATTTTCTTATTGATTAATCTGCTGATTATTTCTGAAAATATATATCTGAAATTCACAAAATAGTGAAAAATATCCATTACAATTTCATAAACTGAAGGTGATGCTCTCAAATGTCTTGTTTTGTCTGACCAACATCCAAGAACCTATAAATATTTTGTTTACTATCATAAAAGGATGCAAAAAAAAGCAGCAAATCCTCACAACTGAGAAACTGGAATAAGGGAAAGTTTGGTATTTTTGCTTTAAAATTGACTTAAATGACTATCAAAATAGTCGCAGATTATTTTTCTGTCGATCACCTAATGAATTAATCGTTTTAAAATTCTCAAGCTCTCAAATTCCCTCATCTCCTCAATAGTGACTGCACTGCAGACAACATCAACATCAAGTCCTCAGACTGTTAAGAACCGAGCAAGTGCAAAGACACATCTTTTCTCCAATGGAGAAAGAATAAAGAAAGTTCTAGCAATGTGTTTTCTCACCTGTCCTAATCGTAACTGCTTCAGTCGAGGTGGACACGCCTTGGCACACGTGATTGTTGGCCATAACATTGATGCTGTACATCTGGCCACAGTCCATGTTGTACATGGCACAGTAGGTGTCGCTGGTATTGCAGGAGACCATCAGGCCCTCCTCTGTTACCCCTTCAACTGTGTAGTAATCAGCGCCAGCGGTCATGTCCCACAGCACCTGGCCAATCGTCAGGCTGTACTGAGTGGTGATGTGCTTAGGGATGCATGGCTCTGGAAGAGAGGATGGAGGAAATTGTTGATGAGAAAATAAGACTACGTTATCTGTAAGTTTCCGGGTAGATAAAAAAATGTAGTGTTTATGAAATTCAAATACAATGAATACCTTAAATACTCTATACGACTATTACAGTAAAAGTAAGTCGGAATGTGCTGGGCAAGAAAAATATTGTGTTACTTTTTAATTGAAAGACTGGGAAGAAGGGTTAGACCAATAATATAATCCAAGTTTTAATTTTTGTATTTGTCAAGAATCAAAAGTTAAGGTCATATTTACTTTGCTAAAATCTAGACATAGTGGCTTTAGTAGCAGCAAATCTATGCCCAGATTTGTCTCACAGGAGAAGAAAATATCAGCAAATTACTCTCTCTATGAGATGAGGTTTTTTCCCTCCATCCACACTGCAAAAAATTAAATTTTGTTTGTCATTGAACTGAAAACATCTTATTTTCTTAGAACAAGTTTAAGAAAAATCTGTGATGAGACAATTTTGACTTGTCTCCAATACAAATCAACTCATTGCAGAGAAATTTCTAGTGTTCTTTTTCTTCATTCTAGTGCAACTTTTACTATCTGGTATTAAGATACTAATACTCAATTCTATAAAACTATAGATGATTTGTATTGGAAACAGGCTGAATTAATCTCGATTTTTTACATACACATCTTAAACTCAGATTTAAAGTAAGAACAAGGAAACGTTCCTCCTTCAGCAGATGAATGTGAAAACAGTCTTCTAGTGTCAAACTCTGCACATTCATCATGCTGCACAGTGAAGCTCAAACATCCGAGTGAAGTGACAATAAGCAAAACACATTATTGAGTGGAGGTGGACTTTTTACGCATGCATGCAGCTTTGTTAAGCCGTTGCTCACCAGTGACCAGCTGTCCTGTCATGTGAGCGATGCTGCTGCATTTCTGTCCCACAGCTTTGACAGAGACGGAGTAGCTCTGGCCACAAAGCAGCCCCTCCAGATCACAGTGAGTGGTGTTGGCCTCACAGGTGACGTTGTGGCCCGACGCAGAGGTGGCCGTGACCACGTACATCAAAGCTCCATCGCTTGGGTACCACTCCACTATGGCCATCTGCGTGTAGCAGTCAATCACTGCCTTGATATGTCTCGGCTTACAGGGAACTGAGAGGACATGTAAGACAGTCGTGACTTTAGCTTGCTTTAAATATATTAATAAATTGCCTGATGTATAAACAGAACTAGAAAGGAAAGACAAGTTTGTTAATGATAATAAATATACAGTGAGTGTAGTTTTTATGTTGCTAATGCATTGTCTATAGGATTAACATGAAAACAGTGCAAGTGCAATATAGACAGACATCACATTATACTAAAACTTTAAGACAACTTTAAACAGCAATATCAATGTTTTACAATTACCAGATATGAAACTATATTTACTGCACTAAGATAATTATTATTTAGAATATTTTTGTACAATTACACAGCAAAACTTAGGGTTTTCATTTTTTACTTTATTATGGATTACATTATTCATTGTGATTTCATAATCCTAAAGGGTCAAAGAATCTTCTCATCTCCAAGAGAAACTATGAAACCCTTCATTTCAATATATGAATAAAATATGAAAACAAAGACAAAAATAAGTTGTCTCATGACAGCAAGGAATTTGCAATTTATTTTAAAGCTCACTCCTGTGTAGTTTCCTCATCCATTTCTTTTAAAATCTATTGCTAGTCTGATTCTAGCCTCCATCCTTAAGATATACATGTTCATCACTTGACTCTCTGTCCTACCTGAAGGTGTGTCAACCACAGGAGTGGATAGGCTGTTGCAGTATCCATCAGAGGAGACCACGGATACATGGTAGATCTGACCGCAGCCGACTCCTGTCACATTGCAGGAGCCCTCGGTCGTGCCCTGGCAGGTTGTGGTCTGACCGTTACTGTCCTGCACTGTGGCAATGTAGGAGTCGGCTCCAGAGCTCTCAGACCAGGACACAATCAGAGAATTGGCCTCACAGTCGACCACAGGGGAGACGTTTGCAGGGGTGCATGGCACTGGTGAGAAGAGATAAAGAAGATTTGGTGTAGGGCTTAAAGTCTTCTTTTGTCATCTTAAAAGAGCTTTTGATTACTGAGTACTGAATTTATTATAAAAATTTAAATTTATTTTGGAGATCATACCTGTTGTAGAATTTAAGAAATAATTGTACATTTTGTAAAATACGTTTATTCGTTTTCATGCTCAGATGAGAAGATCAATACCACTATCATGTGTGTACACTAAATATGAAGCTTCAGGCAGCAGCCAGTTAGCTTAACTTAGCATAAAGACTGGAAACAGGAGGAAACAGCTAGCTTGGCTCTGTCTGAATGTAACAAAATCCAACCTACCAGCACCAAAAAATATAATGTAAAAAGTATTGGTTTTGCAGTTTATGAACCAGACAATTTCTTAGCCACAATGACTTCCTGGAGTCTCTGCTGGTTGGCTGCTAACCACACCTTGTCGTTTTTACACTCATATATAGACATATAGACATATGAGAGGTATCGATCTTCTCATCCAACTCTCAGCAAGAAAGCAAATAAGCGTATTTCCCAAACTGTCAAACTATTCCTTTATAGCAAAAATCATTTTAAGTCACAAAATTTGTGAAAACCTTTACTGTATATTTGCTGTTCATGAACACATACAGAATTCAGAGGTGAAAGTCTGCACATACCGGTCTTGATTGTCACACGTTCGCTCGGTTTGCTCTTGCAGTCTCTGTCCTCTGCCATCACAGTAGCTATGTAATGCTGTCCACAGTGCAGACCTGTCAGATCACAGTGGTTCTCGTGGGAGCTGCATTCGTCCACGTGGCCATCAGTACCCACAGCTCTCACTCGGTAAAGCTGTCCTACTCCCCTGCTGTAGTTCCACGACATGGAGGCCACATTGTCGCTGCAGCTCAGACTGGCTTTGAGGTTCTGAGGAACGCATGGCGCTAAGGGCAAGAGGTCATCAATATAGAATTTATTTATGCATTTTTTCATTTTAATTGTGTTTTTTTGACAAATTCTGAACATATTGTTTCAATTCTTTCCACGATTTCTAAAATAGGAGTGTGTATGCATGTGTGTGATATGTACTGTATATACCATACCTGTCCTGACCAGCTCCCCTTCGCTCTGGGAGCTGTTGCACGTTCGTCCCTCAGCCACGACGAGCAGAATGTACATTTCTCCACATGGCAGATTGGTGACATCACAGCCGGTGCCAGATGTGGTGCAGCAGGTGGTGCCACCGTTTATCTGCTCCAGTGTGGCCGTGTACGTTAATGCACCAGGGATGGCAGACCAGGCAATGCTGACCGTACGATTATTGCAGCCTACTGATTTCTCTACGTCTTCAGGAGGACAGGGAGCTGGGGAAGGAGAAGCACAGTGAGGTACAATTTAAAAATCACTTCCTGACAATCGCCCATGTATGACATAAACCTCCAATCTGTACTTATATTACAAAAACGAAAGTGTTAGTACATCACCTTACAGCCAAGGTATTAGAAAGAATTAGAAAGAGGTACAAAAGCAACAAATGGAGCTGCTATTAGAGGCTAGATGTTCTAAAAACAGTTAACTTTCCGATTAACGGACGGCCCGCTCTACCACTAAGCCACAGCCGCCCACAACAATTTTAGGAGGTAAAAAAAGGTCACAAAACTGGCTCTGGAGAAAGATATTCCTCTATTTATTGTTGTATGTTTTAATGAAAAAATAGAGCAAATAAGTAAATAGAGCTATATTTTAATACAGAGCAGGTTCTGCACCACCTCTTTTCCTAGCTGTCTTGTCTCTAGCTGTATGAGCATAGACCTTTTGAATCTTTAATTGAAATCAGTTCAACAAAGTAAAAGCCATTCATACTGTAATGTTTTGAAAAAAGTGAAATTATTAATTCAAGTCAATTGACACAAACAATGACAATATTAACAGTTATAGCAAAATACATCTGTGTTATAATAGTTTGAAGTGACTTCCTGTTTTCTTGTTTTTAAAATGATAAATACAGTTTTTTACTATTGATTTATGTTTGTAGTTTTACGTATTTACCTGTCTCAGTTGTGACGGCATTGCTGGGTGTGCTGGGGCACTGCTGGTCGTGGGCCTTGAGGGTGAACGTGAGGTTTTGGCTGCACATCAGTGGCGGCAGAGCACACATCCTGTCTGACATGGAGTTACACTCAAATGTCTGGACGTCACCGTGGCTATCTGTCGTCATGACGACGTAGTCCTCAGCCCCGGCAGACTCCTCATACATCACCCAGGCTGAGTTTGTCAGGCAGTCGATCTCCACGTCAGACAGGCGAGGTACGCAGGGAACTGGAGGTAACCAGGAACAGGTCAGAAAATTTGTTGCGCATAGTACTCACATTCATAAATATGACTTAGTAGGGGTATATGTCTTTTTTGTCACCTTAAAGAGGTTTTGATTACTGAGTACTGAATTATGAAATTGAAACTGGATTTTGGAGATTATACCTGTTGTAGAGTTAACGAAATAGTCCCACATTTTGGGAAATGTATTTTTTGCGAAGAGTTCGATCAGAAGATATCACTCTCACATCTGTATGGTAAATATAAAGCTACAGCCATCTTAGCCTAGCATAAAGACTGGATTTTTTTTTTTGTGGGAGGTGACGCCAAGACTCCAGGATGTCACTGTGCCTGGCCAAGAAATGGTGCGCCAAATAACCCCCGTAAAACCACAACTTGCTGTTTTCACATTACAGTTTTTGTACAGAATGAGCTTTAGAGATGCTGGTGGACAGAGCCAGGCTAGCTGTCTTTATGCTATGCTAAGCTAAGCTAAGAGGCTGTTTCCAGAGTGGTATCCATCTTCTAATCTCTCAGCAAGAAAGTAAATAACTCTATCTACCAAAATGTAAAACTATTCTTTTAATGCAAAAATCACTTGAGGTCACAGAATTTGTGAAACTTTTACTGTATATTTGCTGAACACCTGATATCAGTTAGTTATTTCCCGAAAAAATTTGCATGAGCTGTAACAGCTATTCTAGATGATGAGAAACAGAAATGACTAACAAAAGACAAGCAACAGTTTTAAAAAAAATCAGTCACAATCATCTTGACTGTTTTCAGGTTGTACAAATAGTTGTAGGAGTGCATTACTGCTGTGTGTTAAAATAATGACTATATACTTACACATTTTAACATTTCAGTAGCAAATGGCTACCTAATAAGAATGCAGGGTTCTTGAACAGTACTCCTACTCACACTACTACTACTATGTATAATTTAAAAACATAAACTACAAGCATGCCAAGTTTTAATCTTAGCCTAAAATAAAATAATCTTTTAAGTTTGACAAATATTTGACAAAACAAATATTCTCAAATAATCAGGAGGTGAAAGCACACCCTCCCTGAACACAGAAAGTTAAAGTCTTCCTTTTTGTAAAGCAAGGCAAGCACCTTTCAACAACAAGGTAATTCAAAGTACTGTAAATAGGACATAAAAAGGCATTAAGAAAAGATATACTGTAAAAGAAACAAAGCTGTATAAAAAGACATATACATGAGATTTAAAGAGTAAAATAAAATTGAAAATAAAAACAAGCTAAAATTGAATAGAACAGATAAAACAGAAAACTATGAACAGTATTTGTACACAAAGAAGTGTATATCTGCCTCTTCATTCAAGTAAAACTAAAACATTGATCCTTGCCTGTTGTGATCATTTTTGTGGGGCTGTCTCTGCCTACACATTTGTTCCTCGATGGTGTGATTGTGACGTTGTACCCCGTCCCGCACTCCAGTGTGCTAAGATTACAGCCGCTGCTTGTGCCGCTGCAGTTGTGTCGGCGACCTGTGGTGTCAACCGCCGATACTGTTTGCACGACCCCAGCCATGCTGTTGTTCCAGGTTACGGATACAATGCCAGTGGTACAGTTGACGGTGGGAAGGAAGGTTGTGAGAGGACAAGGAGCTGCGAGGACGAGTGGAAGAAGAGGTTAGGATAAAAGATGAGGAACAGAAGAGAGTAAAACTAATGTCTTGCTGCATGAAAACCTTTCTCATAGAAGTAAAAAAACAAAACAAAACAGACCGAATTTCCAAATTGAAATATGAATGTATTTCTGAAAGCGTCACAACTCAACTTTGCAAGTTTTGCTGGTTTTCTTAAGGTTGAGACAAACTCTTTGTTCTTTACTCTTTTGAATCATTGTCAGATCTGATTGGATAAACTCCAAAATGCACAGTGGTCAAGAAACATACAGTTTTTTGACATATTGGAGATTGAAGGTTTTCACACAGCAACAAGATTCAAATAGCACAGAGACAAAGTCAGACATACCCTTTATACCTCTATTTGTTTTTAATCAGATATACTGTAACTATTACCTGGAGCTTTACCTACCTGTAAGGACCTGCTCTGTGGGGCTGTGGGAGCTGTTGCAGGCCTCATCTTGGGCCACCACTGTTACGTTGTAGGTTAGACCGCACTGCATGTTGCGTACTACGCAGTGATGCGAATCCATCTTGCAGATGCTGACGTGTCCTTTGCTGCTCACCACAGAGGTGAGGAACTGAAAAACGTAACCTGTCGACTGCCAGGTAACGTTGAGGACACCAGACAGACAGTCGAGGTTGTTCTGTATGTTATGTGGCACACACGGAGCTGGAGAGAGAGCAAAGAGAGTGGTTATAGAAAACATCCTCCCACTGTATGGTCACAGGTTTCATCCAGCCATCTGAGTCCTTGAGGGAAATACTGAACTGCTAGATGCTCACTTGATGTGAGCTGCTTTTGTGAACTTGAATTATTATTAGGTTTAAATAATCACCCAACAAAAATGTAATTGAACTATGTACAATCAGCATAAACATAGGCAATAAAAATAGAGGTGAAATTGTAAAAAAAAACATAATCCTGGTCTTAGTGTGAACATGTTAAATAGTTGTTATTAAATGAATTACAAATGTTTTTGTAAAAATGTTGCTATAATAAACATGGCTTTAGTGCCATATACTGAGACCACCTGCATGATGTAATGCAATTCAGTAGTCCCGCAATAAATTCTACCTTAAAAATGTTCTGTTTGTTTTGAAACTGCTACGTTAGTTATTTATGTGTTGACTCAGTTCTATGGCATGTTTTGAGGGCTGTTGTTGGTGTAGTCCCATTATTTTGAAAGGTATTTCAAATATTTTATCCACCTCATTTACATGTATGGAGGAGCAATAATATTAAGAGTTAAATCAATGCTTCTCTGACACAGTGTCAACAACAAATGAACATCATAAGTTTCCAAAATTACAGGAATGTTGTATATGGATTCAGTGTGAAAGTAAATAAACATAAAAGCATCAACATGTGTATTTTAGTGGAAGCTTTATTGGTAATTTCTATATGATTATAGCATCTTTCAAATAAGAATAAGCTGTGTGTGTAGGAGCATGTGTTGCTGATTACATATCAGATTACATATTCAAATTGCTGAATCAGTCACTATTCACACTGTATGTATTTGCTGTTTTAACAGTAAATATACACTTTCAGATATGCATAGACAAGCCAAATATGACTTGGGTTTTAATACCTACCTGTAGGTATCATTTTAATGTCACTGTGGGCTCCAATGCACTTTTCATTAACACCGACAGCGTAGACCTTGTACGTCTGTCCACAGAGCAGACCAGATATCTGGCACGTGGTGCTGCTGGTGTTGCAGGACCACCGGCGGCCCTGTGTATTCTCAGCCACGGCCATGTAGGAGACTGAGCCCTGTGAGGCCTGCCACGACACTGAGATGTTGTTTGATTCACAGGAAGAGTCGACCCTCAGCTGGGTTGGAGGGCAGGGAGCTGGAGGAGTGAAAGAAGAATGGTGAGTCAAATCATTTACAAGTGTAATTTTCATTTTGTTCTATCAATTAATCTCTGAGACACATTTAATCAACCGATTAAATTTTATTAACTTTCACTAGACCTCTGCTAATCCCTCTGTTTACATCTGGTACATAACACGTCATATCCTGTCAGGTCCACTGTATAGTGACTGATTACATAAGGGATACATAGGATATAAAGTAATGTATAAACAGTTGAAATAGTTAGATAAAAGTAACAGGTAAACAGTTGAAATAATTACATATAATTAATAGACAAACAAATTGTTATAATAATAACAGCTTAAAATTTTGGTCAAAATGATGGATTAACAGTTGAAATAGTAGGCCAAAAGTAATGGATAAGTAGTAGTAGTAATAGTTCAAATAATTAGCTAAAAGTGATGTAAAAACAGCTGATCCGATTAGCTAGAAGTAATCGATTACAGCTTTGGGTAAAAATGGCGGATAATCAGTGGGAAAAGTAGGCCAAAAGTAACAGGATAATAATAGCATAGTTAGCTAAAAGTACTTGATGACAGATGAGTGTCAGCTATTTAAAACAATAGCCGACTAAACTGTAGTTACAGTTACTTAAAAGTAATAGTTATATTAATGGATAAACAGTTAAAATAATTATCTGAAAGTAGTTGATATACATTTGAAATGATTAGCTAGCTAAAGGTAAGATAAATTGTTGCTGAAAGTAACTCTATAAAGTATATTAAGTTACCTGTGTTGATTCTGTGCCAGTCCTGGGCAGGACTGGGGCATTTCTGTCCCTGTCCACTGACGCTCACCCTGTAGCTCTCCCCGCAGCGCAGAGAGCTGATGTTGCAGGAGGAGACATTGGTAGAGCAGGCCTGCTGGTGTGCGATGTCAAAGGCATTGGCTGAGGCGTTGTAGTAGCGGATGCCTCTGCCGGGCGTCCAAGACACCACGGCCGTGTTGGTCTCGCAGTCCAGGGTAGTCTTCAGACCACTGTGAGGACAAGGACCTAGAGAGAGAGGGATGTAGAGAGGGAAATGAAAATACATAGACAGAGGGTCATGTGGGTATGCACTGTTTAAAGTAAAATGTAAAACAAGTCTGTAATAATTTTTGGAAGCATTGTCCCATGAAAAACCTGTTTGTTAAGTGCAGTTGCTTAACAAACATCTGATTCATAGTTCGATTTTAAAAGGGTTTTATGAGAACTTGTGTTGCCCCTTACACTTACAAAGTGCTCTCAATAAAATATGGTTCTTTAGTGACACCTTGTGGCAGCCATAAGAACAACATTGGCAAATTTGTCTTTCTGCACAAGCCCCAATGTTTTTTTATTACTAATTTCAAGTTTGCTGTACCTTATAATAGGTAACTGCTAATAAAACATTACAACAATAAAAAGAGACAGATTCTGGTTATGTTGTTCAAAGAGCCAGTACAATATTACTGACTGCACCTTTAAGATGCAGTAATAGCCCTTCAGTTTTGTACCCATCAGAACATATGGCTGCTTTTCTCACTTTGCAGAGACGCAATCTTTTAGCAGTTTTATTACCTGTGGTGGCGTTGATGGACGCGCTGACCAAACTGACGCAGGAGTCATGGCGAGCCACCACTGTAATGCTGTAGTCCTGGCCACAGGCCAGGTTAAGGAAATCACAGTTGGTGTCAGTGCTGTTACATTCAGCGTTGTGGCCGAGATTGCCCCGAGCATAGACGGTATAAGCTGTGGCACCACGTGCTGCATCCCATGTAACCACAGTGATACCAGTCTGGCAGTCCACTTGTGCTGTAAGGTGGGTGGGAACACACGGAGCTAGTGGAGAGAGAGAGAGGTAGATATGTGGCAGGGTTACTTTCGGTTCAGTCTTGTAGTATATTGCCGGTTTTTATTTCACAGCTTTCTTTAGTATGAGTGGTGTAAAGTAACCAAGTACATTTACTGTACTTAAGTACAGTAGGTCATTTTCACAGCAGCAATTTTGACTTGTCATAGTAAGAAAAGCAAAGGTGTTAATAATAATATCAGCAATGGCTCCGTTCTGTTCAAGTGTCCTAGTAAGCCATGACAGCACAGCATGCATAATACAAGGATCCTGAAACTGGAGCAGCTAAATGGAATTCAGCCACCATATTTTATTTATTTACACGTTTGCTTTTCCAATTATATGGAGGCACTTCTCACTTCATTTGAATATTCTATTTTATACTACTTCATACTTCTACTTCACTACATTTTAGCAGCAAATATCGTAACTTTTTACACCCCTACATTTATCTATAATGTGTATAGTTACTTTAAATATTAATCACATGATCAGCTTATCAAATAAGATGTCCTGTTATCGATGAAACAATATAACTTGCTACACCTCCATCAGCTACAACATGAAAATGCTGCATACACATGAATGCATCAGTAAAATGTATTAAATAATTATCTTAATATTAAACTCCATAATACTTCTGTACATCTACTTTAAATGCAGGACTTTTACTTATAGTGAAGTATTTTTACTTTGTAGTATTGCTGCTTTTACCTATGTTAAGATTCTAAATAATTCTTCAACCATTGTTGAAACAGGCAAGTGAACAAGAGCTCAGTTCACCAACCAAACTAAACCAAAAAATGGATGATTTTTCCATTCTAAATTTAAATTTAGTACCTGTGTACTAGGATAAAACTTTGGATCTTGCTGGTTCTAAAAATGTAGCATTACCCACCTCCCTTGTGCCCTCAAAGTACATTATTCACAGCAGAATCTTTTACACCTTCCCATGTTTAATTTTCAGTCACACTGCCTAGAACTGTACTATTTCTGCTTGTGATTATATTTTTATGTTCCTATGGTTTCAGTCCTGCTTTAGTGTAGACCATGAATTAACATGTGTTCTTACAGCTGCAGACCTTCTAAATTATTTATGACTGAATCTGGGAAATCTAAATAAAATCAAAGACATTCAGGTGAGTGGCCATGTAATGCTGATACTTTGTGTTCCTGAGAGGCTAGCTGTACATTATCCTTTGCTAAATTATTAGTACCAGTGTTGAGCCTTTCTGCAACAGCTGGTTCACTGCTGCATGTATTTGTGCGGCCGACCACACTGATAACATAGCTCTCCCCGCAGGTCAGCTGGTCGAAGGTGCAGTTAGAGCTGCTGGAGTTGCAGGTTCTGATCACTCCTCTGCTGTCCACCGCTGACACCACCTGGGTCTGGTCTGGCCCTGAGTTTCCCCAGGTCACTGACGCCATGTTGGTGCTGCACTGCAGATTCACCAACACGCTATTTGGTTTACAGGGGGCTGATGATGAAGAGGTGGATAAATAAAAGAGGTAGGGTTTAAAGGTTATATTGATAACATTTGTATGTAGATGAATATTAAAAAAACAAAAAAACATCAGATCTTTTAGAAAGGTGCGAAATAAAAGTATCACTTTTTCTAAAAAAACAACAACAAAAAGATTATGATTGTGAATTAATCATTTTAAAAATGTTGACGGGTCCAAAATAAATGTTTTGTTTATCTCTGTGTGAGCTTGACATTTGGTTCCTGCTTCTAAACAAGGCTTGCGAGCAAGCTTGCAGTCTGTCTAATGTGGAGCGCTGTGGGTTTTAATAGCATCTCTACTATGTACTGTACTCTTTGATTGGATTAAAATGTAAATATTTAATCTAATGTCTTATAGTGTAAGGATGATTGAAATGTCATTTTACAGTAAGTGTTGCAATATAGGGCCCCTACAATTATTAAATGATGGGAAAAAAAGGTTACCTAAAGCTAGCTAGTCATATCCAAAGATTACCATAGATAATGTTACATGAAACACCACCGCACAAAGTAATCTATGTAATGTATAACTATGTTGCTAAATTAATTCATTACTGTATCACGAAAGATTCATCACTTGATATGTCTGAGTCTCACTCCACTTGACCATGAAATATGCAGGTTGTGCAACGAACTGGCAGCCACTGGAATGGCATGGAAGGGGGAGGGGGAGTGTGTCATCTAGTGGCTGGATGTTATCAATTTTATCAATAGCACCTTTAAGAATAATTCATAAATGATAGATTAAGAGTCTTGTTTCGAGGAATATGGAATTATTTTACCACAGTGCCTGTAATACCTGCGTACACTGTCCTCCCAACTCCCACTAGTGGCCATATGCACATGCAGCAGTAAGTTCATTTCCCATTAGTAACTACTGAATTTAATACACTGTAATTCAAGAAAACACTTTGCTACCTGACTGCATCAAGTAGTCGGAGCCATTGATGGTGCCGCAGTCGACTGATGATGTAGTGATGACGATGCTGTAGGTGAGGCCACATTTTAGGGTCTTGATGGTGCAGTTTGTGTTAGTGGAGTTACAGGTTGCTCTGGTTTTGTCACTGCCAATGGCGATCGCAGTGTAAGACTCAAGGTTGCCGATGCTCCCCCTCCACTTCACCGCAACGGAGTTGACATTGCAGTCCAGGTCTGCTACCACCCTGTCAGGCAGACAGGGAGCTGTGGGAAGGGGAAAGATGGGAAGATGATTGATTGAGTCATTCATTGGTTTTGAGCTTCAAAACAAAAAGAAACACTGAAAGTGCAACCCAGACATCTGCAGGGAGAAGCAGGTGTCACTTACCTGAGGCAAAAGTTAAGGATGCTCCGTTGCTGCTGTTGCATGTCGCACTGGAAGCAACCACAACTGCTGAGTACTGGTGTCCACAATCCAGCTTCACTGAGCAGGTTGTTGTGTTGGAAGAACAAGAAACTACATGGCCGTGGGTACCAGTCACTGTAGCCGTGTAGGAGATAGCGTGGATACTCCGTGCCCAGGTCAGCATTCCTAAGTTGGTACCACAGATGGCTCTGGCAGTCAGGTTGGTTGGAGGACACGGAGCTGGCAGGAAAGAGATTTAGGAACAAATCATTCTGTGTTCCTCAGAGAAATACACCAAATAAACCGCATTTACAGACCAAGCTAGGAGTGAAAAGTATACAGGGCAGGAGTGAGAGTAAGAAGAGAACTTTGCTAGCTCAGAGTAAATTTTGTCAGATGTAGACACAAACATAGACTGTATTTTCTTTTTATTTCATGGACAATTAGCTGGGAATTTAAATATACTGTAGTTTAACATAATTAATTAAATAAAACATTCACATGCATCATTTTAATTAACACACTACTCATTTATTATAAAGGAAGAAATCATTGGAAAACAATGAAAATGTCCAATATATCACATGAAAAAAACACTTATATCTGCAGATCTACTATAAAATTATATATCGGTAGATTTACCATGTTTTTAGACTATGTAATGTTGGTTGATAAACGATCAGAGTAGAATCTGACTTTGAATTTGACATTTTCATTATAATGAAAAAAAAAAAAAAGTCAATGAAACTAGAAAAATGTGAAAATCACAGCCATAGCTACAACTGAGGAGGTCATGTCCTCAGTATTGTTACGTATAGTGGGTTTTTAAGGCTAATTCTAATTATGTTTATATACAGTATATTGCATCTTTAAATGTGACTGTTTAAATGAAGCCATTTCGTGTTTTCACATCTTCCTGGCAGTTTAGAGAAGGCTTTGAAACCGTATGTAAACCATCAAATGAAATGCATTGCAAAATGTAAAAAAAACCCTCCTCATGTAGGGAGATAAAATGTATATAAAATATAACTGAAATGAATTACTAAATGTAAATAAATTGAAAGTGTTGTCTCGTCAAACATTTCTTAGGGTGGATGAATTTGGACTCTTGACCTCAGTGTGTCTAAAATCCCAGCCATGGCCCTGACTAGAGCAAGACAAATATTTAAGTATATTATAATATAACAGAAAGATATTTCCAGCTATTGATGTAAATATCACACAACAAGCACTTTCAACATGTCACATTGGGCTCTGGAAAGTTTTGATGGGCATTTTTCACTATCTAAATGATCAATCAATGAATTGAGAGAATGATAATTTGATAATGAAAATAATCGTCAGTTGCCACCTAGTTGCCATACTGGAGAAATGGATGACCACTGATAACTGGTACTGTGAGAATGACTTTTTCTCACTGTAACAGCTCTGCATTGTTGTAGGTGAGCAACCAAGATATATCCAGATATTAACCTGTTTCAGTTTGTATAGGCTTGCTGAGGACGCTGGTGCACTCTGTGTCCCTGGCGGCGACTTTCAGCGTATACAACTGTCCACACTGCAGGCTGTTGAGCACATGGGACGTCTGGGTTGTGGAGTAGTTGGCACTAGTCCCACCATTTTCTTGAGAGTGGACGAAGTAGTTAACACCACTTTTTGGGCGCGGGTCCCAGCTTACTGTGATGTTATTGTTCCTGCAAGCTGTCACTCCAGTCACATTGGTTGGTGGGCAGATGACTGAGACAAGAGGGAGACGGAGAGAGAAAGATTTAGAAAATGTTGTAAAATTAACTGATTTAAATACTGATTTTTGCTAATTAAAACCAATGGGATAATAGTTCACATGATTGTGACACTTCTTGTGGAGAGTTGGATGAGAAAATCAATACCACTCTCATGTCTATGCAGGAAGTATGGAGCTGGAATGGTTAGCTTAGCTTAGCATGAAGACTGGAAGCAGGGGAAACCGGCTAGCCTTTTCACATTTTAAATTATCATGTTAATTAGTGAGCCTAAGAGGTGTTGGTAGGTGTATTTTTGAACTTTGGACAGAGCCAGGCTAGCTGTTTCCATGTTTCCAGTCTTTCTGCTATGCTAGCGCAATCTCTTCCTGTCACCAGGTGTGGTATCAATCTTCTAATCAAACTCTGAGCAAGACGAGAAAAAAAGTTTGAAAGAAATGTCGAACTATTCCTTTAATATCTACATATACATTCTCTGACCTGACTGGAAAGTGAAAGGCTCGCTGGGCTTGCTCCGGCAGCCCCTCTCTATGGTGACCACCGTGACGACAGCCGTCGCGCCACAGTGGAGGTCTCTGAGGGAGCAGCTTGTTCCATTGGAGGTGCAGGTGTGGTCATGTTCATCTACGGCTGTGGCCACATAGAGATCTGCTTGTAGGGCAGCATTCCAGGTCACAAGGGCCACGTTACCAACACACTGAAGGGACACATTAACATTGGTGGGGGGGCAGGGGCCTGACAGAAAGGGAGTGGTTAGAGGAAAAAGTGGAGTGAGCATGTGGCAAAAACACATTTAATATTTAATAATTAATAGAATATAAGAACTATAACTGTGGCATGTAGCAAACATACTAAATATTTTATATCACAAATAATTATAAAAAACATATAAGTCATCAATCAATATTTAACATAATAACTGTCAAAATCACCACCAAGACACACATGTGACAGTGAAATTCACTATTGAGATCCAAGAGTTTTCTTGGAGCCAGCATCTAGTGGCATTTAGAGGAATTGCTTCAACATTCAGTATGATCAATCCAGCAAAAAAGTTTGTTTTCTTTGTGTTAGTCTTTTGCCTTAATAGAAAGACAGTATTAAAACGTGTATAATATTTTAATATTAGTAATAATATTGGGTCTTTTTTTGAGCACAAACCTGATCACATCACACCGAAGTGTGTAAAAGGGCATTTTTCCAGTTCCACCTCACCTGCAATGTAAGTGCTTGGGTAGCTGTTGAAGCCCTTGCAGTGATTAGAGAAGGGGGTCACAGTGATCACGTAGGTCTGGGCGCAGTGCATGTTGGGTAGGTGACAACTTGTGTTGTTTGTGGTGCATTGTATGACATCACCGTCTCTACCGTTCGCTGTCACTTTGTAGGAAACTGCACCGGAACAGGGTTGCCAGCTCACTGCCGCTGTGTTGTTGTCGCACACCAGGGAGGCACTGACATTCATGGGAGCACAGGGGGCTGGTGGAAAAACACCATTGAGTCTTTACGTGAAAGCACAAATGTTGCACCTTATTCTATTTATTAGGAACATTTTGCCAACTGGATTTTTTTTATCATCACTTGGAGGGTCTCTGATTCAAGCTACTACTGTCCCCATGGGAGTCTCATTTCTCTGATGGAAATATACCAAAATCAAGTCTAATCCTGCTGCTGATCTCATTAAACACATTAACATTGTAAAATGTAACCTTCTCTGGGAAGTGTGCATTTTTTTGCACATGCAAGTACTGTTTGTCCTGTGATTAGCTTAAAGTTCAGCTGTTTTGTCATTAAGGTAGACATACACAAGTTGCAGACACATTACCTGATGAGGACCATGGTTGCTGTTGCCCTTCACTTTACATGACAAGAAACCAAACTTTTAGCTAAAGTCTAGTTTGAGCTAATAGCTGCACCTTTAGCCATTCCACAAAAATGTCAAGTATACATGCTTTGTAGTTAAGAAGATAAAACTTGCAAACCGTCTGGTTTAGAATAGTGTGAGTGTCGTGGAGAGAAAACCCACAGAAACTTACAAATGTTACCAAACATTTTAGGATGAAGTTAGTCTTCATCCTTATCCACACACACACACACACACACATACACTGTGTAGATGTCCCATCACCCAATCCTCGCTCTCTTACCTGTCTGTATTTCTGTTACACCAGGCACACTGCTGTTGCAGTGGTCAGCCACAGCTATGACTTTCACATTGTACTTGCGACCACAGAGCAGTGAGGACAGCGAGCAGTCGGTCTGGCTGGTGCTGCAGGAGGCCATGTGGTCTCCAGAATGGACTTGGGCATAGAAACTCTTTCTTCCCAAAGACTCGTCCCAGCTCAGTAAGGCAATGCCAGTCTCACAGGAGTATGTGAACTCCACATTTGCAGGGGTACAGGGAGCTGGATGAGAGAGGAGTACAGTTCAGTTCCTGAACACCTCATACTTGAATACCTCCTGAATATCTCATATGACCTCGCCAACATAAAGTGGTGTCCCCAAAGGTGGTCCTGACTCAGAGGCTGAGAAACTATGGTGTGTATATCATGAAATGAGTACCGATCATACCATACATACCATATCCTCTGCATCTTACACAACCCCCATAGTTATATTGCATATTATAGTGCAGAAAAAAATATGTTGGCAAAACATCCAACTTTTGCAAGCAACAGCCTTAACACAAAGATAGTCTAAATTCTAACTTACCTGTGACAATCTGAAAAGTAGTGCTGGGTTTGCTCAAACACTGGACTCCTCGTGCAACAGCCTGGATGGTGTAGGTGTGTCCACACTTCAGTTCATCCAGGACACAGCTACTGTTGGTGGAGGAGCTGCAGGACGTTACGTGTCCAAGGCTGGAGGTTGCGTTGACCATGACGCTCATGGCATCCTCATCCTTAACCCAGGTGACCAAGGCGTGGTTGGAGACACAGTCCAGGGAGTGGTTCTGGATCACTGGAGCGCAGGGGGCTGGGCAGGGGATTGTCACACATTACAAATTTGTCTTTTAGAGGAATCTTTTGGGTGAGATACAGCGTACAAAACCCCTTCAGAACTTTCTAAATTACTGAAGATAGTTACAGTTGTTAATTTCTGAGCATGGATCATTTTTGTTTTTAAGGAGAAGGCGCAGGAACACCATTTTGACCTTTATTTTGGGAAATGAAATTTACAGAAAATAGATCTATAATGAACATTTAACTGAATAAACCATAAACCTGATTAATTTAAAAATGTAGAGCCCTTCTTTTTTATGTCTGGTCTGAGAGTGAGTTGGGGGGATTTGTAACATCAGTATTTCTAAAATCTTGGCTCAGCCCTGCACATAAGCACCACCTTTGCACAGCTGAATTCACAGATAACTGTCAGTGTCCTGCTGGAGGCACTGATTGCAGTGAGATACGTTACAGTTAATACCATTCACGATCTTAATGAAAACAGGATAAAAGGCCATATATCCAACAAAGAAACAACATTCACTCATGATAATCTGAAAATGGCTACTCAGTGTATCCTAAAATAATCTGCACTTGTGCTTCCAGATAAATCTAAATATAGTCTTGTAACTCTCACTGTTTCTTCACCTGTTGTTACATTGGTTTTGGCGAGTATAGAGCTGTTGCAGTTCCCGTCCCCTGCCAGTACAGTCACAGTGTAGTCCTCCCCACACTGCAGCTGGGTCAGCTCACAGGAAGTACCGGTGGAATTACAGGAGTCGATGTGTCTGTTGGCCTCAGCGAGGACTGTGTAATATTTTGCTCCAGCACTGGCCCCCCATGTCACCGTCACCACACCAGAGAAGCAGTGCAGGGAAGCGGCCACATTTTTAGGGTCACAGGGTGCTAGAGATGGGAGAAAATTAGCATTATGACTATATTTATATTATGACTTGACAGGAAGTATAATTTTCAATTTATTGAATTCAGCTGTTAACCTGCGAGTATATTTTGACAGTTCTGGTCTGACTGCAGCATCAGCTCTACTTTGTCAGCTGTACTTAGACTCAGCTGAGCTGAATGCTAACGTTTGCCAACTCATGAAACAAATCAGTCATTAAAACTATAGTAAGTACATCAAAGCTTTAAAATGTTTTGCTCTATATGTCTCCAAAAACTGAAACATCCTCAACAGGAAGTCTGAGAAAAAAGATGTCATGTAGCTTTTAATATATCTAAAATCTATACTATATTGTACAAGTTTAAATTCTGGAGAAATGTTGATTAGTCAACATTTTTGCTGTTGGACTGATAAGGCAGTCATTATTTTATATTTTGAATATTGTCAAAAAATCCCAAGAAAAGAACAAAACCAACAATGTTAGTCCATGTCTTTATACTTCCCTCCTCTGTTTGTGGCACTCAGGCCCAAGCCCATTGGTTCCTACTGAAGATGTAAATCTTTAAAAAAACAGGTCACAAATGTAGTTTTCATTTTTGAACAGGGCTAAATAATATCCTGAAATAGCTGGGCACTGTCGCATGTTCATCCTAATGAAGGAACATGTCACACAGTGCAACAGTTCAGCTCATTGATGTGTTTTAATTGTTTTTTGGACAACAATTGAGCTCTGTGGCACAGAAGAACAAGCTACAGTATGTAAAGCTTTGATTACACAGAAAATACTTGTGAACTGGATCAATTCATTGTTGGTTTTGGTCTTTGCATGGGATTCTTTTATAATAAGAAAAATATAGGATATCACCAGCCTTATCCTTTAATGTTCCCTCTTTAATGTGCTTGCATATGCCCAAAATAAAAGGCTCAGATTTCTTTATAACTAAAATGTACATTTACCAGTTCTTGCTGAAATCATGGCACTCTCTGAGCTGTTACACCTGTTGTTAAGAGCCACCACACTGAACATATATGTCTGTGCACACTGCAGGCCAGGGAAGATGCAACTTTGGACAGCTGTGGAGCAGGAAGAAGAGAAACCTCCCAATCCCTTCAATGTGGAGATGTAGGATGCTGCCCCAGCAGCTGCATCCCAGGACGCCTGCAACGTGTTAGAGGAACACTCCACAACGCCTTTGACTTTCACAGGAACACAAGGAACTGAGAAAGAAATTATGTTGGTCATAAAAAGGCACATGAGGAGGAGGGAAAAATCAGAGAACCATTTTACTATCAAGTGAGATCATGTCCTTTACTTTGTTGCATTTTCTGTATTTACATATAGGATACTGCTCTGTTGAGTCAAACGACAAACTTACCAGAATTAACTATTTCTGGGACACTGCTGAGTCCTTCACATGTGCTGCTGATGGGCTTGACCGTCACATTGTATTGCTGTCCACACTGTAAATTAGTCATCGTACAACTTGAATCCTCTGTTTTACAGTGAAGTGCAGTTCCATTTTGGGCCATGGCGGTGGCGCTGTAGTTTACTGACATTGATCCAGGCGCCCAGCTGATGGTCAGTATGTTGGTGCTACAGTTCAGGGTGTTCACCACACTCTGAACAGCACATGGAGCTGACACAGGAGGAAAAGAGCAAGACTCAGTAGTAGTTTGATTACAAATGCAAGGAACTGTAGTGCAATCATAAAAGAACTGCATTAATAGATTATGTTTTATGGCCACTTGGGGGCAGAAGAGCTCCACAGCACACAGATATACAGTACTGAAATCTTATTTATTGCCTTAGAAAATAGTTATGCACTTGTACCTGAGATGCATAAAGTAATTGCACTGCACTATGCTCACATCATAATACAATACTATCATATTTATTTAGTTGATTGAGTATATTTTGTGAGATTGCAGGAATTGTTACAAATGGCTTCTCTTGTCTCTTTTAACAGCACAGGAAACATGGTGGAGTGTTTTTTGGTTCAGATTTCAGATTCTCAAACAGCAGTTGGCAAAACAATAGTGTAGTAGCTGTTCTGGAGCTTTCATTTGTATCACATGCTCTTCCTCAGCAGATGGACTTTGCCAAGCTGTCTTGGAGTTCCAAAACTGCTACTAAATGGATCTTTTGGTGACATTGCTTTGTCAACTAATGTTGTGGATTTTGGGTTTTTGTGGAAAGGAGGAGGTAGAGAAGGTAAAGGGTGTTTTTAGGACCCATCCAGGTAGAAGCAAAAGAGAACATAAAAACAGTTTAAGCAAGGAAGATGAAGAGCTACTGTTAGGTAAAGTTAGAGACAAAAGTGAAAAAAAGATTAGTAAGAAAGTGTTCTGGAAAGGAGTGAAAAGAAATAGGAAGAAAGCAGAGATGCTACTCCCTCTCACCAGTTGTATGGACGACCGGCATGCTGTCAGGACTTTGACATTCGCCATCTGAGGCTGACACAGTGAAGGTGTACTTCTTGCCACAGTGCAGACCATCCAATTGGCAACTGAGATTCATTCCTGCGTCACAGGTCACAATGTGTCCGCCTGTGCTCACTGCCTTGCCAGTGTAGGACACTGCATTGGGGCTCTTGTTCCAGGTTAACATGGCAGAGTTATTGGCACAGTTCACTGAAGTGTTGAGCTGAGAGGGAGGGCAGGGTGCTGCAGAGGAAGGACACACAACAGATGGATGGTATGTGTTGGACTGTGAGAAGATATACATATTGACAAAACGCTGTTTGATTGACTGCTTGTCTTTACCTGTCAGTAGTATCCTCGTATAGCTCTCATTGCTGGTGCAGTTGTTGTCCATGGCAGTCACACCAACATTGTAAACCTGGCTGCACATTAAGCCCTCCAACTTGCATGACGTCTCATTGGAAGAGCATAGCAAGGGGCCGCCATCTTTACTCTTTGCAGTTGCTTGGTAGTACAGGGCGCCACGGCTTGCTTGCCAAGTCACTTGCACAAAACTCTGGCCACAGTTTTTCTTCACCACCACATTAGTGGGCACGCATGGTGCTGAGGGAGAGAAAACCTCAGCTCAGCTCAGTACATTTTAAGGAACTGTCCTCAAATCAAAGTACTAAAAAGCACCAAACACACATCTGGGAAGGGCTGTTTGTTCACATCAAGTGCAAGGTATAAACACATCACTATAGCTGCCTTGCTTACATTTCAGTAGACATATGTTCTCTATACTAAGTCACATTCATAGCAAGGCAGACTTACCAGATACATAATTTACAAGTTTTTTATGACTGATTTTGTACAGGACAGACACGTCATGTATGTTGAAAGACTGAAAAAAAAAACAACTTTTGTCACAGCGCTCTCTTACTTTGCCAGACAGGTAATACTGTGGGTTGACTGACACAGCTGCCGTTGAAGGACATCACTTTCAGTGTGTAATCAAGTCCACACTCCAGTGTGTTGATCCTCAACACAGGCTTTGTGGTGTTGTAGGACATTTGCTTGTTGCTGTTTGAGATTACAGTTATGTAGCCTTCTGCGCTACTCGACGAGTTCCAGCCGAGTGTCAGTACTTGTGACTGACAGTCTAAGTCGGCTTTCACGTTGGGCCCACAAGGAACTGGACAGAGAGAAGAAAGAAAGGTGAAGGCTGGCATCTAAAAAATTTGTTGATTATTATGGTTACGTAAAAAACACTGACATGTATTTAATAGAATTTCGTTTTCATGTCTCTTAGACCTTCTACGTGCAGGTTAATCTACACTCGACACAGGGTTTAGGAAAAAGGAAAAGCAGTAATGTACAGGCAATTAAGATGAGATCAAGACTACATGTCAGGCTGTAATGGACATTACACACCAGAAAACAAATGTAGGATGGATAAAAAATGACACATTTTCAGACTCATCTTGTCAGGCTCATCTCTACGCTGCCTGATTTAACTTCCATCAATCTAAGAAACACTTTGTCAGCCTCTGCTGAATTTAAACCTGCATTAATTCATCACTACAAGCTGTAAACACAACATCTGACATATTATCAGTTGACATGAAAAACATGTTGCCTATTTACACATCCAGCTGGCACTGAGCAACATAGCGTTCATTTGATATCATGTCTCTGGTCACCTGACAAATAAGTCCAATTTTCACATCCCTTTTAGTCTGATCCAACTCCTGAGGGAAATATCTTCTTCTATCTCTTTAGCTGCTAAATGCTCCACTATGTTCATCAGATGGTCGCTAACTGTCTGTCTGCTGTTTAGTGCTGGGAGGGTAGCATACAGTTTGTCAGAGATTTTTGCTGAAAACTACACTGATGAAAGCAAAAACTAAAACAGTAACGTTGCGGGCAGTAAATCCAAAACAGTGAGCTGAAAGACACTGAAACACTCTGTAGAGCTGAGGGGAACTGCGTCATTAATATAAAGTTAATATTAATATACTGATTAGTGCAGCTGTGCTTTGAGCTGAATGGCTGATGTCTGGCCTTAAAACTAAAGACGCCATCTTCAAAGGTTAGTTCCCCAAATCATAAAAGACATACAGTACTTTCTCACTTATCCGTAAGTACTGTATATTTTCTACCAATTGCAAAATTGTTGTAATAAATCAACTAACCACTGATGGAATGTAACTAAATGAATTTACTCAAGTACTGTACTTAAGGGCATATTTGGGGTATTTGTACTTTGAGTTTTTCCATGTTCCATATGCTATTTTACTTCTACTCCACTAAAAGTCAGAGGGAAATACTGAAATGTTTACTCCACTAAAATATGATGCATTGTCATAGAATAAATTACCCACTTTTGCAAAAAAAGCTAACTTTTAAGGAATTCAAACTTTTGAAGAATTGGGTTTAGGATGTGTGAAACCCAAACTGCAGGCTGAAGATGTCAGCGTCCATTTTTATATAGCAGGATATGAATACAGTACCTTCTCCACCCCTGCAACCAACACAATTAATTTGTGGGTTTCGGGGGTCCCCTGGGGCAGTTGCTTTGTTTACAGGCCATAGTCTAAACTATTTGTGCTGTTTATAGCTTCTTAACATTTTTTCAAAGGTTTACTGAGGGGAGCAGAGATCCAGGGACATGAGGGGAAGTTTTAATGTACAAAATTCACATTTCGAGCAAAACCTTCTTACCAGACTTCATGTAGATGGCCTCAGAGGACATGCTGGGGCAGATGCCATCGTGGTGTCTGACAGTGACAGTGTAGCGCTGTCCACATTTCAGGTTGGGTATCCTACAGCTGGTATTAGTGGAGCTACAGCTGAGAAGTCCTTGATCTTCATCCACGATGCTGGCGGTGTAGGAATTTATTCTGGGCTGGCCATGCCACGAAATCAGAGCCTTATTGGCTGCACAGTCCAGAGAGGCAGTAACTTGATCCGGTGGGCAAGCAGCTGAAATGAGGCAAACAGACAGTTATCTAAAGAATTTAATCATGAAAATCAGCAGCTTAAGATTCTGATTTTTAAAAGGCAGATGTTAAAAAACAGCTGTGTGCTCTCTGTATTCAGTCTGATTTAACTGGCAAATAACTCAGAAGATGCATGTAAATAACAGAAATATATCCTTTGCGTTCCAGAAATGTGGTCAACCAATTCAATATATTACAGGTCGTAAATACAAGTTTGTTCAGTCCTTCCAGACAAAATTATTGACATTTTAAACCTTATTACTGACTCAAAGCCTCCTTTAAATGGAAGATACACGTCCCTCCCTCCTCCTTTTGTTAATTTCAAAGGACACCCAAGCAGCTTTACAGTAAAATAACCCAGAAGAAGAAAAACAAGCAGCCTCACAGTACCTGTTTCTATGGAGATCATCTCGCTCTTAGAGCTGTTGCACATGAAGTTGGAGGCAATGACGTACGCAGTGTAGTTAGTGCTGCATTTCAAGCCCTCGATCATACAGGTAAAATCCATGGAGTTGCAGCTGTAAATGACACCATTACTGTCTTTCGCCATGGCGACGTAGAAAATTGCACTGCTGGACAATAGCCAGGTCATTGTGACGGAGATGGCTCCACATTCCTTCACAGCTGATACGTTCTGAGGAGCGCATGGGACTAGAGGAGAGGGGACAAATCAAAATGAGAATAATTTTCACCTTTAAACCCTTTCACAGTTCCATCTCAAGGTTAACACTCACTATCATACCTGATTGATGCCTTAAACTTTCCTTTATTTTTGATGAAGTAATAAAACTAGAGCTGCAGGAGGAGGAGGTCATGTGGCATCTAGATTGTCCATACTGTAATTACGTTGGTCTATTCTGTACACACGACATCTATTGCATGTCTGTCCGTCCTGGGAGAGGGATCCCTTTTCTGTTGCTCTTCCTGAGGTTTCATCTGTTTTTTATTCCCTGTTAAAGGGTTTTAAAAGGGTTTTTTTGTGGTAGTTTTTCCTTATCTGAATTGAGGATCTAAGGACAGAGGGTGTTGTATGCTGTACAGATTGTTACGCCCCAAATTTGTGATTTGTCATAGTGGGCTATATAAATAAAACTGACTTGACTTGACTAACACTGACAGGGGTCATTGTTCTGCATACCGAGTACTTTAATTTTTGATACTTTAAGTACATTTTGCTGCTAATACAGTACCTCCTTCCCATTACTTAAGTAAGCTTTTGTATGCAAAACTTTTACTTGTTTTGGAGTATTTTTTTATAGATTAAACGAAGGATTTAATGCATCTTCCACCATTGCTGATATCTAATAAACAGGCACTAACAGCTCTTCCTCACCTGTCTCAGCCACAGGCCCTAGTTTCCTCGGGCTGGCACATTCGTCGTCAAAAGCTGTGATGTAGATGGTCAAGTACTCTCCACACTGGATGCCCTCTACAGCGCAGCTGTTGGACAGTGAGCTGCAGTTGTAGTTTCCCTTGTTGCCGAAGGCCTCCACAGTGTAGCGTAGAGCCCCCTCAGCGAGGTCCCACTTGCTGAGCAGAACATCTGAGTTGCAGTCGGCTGAGGTTTGCAGATTCTGGGGAATACAGGGTGCTGGAGACAGGCAAATGAATCCAAGGATTAAGTTGTTTTTTTTTTATTATATCTTTTTATTTGCAATTTATAAAAGATAAAAACTGAAAATTGTTTCAAGCTAAAAAGCTGAAATAATATTGTTGTTTTGTAATAGGACAGACATCCTACGTGTGTATCTACTGCTGTAGAGATAATGTAGTCATACCTGTGCGAATGTCAACAGTAGAGCTAATCTGGCTTCTGCACTGTCCTGAGATGGCGTAGACTGTGAAGCGATAATGTCGTCCACACACTGTGTGTGTGAAATAACAGGAGTTGTCTTGAGTCAGACACTGCTGGGCCACTTCCTGGGTACAGAGAAATCACAAAATATTTCATATGTACTCTAAATTACAGACTCTAGTCATCACCTCTTTAAAGGTATAGTTCAACATTTTGGGAAATATGCTTATTTGCTTTCTTGCCAACAGTTAGATGAGAAGATTGATACCACTCTCACATCTACATGTAAGTCTGTAAGCTACAGCTAGCACCCATTAGCTTAGTTTAGCACAATGACTGAAAACAGGGGGAAACAGCTAGTCTCTGTCCAAAGGTTACAAAATCTGCGTACCATCACCTCAAAACCTCACATAACACATTCTATCTTCTTAACACATTATATTTCATTTGTTTAATCCATACAAAAAGTGTAAAAACAACAAGTTGCAGTGAAGTTGCCAGTGGAGACTTCAGGAAGTCATGGCTCCCAGCCAGGAAATAATCGGGCACATAATTAACCCCCTGTTAAAACACAACTTGTCATTTTTACACAGTGGTTTTTGTACAGATTAAACAAACAAGATATAACGTATTAATTAGTGAGCTTGAGAGGGGTGTTAGTAGGTGAATCTGATTTTTTTAACCTTTGGATAGAGCCTGGCTAGCTTCACGCTAAGCTAAGCTGACTGGCTGCAGCTTCATATTTAACGTACAGACGCCTCACACCTCGATTATTGTAACAGTCTGTTCACTTGTCTTAATCAAAAAACTTTGACACGACTGCAGACTGTACAAAACTCAGCTGCTAGGCTGTTAACCAGGACCAAGAAGTATGACCACATAACACCTGTTTTAGCCTCTTTACATTGGCTCCCTGTTTGTTTTAGGATGGATTTTAAGATCTTGTTGATTACTTTTAAGGCTCTTCATGGCCTGGCTCCAGATTATATTTTATATCCCTTATGAACCTTCACGTAGTTTGAGATCTTCGGGCAAGGGTCTTCTGTCTGTTCCTGAGTCCAGGATGAAAACTAAGGGGGACAGAGCTTTTGCTATCAGGGCCCCGAGGCTCTGGAACAACTTGCCAGAAGAAATTAGGTTGTCTGAGTCAGTGTCTTTGTCTAAGTCTCTTCTCAAAACACATTTTTATCGGAAAGCATATCCTGATTTTACCTGAACTGGCTGTTTATTTTATTTCTTTTGTGTATTTTATGTATTTTATTTCTTTATATTTCATCATTCACTGTGGTATTTTATTTCTCTTCTTGTGAAGCACTTTGTACTTTGTTTTGATAAGTGCTCTATAAATAAAGTTTTATTATTATTATGAGAGCAGTAGCTATCTTCTCATTTAACTCCCAGCAAGAAAGCGAATAAGCGTATTTCTTAAAAATAAGTTATTTTACATAGAAAATTGTTGCTGCAAAAAATAATTTGTCCCGAATACAATACCTGAGAGTCCACTGCCCTGGCCATGTAGCGGTCTGTATTGTTTGTGTGCTCCCAGGAAAAGATAATGACTTCACTGGAACAATCTCGCAACAACTCCAGGTTCTTGGGAGGACAGGGAACTTAAAGGAAATAGATATTTATGCATTAATTTAAACTGTTTTCTAAATGTCCTCTTCACCATCAGTCCCATCCACATCAGATAGATAGATGCAAGAGAGGTAAAAAAAAAAAAGAGTAAATGGGGTTAAAAAGCAACATCAAAGGCAAGTGTCTCAAATCCCTTTTCAGGTTAAAACGCCCTGATACTGAAGATTACACTCCAGTGTTGCTTTTCACTGTATGAGGTTTCAGGTTTAGCACAAACACAGGCTCATTCTTAGCAGCCTGAACACAACACAATATGATATAGACAGTTGAGCTAAATAGGAGACCCAGTTTTCAGTGATGCACTGAAATAAATGTGTGAATTTAGACACCAAACAAAACAAGGGGGGAAAAAGTTTCCCAAATGACTCTTGACTGATACGACCTCAGTAATCCTTATCCTGAAGAAAAAAATAGATTAAAGCGGTATTATCTTAAAATAAGAATTTAAACTTGGCCAAGGCTTCATCCAAGGCTATGAAAGCCCAATAAGAACTGTATATTCACAAAACTAAATCAAAATCATCTAAAAATGATGCTGTTTCCTTTTGCTTGTGCCTTTAGGCTTTTGCTAAAAGGTCTTATGTCACCAGATTAAGTTATTTAATGTTTTCCCTCAAGTATTAAATGGCTGTATACTTGACAACAATTACTTGTCATAAAATCATATTCATCATCATCCAAGTCACGACAGCTTAGCGGTGCACAATGTGGTCCCATGGGTGGAGTTGGACAGAAAATCTCAACCAGGCTCTCTAACAGAATAGAGTGATATGTGAGATGAAAGGATTAACTGCCTCCACAAAAATAGATGGCAGGGTGGAGCGGTAAAAATGTTCGTCGGTCAAAGATTTAATAGACACAGAGCCATTCAGTCAGATGGGTAGGTTACTGGCTGGTTCTCTTCTGCAAAATAATAACCACATACAGATCTGGGTTTTGAGTTTGGTTTTATTGGCCTTTTTGTCAAGTGTAATCTGCTGTCTTTATATATTTTTTAAAAAGTGTTTTAACCACATGTTCTCACCATTTTTGGGATTATTTTCTGCTTACCTTTAAACCTTGGTGAAGTGGGGTGAATTTGCCAATATTTACCATAAATCGACTCTTTTACAGTTACTTTGGAATGCTGGTTTTAAGCTAAGTAGTCTGATAATCAGACTGAATTAGTCACTGAAAAAATCAAACAGGTGAGGTTTTATAGGTCTCAACCAGGCTAATGGATAGGAGAGGAGGAAAACATGAAAATACATGAAAATCTGAGTCAGCCAATATAAAACCTAAAGCGATTTGGTCGACATTTTTCTCATGATTGTTCAATTGTGATCAGTCCTTCCTACTGAATGACATGCTCTTCATTTCAATTTTCATTGGGTACTGTAGATCGCATAGGTAACATTGCTATGTAATTTAACCATCACCGCACAGCTATCAGCTATTGTACAATAGAGGTTGAAACTTTGACCAGAGGTCAGGCTTGCAGTGTGCCAACCTCATATTTAAGGGTGCACTCCACTGATTTTACATATGAAGTTCAGTTTAATTGTAATAAGGACTGCTACTCAGCAAGTGAAACTAGTTGTGTAATGTCTTCTGTGACTCTGGAGGCGCTTTCCAAAATCTAAGAAAATAACCCTGATGATGTCAGAATGATGTCAGCACTTATAGTCTATATAGGCTCATTTTGTCTTTTATAATATCTGAGCAGATACTGCTGAGTCACTGGAGGAAAAACCATCCACTCCCATATGAAGTCTTGACTACAACAATGGCTCAGCTGGGTGGTTATGAGAGGATCACGCACTCTCTATTGAACAAACTTGATCAAAATGGACTTTGGAGAAGATATCAGTATGTTTCTTTTTGTTTGTTCTTCTTTTTGTATGTTAATGTCTGATAGGTCGCCTAATAAGATAAGTGATCCTTATTTTTTATTTGTGATAATTGTGTCTCACCAGTCTGAAAAGTGGCCGAGGTGGTGTTCATCTTGTTCTTGCAGTTCTCTGACATGGGTGTTACATGCACCACGTAGTTCTGGCCACAGCTCAGTCCGGTGATCTGACAGCTGGTGAGCTGGCTGGTGCACGTCAGCTCCGTGCCATTTTTGCCCATCGCCGTGGCCTTGTAGGAGTCTGCCCCAAACACAGCCGACCAGTGCACCATGGCAGAGTGATTGGTGCAGGTGTAGTCCACAGAAACTGATGAAACTGGTGTCAGCTCTGCAAGTAACATTTATTTACGTAAGAAAACTTGGCACAAAAAGAGAGTAGAAAGTAGAGGACTGACACTTTATATACATTTTATATCAGAAACTGTCTGGTAAGAAATACTGATGGGGTGATTGTTGACTGTACTTTAGTTTTGTATAAGTATCCCATCATTCATGGCCCATTTTCTACACAGATCCTGATTGGAGAGTTGCTTTTTGAGTAAAAGAGCTGATTGGTTCTGTTCAAAACTATCACATTATCTTTGATAGGCGCAAATTGACAATATACTGTGAATGCTGTATATCCCATGTAATATACTGTAAAGAGACTAAAATAATCGCCTTGAATTTCTATTTTTCTTGGGTTTGTGTTTCCTTGGCAGGCTTGACAACAAGTAGGTTGTCAGGGCATCTGAATCCTTTATCCCCTGAGGATCATATTCTACATGTCTGAAAGGAACGCCTCAGAGAGAAAAGCTGACCTAGATCCTAATCACCACGTTATTGATATTGGTTTGGATCTGCCAACTCACTGTTGGTGGTGTATGTGTAGTCTGTGGGCTCGCTCGGCACCAAGAACTTGCTGAATGAGGACACTGATATCAGATAGGTGGAACATGGGAGGATGCTTTGAACATCCAGCTTGGTGTCTGTGATGTTGTACACAGACAGCCGGCTGGTGGGTCCATCAATGTCCCGTATGGCGACTTGGTATATCAGGACATCCTTAATCGGCTGCCACGTCACCCTCGCTGTGCTCGGGCCAGTCTGTGTTGCTGTGACGCCCACTGGAGGCTGCACCACTACAGACAGACATAAGGACTAAGTTAGAGGGGACAGTATTCAATCTGATAATGTATATAACTGAATTCGTTTTGATACACTAGTTTGAAACAAATTCTTGCGGCCAAAAAACGGTCACTGTTTCCGTTCAATTTATTAATTCATATTCCGCTATTACAGCCAATGACAAGTTCAGCAGTGTTAAAGGGTCAGTTCACATAAATCACAAAAATACATATATTTTAATTTACTGCCGAGCTTTTAAGATATCTGCGTCTGAACATTGTGTTGCCCCAATGCAATGGAGTTGAATGGAGCTGCTGTATTGTTTATGCAATTGAAAATTTATATTTTAAAAACTCAACAGCACCATGTCTTCCCAGAAACATTGTCTTTGTTGCTGACAATCCAATGTAATCGAATGTAAAATTGTTTCTGGAAAAGGTGGAAACATCTACAGCAGCTATGTGACTACATGCAGCTTTTTTCGGCCATAAAGCTTGATTCAGTAAAGAAAAAATTATATTTGCATAGAAGATTAGTAATAATAAAATCACCTGAATTATCTCTCTGTCATTAATTATCCACATACATTAAGTGAACATAAGCAAAGTTTTGAGGTTCTGTTGTCAACTGCGTTTGTAGGCTACATGCAGAGACATTTCTCCAGATCAACTGACCACTCTGTGTAACATCCACCTTCCTTAAACAGTTTTCTAGGCCCCTAAATGGACTGAAACTGATCACTCACAGGTCGTGATGGTCCTCACTTTGCTTCTGTTTCCCTGGCCGGCCTGGTTAGCTGTGAAGACGTAGCAGTCGTAGTTGGTGGAGGGTTGCAGGTTTCCTACCACAGCGGTGATGTTGGTGTAGTTCTGGTTGAACACGTCTCTGGTGGCCTGAGAGCGCACCTGCAGGTAGTAGTACTCCGCCGAGGGTACCTCAGTCCATTTTAACATGATTGAAGTACTCGACAGCGCCTGGCCAACTACTATCTGCGACGTGTCGGGGACTGGGAGCAAAGAGCAGGGGAGAAAGCATTGTTTAGGATGCTACATAGCTGCGTTGTGTCCGTGCGTAATGGCGCGTTTATGCGCGTAAAGACGCACCCTGAATGGACTATAATTGGATACAGCCCATATCATGAATGCTTTTTTGTTCAAATAACTCGTTTAGGAACTCGTTATATAAATATCCTTTAAAAAGTCTATGTAAATATGTCAATTTTACTTGATATATATTTATAAATATATGTCGTAATTTGACCCATAAGGCCGAATGGTATGGCGATGCTTCCCAAACAAAACAATAATTCCAATCACTACCACATTTTAAGAGATTTTACAACTATTCTACATAAATGTTGTATTAACTGTCTCAACTGTTAACTTTATTAATCTTCTTTACCTGTGGACGCCACATGTGTATCCGTACACACAACGAAGAAGAACTGAAAGACTTTGAGAGTCACATTATATTCAGTTCCTGGTCTCAGACCCTGGACATCTCTCTCTGTCCCGGACGCTGGAAGGGTCACCACAACCGGTGCAATGGTTGTATTGTTTTTCACCCGAAGGTCCAAAAAATAGTTTGTTGCCCCAGTATGTTTTTCCCATTTTACTAGAATCGATGAGGAGCCTGAGGGCCTTGCTGACAAGATTTTGCACCCTGTAAAAGATGGAAATACATGGCATTGAAAACAAGAGCTTGGTTTGAAAAAAAAAACTTTGTTATTGAAAGTTTACTGAGCAGTAAACAAACATAACAAACAACAACATCACAAATACACAAAAACATTATAAATGTTGGATATTTACCATTTTTTAAAATTTTATCAGAACTACACACAGGTAAGTGAACCCATTTAGTGTGACATCTTTAGCTTCGGTGATCCATTGTGAGTTATAAATATTGATAATATAATACATAGTTCTTTAAAAAAAAAATCTAAATATGCCAACACTAATGGGGTCCAAAATAGTATTTACACTAAATGTCTTAGTTTACTTACCTTCTGCACTGTAAGGTATCTGTAAATAACAAAAACAATTTAATCAATAACATGCTATAAACATTTTAAAACTAAATGACATCCATATTGATGTGTTTTACAGGTTGTAACATTAAACATTATATTTACCTGAGTTAGCGATACCAGTGCTAAAGAAAAGCCTATGGCTCCCAACAATCCCATCTTTGACACTGAGTGTGGGATTAAAATTAGTTTAGTATACAAGGGAGCCCAATACAAAAGGTGTTCTGGATTCTTTTGAGCTTTAGCTCAGCATGTGTGGGAACCAATCAGTATTCCCCAAATGGGGACAGGCTGTCCCACCAACAGCCCCAAGCAGTCAGGAGGGAGGGATGGGGGGCAGGATGGATGGATGAGAGTTTGATGAATTTACCTGAAGTCACACACACACACACACACACGCACGCACGCACGCACGCACGCACGCATCTCACTCATCAGTTTGCATGACCTCCATCAAGGTAAATTTTGTCTTATAACTGATCAGTCAGCCTGAGAGTGTTTCATCGTGAGAGTAAGTTTCCAGCAGCACTAATGCGTGTTCACTCTTATCAGACAGATTGTACAACATCTCTAATGAGACTTTAGAATACATTTATTATATGAGATTGTTAAAACGAAAGGTTGTGCACTTTTCTTGGTTTTACCCTAATCTTTTGGGGTCCTGGAGATCATGCATCCTCTTTAACAGCTCAAAAAAACATGTGTATCATTGTTTTACCAGCTTGATACTTGATGACATTTCCTAATTTTATGAGAATTTCTCATAAACTGATGACATGTTTCCGAAGTTCTCCACAGAAAATGACAGGTTAGTTCTATTAGTTGTAGACCCCAAACATAAGTAGCATCACCTTGTATGATAACATTAATTTCTTTGTCTGTGAATTACTTTTTGGCAAACAAATTGAATATTTTTTCATGCGTAGCCCAAATAACATAGAAAATATGAATTATTATATAAAACTGTACATATGTCATGCTGTTGTTTTCCCTTGGTCTCTCAAAGTTATTGTTTATTCCTCTCTTTCTAGTCAGAGGTCCACATTTTGTTTCTGTCTCTTTCCATCTTTCCCCCCATCCAAGTTACTGTAAATATCAAAAATCTAAAGGCATGCTGTGGCGTTTCACATGGCCATGTTTCTGTGTTAACAGTTTTTTTCATCCCTGCAACAATACATGAGAACACAGTGAATGACCTGAACCAAAGAGATAAAGGCTTTCAAACTTAGGAATTGGGACTCCATGTAAATGGGATGTACTTACAAAACTAAGTAGGGTCTTTCTTAAACTGTTAGCTTTTCAAGGTTTGGTAATAGATTTCGATGAAAAATGTAAAGTTCATTTCCTCCTAGACAGAGTAATCCCTAAACTGGCTTTATGTAGGCTACATGCTGGGCTGAAAAGGATCTTTTATCACAGGAGAATAAAGGGCTATCACCTCCTAGTTCCTCATCGTGTATTAGAAAAAAGGAAGTCAACATGAAAGTGGATACAGGCCATAAACCTGCCAGGAAACTTAAGCTGCCCCGCTTAAACAATAGAGCAATTTTGAAGCGCAGTGAATAAGGACAAGTGATGTGAACACCTTAATATTTCATTGTATTTTTTATATTATCCTGAAGTAGACACTGTTAAAGGTCACAGGTATTGAACATCTTATGATGCAACTTCCCACAAATTTCTCAAGTAATTTAAGTCACAGCGCTGTCTACACGTGTTCCTAAAAATGATATTAAGACAATAAGGTTAGGTTGGGGTTTTTCTTTTTGCTGCTGACTCGCCTGAAGCGCTATTAAAATACAAATAGAATTGGCCAGGTGCTCTGTCAATTTCACATGCAATAAATTCAGAGAACCTCAAAGTACGTAGTGTAGAGGAAGGTACCAAGACAGCACTGATCTGCACATCAAAAGACTAGATTGTTAAAAGTGGGTTAAATTTGCTTGACAACTGAATAAATCCATTGTTTGGGCCGCTTTGAAACGACTATATTTCAGTGTGAAGCAGGGCCAAACCGCACACTGAAGTAGAGTCATTTAAAATCCTGTTGAAATAACTGTTGTGTTACCTAGACATCTAAAAAGCTGTAAAGGTTCAAACAAATTTCGCCAGCTTTTAATCTAATCTAGTCTAAAATTCTTTTGACCTACAAATCAACAAATCAATGCATCCAGTGTAGAGTTACTGTATAAATACTGTAAATATGTGATGTAATTTTAAATCTATTTGGTACTAATGAAGGACTATTTTTGAGCAGCTCTGGGCCAATTGAAGCCAATCATCCTTTTGAAGTGTTGTTACTGTGTTGTATGTGTGCATGTTGTCTTTCAAAGGTGGTACATTTACTGTCTCCAGACATATACAGTGGTTTTTATATTGCATACCACAAGGTTGGCTTTCAGCATGCTTTATTGCTTTGTGACACAAAGATTGATTACTTCACAGCACAAAATAGGACGGGGAGTGTTGCCTTTCCAGTGCAAACACACGCTGCAGTTTTCTGGACAGCTGTGTGGACTGTTTCAAACCCAGAATTTCAAACTAACCAATCATCCTACTCGGCTGTTGCAGTTGAGCACGATGTTGAATGGTAAACTACTGGGTGATGTGTTGTGGGATAAATTTAAGCCTTGGTGAGATGTTAGTGTAGTTAACTCCCCCCAAGGTCACATAATCATGAAGACTGGTCATCACCATTTTTTAGAACCAGTGTTCAACCAGCAGCCCAAAACCGAAAGAAATTTTTATTTATTTTTTGTTAGCTAGCAGAATATCTCAAAAAATTTGAATTTGGCACAAAGTCAGTCCTCTGGAAAGTTTTTTGATCTGTATACAGACGCTGATTGAGGAATTTGTTTGTTGTAACATAGGCCTTTTCTGAATTCATGCTATTTTCGGAGGAACTGCACACTAACAAAATGAAAGCATGAATGGATGCTGATCTTGGTCAAATAATACAAACATATTTTCTATTACTAAATTAACAAATTTGGAGGCTGTTCAGCCTTCATAGAAATATTGAGCTCTCTGAGTGCTTTGAGGTGTAGAAGGACAAAAGCCTGAAAAGTCTGGAGTTAAGGGTGGGAGTGGGTAAATTCCTTACTAGAATTTACTCCTGAGGCCATGTGGCTAAATTAAATAAATTAGCTGGAATAGCCGGTGCCAGCTGACAAACCCATTACCATCCATCCACTACAACATCCAAGCACTGCCTTAAACCATACTCTATTGAGATGAAAATGTTTGAAATATTAATTTAAAAAATGCAGTTCTTTCTGAAGTGATATTCACAAGAAGTATGTCAATATTTTCACACCACTTTCACAGAAAACTAGAATATGATAATATCTGATCGGATTACTCATTATACTGTGATAAAACATCATTCACAGCTCACCATGATGGTATGAGATCATGTCACATATTCTCCATAAGCCCTCAGGAGACAGTCACTTGTCAAAAGCAGGTTAAAAAAGATTTGAAAAAATGGAGCACTGTCCATGAGTGGACCATTGTTTGATTTGAATCGCTTTTTCGTCCAAAACCATTTCTTGTCATGCTTTAAAATCGGTTTCCCAGGAAAGCAGAGATTTTACACAATAACAAGAAAATCCAAAAAGACAAGGTATATATGGCAAGAAACATGATATAAACAATCTCACTTGATTTTTCCTAGAGTGGGATGTTATGTAAGCTGCTAAAAGACCTCTTTGTTTGATTTGAGTCATCTTTCACGTTTTAGTTGTGAATAGCAACTATTCCACACTGAGAGCCACCACAGTATCATTATTGATAACCTATACTGTTTACAGTGCAGTGGGAATAATAGCAGAACCAGTCCTTTTGTGTTTCGAGGGATTTAAGCCAAGAGAAGCTTGTGTTGTGAAAAGGGGGCAGGGCGGCACATGTTTCTGGGATGGGTGCCCTGTGAAGCAGGTGACTAGGTGTGTTTTAAAGGAAAAATGCACTGAAACATTCAACCATATTTTCAGTGTCAGACTTGCAATTGGCTCATGGTCAAGGAAAGTGATAAGGTGTTTAATTTAATATCCTGACATCACTCTGATGGTTGACCTCTGTCCTGAGGGATAGAAAGACAGTACTAGCTCCTCTACCTACTGTTATCTTTCCTGGTGCCGGTGTTAATGACTTACTGTGACATCAGTTGCCAGAAACTTTAAAATGTTAATCTGCATGCTCCAGTACTGTCATGCACATGAGCTCTGGTGATACCACAAAGCAACAGTCTGAATACTAAATCAGAATTAGTGAGCTCATTGCTTTTCTCACCACTACTAGGAGGTGCATATTGATTTACGAAAAACAAATCAATCAATCAAAATATTGTTGATCTTTGAAACACATTTTGGTGCTGTATTAAAGATTGAGGTGTGTGCATATAAACTCCTGGATGGAATATAATCAACAAAGACAGGCTAGAGCTGTTTGTACTCTTGCAATACATGGAACTGCTCCAAATCTTAACAATTTTCCATAATAAGACAAGGGTGAGGCTGCAAAGAAAATTCATCTGGTATCCCTTACTTGTTTGACTATCTTACTATAATTTTATAAATAAACATGATCTTTCTATGCTACTTATTGCAAAGCACCCACACATAAACACTGGGGTTTTATTTTAAAAGGCTTCGATAAGATGAGATAATTGATGTGTATATGCTCACTATGGGGTGAATTCATTAGGAGGCACAATGTAAAATTCAACCAATATGCTGATGACCTTCAACTGTATGCTGGTTGTTGTCACCAGATGAGTGTAATCCCATGTTTTATTGATAAAAATCTGTGGAGGTACCATAACTTTCTGAAAATTAAGAAAGGACAAATATGTGGCCTGAAAAAACAACACAAAGAAAATGTTGCTAAAGGCAAGGCAACAAGTAAGTAGTATTGGTGTTATCACTGAAGCCAGATTTGTCATGTCTGCCATGTTTGAAAAGTTGTTTTCTATCAATCCAGGAACATTAATAAACCATGGGAATCCCCTGAAATCAGAGTGTTTAAACACTAAGTCTAGAGTACAGCATGTCCATAAGATTAATATCTTTATTTTATTAGTTTTTATTTTAGATTCTTCACATCATTTATGTATGTTATTCAAATCCTTGATTGGCTAAGTGTTTTCTCCAGGTAGGCAGGCATATCACACTTGATAAGTATGATAATGAAACTAGGACACACATTTGCACCAAGGTGTCTGAGCATATACATAAGTTATGACAGTGTAAAGGACACTGGCTGGACACAAAAGGTCTTCCAGTCTGCGAGGCCTCTTTCTTCATAGCAGGAGAAAGCTCATCCTTTAGTTGAGAAAGAAAGAAAAATGAAAGACAGTGTAAACAGTATTGCTGAATGAGATCTTCTTTGTAATGAACTTCCTTGTAAATAACATCTTATCATAAACTCAACAGGACAAAAACAATCAATAGACAAGATTTTGAATAATTAGCATACTGAATTATGATCAAACGTAACCCTTGGTTTCTTCTCTTTTATTTTGTAAAGCATGTGTTTATGTGCAAAAAGAAACCACAAAAAACAAAAATGCTGGAAATTCTTTATTAACTGAAATATGCATCACGTTTACACAACCACAGTGACACATATTCCAAACAGTTAATCACATCCTGAGATGCACAGATCAGCCTCTGCCACTTATCATCAGGAGGCTTCCTACTTGGGGGTGGAGCTACAAAATTTGTTTTAATTTGGTCAATTCTCGAATTAATAATTCTTAAAGTTAAGGGCCAAAATGTTTCATAAATTGTTTAAATGTCTGTTGTCACTGTTACTGTTTCGCTAATAGATTTTTTTTGTCAATTCGATCATTTATTTTGAGTTTTTTAAGCCAAGAGCTCAGTGATAAAATGATTTCGCAATTACCCAGATAACTTTCAAAGTCATAACTTTCTCAGTACAGCACATACATTTTGTTCTGGTTCTTTGTGGATCAAATGTTTTATCATGAGAAACTTTTTTTACATTTACAAAATTCATACCATGATTTTGTGTCATGATACATATTTTAAGCAGCAAACACACAATGCACCCTTGTTGTCCGCTTGCCCTTGTTTTCGTTTATTTAAGTGCTTGATCATGATTATTGAGGGCACAGTGAAGGTTTTGCTTGGCCATGATACATGAACATCATTTAAAGGCAGGTTTACAACACTGAACAACATCTCAAACTCATTATTCATCATGTTATCGAGTAGGTATCATGGCCAAATTGCATGTTTATCTCTGGTTAATAGTTGTTCTTCTCTTTAGCTACAGTATGAGCATGGCTTTATTCCAGTGGGGCGATGCAAGAGGAAGATGAGGATGAAGAAAATGGAGGTGTTTGTTGTATCTGTGGAGAAGAGGCTGTCACATTCAGTTCGCAGGAATTTTACATTTATTGTAGGACATTTATTAAGATTTAACATCTTATAACAGCAAAGCCCCAAGTCATTTTCATAAAAGGTCATCTTTGAGCTTGCTTAATTGTCTCAAATATTGTATTTTTCAGTGTATCGTCTTAAGTATAAAAAAAAATAAAACCATGATCTCAAAGAAGTGTAGCCACACTGACTTCACAAAACTTTATACTGTCTCTGTACTGTCAACCACTATGATTATCATTTGCTTCCACTACTGGTCAGACATAATATATTTACTTACTATGTGCTAGTCCACACTTCGCTTCCCTCTGTAAATCACTGGAGAAAAACATTGAAGTGACATTAGAAAAAACTAATAACTTTAAACTGGTTTGCTAAACTTTTTATCAGTAAGTACTAGAAACTGCTGGGTGGTTTCAGTGACTTTAACTTAAAATAGCCTTATAAATATTTATGCAGATTAAAGGGTCAGGACAGTAACATACTCACCAGTGCCAATGTTGCTTCTTGAGCAAGTGACTGAGAGAGGAGAAACAAAAGAAAGTCAAATTCAGTCAAAATGTTGTCATCCATAGTCATAATGTTTCATCCTGTAGTTCCTGATCATCTAAAATGTCTGAATTCTCTTTACTGCTGTTGTGTTATGTTATAATCCTAAATAAAGTGAAATTCCTTTACCGAAGTGCAAAATGACTGAAAAAGTGGTGAAACTACCAACTGTGTGTTATTACTGTCAATGTGTATTATAAAACATCACTACATTACTGTAAGATCCCACTGTCATACCTGAGTACAGTCTCTGGGAGCAGAACAGGACTTTGCTGCCCTCTGCTGTGAGCGGGGCCACCACTACATTATAAACATCCCCACACTGGATGTTGCCAACATCACAGCTGTTTTCTCCGGGAGACGCAGTGCAGGTGTAGTTGTTGCTGCTGCCCACCATCTCTGCGATGTAGCTGTGGCTGCTGCTAGCGCTGCGCCAGTACACCCGCAGAGAGTTGCCGGCCATCCTGTAGAGCCTGACACCTGATGGACAGCAGGCACCTGCAAGAGAGACACTAATGAAATAAGGTGTCTGTTGTGGCTTTATTAACTTAAAAGTTACCGGATGTTGGTGGATATTTAATGTGTGATACTTTTTTTTTTTTTTTTTAAAACCATAGAGGCCATTTCAAAGACAGCTGGAAAAAGAAACTGCAATATGACTGTCTGTTTTAGTCTTTGAGTGAGTCTTTGTACTATAAATGTTTTCAAAATTTTGATTCAAAGCAACCCTATGTAGCGTTTTGAAGACTTACTAAAATATTGAATTAATAAGAAATGAAAGGCACCATTGCTCAGTTTAACACATTCAGTTGTTTTGCTGCTACAGCATTTCCTGGTGGCTAATGTTAGCAAACTTAGGGTAAATGCATAACTTATAAGTCTTATCCACTTGTTCTACTGTTACACTACGTTTTAGCATTTTGCTTTATCCCAATATTTATAAATTTGAAGCAAAACTATGTAACCTTTTGAAGAAGTCACATATTCTTCCTCTTACAACTAGTTAAATAGTTTAATACGCTCACGGGTTTTACTGCTCCTGCCTTACTTGGTCTGGTATGACCAGTAGCTTATGGCTGCTAGTGTTAGCTAAGGATAACAAGCTTTGGGTAGATATTGCTGTTCACTATTATCCACTTCTGCTACTGTTACACTACATTTTAGCATTCAGCATTATCCAATTGTTACTATTCAGCAAAGGTTATATAGTCTGTCTTTAATTTTCTGAACATATTTCAGTGATCTGTTTATCATTATAATAATTTTAAACTTTTTTTGTTTTGTTATTTATAGAAGAGTATGCCTTTTTATATGTATATATGAAGTGTTTATAGTGATACTTCTAAAAATCTAATATATTGACAGATTTTTTTTAACATAAATGCATAACATAAACAAACATCTTAGACAAGCATCCCTTAAATGAACTTAAAGTTACTTTTAAAGAATCCTGTCATTTTACATTTAAAAAATAAGCTTGTCATAGCTCTCTGGTGGACAAACTATGTAATGGATACGCTGTTTCTATTTGACCTCAAACATATCTTTCATTTCTTGAGTGCAATTTAATTATTTTTCATATTGGTCGATAAATATACAGATAACGTGTATAACGATATGTGATAAGCTAATATCCGCTAATATATCAGCAAGGCCAATTTATCTGTCCGGTTCTAATACTTTTAAGTTAAATGCATAAAAGTGGCCACTTTCCTGTTATGACACTAATTCACAATATTGATATAGGACTCATAGTAGATGTTTTTGAAGTCTCAACTATAAGGGAAACTCTTAAGTCACTAATATGTAAATGATTGCTTCCATATTGCAGGAAGCACACTAGATTGCTACATAAATAAAAGGCAGAACATCACACAAACATTACATAAATGTTATAATGTTAATAGAATAATGTTAGAATAGTAATAGTATTTTGTTTGAGTGTGTGTAAAGGTCTCTGAAGCAGCATTTAAACCCATTTGAAGATTTTGTGGTGAAAAATTCCCCCAGCACATTATGTCTGTGGAAAAAATGACTAGTATTGTTTTATTCTATGAGTGATGAATAATAAATTCAAGTTTACTACTCAAGAAAAAACTCTTGGGGTGTAGATACTCTTAAATAAAGTCTTTGCCTCTCAGTGGTAGAAAACACCAGTCACTCACTGGACGAGAAGCCTTGATAGGTGCAGTTGGACCTGTGCCCGCTGTGGGTGAACGCCTCCATGGTGACGGTGTAGTTGGTCCCACAGGTGATGCATCCCATGAGGCAGTGGGAGTCCTGGGTGTGGCAGCGGGCGTGACCACGCGGTGATGACAGAGAAGTGATGAACGAATGCGCCCCTTTGGCATGAGACCATGAGACATTGGTCACTGCCTGAGTCACCTGATCCACTGTCAGATTCACCGGGCAACAGGGTCCTGTAAAAAAAGATGATATATGTGGATGCCAGGGGTGTAACACAAATCTATTATCTGTCTCTCTCAAGTTCCCCAACTTTATAGTAGTGCAATACTAAATCACATTAGCCTTTTAATTAATTGCAATTTTAATTTGCAATTTACGAATGAATTGAAATGCCAAAAATACATTATATACAGTGAAATCACCATTCTTTATGTGCATTTTGCTGATGATACTTACTTTAACTTAAGTAAGATTTAAATGCAGGACTTTTACTTGTGACAGAGTATTTTTACATTATTTTATTGTTACTTTTACCTAAAGATCTGAATACTTCTTCTACCCCGCCCTACTGGAGATTTTGGACCAACGAGTTGGACAGTTTTGGAAGAACGGTGTTCATCCCTTCAGCATAGATACACAGACTTGTAGAAATCTATGCCAAGGAGCACTGCATCTGTTCTGGAGGCTCGTGGTGGCCCAAAAGGTCACTAACATGCTTTTATTTTGGTTTTTCCTTTAACTTGTCACCCGTCTGTACTTTTTTATTGAATGGATCGATCCAAACCTTCCACTACTCACCTGTTTCCAGAGAGTCAGAGTAGCTGGATAAACTCTGGCCTGCCGCACTGGTTGCTATGGCACTGACTTCGTAGGTGGAGCCACAGGGAAGGTCAGTGATGTCACAGCTGTTTCCACTGGTGGTGCAGGTGTGTTTGCCGTCATCTCCCAACGCGCTCACAGTGTAAGTAGCAGCCCTGTTGTTTGCTGTCCAGCTGACACCAACGCAGGAGGAATTTTTCGGATTCAGCATCAGGTTTATCGGGATGCAGGGAGCTGATGTGGACGGAGCAAAGCAATTACACACAGATATTCAAGACTAATAATTTCTGGTAATTTGAGGAGGCAATACATCAATCATACAGTCGTTAAAATAAAAAAAGCTTTTATTATCCATGCTTTTTTTACAAAGGTCACTATACACTCACTGGCCATTTCATTAGGTACGCCTGTACAATCTAATGCAATCCAGTACAACAGCTATGAATTCTACTTCTATGAAGGTGGAAATGAAATTAACTTTTCAGTCAGAAAGGTGATAATTCTACTTGTTTATTATTTAGGTCGTAGTGGGTGGTTGTACTGGACTGCATTATATTGAAAGGTGTTTCTAATATTTTGTCCATCTCATTTACATAAATTAAGGGAGCGAAATATTAGAAAGTAGAATTCATGTCTCTATCTAATGTGGTTCTTTATACATAAAATAACCCCAGGTTTTTGCCTCATACCAGTATAAAGTATTTAGTGAACTGCTCAGTAAAAAGTTTTTTTTTACTAATCCTTTTTACAAACAAAATATTTTTAGCTATTAATCAAGATAAAATATGATGAAACATTGCGCTTTTGTATTGAAGATTATTAGAATATGTTATATAAATAAATAAAGTCATCACACAAAAAGTATTTGTATTGTATTGTACTGAAGTTCATGTGGAGTTTCAGTCTAATAGGATAAATATTTTACTGCTGTTTATAAATCAGTTTTATGTGAAATCTATGAACAAGTTGAAGTTGGCAACAATATAACTGCACAAGAAAGATAAACAGAACTACAGTGTATCTGGATATTTATTTGAATAGAAGTTTTCTACCTGTGTCTTTAGTGTGAGCTTTGCATGCACGGTTGCATCCACTGATTTCATTGCAGGGTGTCACCACCACACTGTAGGGACTGTCGCAGCTGAGGTCAGAGAGGACGCACACCGGTGCCGTGTCGTTACAAAGGATGACCTCTGAACTGTCAGCAGCCCGAGTCTCGTACAGCTCTGCCCCCCGCGCGGCTGTCCACATGATCTCCAGTGTGTCAGTGCTCACCATGGAGACAGATACACCCTCTGGACAACAGGGCACTGAAAAACACAGGTGATACACAGGTAAACTGACATGTAATGATCATAACCAGGAAAAAAAGAAAATCAGTCTCATAATGACTCAAAATCTTAAAACATGTCACCTCAGCTGCTACTTACCGGTGGTATAGTTGAGAACCTTTCCTTCAGGACTGCTGCCAGCCTGGTTGAATGCGAACACAGACATCAGGTATGTGTAGCCACACTTGCAGTGGTAGGTACAGTTGTTGCTGGTGGTGTTGCAGGCCAGCTCGCTGTTGTCACCTCTCTTGATGAAGGCCATGTAGCTATCAGCATGAGGCACCGTGTCCCACGTCAGCGTACAGTTTCCTTCTGACGACTCCACGAGAGCCAAAGACTCTGGTGGGCAGGGGACTGGCAGTACAGGGCAGCAGGAAGTTTAGTCACACTCATACACTGACAGTGCTTTCAGAGATGCTGTGTCATTTTGGATCCATCCGTGTGGTGTGTTTTTTCTGAAGCGTTTCTCTCAAACTACTCAAACTAATGATTTAAATTTACAAATGTACAAGTGTGATAATAACTCTTGTAGCATATTGTAGAGTATGTTAAATGTATCTTTATTCTTGCATTGTAGTTAGTTTCAAATTATTAAATTGATGATGATTGAGAAGTGGAACCAGAAGCAGGCAACAGCTAAATTAATCTGGTGAAGTACTGTAGCATGACTGGCCTTTTTAAAACAGCTTCTTCTATCTTTTATTTTCACTTTTATTTATGTGCCAGAGATTTAATACCTGACAGTTATAATACTCAATACTCATACGTCAAACCTAAATATCTGAAATTGTACCAAAGCAGTTTACAGACTGGTCAAAACATTGCTCTGTAGCGCTACTAGTGGTCAAAAACTCGATACCTTTAACTCTTGTGGTGTGGCTCAACAGTGGCATAGCAAGTTCTCACACAACACACTAAACTCTAAAACACACATTTCTGCATAAAACTGAAAGACTGTTCTTGTGGTATATCTATTATTTTTACAATTAAATGCTAAATGAGATTTTTGTCTCTAGGTGTGGTGATATGACTTAAATCTTGTATCATGGTATATGTTTTTTTATGTCACGATATTGTGATATAATAAAATATCTAGTCTAATTTATAGACAAAATAAACAGATGGGAAAGTTCCTGACTAATTCAGTGAATGAAATACCTGACAAATCAAAGTGCATCATCATAGTGATGCAATCATACAGTAAATCTCATTAAATTTAATACTATTTCCATAAAAAAGGCCTGCTCATTGATTACCCATAATGGCCTAATACAACCAGATAACTATGTGTGTCTGTCTATCATCTCCCAACCATATTTGATCCCACTTATATATGTGTAGTACTAAAGTCAAAATCAGTATCAGGAAAATAAATAAAACAACAAACAAACAATATTTGCCGATATAATTGTGTGGATCTGATCCCGAATGAAATCTCTACTACTCACAGGTGATGAACACCACGGGGCTGGATGGGAAGCTGGGCCCGGCCTCGTTCGAGGCGGTGACCTGAATAGTGTGTACCTCTCCACAGCCCACTGCCGACAAGGTGCAGGAGCTAGATGTAGAGTTACAAGTGAGGTTCTGGTCACTCATCACATGGTACTGGATGGATCCATAGACCTCCTGATTGAGTTCCCAGGACACTGAGAGTCCGGCCACACTATTACTCATCACCACAGAGACATTGACAGAAGATGGTGTTGGAGGTCCTGTTCAAACACAATAAGAAAACATAAAGACACATCCAATGATGCATTAAAGTGCACATAAAAACACATACACACCCCTTAGAGTCATAGTTACTCAAGTACTATATTTAAATACCATTTTGATGTTTGTTACTTCATTTAAGTGTTTAGTATTTTTCTCCACTATATTTCTGAGGAATATATTGTGCTCTTAACTCCAAGGTAGGTTACTTTTTTAGACAGACAATAAGTTGATAAAACATGATGTATTTAATGCAGAGATCCATACAGAGTACAGAGTAGTCAAGTCAATTTTATTTAGCCCAATATCACAAATCACAAAAGACTACTCTTTTTATTCTTGTGCATTTTACTGCTAATATTTGTTTATTTTTACTTTAAGCCCCTATGTGTAGAATGTATTTGTAATTATAGCATCTTTGCTCTGATGTCACATCTTTGTAGAACACTGAGACAGTCCCGGCAAAAACTGGATCAAGCTTAATGTCCTGATATGTCTATTATGATACTACCACCAGGAGTCGCCAAAGTTAGACATTTTCAAATCTAACACAAAGGGGCTTTAAGTTAAATAAAATAATGCTCCTTTGCAAATATATAATTTCACTTTATATTGGTGGCTTTGATGCCTCATAATATTCACTGACTGGAGGTTGTGGTTTAAGTCTTTTTCTATTTATGACTACTAGACTGTCCAGAGGTTGAATGTGTCTGCTGTTCTCTGCAGACGTCCACTTCTAGATGGTCTCACTTTAGCTAAAAAGAACAGTGGTCTACTGCTGGAAACCACCACACTCTTTAACAATAAAATAATGGCTCTCTGCAATATAGAGATCGCAGACAACAAGAGCTCTCCTGTGCAAGGTTAAAAGCAACAAAACCCCAGAACATTATTGGGTAGAGTCTAAAATCTGAAATTTCCTTGAAAATGTTTGAATTTTCTGGAAATATACTGTATATGAGATGTTGATACCTACCTAAATAAATGTAGATATGTATACATGTGACACATCCATGTATGTTTATACATGTTTCCCTCGAACATTAACCCCTTAACCTTGAAATAAGAGTTGAGGCACAAACTTTAAAAACTTTAGGTGAAGATATATGAGCAACTATGTGGGGATAGGGTAAGATTTGGAAGTGGGAAAGTGTGTTTGTCTACCTGTACAGTTACAGCAAGAGCAAAACTGTTTTTAAAGGTCACCTGACACACACAATGAAAACCCAGTATCACACAATGAAAACCCAGTATCACACAAAGAGTTTTCTGATACAGTACGCAGCTGTGATAGAGTACGTTGTACGCAAAATTGTAGACTTAATTATTTTTTTTATTATATCTCTTCATATATAATATTTCTCACGTATTATTATAAAGGCACATGGACTAATAGTTATGGGAGCTAGTGTGTGTATGTCTTCTGTTGTATGTGATCTGATGTACACAGCAGTTCACAGAGTATAATAGCACACAGAAAAGTGCCTCCTTACGTGTTGTCTGGTTGATGTGCAAACTGCCCTCTCCCTCTCGGCCCTCGGGGTCCCAGGCGAAACCCCTGATGACGTAGAGTGAGCCAGCGTCCAAGCCAGAGATGGTCAAATTGGTGTTGGAGGTGTTGTGTGTCATGTTGGTGTTTGAGCCAAACTTGTATATCGACAGGGAATATCGGACAGTGTGAGCAACAGTGGCCCAGGATACAGTGATGCTGTCATTGCTGGGAGAGGAGACGGAGAGCTGAGGAGGAGGCAAAGCTGTGGAGGAGGAGAAGAAAGTTTGACAAGTTGTACATGTATAAGATGTTTTGAGGGATGATGACTGTACCAGCTCACTATTTACAAGCCAGGTAGGAGCACAATTGTTCCATAAAATTTTGAATAATTTGAATAGTCATTGCATGGTATGTAACTCCACTGGGTTGTGGTTAAAGTCTTTACAAGTTCCATTCAAGATCATCTGCCTGTCTGGACTTTAGCCCAGTGAAATACAAACGAACACAGACACAATGTCACTTTAGTGGTTAGTTTTTAAGTCTTTTGTTTTGGACAAGTCCAAGTCAAGTGTCATGTCCTTGAGGGCAAGTCTTAAGTCTATGAGTCTTTACAGGCAAACTGCAAGTCAAGCTGCAAGTCTTCTAGCTCTCTGAATGCTGACTATTAAAATGACTGTATAACTGTAATAGTGTCTTTTACATATCTAAGATCAAGTCATTTCACTGCATAGGCCTAATAATTAAATATTCAAGCTATGTGACTATGCAAGTTTTGCCTGTCAGCTGTGTAAACTTGAAACTTGAATGCTTTTTGCTTTCATGGATCAATTCAAGTTAGAGGCCCTGAAAACTTGTTTTGTTAGTCAGCCCCTTACTATGAGTCCTGGGATCCTACAAGAACACATTATTCTCTGCTTAAGTGTGAACAGTTCTAGTCATTTTACATGAGAGATTTCTGTATTTCTTTTTCTTTTTTACTCACTGGTCGAAGTGGGTGGGGTGACTCTAAACTCTTGATAACTAATACTTAAAGATGTATTTTAACTTGGGTTGTTGCTTATTTAGTCATTAATATTTAATGTTATAGAGATATACTTAACATTTGAAGCCAATGTTTTGAGGCTTTAAGTCTTTAGTGAATCATGTTTCAAGTAAGTCAAGTCTCGCAGCATTTAAGCCCAAGTGAAGTCTCAAGTAGTTATTTTCAGTAGTCACAGATACCACCAGTAATATCAGAATTTGACCTACAGCCTTAGTTGCCACATAAATGAGTCCCCCAACAGCGCTTTAGACACCTACTGTATGAAAATTCCCATTTTCATGTTGTTTTATGACCTCAGATGTGTGAACATAAATTTAGAGGTGTTTAAAACTTTTTTTTTTGTCGTTAGGCCAGGGTTATATGTAAGGATATATGATTAACTGAATGTACAGTATATTATAGTTCATTTGAATCCAACACATTAAGTAGCCTATGTTTGTGAAATAAAATGTCATCAGAGATGAATAATGGCAAACAGTAAACATGCTTGTTACATGTTTTTTTTGTCTCATGTGGATCAGATTTTCACCCCGGGGTGGGAGTGGAGGTGAGAGGTGACAGCTATGTTCTCAGGATGAGAACAACTCATTGTGTTTGACATAGAAGGGTCAGGTACAGTTACCACCGATACAGGAGAGGCCCCTGAGGGGTCCTGATGCATTCATTGGGTAAGACAAACCTGGATTTGCACACTGAAACTGGATTTGACTTAAGATGATGTGTGTATACATTTACTCACAGCACTGTATGCAGTGGCTCTGCTATGGGACAATGAGGCAGATCAAGTGATTTCTGCAGGGCATGGGGATTGATGAGAAAGGTACTCAGTGCTTCCAATGAATGTGTGACTCATCTCTACATAAGCTAGCCCGTGGGTGTTATTTATTCCATTGAATTAATTTATGAGGTTTTGTTTCCCAGCTGTGGAAGTGAAAACGTGTGAAAATCTAATATTCTGCACACAAATAAAGACATTGTTACAAACAACAGTACCTGTCTTTGCTGTCACAGGAAGAGACGGCTGGCTGCGGCCTCCGCTGTTCGCAGCCATGATGCTGAGCGTGTACTCAGTGTATGGTGTGAGAGACTTAATCTCAGCGGGGGAGGAGGACACGCTGTCTTCTCTGAAGAAGCCGTTGGCGTTCTGGACTCGTATGATGTAATGAGTCGCCCCGGTCCTCAAGCTGAACCCTGCTATCAAGGTCCTGCTATCCTTTGGCTTCACTGTCTGGATGGGATCCATCGTCTCAGGGGCTAAAATCAGTCACAATCAGTTCACATCAGAGAAGGCTTCCAAGAAGAGGACACATATTGTAAAATTTAACTTCAAATTGGAAGAATTCGGTAGTGAGATGCGAGAGATGGCCTCAACCTTCTCAGCAATAGCTGGAATCAACTTCTTTACCCACAAATTTCAGGAATTAAGTAAACAACATTTTATTTTGTCTCCATGTCCCCGAGTAAATTTGAGAAAACCACACACTGAATATAACAATAAAATAAATTCCCCTTAAGATATTTTCATCGCAATTAAGGGGGACTAACATCTGTTTTACCTTATAAACCAAATTGAAGTGAAAAACAGTGACTCTTCTGAGGTCCTCTGCTCAATGTACATTGGCAACAGCCCATCATCAAAGTAACATTTAGGTATTAAAATTTACATTGTAATATTAGTTATTATACTGGATCCACTATTTATTTTTTCAGACTGTTTTCAATGTTGACAGTGAATTAGTGTGCCTGAATATAGCAGCATAAAACTGAACTGTACACATTTTCAAGTATTTAAAACAGATACAACACCAGAATATTTAGTAAAACACAGCTTGTTTTTGAAACAATAAAATTAAACAGCAATGAATCACTAAATACAGTATTGATTTATTAAGTGCTTAAATAGTACAGGTATGGACAGAAGTGTATCTCACCTGTGGATGTCTCAAAAGTCACAGTGCTCAGTGTTCCTTGGGAATTATCCAGAGCTTCAACTGTGAAATTATAAATGGTGTTCGGAGACAGACAGTTGATAGAGCCCAACACTGTGTTTGGACCAAATGTGGCAAAAGCAATGGGGTTGTTTGGTGAGCTTTTGGGGGTGACAGTGATCCTGCATGAGCTGGCTCCGGAGTACCTGGTCCATTTGACAATCACAGTCTTGGATGTTGCTGAGAACACGGATGCTTGGATAGCTGATGAGAGAGATATGTAATATAATCAAGGTTTTGTGCCCCTTCAGTCTGATATATGACAGTGATAAAAACATCTACAGTGGAATATATAGTACAGGAGAATATACAGTACCTGATTGGGCTGCAGCCTGCAAATTTAGATGAGAGAATATTATTAACAGTTTTATGTAGTTACTACTAACTACTAACTATTTTTTAGGTTATTTTTCCATTGCATTGTGCTCCTTCATTTTCTCAACAAAATATTTGTGCCTGAATTTGAAATATCTATTATAACTCATTTTATTCTATTACTGTACCTGTGAGCACATGCCCAGCAAGACAAAAATCACCAGCCACTTCATAGCGCCCATTCTTCACGTCTGTTTCTTAAAACACTCCTGTCACAGTTTCCCACACTTTGCAGCTTCTGTTAGATTTGTTAAAATGCTTCACGCTTAGCTGTTTTACCTTTTCTTAAACATATCTGGTGTCTGTGCTGGTTAAAATACCTGCATCTGGCCCCTCCCACAGGAGACAAATGTCCAGTCATAGCGAAACAGAGAGATGCACCTTGGGGCAGGTGCAGGTTGGGTAGCATAAGAAGGAAACACCTTTGTAGCTATAGGCATGATATTCTATATTCAAGGATGTAGTCAAGATACCACAAAATGTGGCATGTATAGGGGTCTGGCAAAGGAATTGGCAAAGGCCTCAAATCACTCCCTTTTACACTGATGTGTGAAAGGTATGAATGCATTTTCTGAATTTCTAATTAGTTTTCATAATTGTAGATCAGATATTTCTGCCAGAAAAGGAAAACATTGATTAAATGCTCCGAATACAGATTCTCAAAATGATTAGGTAGTAAGTCAAAATTGAGATATTAAGACAAACATTTTGACTTATAGCCTACTAAATAAGTTATAAGATACTAAGTCAACGATATGAGATAGTAAGGTAAACTCAAAACCATCACAATTATGGCTTAATATTTCACGATTTTGATTTAGTAAGTCAGAAGGTTGACTTATTTATCTCGTGTTTGACTTCATATCTCAAGATTATGGGTAAGTCAACTCATAATTTTGATTTAAATCAAAATCACGATTTATGACCTCATACATTTTTCTTATTATATTCATGATTATGTATCTTATCTCATTTTGACTTGATCAGTAAAAAAACTGATTGCGTATCTCATAATTTTCAATATCTTTTTTATCAGTTTTCCACTTCACTGGCGACTTTCACTTTTGGGCTCCCTCAAAATTTTACAAATAATGTTTACTTTCTACTTATTAAAACTACAGTAGCGCTCCGTCGCACACTTGTTGACGCAGATGACGTCAGAGTGCGAGGACACACGGGACAGGAAGAGCAAGAGGCGCAGAGGAAAAAAAAAAAAAAAAAAACAAGATGGCAACGAGCTCAGATCACGGGCTGAAAAGGATAGTTTGGAAGAGTAAGTTCACTCCAATGGGAGAGTTTATTGTACATGTAAAACAGCGTTACACTTTCATAACGTTTTCATTACTCAAAGGGCTATTAACTAGCTACGTGCTGTTTTTATTAACGGTGTCTTCCTGTGTGACTTTGCATCTTGGACTGACAGTGAACGTTAAGTTTCATTCGGCTGTTTATCGTAACGGAAGTTTAACGTTACACGCTTGGACTGGGGAAAGTATCGATAGGGTACGTTAATAACAGCGGACTACACTTGGGTTAACACTTGGCGCTGTTGTTTATCATAACTTTACTGTCATCGACTCATGTAGCCCACTTTTGGAGAGAGTAGTCGGAGTAAGATCACGTTCTCTCGCCTGGAGCCCCACCTCATGTCGGCAGACTAACAACACTGTGCCAAATAAGTTCAGCTAAAGTTAACTGACACAAACCTAACGTCAACTTTTCAAACACGTCTTGAGTCGAAGTCCGTTTCCTCGCCGAAAAACGTTTGTGTTTCCCGTAACGCTGCCCTCCTTGGTTGGGTTGGGTTGGGTTATGGTTAAGATGTCGCAGAGATTGAGGTTGAGGTTAAAATAAGGGAAAACAAAACTTTGAGATGTTGATTCAGCTTTTCACACCACAAATTACAGTCTCCAAAATTACCATAAAGTAGAATTAACATCTTCTAAAATAGTTTTGACAAGTGATTACTTAGTTGGTGAAATACCAAAAATGCAGACCCTAAAATAATATGAAACACAACAGCAAACAATTCTATACATTAGGCTGTAACCAACTTAAATAAGTGCTTTCACTTCAATGATTTATGCAACTAATGGATTGTTGAAGTTATAATCACGTGATTTTCTGTCCACCACAAGTGTTTCAGCACTAGAACCAAGCTACAGCTCAAATTGCGTAGTCATGAACAGTTATTTTTTCTCTGGTGTCAGTCATGTTCTTCATGGTATTTTACATGAGTTATGTTCTGTGTCTCTTACAGGAATAAAAGATACAATTATCGAAGACTGCAGAAAATCTGATGTATGGAAGGTAGGGCAATCCTCCATGTACTCAATACTGAGTCCTAAGTCTGTGATTGCATAAATGGACAACCTCCACTTTACAGATCCAACTTTTATATGATTGATTCCACGTATGCACTGCGACTCAAAAAATAATTGTAATTTCTCATTTTGGCAGTGCTACTACTTTTCATGTGGGGCTGCACAACCTAGCAGCATATTACTGTGTGGTACATAATTTGACAGACCGCTACCGATTTATCTTCTTCATAGATATTGATTCTGGACCCCTTTACCACCAAGCTCCTCTCATCATGCTGCAAAATGTCCGATCTGATGACAGAGAAAATAACAAGTAGGCTATGTTTCCATAACAGTGAAACACTTATTTTTACATAATACTGGTGATAGACCAAATTAACTGTAGTCTGTATGTGGATGTCTGTAGTACTCTGTTAAAATAAAGATTTTGTTTCTTTAGTTGTGGAGGACCTGTACAAAAGCAGAGAGCCTGTTCCAGATATGAAAGCCATCTACTTCATGTCACCAACTGCTAAGGTTTGCCATTATATGCCCTGTAATGATCACATTGCATTTGGATTCAAGTTTTCATTCTGGTGATGTTTTTTGTTTGTAATTTCATTTCCAAGTTTTTCTGCCAGACTTTGTTGTGACATCTTGAATTACATTTAATTTTATAGTGTGTGGATGCCTTTATTGCTGACTTCAAGAACAAACCCAAATATAAAGCAGCATATGTTTATTTCACTGACTGTAAGTAACTTATAAATTACTACTTTATTCTACTGCAATAATAAAATGACTGACAAAAAGACCTTTTGTCTAACATGATCAAAATGTTGTTTTGATGATTTATTTTGTTTAACAGATAACATATAAACTAAAAGCTTTTTGGTCCCACAGACTGTCCAGATGACCTGTTCAACAATATGAAGTTGCACTGTGCGAAGTACATACGAGTCTGTAAGGAAATAAACCTGTGCTTCATGCCACAAGAGGCACAAGTGAGTAGTTGCAGTGTGTGTACTTTTAGGTTATTTTGTAACACTCCATTTCTGTGTCATGTTGCTTCTGGGAGGAAGGGATTTGCAGTGTTTTTAGTCAATCTTTCATGGGTGTTGGTGGCTTTAAGCTATGATGCAATTAATGAGTTTCCAAACGGTGTATTAACCAACTGGCTGTGGAACTGTAACCGGTTGTTCTCTGAATTTTGAAAAATCAGAAAGGTCTTAAGTTTCTCAGTTGTTTTGAGATTTTTACAAAGTAAATAAAGTCTTATTTATTTTTGTTCATGTTCAGGCATTTAGTTCTGGAGTCTGAACAATTATTAGAGACTAAAAAAGATCCACATGCTGCTTTATTATATGATGACATGCAAATTGTTCACTTAAACAATAGGTTTTCTGGTGTGTTGAATGCTTTTCAGGTGTTCACATGTGATAATCCAGGGGCTTTCCAAAGCATCTACAGTTCCAATAGGCAGGACAAAATGAAGACACTGGAGACACTTGCAGACCAGCTCGTCACGCTCTGTGCCACGTTGGACGAGTATCCAGGAGTCAGATACAAGAAGTAAGTCAGAGAAGATTTGGTTTCTCAGCTTACAACACACCTCAGCCCCCAAGCAGAGGGAGACCATTTGTGAGAAAAGCTTGAACTGAGACCACAGAGTACATTACCTAACTGTGGCGGAAAATAAATAAAGCTTAAATACAGTTGCAAATGTCACCTCACTTTGCCCTAGCTGAGCACAACCTTAATGTAAACCCAAACAAGAGCCATGTTTGGCTTTTATTATCTTACATAAAATACAAATCTAGTTTTACCACAATATATATACAACATATACAAAAGCAACAGTCAGACCATACCAAACCAAAAAAAAGAATACCAAAACAAAACAAAAAGACAAATGGACAAACAAAACAGTGGTCTTTAGAACTTTTGTCAAAAACACTTGACTGGGATGATTTTAAAGCTGTTTTTCTACACATGGCTTAAAGTTTACAAATGTCAGCTGGATTAACTAATATTGGTATCAGTGTAACCTTGATGTGTAATAACTTGACTGTGATAACTCATGGAAAACAATTTATGTCATAACTAGAGACAGCAACATGGGGAATGCCAAGGCCCTTGCAGAGCTGGTGGACAATAAGCTGGTCCGACACTACGAGCTGGATGACAGTGGCAAGAAAAAGGTGAGACACCTGCTGAACAAAGAATGTTGACAGAATAAACAAGATCTTAGCCCAGGGAGTAAGTCGAAACCTGAAAATACAGTATTATTTTCCACTGACCGCTTAACACAAGGCATCATGTAAAAGAAAAAAAGTATTCCCTCCTCCTTTGCCTTAAGCAGATTGAATTAATGTTGCCCTTCACCAGAAATTTGAAAAGGGAAAAGTTTGCAGTGGTTGCTCTGTATCACAGAAAGCGAGGAAAAAGGCTAAATGTCACTGTCGAACAGTAACCCCTGTTTTTATAAAAGAGAAAAATGAAGTGTTATATTACTTTTTTTTAATCTGTATATTTCCACCCTATCACAAGGGAAAGACCCAGGCCCAGTTGCTGATAGTGGAGAGAGGTTTTGACCCCGTCACCCCCATCCTGCATGAGCTGACCTACCAGGCCATGGCTTACGACCTCGTTGATATCCAGAATGACACTTACAAGTAATACAAGCTTTTTGTACCATATCTCACTGTATTCACACATACATAAGATACTTACTTCACCATATCGCCATGCTCATATGGCAGACAAGCTATTTTTAAAATTTAGACAATACATTTCTAGATTAAACCAATTATCTGGTTATTTTTGTTGCCAGGTACAAGTCTAAAGATGGCTCAGAGAAGCAGGCCCTGCTGAATGAGGATGACATGCTCTGGGTTAAGCTGAGGCACAAGCACATTGCTGAGGTCTCAGAGTAAGTGTGCAAGATCTAAAGGATGGAGATGTCCCATTCCTGTCGCCCTCACCCCAACCCTAACCCCATTTTTTCTTACAATAGACAAATCCCTAAGATGTTAAAGGAAATATCTGCTAGCAAGAAACAGCCAGATGGGAAGGTACAGTGATGTGGTTTCTTCTTATGTGCTTCCCTGATCTCTTGAGCTATATATTTCATACTTGAAATGTGTATCTTGAGCAAACATTTCATTTAATTTTTTTTTCAGATCACAATTAGCAATTTGGCCCAAATGATGAAGAAGATGCCCGCATTCCGTAAACATCTGACTGAGGTATGCAGTACCAGTATTGTATTGCTCTTGGAGTGGTATCCCTAAGGCCTGGCAACCGTTTGCCCTCACCTTAAAGATATCTATTCAACTTGAGTTTAAGATTTTCAACAGAGTTTCTTCCTGGGTCAAACTTTTTAGGGGCAACTTTTGGGATACAACATGCCACTGGTTTAAGGACAAATGTAACACTAATATTTGCTTCTTACCAGTAATTATAAAGATAAGTGATCATTATGTTGTGGTTGGGTGTGGTGCTTACAAAGCCTAGTATCGTGTGGGGTTGACTTCATCACGTTTTTAGCAGCAAAACAGAATGGAAAGTCATAATTTATGACCTCTATGATAAATACCTTTGTCCTTCATTAAAGGAAATCATTTTGAAACTCCAGTAACAATACTTATACATTGTTCTGTTCATGTTGTTCTCAACGTTTCTCTCTCTGAATTCTAGAAAACTGTTCATCTGCAGTTGGCCGAGGACTGCATGCAACATTTCTCAAACAACGTGGAGAAACTCTGCAAAGCTGAACAGGTCTGTCTGTGCTCTGTAATTTGTTTTGATGGAACAAGTGCCAATCATTTTTACTCACTAATGCTTGAAAAAGTCAGTGTGGTTTGGTGAGTAGGTATAACATTTGCCAGGTAGAAAGCCTCATAACCGCAAGCATCTTCCCTTATGAAGTGTCCTTGAGCAAGACACTTGACTACTTATGAGCTCCAGAGTACCAATTCTGACCTCTGACCACCTCCTAAGTGTGTGAGTTGTACTGGTCAGCTTCCAGGTGTAAAATATGTGGAGCTTTATGAATAAATATTTAAAAAGTGCAAACATTCACAATATTCCCAGCCTAAATGAAAGATAAAAAAAAATAATTGTTTGTCTCTGTGTAGGACCTTGCTGTGGGGTCCGATGTGGACGGGATGAAGGTGAAAGACCCCATGAGGACTCTGCTGCCTGTGCTGCTCCACCCATACAGCACCCATGACAAGATCAGAGCTGTGCTGCTCTACATCTTCAGCCTCAACGGTACACCAATCTTCTCGTGCAGCAGACTGGTCTTCTTTCACTCTGTTTATTAGCATTCTGTAGAGTAGTATCTTGCTTTGTAGCCATTTATTTCCAGGGACCTTTCAGCATGCAGGTGAAGAGTGTCCAAATAAACAGATTTTCATCAGATCAAATCATCAGATTTTCATGCTGGTTTGTTTGGTGTGTGTAAATAGGAACAACAGACGAGAACTTAAACAAACTCATCCAGCACGTAAAGATCGAGGATGAACGAGAGTTTATCCTGAACTGGAAAGAACTGGGGGTCCCTATCATCACATCGGTATGTGGAAGAGAGGAAAAAAGAGGAAAAGATTGATTGATTGATTTGATGCTTTTGATTGTAAACGAGTGTACCCATGGTTTAAAACTACCAGCAATGATAAATTGTAGCTGGGGGCTGAAACTTTGACCGTGGTTCACTCAGGGTTTCTATTTTATTTATTTATTTTTTTGATACTGTGTCATCTTGTTGTTGTCTTGTTCATCTGTTCAGTTCTGTCATTCAGTCTCAATTGAATCCTGTTTATTGTTTCTTGTACTTTTGTTTCCAGCCTAATTTCTTCTCTCGCAAACCAACCAGACGGGATCGTTCCCAGGAGCAGACGTACAACCTTTCCAGATGGACTCCTGTCATAAAAGATGTGATGGAGGTCAGTGAGAGGAGATTACCATATTGTATAATGTATTGTATTATCAGCTTTCATTTCTGCATGATCACACAGCATTTACACCTTTATTTTATCCAATGTATATACAGTTCAATCAGGAGAGACAAGTGAATAAAAAATCGCAATATGTAGCTCGATCTAGGTCACTGTGCTACCCCAGTCCCCCTCTGAATGGCATTTGTGAAAAAAATAATGAACAGAACTGTGAAAGCACCACAAAAAGAGGTTATCAGATTCAAGTCATCTGATTTTTGCAGTGTCACATATTTGCGTTGTTCTGAACTGCTTCATCCATTTGTAAAATACCATCTTTGCATCTAAAAGGCACAATAATGCACCACTTGTATGTTGATCGCTGAGGGATCTGTTTTAGCAACATCCCTCTGTACTGATCCTCAAATGCTTTTATTGTATGTGAAATGCGTTCCATGTAAGAGGTTATTATGGTAAGGTGAGATTATGTTTTGTGTTAAAACGGAGGTAGGATGTCATGTCACCTGCTACCTTTGTAGGTTTGTACTGTAAAAAGAGACCTATTGGGCACACAGTACTCTAATTTATCTTTTCACCTTGTCTTGTGATTGAGTTTGCTTGTGGCCATTTTGTTTTGAGTCTTGTAAGTTATTTGAGCTGTAAGCCATAAAGCACAGAAGAAACTGAGAGTTACTCTAGTGACCTTTGGTCATAAAATGTGGTAATTTCTAAAATATAATCTGATGACTGAATCTCAATTCTGTAATTACACAGAAGTGAAATTCCACAAGCTGGTATCAAATGATGTCTGTTGAACATGCAAGAGGAAACTCTTGGCCACATAGAAAGTTGAGATTGTCTTTTTAGAAGCAAAGTTTTTGGCACACCAGTTGGTAGGGCTCGTTTTTGCAAATGGGCTTTGTATGTACTGTAATTAAAATGTTAGAAAACAGATTAAGTTACATTAAAAATAGATCTGGTGGATCTGTGACATACTAAGTTCTTTTGTGTCTTCTCCAATTTTTCACTTCCTTTTTCTGTCATTACATAAAAAGCCAGTTTTGAGCAGTCTTCACCACCAGAGCACCTGGTTTCCTGTAAAGAGAAGAGTAGCACCACCACCGAATCAAAACCCATGTTTAAAACCTGCCATTAAGTGTTGGCGTGTTGGTCCGACAGAACTTCAATCATTTTTCAATAATTTTGGTGCTAACCCTCTCATTACATTAGTAAGGTGACCACTGAGCTGTTGAACTCCAAAACTGTCAATTTAGCCTTTTTTATAAATACCTTTTACTCTCTCTAAGAAATACTTAATATTGCTTAGAGGTTCTAGACGTATGTGCATATGAATGTAAGTAGGATACTTCACATTAAGTACAAGCAAAAGTCAATACTCAAATCTATGAAATTGGCTTGGCAGAGATAAGATAAATAAAAAATGTGTTACTTTCAGGATGCTGTGGAGAACAAACTGGAGACCAAAGAATGGCCGCACCAGTCTGAGTGTCCTGCTGCCTGGAATGGCTCTGGTGCTGTCAGGTACAGTATTTTTTTTTTTTTAAATCACACTAGAGCTGGGTTAAAAGTTTCTGGAAATAATTATAAATTATGCTAGAGATGCTTTGATCAGTTTGTTTTTAGGGTTGATCCAAATTACCAATTCCTGCATGAGACTGTGATAGCCAACACTTTTTTGTCTTGTTTCGAAGTGATGTGACAAATGATGATTCACAAATTAGAACACTACTTTAAAATATATTTCTTTATACTGTCAATTACTCAAAATTGATAGGCAGTTGTCTTTTTTCATTTTCACCTGAAGAAACAAAGAAAACAATCCTAGGGACACGTTATACAGAAACACAGAAAGTTCCAATTTGCTTTTACAGACAAATGCAGACAGTAAGAGTGTGATAAGTTAGCGCCCTCCAGTGTTCATTTTGTGCTACTATTTCTTGCTCCTGCTATTAGATTTGGTAGTTTGTTAAGGGATTGTTTGAAGTGTCAGTCCCACTAATGAGAATGATCTGGGTCTGGTTTTGGAATCTAGAGTTAGTTTGGAGTATCCATCCATCACCCTCTCCCTGTCTTTCTTGCCAGGATGTTGATTTTGCTGTTTCTTTCCAACTTCTGGAGATACAGCGCCCACTTTATCTTTTACATTTTGTCTCAGTAAGTTTCTGTTGTCCATCCTCTGCTCCACAGTGCCCGTCAGAAGCACAAAGGTTCTCAGGACGAACGCCGGACCGGCTCGCGCCTCATCATCTTTGTTATAGGAGGAATCAGCTTCTCTGAGATGCGTTCTGCCTACGAGGTCACCCAGGCAGTAAAATCCTGTGAGGTCATAATAGGTGAGCATTAATACAAGATTACACAGATTACGGGTTGAATCACCTCTTTCTCTGGGCATATAAAGACTTGACTTTAAATTTCCTGAGAAGTTTGTACTCACTGACTATACAAGGAACATTTCTGTAGTTCGTATTAAATCCAGTTGGTGTCTTGTTGAGTTGTGGTCATTCAAATAAACTAAAGGTGGATTTGGTACAATATTATAAATTTCAATTGAATTGGTCCTTTTGGCCTAGAAACACCCACCGAATTGTAAACTAAGAGCCACTGTTTTTATTTCCAGCTGTTTTACTCCACCTGCTGGAGCCAGACAGAATTGTAAAGGGTTGTATGCTCTAATTTGGGACTTAATGATTCTTCATTACTTTGATTACAGGGTCGTCTCACATTTTGACCCCAACCAGTCTCCTGGATGACATCAAGGCTCTGAGCAAAGGCCCCATGGAGACCTTCACAATAGACGAAAGGAGCAATGCCTGAGAAGTCTGGCCTTCTAACTAACGCCTCCCCAAACTTCCCCTTCCTCCCTACATCTTGTATCACTCAGCACAGTGCACTCAACTCAACTTCCTGAATGGAAGACTGAAGGGAATTTACGTTGTAATTAACTATTATGTTTTAATACTCTTTTCAAACCTGATGCACATTTACAGTAGGTATGAGGGCCAATTCTCTTTTAGCTTGGTCATTTTATGAAGCAGAATTTCTTCTTCAAGAATAGATAAGAATATGGCCTGTTTAAGGCATTTATAGTTTGATTATGGTCATTTGATGATATAGGTCATATTAAAAGTGAATTGACCTCATCCTACAATGAGCATTTTAAGTACAAATTGTCTGATTTGCCTATCTGTGTTTGCCTTTGAACATAAAAGAAACTACTGGTAATGTTACATGTTGAAAGACCTCTGAGAAACTTTCAGACACAGAATGGTGGTAGAAAGTAGTGCAAACCTAATGTGTATATACTGTATGTAAGCACTGAGTCCCTGCTATTTCATTCTGACCTTTCAGCTGCTACTGTTCTTCAGTATTTACGTTTTTCTTAAATTGAACAACTGACTAATAAATGGATGAAGTGGTTCAAATCTTGTCAGGATTCCAATTACAGTTATAGTTAATGTTGTCTTGTTTGTGGACTTGGGATGGAGCTAAAAATATTGATATTGTGAAAATGCAGTACCTTGATGAGCAGGGTGAACTTAAAAGTACCTTAATTAAAACCTGATTCTAAATATTCAACTTGTATTGACCTCAGTCTACTATAAACTAAGAACTCAGGCATGTTGTTGCAATACAAATATTTGCAATATGTTTGCAGCAGGTAAATAGTTTGTTGAAAGAATGATGGTAAAAGCACTTAATCACCCTGGTCCATCAAAACGGCAGTAACTTAATATTCATAACCAAAAGCCCTTTTATATACAGAAAACCACATATTCATTAGAGTCCACAGAGAAGCTGGTGTCCAATGAACATGCTGCACTCATACCTGCTGAACAGACAATGGGTGAACCAAAGATATTATGAGACTTAAGTAATGTTATCAGATCTGCCCTACTTTTCCTATAGGCATTATGCTTTAGTTACATGACGTTTAGATTGTTAACTACATATTCAAGACTAAACCGAATGCATATTTCCTGTCTTTTTTGAAAAGAGAAAACATGAGAGGGGTGTTGAATCTGTGGTGGGGAGGTTTTGTACTGTAAGTAAATGGAACAAACACTATACAGTAGAGTGGATTTATAGAACAAATAAATTGTTTGCACTTATGGTAGAGCCAGAGGGCAGGACACAGATCCTGATCTGATCTGTGAAATACAAACATGTTATTTTTGAGGGTATCATGTTTGTGGGAAGGAGAGCATATCAGAGCTCATCAGATGTGATTAAACTAGAGAGCAGGGTGGCAGCGCACTTTAAATCAGAATCACATTGAATTTGTTTAAGTGTATGCATGCAGTGATAAAACAATTATTTTATAAGTAAAGTTATTTGAATTAATATTATATTTGGAATCCAGAATGATTTTTGTATTATATAAATATAAAATGTTGTGTCTCAGTAATATGTTTAGTAATATTTAGTAAATGTTACTGAACCAATGCTGTAAGTAGCCTAAAAACCATGACAATGACAGTCCTGTTGTTTTATTGCCTGGTGCTGGCTGGTTTTATACTCTTATACTACACACCATTGATTATCTGACCTGCACATTAAATTGGTGGAAAGGTTCAGAGACAGTGTAAAGAAACATTTTTAGCTAGGCTGTGAGAGTACAATAGGTTTTTCTTTAACATGACTTATCAGAACTACAGCATGTTAACATGATTAAGGAGCTGTGAGCGTGAGGATCATTGCAGACCTTCCATGAATTTGAAATTGATTATTGATTTATTACTTTTAGTAAAAACTCCAATTATCCCAAACAACAACATTCAGTTGAATTCAATGTTTACAGCCTTACTAATGCATGTTTACAGTTTCAGCTTCTTCTTGGACACCTAACAATAGTTTTCTGAAGTAGGACATATTGGAGGATAAATAAATAATATAATTACTTCTCAGCAGGGCTCTAATAATGCTGTAATGATAAATATGATGCAACACACTGTAAGCTGAAACCAATGTTTGCATTGTCAGTTAAAGGAAAAAGTGTCAGGTGACATTTTAACACACACACACACACACACACACACAATACCTAACCTTAACCCTTACCCTCAACCTAACCTTAACCTAATTGTAACCTGAACCCTAAAACTAAGTCTTAACCCTCAAAAAGCAGTCTCTACCCATGGGGACACAAGTCTCAATGGGTTAGTGTGCATTCAGGTTAAATATAAGAGCATCTCAAAACCCTCTATTTCTTTTTTAAAATAAGTTGGATATATTATAATAAAAGGGTCCTTTAATACAACAAATCATCCCAAGCCCATGATATAAGTCCTTTTTAATCCTTTAATCCTTTTTTATTTCCTCCTTTTTAAAGCTATGGCATTTTTGATGAATGATTAAACTTAACTAAATTGAGAAATTTGTTCAATTTAAGGGATAAAATAGGATGGGTTTATGTGTAGTGTATGCCGAAATTTTGCTGGTTTAATTGGTCGACAGAGGGAACTTTATGCTTAAGTAATTTAGCAAAAAAATAGCATCAATGAGACTAAAAATTAAGTGTTTTTTTACAAGGAGATTTAAACTTTTCTTACACTGTCTTTCGTCTGCGCATGCGTGAGAACAACTCCCCCAGCACAGGTTTCTTCTGTTCCCATGACAACCGGCGCTTACAGGAAAGTCAAAACTCAAATCTGACTTCTGACAGCTAACGCAAAAGTTTTATCCTCTAAACACCTTAGTTAGTCGTTCCTGTGACGTTAACTCTAAACTAATTGTTGTTGTACTCAAATGGATTCAGGTGAATGGTTTTCAGAACGGATACGCCCCGGTTAAAATGCTGTCGACCTGGAGAGGTGTTGCGGCTGACCCGGGGCGAGCAGGTGCGGAGCCGGGGGCAGGGAGACAAAGCAACGGCCAGAGAGGAGCACAAATCGGTGACGAGAGACGACAAGGGCTCGGTGTTCAGGAGTGGTCCGACGGATCCAGATATGAGGGGGAATTTGTAAACGGATTCAAACACGGCAACGGAAGATACACCTGGAGAAACGGAGAGGTAATGTGACATTGACATGAAAGAATTAGGCAAAAGATCTCATAAGCGCCCTTTTTCCGCAGTTTAGGTTAGCTAACGATTTCATTTTAGGAATTTATATTTTTGCAAAAATAGACAATAATAGTGAGGTGTTCTGGTATGGTATATCGTGTGTGGATGGCAGAAAGCCAGTCAGTTTGTCCTGAAGTTAAATTTGATGTCCTTGTCTGCTCCTTTTTAGTACTATGAGGGCTCTTTCTACAAAGACTACAGGCATGGGGATGGACTGTACTGCTGGCCCACAGGCCACAAGTTCACTGGCAAGTTCTACCTCAACAGAAAGGAAGGATATGGACAACAACTGTTCCCTGACGGAGTCACCTTTCAGGTAAACTGGATGGATGGATGACAGGCATTTCGATGTTTTTTTTTTAAGTTTATAAATTTCATTAAATAGCAATCCCTTCCTCTCAGGGTTTGTACCACGCTGACCAGAGGTTTGGTCCAGGTGTGGTTAGTTATCCAGATGGGCGAAAGGATGTGGGTCTGTGGCTCGGGGATCGCCTGCTAAAGCTCTGTACCTCTGTAGAAGAGGGCTTTAGCCTGAAGAACTTTCCTGAATATGCTGCCTACATGGACCCAGCTACCACCACCGATTCCCTGACTCAGGTACATGCTGACCACAATCTCACCCACAGGTGAATAGATATGCCAGGCTATAAGATCTGCATTTTCATACATATATTTGGTTTAAAATGTAATGTCTTATTGTTTTTAAAACATTGTTGAGATCCCAGCTTAAATAATGTTTGACCCAGCCAAGAACATGTAAAACATCATACTGCCCCAAACCATCTCTATAAGACACTGAATCATTGTATTTGTTGATTTATTTTTCTCACAGCTACATTTTGTCATCAAGTCTTTATACTTACCAATCCTCCCTGCTGGACAATACTGTATAAGCAAAACATTGTTGTACCAGGAAGTAGAACCTAAATTGTTGGAGACTTTCCTCACACCTGTAAAATATGTAGTGTTTACACAAACAAATATATATACATTTGCAAAATATTCTTAAATTACCTCTCTGCTCCTCTCTTTTCCTTACCAGGCTCCCACTAATGGTCCACAGACAGAAGCCAGGACAGACTCTGAGGTAAAGTACTGCTATAATGACCAACTATATGAGCTTTGCGACTTAACTTGAAACAGATCAATTGATTCCCCATCCTCCTCAGGTGGATACGGACAGAGATCTGCTGTCAGATGAGAATTTTATCCTTCCCACCGACATTGAGAGCTACTCAACAGATGGTGACCACTTGCCGCTGCCCCCTGGCCGAAGAAGAGAGTTGGATCAACACTTTTATGGCGAGCTGTGGGTGCCAGACGCTTATCCACATCAAGGCTATGAGCGAGACCCACTCTCCACCCTTCCCTTACAGGCCCGCATGCAGGCTCACATACACAAACACAGGTCAGACATACATCAAAAAAGTGTTGTTTGAGTATTGGTACTAAAACACACTGTACTGGCACCAGTATTGAATAAAAGAAAAAGACACTACATCATGTACAGGTATAACTGCAAACACTTTTGCAAGCAAACTGAAATAATATGTGCTAATATTTATGCATTTATGTGTCTCTCAGACTACATGCTGAAAATGTGGAATGGGACGTGGCAGCTGTTCTCTCTTTGAGCAGGGAAAATTTTGGTCCTAAAGGGCCTTTGGAAGTCAGTTCAGAGTTGTTGATCCAGCATGCCTCTCGAGGGGAACTGCAGGCTGTGTCGCAGATCCTCCAGACCGGTTTGGTCCACCCTGATGTAACAGATTCACAGGGGCACACTGCAATGATTGCTGCCACAGTAACATATTATTTTAAAAACATTTTTGCCCATTGTGTATTTATTCAGTTTGTCATTCATTTGCTCTTTGATTGGTATCCAACCCAGGTTGGAAAACCTACAACGTAGTCAAATATTCAACAATTACAGTTAACAATTACAACAAAATCAAATAGATAAAGAAATAAAAGATTCAATGGTTTATTCTTTGGTTTTAGTTTCATGTTTTTCTTTCTGACTATTTAGTTTTGTTTCTTATACCTGTCAGATAAACTGCCATAATGATGTGATCCAGCTGTTGTTGGATATGGGTGCTGATATTGACAAATTGAATTGTGAAGGCATGTCTGCCCTGGCTGTGTGCCATGTCCTCTACTACCCTTTTCAGTCTCTGCACACCACTTTGGCTGAACCACCTGCCAACACTCAAGTAAGATTCTACCTAATGTAGTTTTTATCTATATTTCCTCATTGCCTCTTTATCTGTAGTTCACATGTATGAAACCGTGTTTTGTACAGACAGTTGAAATGAAACAACTTGCACTGTATGTGTCATCAGGTTTTGAGGTCTCCATCTGCATGTTGGAACAGTCCCCAGATCAGCCAAGTGGACTTCAATACAGACACACCCAGGTTTAACAACAGACCTCAGACCACTGACACAACCCTGAGCAACCAGAGTCACCTCTCTGATCAGTAGGGGTGTAGCTGACTATGTATTCTGTTAAGCACTGATCTTTCCCTCTATTAAGAACTGAGACAAACCAAGTCGTATTTATAGATTTGTCACTGTCTAGAACAGTGTTACCACCCTTTGATTGGTTATGAAGCTGATGTATTAATTTAAGTTCCCTGTTTGTGGTATTTTCAGGACAGCAGAAGAACTAACAGAGCACATCTTACATCACAGCAGTATAGTGCCCAATGACAAGGAGCTTATCACTGAGTGCTCGCCTGACCTGAATCAGTCTGAGACCCCTGCAGACACTGAAGACCAACAGGAGGAGGAGAGGAAAGAGAAAGAGGGAGAAGAAATGGAAAGAGACTGGAAGGGGACAGAGGGAGAGGGAAAGGTTAGAGAGAGAGAAGACAGGTTCAGGAGGGAGGATGAGAAAGAGAGCAAAGGGGAAGAAAGAGAGATAGAGTGCAGATGTGATCAAACGTGGGAAATTGGAGAAAGTGAGCTAAAAGAGAAGGAAAGAGAATTTAAGAAGAGAGAAAAGAATGAGGAAGATGTTGAGCTTGGTGAGAGGAGAGACACAGAGTCAAGAAAAGAGAATATGGAAGTGAGGGAGGAGGTTGAGGAAGATGTGGAGAAGGGAGTAAGGAATATTCATGAAGAGGATGTAAAGGAGAGAGAAGAGAGAGGAAGTGAGGACGTGCCTGGTGTGGAGCGCTCCATTCAGGTGTTGGATGGTCACATTGCACTGGGCAGCGTGCAGTGGAAGGAATGTCGAGCTAAGACAGCAGGACGAGTTCAGGTATAAAGCAAAGAGATCCCATCCTATAATTGGTTTGATAAGTTGGTACTTGTCTGAACTCACTGGTTTCCACTCAACTCTCTGTCTGCAGCAGGGCAACGACAAAGAATTGACCCAAAAACCGACCTTTGACTCTGCCTGCTCCGTCAGCAGCTATAACATCCAGGTCACAGAGGAAGTGATGCAGCGCTCTGCAGAAGCTCTGAGTCGCACAGGGATTCCTCAGCGCTCTGACACACAGGAGACTGTACGCAAAATGGCTGCCATGAAAACTGAGTCAGTTCTGTTTACCTCTGTCCTGCTTTTTCCTGTGCTGTTTGTTCTGTTCTGATGACACTGATTTTGTTTGTGTATCTGTGTAAATGTTGTGTGTTGTTTGCCCATCTGACCAGACACCGTGTTCGTTTGAACACTCTGCAGCTGTTATTGGAACGGGGAGCTGACCCCAACGTATCCAGAGTCCCCATGCTTGCCCTCTTTTTAGCCATCATGGCGGCTGACGCTGAGGCCGTCAAGAGACTGCTACTGTGTGGAGCTCGCACTGACATTCCCCTTCCACCTGAGGCAGGAACTTTTTTTTAATTTTTACTTATGGAAGGAATTTCTTTGGTTACAAACGTTATCTAAGTTCTGTTTATTTAGGGCCTCTTTTGTGATACATTTTTTAGTAAGTTTAAACTAAATTATTGGGAGGGGGATACACGTTTGTTGAGATATCTCAAAACAACAAACGCACAGAAAACAAAATGAGAGCATCCATCATTTCCATAACTCCTCAACCTCTCATCCATTTTGTAGAAGAAAGGCCTGTATCCCCTGCATGTAGCTGCAGCACTCCCAGGTCCAGCAGGTCCCAGAATCACAGAGTTGCTGCTCCATGCTGTCACTGACCCAGACGCACAGGCATGCGACCAGAACGAGATCTATGAACCAGATAAGGTGAGTGTGTTTTTGACCTTTTTTAAAGGTACAGTTCACCCCAAAATCAAAAATACATATGTTCCCTCTTACCTGTAGTGCTATTTATCCATCTAGATTGTTTTGGTATGAGTTGCCAAGTTTTGTAGATATTGGCCATAGAGATGTCTGCCTTTTTTTAAAATATTGGACTATATGGCACTCGGCTTGTGGTGCTCAAAGTGCCAAAACAAAATACATTTAATGACAAATTTCACAATTGACAAATGTATTTTTTGGCACTTTGAGCACTACAAGCCGAGTGCAATGTAATCCATTGCATTCAAAAAAGGCAGACATCTCTATGGCCGATATCTCCAAAACTCGGCAACTCACACATCTAGATGGATAAATAGCACTACAGGTAAAGGGTGAACTGTCCCTTTAAGCTTTTTAAGGACAATTACTACTAATTGTGAGAGAAGAGTTTCAGTGTGACATTTTTACAGATTTTCATGAAGGCCCAGGAACCACTGAGCACCAATAAGAGCTCACACCTCAAAGAAGGGGGCCGAACGGCACTGCACGTGGCCTGCCAGAGGGACAGTGACTACCGGGTCAGTACATGCTGTACATGCACACACTCACACCTATACACACCATCACTGATGAAACCTTCCACAAAAGGCATGACGTTTTCTCAGAACATCAGTGTGGTCTATTTAAATGACTTGTGTGGGGGTTTTTTTTTTTTGCAGAATGCCAGTAAGGTGGTAGCCCTCCTGCTCTCCCACAGAGCCAGCACAGATCTCCTCTGGAGTGGACACTCACCTCTCTCCCTGGCTATAGCAACTGGGAATGACCTGGTAGGCCCCCCCTCCCACACACACACACATACATGCGTACAAGACCTCACTTTGTCCTGGACCTGTTCCTTTTCCCTGGCCAGGCAGTGGAGGAGCTGTTGAACGGAGGTACAAATCCCAACATCCCCCTCGGCTGCAGGGTGGGCAGCGCCCTCTGTGCCCTTGCCAACATCAACTACCACTTAGGTGGCAACAGAGCTAAGCTGGTACACACCCAAGCACATTCACTTTCAGCACATACAGTCAATTTATTTAGCAGCTGTCTTTAGGCACAGTGACATTTGTCAGACATTTCTAAATTTCCAGAATGAATCTGCCCAATAACTTGACCGTGGTGACAATGTTTATTTTTGATTGTTTGTTCATCTCCTCACTTGTTTTCATGCGCACTTGTTTTTGTCTGTATACAGGTGTGTAAAGATTATTTTTCATTGAGAATGTGAATCTGAAACACCCAGATCCAAAGTCATTCTCTTTCATAAGTTACATCCCAAAACAATACAGACTTAACTGTTTTCTTGGTGGCTTCAAATGAGTCAGATTTGATTTAACTCCAAAAACATTGTTGAAATGGTTGTATCCCTCTATGCTGAGTCATTTAAAAGTATAAGGTTGAATTGTGTGTGTGTGTCTTTGATGTAGTTGGACATGTTAGCTAAGGCTGGTGCCGACATCTTGATGCCAGTTACGGTGGGTGATGTTGTGGGAACCGCAGTTGACTATGCATACTACTCCTTCAACCAGGTAACACACCAACTGTAAAAACACCGTAAGCATTTCAGTAAAATTTAGTCACATACAGAATCCTTTCAATAAATCATATTTTTGTAAACATTATAAGGATTAGTTTTTGTTGAGACTGTGTCAGAGAGTTGTTGATTCGACTTTGTGCTTCTTTTTGAAGCCATAGTTAGTGGTAGAGTTGCACTGGACTGCATTTATATTGACAGGTGTCACGTGTGCCAGTAGTGGTGGACGCAGGTTGGTTCAGTTGAATAATCTCCTCTGACACATTTTAAACAAACATTATAGAGTATACACTTGCACTCATACACAGACAGAAAAATGGCATGGAGTAGTTTTTTGTTTTGTTTACTTATTTCTTTGCTGGATAATTTCATCGGAATAGCTGTCTGTGACAGTGACTATGATATATGTTACTATTTAGGACTTGTGTATTGCCAACACTCCCTTCCATGCTCTAAACATGCGGGAGAGGGAAACATTCAAAGCACGGCGCCAACTGCTGAGCATGATGGGAGATCTGCTGAGACACACTGCCGACCAGAGGGAGAGAGAGAATTTAGAGAGAGAACATCACCTCACAATGACTAGTCAGTACAATGTATTTGTGTTTTTTGAAGGCAAAAAAATGTGACTATTTTGTGTTTTTGAGTATGCCTGTAAATCATAGTGTGTGTGTGTGTGTGTGTGTGTGTGTGTGTGTGTACTGTATTTATGTAACAGGTACCAGTAGCACAGAGAGGTTTGTGTACATGGGTGCCGGTGCCATTGCCTCAAACGTGCCCCTCCCCAGCTGTGAAAGTCTACCACCCATAACAGAAAAACACAGGTACATATACACACACATTCATGTAAGGCTCCTGCATATTGTCCCTTTTCTTTTTCTATTCCCTCTCATTTAAACTTGTACTTTGTCCAACTCAGAATCAAATTTTAGTCCGTTACACAAAATCTTCCAGGTGCCTGTTTCCAACTCTATGTGTGAATCTTTTCTTAGGAAACCAGTGTTTAAGTTCTGCTATCACTGCGGTCGCTCTGTGTCCGTGAAGCTGACTGCTTGTAGCCGCTGCCACAAGGTCTTCTACTGCTCCGGGACCTGCAAACTGAAAGCATGGAATGAAAGACATAAGGAAGAGTGTATCCGGGTGTCAGGTGGGAATCAGGGCCTCTGCATTCAACAGCACCCAAGCATCAGTCCCCAAACCCTACCCCAGGAGCGCTGAAACTCAGACCAGGAATTTCACTAAATAAGCTTTTAATAAAATGATAATGTATAACTTTGTCATAGTGTTTTGAATCTGTGATATCTGTAGGAAATGTAGTTATGCTTTGGATGATGTACAATATCTGGGAAATACTAATTTGGTTTTATCTTTTGGATGAACAGAGCATAAATACCTTGTCTATCTGTCTTTCTCAATCCAGCATCTTCTGATGGCATCCAGAAGAATGTTGTGTTTAAATCCCAAAGAGGCCCCAGGCCCTTGGCTGTCATGTTGAAAACCAAAACAGTCCCAAGGCCCATGAGTGTCAAGTTGAAATCCCAAAGAGTCCCCCAGCCCTTGAGCATGGCAGAGAAGGTCTTGGAGAGCCAAGTCAACCTGAAGGAAAACTACAGCTACAACTGATGAATACTGAAATTTCACACACTCTGTCGCACCATTTCTTTCTCTGATTCTGAGTCTTTCTTTATATATTTGGCTGAATGGTGATGACAGTATTTTCTGACATAATGATTTCTCTTTGGCATATTCATATCTGTAAGTTTACAATATGTTATAGTATTGTAATAATAATGTAATAATGGCTGCATTTACACAGAATGAATCCAGTGGGAACCAGGGTCAGATTTTGGCATATGACTTCTTTTATATCTAAATGTTTTGACTAATGCTATTAGCTATGTTAATCTTCACTTCACAGTATTCTCTGGCTGATTTTTGAATGAATAAGTTAAAAGTATAGCCAAGAAAAAAATTAACTCAAGTTCCACTTTTCCAGTGCTTTCAATTGCATCTTGTGGTCTTTATCAGCAATTTCATGGCTACTGTTCCCAATGTCAAGCATTAACTTTTAAGATGAAGTTAAAAGTGTTTCTATATGATTGTTTTCCTCATCCTGTTTGTATACTGATCACTCGGATCCAGCATCTTTTTTGCCTTGGCCAGTCTGCCCATTCCCTGCTACTTATGGACTATAATAGTCATGTACTTATGCATCACCCTACCTTCTCTTAATCTAGCATTGCAAATGTAAGTGTTACACACATTTAGGCTAGTTATTGTTAATGGATATTATTGGATGATGTTGGTAGCAAGAGGTTGATTCATAATGCTTTAAGTGACCCTGTGAATGTTTTCTAGCACCACCATCAGGCCACGTTTTCCACTTGATGGCAACACACAAAATACATTGGCAACTGACAATGCCAGTGTATTTTGGTTATATCAAGTTCTTATGATTTGCGGTGTAATGAACAATGAACAATTTACTTAAGTAAAAGTATGAGTACAACAATGTAAGAACACCCTAATACCCCAATAAGTCCTGCATTCAAAATGTTACAGGTAAAGGTAAAAGTACAGAAGTATTATAGGTGATTTGTATTTAAAGTATCAAAAGTAAAAGTACTTGCTCTGCAGAGAAGACCCCCTGTGACTGATATATTATTATATATGACATTATTAGATTGTTAATACTGATACAACAATGTGCAAGCAGCATTTTACTGCTGTAGCTCCAGGGTGGAGCGAGTTTTAACTACTTTATATACTGTTAGGTATTTTAGCTCAGTGGTTCCCAACCAAGGGGTTGGGCCCCCTCAAAGGGACACAAGATAAAATTGAGGGGTCTTGATTTGAGTAAGAAGAAAAAAACTGCATTCACAAATTTAATCTAATTTTAATCTTTGCTTTTTTTGTTAAATATTGGATAATTTTCCCTCTTTGTGGCTCACACTTTTATTTAAATGAAACCATCTGAGAAGTCTAGAGGGTCACAGGCCAAAACTGTTTTATCTTTAACAATGCATTGTGGTTTATAAGATTATCTTGTGTTTTTTTTTAATGTAAAATCTTAATCAGAAAAGTAGCTTGTAACTACAACTGTCAAATAAATGTAGTGGAGTAAAAACTACAATATTTCCCCCTGAAATGTAGTGGATTATAAAGTTACACAAAATGGAAATACAATGCAATACAAATACAACTCAAATACATCTTTGTGATTGGATATCACACAGATCTTCATAACAACATTATAATAAATTGTTCATTTGTGCAAAGAAAGGTGTTTTTAACGTGATTTCCATAAATGGCACATGGTGTGCCCTGTTTTGCATAATACTAACAGCAGCACTGTCAGGTGAGGTTGCTCGTGTTTGCATCATACAGATGAGTCAACAGAGGGACGGGCAACAGACCGGGAGCAGGCCGCCATCGTTGCGAGGAGGAAGTGAAGTTTGTTGCAGTGTTGGGGACAGGAGGTATGATTGCGGACATGGTGGAGCAGGAAGACGAACTGCTCGCTCTCCATAGTATCTTTGGATCGGAGGAGTTCGTCCGGGATGAGTCGAAGTCTGCCGGAGAAATCCGAGTATCTGTTGAGCTTCCTGCAGACTTCACTGTGGTTCTGAAAGAAGGTAAATAAAACCGACTAGATCTGATTAGATTGGATTTTATTGTCCCAGAGGGAGATTTATTTTCAACGCCAGTACAACATGGAAACATACAAATACAAACAGAAGATATATATGGACAAAAAACCTACATAAAATCTTAATGTCTACACTCAGATCTCAGCACACAACAGATAGTGTGTTGACTAGAGAAACATGTTATTGACACGAATAGAAGGGTGTCGATTACAACAGCATGTTGAGGAGCTGTAACTGTACGAAATATGTCTGAATTTGCTTGCATGGGAAACTAAATGAAACACACTGTATGGCCTTTCCTATAAACAAAATAATTTTGGAACGATTTTATTACAATATGTCACAAAAGTATGTATTTGGTCATGTTGTCTTATTGTGTTTTTTGTCCTAAGGTGAAACGCTGAGGCAGTATGAGATATCATTCCTTCCACCTCTGCTTCTGACCTTTGAACTCCCCGAGGACTACCCATCCTCCTCCCCTCCCTCCTTCACCCTCACCTGCAGCTGGCTGACGCACACACAGGTAATCAGTAGAGGCAACGTGGGTCAACTAAAACATTATTAGTCACATTTACAACCTGCCAGTGTGTGTCACAAAGACAGAGAGACATGAATGCAGATTGCAGAGGGTCAATACAGATTACATCAGTCTATTTGCCCTCTCCTCCTGCAGCTCACTGCACTGGGGGCTCAGCTCACTGATCTCTACCAGGCCACTGGAGGCGCTGTGGTGCTCTTTTCCTGGGTGCAGTTTCTTAAAGAAGATGCCCTCAGGTTCCTGGACATCCATACTCTGCTCGAGCTCCCCTCTGATGAACAGAGCACCCAGTACTATAGCCAGGACTCATTAAATGCTGCACTGTCAGAACCAAATAATAATCAACACACTCCAAAGTCAGAACCCTCAGATAACCAAAGTTGTAATGTCTCAGATCCTTCAACCTCAGACTGGACCAGCACAGACTTGCAGGGAGCTGTGGCATTAGACTCCTGCAAGGCTAATCAGAAAAATTCACCGTTCGACCACAGCAAAGTCCAACTAGATCAAAGTGGACAAGGAGCTGCTTCTCTGCCAATCCACCCCAGAGAATCCCCTCAAAATGAAGACCAAACCCTCTCTGGTCTCTCCCTAACTCCGTCACAAACTCTCCTGTCCCAGCTCTTGATCTATGATGCGGCCCAGAATCGGAAAGCGTTTGCCACCACGGTGTTTGACTGTGGTGTGTGTTTTATGGGCTGGCTCGGTTCGGTGTGTGTGCAGTTGCCTGAGTGTGGCCACATCTTCTGCCAGACCTGTCTCGCCCAGTTCTGTAAGCTCCAGATAACAGAGGGGAACGTCCAGGGTGTCATCTGTCCTCAGGCAGACTGCACTGCAACCCCTACACCTGCACAGGTACAGTCCTGGCCGGTCCGTCTGTTCTCTCTGCCAACTACAGCTTCTTTCTGGAGGTCTTTCACATGTTTTGAGGCTTTGGGATGCTGGGCAAGGTTTAGAGCTGTGCTGAAAGAACTTTAGTAAAAGTAGCAATACTACAATTTGAAAATCAATGTCAAGTAAAATGACTGCATTCAAATTTTGAAGTAAAAGTACAGAAGTATTACTTAAATGTACTTAAAGTATCAAAAGTAAAAGTACTAAAAATGCATATTGGAGTTTATCATATCATTGGATCATTATTATTGATGCAGTAGCATGTAAGTAGCCTTTTAATGCTGCAGGTGGTTGAGCTGAAACACATTTTAGCTACTTTATATATAGTGTTAGGGATTTTCATCTATAACAATGCTTTATGTTTTATAAAATTATGTGTTTTGTATAATAATATTGGTTATACTTGGATAGACCTCCTACAGAGTAGACAGTATTGTAACATTTCAACTGTTACGCTGTTGTTTGTAGATGTTTAATAGATTATCAATAAAGTATATGTGACAATTCATGAACGTACCCTAACCAAGATGTTTTTTTGTGGCTAAAACTAACCAAACCTTTAGTTGTGATACAACCTCAACTAATAAGCTGTTCTGTTAAAAATGTTAAAAATACTCTATCTATAAACTATCTGTAGGCAGGCTATCCAAATAAAGTGTAACCAATATTTTCAATGTTAATAACTAGTTAACTATAGCTGTTTAAATAAATGTAATGGAGTAAAAAATACAATATTTTCCCTCTAAAATGTAGAGGAGTAAAAATATAAAGTAACGCTCAAGTATAGAACAAGTACCTCAAAATTGTACTAAAGTACAGTACTCTCCACCACTGGAGATGTGGCCATGATGTGTACTTACTGACTGTGTACTTGCAGTGTAAAAATAAACTTGGTCAGTGATCTCTGGTGAACAAACTATGTAATGGCAGTACTTTTTCTAAATTTCTGCATATGCATCTTTGGCACTTCTGACATGCAATGTCTTGTTATATGTGGATATAGCCTATACACCAATACCAATATATCTTAGAAAAAGAAATCTCTTGCATTTTACTGACTTCTCTGACACAGTCTTTGTCTGTGTTTCCCTGTTTGGTAGGTGAAGAGTCTGGTAGGGGAGGAGCTGTTCAGCCGCTACGATCGTCTCCTGCTACAAAATACTCTGGACTGTATGCCTGGTGTGTTTCCCTTATATTCCTGGAAAACTGAGGATGTATTCAAAGCCTTTATACATTAGAATTAACAGAGATACAATTATAGCAATTTCTCTGAATTTCTCTACGAAAGTGTGTTGTTTTGTTTGATTAAAAAAATGTGTTAATGGAAGAGTCTCTGCTCATGTCCCTTCTTTTCTCCCCTCCTCTTAGATGTGACGTACTGTCCTCGGCGCTCCTGTGGTTCGGCCGTCATTCAGGAGAAGTCCAGCACTGCAGCAATGTGCTCTGTGTGTGGCTTTGCCTTCTGTGTCACCTGCAGAAAGACATACCATGGTGCAGATGACTGTCAGGGAAAGCAGAACACGAACAAACTGACAGAAAAAGACTCACAGCAAGCCCGTATAGACCTGCCACAGTCACAAGGTATACAAGCACACGCTTGTGTTTTTGTATTTATTTAGAATCAAATTATTATTTTTTTAATTGGAAAACTCCAAAAGTGTTTATCTGCTTATCTGGAAATGGCACGGTGACACATTCTTAATATTACAATTGTGCATTAATGTTACAGTATAAGTCACCCATGAGTCATTATGACATGGCTGTGGCAGTAATTTCTTAGAAACAAGAAAAAAGTCTGAAACAAAAGAACTATTACTATTATTATAACTAGAACTACTATAATATTTTATGACAATATTCAGTAAGAAGAAAAACAGGAAGTGGCATGTGAATATTTTATACCTAAACTTAACTTTGTTTTGTTTAAAAGAAAATAAAAAAGATATATATATATATTTCTCAGTACTTAAAAGGAGGAAGCAGAACAAGTAGTGTAGAGATGTCCCGATATTAAGTCTCATATCAATGTCTTGCTCCTTTTTTGCATAAGTGAATCAGCATTTTTGGAGGATTAAAGCTACTTTTCATCCCTTAGAAGTAGTGCAGAAATGATAAGTCAATTAATTGTTTAGACAATCAACAGAAGCAACTATTCTGATCATCGTTTAAGTCATTTTTCAAGCAAAAATGCTTAAAATCCCCTAGTTCCAGCTTTCAGTTGTGAGGATTTGCTGCTTTTCTTTGTCTTTTGTGATCGTAAATTTAATATCTTTGGGTTTTGGACTGTTGGTCATACAAAACAATAATTTGAAGATGTCACGTTGGACTTCCTGGATTGAATGTTGAGTTTGTGTGGATGCAGATGTGTCTCGATGTGTATCTGACACAGTGCTCTGTGTTGCTGTGTGTGTGTCTCAGAGGGGATACAAGCTCTGTTGGACGACTATGCCAGAGGCAGTAAGCAGAGGCAGCAACTCCTGGAGAGCCGATACGGCCGCAAGATACTGCAGGTCACTGTGGAGGAGTGTCTGAGTGAGGACTGGATGGCCTTCAATAGCAAGAACTGTCCTCACTGCTTCTGCAGAATACAGGTATTTATTTATTCATTTATTAGCACTTATTTGCACACGTACACATGAACTCATGAGCACAGACAGTCATGTGTTTCCAGATTTACATTTCTTTATAGAACAAAAAGTGACAGAACGTTACACACCTGTTGTTTTTCTGACTGTTTTAGACCTCTGTGTCTTTGCTAATACACATGTTGTTGTGTTGTGTGTTGTAGAAGGACGGAGGATGTAACATGATGATGTGCTCTCGGTGTAGACAGCGGTTCTGCTGGGCCTGCCTCACCCGACTGCCAACAAAGCGTGCAGGCACTCACTTTGTGGACAGTCCCTGCTCAATCTACCAATACCACCCGACCTAGTGCTTCGGCTACTTTTACCGCCAGCCACTGGCTACCAGCCACGGAGGGAATAAAGTTTTGCATGTGTTATGCTATGTTCAAATCTGTTTGATTTAAAAGTGCACTTTTAACAGACACCTGGCAATGCACATGAATGCAAATGCGTAAAAAAACAAAATAAAAAAACCCGAGGATGTGGAACACGTTTTCAAACAGCTATCATCTCAACACAGTTCGAATCTGTACACTATAAACATTGAAGGCTGTATGGTCTTTTGCTACAGACAGGCCAACAAACTAATTTAGTCACAGTTTATACAAACAAGCCAGATGCCACATTAGTTTCACTGTCAGAAATTATAATTCTAAAACTAAATATTTAACATCTTAATATCACTGATTTCTACTGAAGCTTTACTTTCATTCACAAAATCACATCATGTGTCATACTGTACCATGACCACTAGAGGGCGCAAAATAATAAGAATTACAAAACAGCTTGGGTATACTCACGTAACTTTACAAGAGATCCATTTTGGTTCTGTCAAGAAATGCATTTTGCGTCAAAACATGCTTTATCATTCAGTGCATTAGTGAAAACTGATATGTTATTTACGGACACAAAGATGAATAATCTATGAAAGAAAATCCCCCACTGTGCCTTTTTGAACCAAGTCAGAGCATTAATACCAAAGCCATACTTCTTCCTCAGTTAGGATTTGGGTACCTAGTGGGGCTGCAATACGATTGTTTATATTATTGATTTTATATTTTATATTTAAATAATTAAAAGTAGCAGACTAAGAAAACAGGAAAAATACTCACATTTGAGAGGCTTAAACCAGATAAATTGAATATCAAAATTGTTGCAGTTCACTCTTCTGTTGATTGACTAATTGATTAAGTGGCAAACGTTGCAGCTCCAGTATGTGAGGAATCATTTTTTCAATTTTATCTTACAGCATCTAATGAATTGCTCTACAAGAATTTTAGCTGTGCAATACCTTCACTGCTATAATGTTATAGATAGATAGATTATAGATAGTGAATTTATCCACAGAGAAAATTCAGATGTCACAGCAGCAGTACATGAACGAACCACACAGTACAAAGAAAATGCAAAAACAAATCAATCACATAAAGTACTAACATAAAAGTAACGTATGTGTATGCATACAAGTATGCAAATTGCTGTGTTCAAAATTAATGTAAGTATAAGGTATAAGTTAAAGAGTTACAGAGATGTATTGCACTGTGCCAGAAATGACAGAAAATTGTATCATAAAGTCCAATTAGCAAGTCCAGTAAGACCTCAGCAGGCTCCTAGTCCACTGACATTCACACTGCGACAAAGCAGGGATGAGTTATACAAAACTGAGACAAAATTGCGCTGTAAAATTGTAAAGGTAGAATATTTTGTGGGACTGAACAGTGGCTTTGTTGGTTTAACTGTTCTTATTTTTATCAGCAAATGTCATCTGCGTCACCCTGCAGGTAGTTATTGGGTGTTTTGCGTCCACTCACTGATTGATTTCCTGTTTTTGAAACATTTCCCTCCCTTTCTCCACTGTTCTGTCATAACAGTGAAACAAAGACCACTGTTGCATGTCCCCAGGCTGTCTGAGACACGATCGGAAATCTACAGCTGTCTTTCATATTAAGCCAGAAAATTCTGGCCCTCCCTATTGCTGTCTCTCTTTGTGTGTGTGAGTGTGTGTGTGTGTGTGTGTGTTCCTGTGTCTCTTCCAGGAAAAATCATGTTTCCACACAGGGGTCATCACTTCCTCCTAAATGTCTAAACAACTGTTTGCCTTACTGACCCACAGTCCTCTAGCTGGGCCTGGAGGACTGGAACTGGGGGACTGGGCAAGTCTTTGTGGTTGTCAAGCCTCTTTGGTGGTACATGTGAGATAGAAAATACAAATGAAAAGAAAAGGCACAAGAAAAGAATAATAATATCAAAGCACAAAGCACAGCAATTAACCCATCGAAAATACAAGGGGCCACAAAACAAAACAAAAAATGACAAGTTAAATTGGGAAGAAATAAGGGGTTTGTCCAGGGAGCGAAATCTGATTGACCACCCCAGGTGCCACCCCATTATTCTAAACTATGATTGGCTATCTACCCAGTCAGAGGAGGGACCTTAGTTCGAACCATCTGTTTGACGAGTAAACCAGATTTTTGTTTCGTTTATAGGTGCAATCCAGCCTTAAACTTGAGAGGCAGCAATGGAGTAGTGCCTAGCCGGCAGATATTGGTTTGATTGGGAGCTGTATTTTTGAAAGTGCATATTTTTGTTTTGTATGTAGCCTACTTTTGGAGAATTGTCTTTCTGGCAATTTCTTCTTTGCAAACAAGTTTCAGCTCATTGTTTAGCTGTCCGACCAGCAATGTTCACTCTCACCCCTCTCATAGTGTTGTTTTCGGCCACAGCAGGCAGCTGTTTTCAGAGAAAAAGCTCTACAAACCCACTGTACACACTACCTGCTCAGCACCAAGCAGCAGCCAGACAAAGTTAGAGACTAGCTGGTGAACATAGTGGAGCATTTAGCTGCTAAAGACCTAGTCACAGTTTGTGCTTCTCACGTATTTGCCTCTGTTTGAGAATCTAAACAAAGATTAAAGATGACAGCCCGCCGGTGGCTAGGATAGGAAACAGAGTTGCAAATTGGGGAATGGGTTAAAAATATGTTTTATGGTGCAGAGACGAAATATTTTTTCATCCAGGTGGTTGGAAGTGTATTTGGGGCTTCTGAAAATACCGCAGGACAGCGGTAAGTGTTTTTGAACGACCATCTAGCTTATTTAAAATTTCACTGGTTAATTATAGAAACTAGTGATTACCTCTGTGACCCAGATGTATGCTAATACATGAGAGGGACAAACAAGGGCTAGAGTCAGATATTTCCCTCAGGAGTTGGTAGAGAAACAGAGCTAAAAGGAGAGTGAATATTGGACCTAAATTCACCAGATGGCGAGACTCCAAATGAATGTTGCTCTGTAACTGCTGGATGTGTAATAAGTAACTGTTTGCTAACAAGTATCAACTTAAAAAGTATGTCAATTTTGTGTTCACAACTTTGCCCATTTGCCCAAAGATTTACCAAAAACATTTAATGTTGCTCCAAAGACTGACCATAGTGCTCAGGGCCTTGTAGGGATTATCAATAATATTAACTATATGGCTCAAATGTACTAGAGTGCAAACCAGTGTCAACACGGGACAATCCTCTGGCTTGGTAGTACACCTAAAGACATCACTCCTGTCACTTATAAAGGACTTTTAAATCCAAACTGAGCTACATGGGGCAGAAAGCTGCTGCTGCGCTGATGACTGCGGTTTGACATTTTCAAACACAATGTACTTGAAAATCCATCACTTGTCAAAGGCAAAACACCTGCATTAAAATCACTGATGGTGCGACAAGCATGAACCCACAGAAAGCAGTGCAGCATCAGTGATTGTGCTTGGATATAACCTTTAAAAAAATGATGGCTGAATTCCATTTAGCTCCTTTGGTTTCAGGGTCCTGATATTGTGAATGTTGGCCATTGTTAATGTTATTAGTGACACCTGTGCTTTCCTTACTGTGACAGGTCCAAAGGCCTATCAGCAACAATCAGCAAGTGTCTCCATGATTTTGTTACTCGATGTCTCTCCAAACTCCTCATGAACAATTACATAAACTAGATGCAAAGGTGCTATCAGACAGACACCTTTCTTTCTTATGAAACTATTGTGGCCAGAACAACTGCCACATTTTTCTGGTCAACGCATCAGAACCAAAGACCAATGGAAGCCCAGAGTGGTGGTGTGTTTATTCAATCGGCTCTATAGGAAGGGTTCATATTGATGTCTGAGTGAAGGAGACAACTGTCAATCATCTACTTGAGCTGTCTGTTTGAAGCAAATGCTTTCTGAGTCTTTCTGGACCACAATAAAAGATGCAAAAATGTGAGCCATGGCTAAACATTTAGTTTATAAAATTGCAACTGAGTCTGTTTATTTGCTAGTTTCATTCAGTCCCTCATTACCACCACTGAGGTGCCCTTAACCCCAAGCAACCCCCCAACCGCTCCAGTGGAGCTGCTCAGTGGCCAGCACATCAGAATGTGGTTGTACTGGACAGCTTCCAGGTGTGAATATGTAACTGTGTGAATGTGATCAGGGTGTTCCTGAAAAAGAGAGCATTGCTCTCAGTGTAACTCCCCAATGAATAAAGAGAGGAATAAAGATACGGGTGCTGTATTCTAAACCAGCAGCAATGCACCTGCAGCATTTGAGGACACAAGTTATGCAGAAGAGTTATTAATATCGAGGCGCAAAACCACCATGTAATATAAAGTATTAATAGTAATTCATTAGCACAAATAAATTTTAAAAGGTACCCCTGATATGAACAGAGGAGCAGGAAAGGGGCCTATTTTGCCCAACACTTACAATAACGACACCATTAGTACCTACATATATCTATTCAAAAGTGGCAGTACTGAGTAATAAGGAAATTGGACAGATAATCTAATGTTCCAGTACTGGCCCAATTCAAGCACTGATTTCATAGTTGCAAATAAAAAAGAACCATCCAATGGCAGAAATCCAAGTTTGTGTATCCTCACTAAAAACTGAAACCTGAGGCCAATACACCACATTTCAGGCAATCTGTTCATAAGGTTTGTGAGATATCCAGCTGAAAGGCAAATAAACAAACTACCAGGGGCAGAAGAAGAACAGCTATCTTGGCAGAAGTAATATCAAGAATAATGAGTAAAGCCTGGCTATCAGTGCAGTGGAAACTAGGCTATGTAGGACATCTTCTCCCTGTGAGCCAATAACAGCATCAGCTAACAGAACGGTTATTTCCCCCGGAGCGGATATGAGCTGTGGAAGAGAACACATGAGACATACATTCAATGTAATAATCATCAACTCAGCTCGGTTATATCATCTGCACGTTTATTCATCTGTCAGAAAACACACACACACAGCCTCAGAATTCAATATATCAGTCGTCCAGACATCCATTCAGTCAGTCAGTGGTATATTGGCAACATTGTTCAGAGGCACTGAAAGTGTGCTGAGGTTTTCACAGAGACTACAGGAGTATATACTGTCCTGCAGGGGCACTGCTAGGAGGTTTGGGGCCCCTGACAGTAGATGGAGGTGAGGGTTCCTGAATTCTGTCAGTGTACAAGACTGGCTCAGTCTGTAGACCAGGATACATGGGCTTTTATGTGAGGCAAGCATAACCATATTTTATATGTTGTGGTTGAGTAACAACATTAGAAATCAATACAGTTGAAGAGGACAGGTGCATACAGTATATGCAGGCAAAACAGTTTTAAAAGGATAGTGTGACATTTTGGGAAATACGCCTATTCTCTTTCTGTCAGAGAGTTAGATGAGATACCACTCTCATATCTGTGTGCTAAGTATGGAGCTAGAGCCAGGAGGCAATTAGCTTAGCTTAGCATAAAGACTAGAAGCAGGGGAAACAATAAGTAAAAACAACCTGCCTACCAGCATCTTTAAATCTTACTAATTAACATATCATATTTGTTTAATCCATGCACAATCATAAATGTAAAAATGACCATTTGTGGTCTGTGATATAAATTCTTAAATCAAGGTTCACTTTATTAGCTTTTCCACAAGCTTTAGGCCGTATCCCACAGCCATCTTCTTTTCAGTGGGGGCGTGATTGTAACCAAGGACTCTTACATGCCCTCATTTTAACAGTGGATGGTCTTTCAGATAAACAGAAAAATGATGACCCAATAATTTGGATTCAACTTCTTCCAGACAACTGATTTGTACGGAGCCCCAGAGTGGCCATAGAGAGAAAAAAAATTGTTCCCACGTTTTGATTAATTCGTGTGCACGAGATACAATTTGTTCCCATGTTTTGATTAATTTGTGCGCAGGAGAGAGCTAGCACAACAGACCAGCTTTGTTTATCAGAGTGCTGAGTAAAGGGAAACGTTAATTCTGAAGGAATATGAGTTAACAGTTTGAGACAAGCATAGGGCTCGTGGCTGGAGGGACTGCTATATAATACAGCTTGTATTATATAGCAGTCCCTCCAGCCCGGGCTGCTGCTCCTCCTGTGGTCACTTCTCCTGTGATGATGCTCCTCGCTGCCAGAGTGTATTGACTTCCATTTACTCAACACTCAAACAATGCTGGTCTGTTGTGCTAGCTCTCTGGATATACACTTATCTCGTGCGCATGAATTAATATAAACTTGGGAACAAATTTTTTCTCTCTCTCTCTATGGCCACTCTGCGGTTCCGTAGATTTGGGCACCCAAGTAAAAAACTTTCTACTGACTATTTGTCACAGCAATTTCAAAGAACAACTGTGTTTTTCATGCCAAGTTTGTGCCAAACACACATTTTGTAGACCTTAAAATGTGTCCTTTAATAACTCTACAGACTCACTGCAATAATTATAAAACAAGGTCTGTCGTCGTTTTTTGTTCTTTGTTTTGTCAAAATCAGACCAGTGGTGTCTAATTTTAAGTTAAGTTAAGTAATGGATAAACATCTTTTGATATAATCATTTGAGCCAAAGCTATTCACAGGTTATAGTGTTTTTTCTACTTAACCTCACAGTGCTGCCCATCTTCCCTGGTCTTATCAGTCCAACAGTGCAACACATGGATAAACACACAGAATTACAAATATGATACACATCCAGAACAGCTTTAACTTCTCACCTTGTAAACATTAGGATAAAAATTATTGAGATGCAAATAATGACAATGGTAGCAAAGCCTTCACTTGAACTACACAATATATGGTAGCATAATTTTCTTTATAAACACGAGTGTCTTTTTATATTCAGTGCAAAATCATGATTCTTTCCAATGCCCTTTTGTAGATTCAGCACAATATACAGACATTTCCAGCCAACCGGTCATATAAACCTCAGAAAAACACTGTCATGTTTTCTCTCAATAGTAGAAACATCTCAGCAGTTATTAAGTATGACTTTACTCATGCACAAAATAAACCAATTTATATGGTGCAGTATGTAACACTTCTCTGTCATTTACAACAAAGCACTGAAGTTCTCCTTATCAGTTATGGTGCTGAAACACATCAGCATTCAGGTAACAGTATTGGTTAATAACAGAAACCAATAATTATCAGTATATTTTAGTTACCAACCGTTATAGTCTCTAACAAGTTCTTGTCCTCAACACAGAACAAAACAAACAGAAACATTACCCCAGGTATTTCAACTATTGAACGTGTTACCAGACCAAACAACAACGAAACAGTATTCTTTATAAGCATTAATACAATTTAATCAATTTCAGTGAACACAGAGCAAATAAAAGTGTCAATTGCCAAAATATTAAACCTGTTAACAGTTAATGGCTGTATGTAATTTACCACAGTGGTTTCACTGCAACAATATCCATCCAAAAATAGTCCTGTATAAAAGAAGCAGTTTACCAGTGGTTTGGCATGTTTTAGCCCATTAACAACAAATTGCGTTTACTATGTTATTTCAGGCTATGTAATTTATTTTCAATTAGAGCCTGCTGTTTCAAAATGTTCTTGAATCAAGTGAAAATACCATTATATTGACACTTTTTGAGTTGTTCCCTTGAAACTCTTTAAAAGGAACAAAGAGGCTTTGGGTGAAATGTTTATTATAATAAATACTTGTAAATTTAGTCTTGTGTAAGTCCTATGTGGCCTCCTTCAGTGTCCTGACTCACATAGCGGAGGACCAGTGATCATCTACAGTATGTGTTTCCAAAAATGAAACCAATCTAGAACCACTGCTGTGATGATTGTAATATCCTCACAAAAAGCAAAATGCATTCGTGGTTTAGAGCAGTGGTTTCCAACCTGGGGTTCCAAGATGAGTGTGAGGGGTCACAAGATGATTTAAGGGATAAGAAAGAAAAGTATATTCTCTGCCACACAAAATCATGTTTGCTTATTTCATTCGGCTCAAATGAAATGAGCAGGTAGTTAGGTAGACAGGCAGGGAGGCCTGTCTACCTAATTCCTGCATGCACTCTGCCTGTGCAGTCATTGCGCATGAAAGTGTTTTTGGGGAGTGGCTTTGGAGGGAAGCTTGAAGGGAGGGGGTGGGATTTTTTCAGTTGGATACTTTCAAAATCTAGCTGTCTCTAGTTTCTCCAACATTACCTACCCTAGCTTTAAGGGGCCTCAGGGCAAAAATTTGCTGTTGGGCTCCTATTGATCAACTACCTCCGACCCTCAGTACAGTAAATTGTGTATGTATCCTGTCACCTCCAAGTTCACATTAAGCACAGCACAATCAGCAGACAATGTGTGGTAGCTTCATTATTTGCCCAGAGACCCAGAAACCAACCGCTGATATGCTGGAATAATACCACCTGGCGAGCATCCTGGTAGCCAAATGGTTAGAGTGCATGCCACATAACCACAACATGATTAGGATTGGGCCAGGGACCATACCCCACTCCCTCCCCTTGTTTCCTGTCTGCTTTTTCACTGTCGTCTTAAAGAAGAAGAAAAAAAAAACTCTTGGCCCCAGGTTTTCAATGTCTCAGTTGGTTAATTTGATTAAACAAGACTTTACATAGGAATATACAACATGTGAGCACTATAGAAACTAAAAATAAAGGTCTTAAAACTAGGTTTTGACAGGGTTCATCTACAAGATTGACCACAAGATTAATCTTGCCTTAGCTGATGTACTTTTTCTGTGCAAACTCCCTAACAAATGTTCAGTTTATCAAAGTACAAAATCCAATCGGCATGCAGTGAACCTTGGTCTTTTGGGGTCTTTCCGGATTTGGGCCCCCAGGGCAGTTGCCCGTCTTGTTCAAAGAAACAATCCGACAAAGAAAAATCAATCTTTGGTTGCCCACACTAAGGCCATGACCTGTGATGAGGGGTCTCAAGTAGATATTGCCACGTTTTAAGGGGTCCCAAGCCAAAAAGTTTGGGAACCACTTGTTTAGAGAGTCCAAATACATGACTGAACAGAAACAAAAAAGGTTTCCAGGCTACTGTCTATCTTAAATGCAATGCCTGTTAGGAGCCTGATAGTTTCCTATGATCCCCTCACTTCCTCCATTCCTTTGCAGTTTCTAATTTTATGCATTTGCTGAAGGTGTTCAGTAGCTGCACTGGATTGTGACTCTCATTTTGAATTCAGGAACCTGTCAACATAATAAAAGGTTATGCTACCCATGCTTTCATGTAATACAAAGTGTGTTATTTCTAGGAGGAGGATGAGTGCTATTAACAGACTGCAACTAAGTCTAATGTGAAGAACTCCTTGACTAGCTGTGTCTCAGCTCCTCTTTGTTTCTTTTTGATTAAACCATACAGCACAGTGGGCTAATAAAACCTAGCATTTTATTTTCTATGCTCTGTTTGCCTCTCCCTCTCTGGCTGTCCCTCTCTCACATGTATAAATCCCTAAACACCACAGTACTTTGTCCTCACAGTGCTTTTCTCCTGAGTGTCCTCATTGTGTGTGATCAGGTGTGTGTTTGTGCTCTAGAGACAAATGTAAGATGTGAACAGCTGCCTCTCCCCATAGCAAACCAAACCAACCAGAGAGAAAGCCAGGATGCTGCTTTCATTTCACTTTATAACACATTTAATTACGTGACCTGATCAGGCCTTTGACTGATTGAATTATGTGGGAGTATGTGTGCATGCACTGCTGTTCTGCAGGAAAAGTTGGAGAAGCAAATGTAAAATGAAACAGGAAGGTTTTTCTCCTCTTTTGAACCACAGATCTACTCATTCTTGTATACTGTATGGGTGAAACATGTTGGCTTCAGAAACTCTAGATGAAAAATCCTATTAACTGCAACATAAAATGATTTTTTGTGGCATAAATAAAAAAAATCTATTTAAAGGATTAAAGAATCAACAATCTGAAAATTACTATTTAAAAGACAATAGTTTTGTGTTTCAAACAATAAAAATGTAGATTTTTTGACCCTGTCATTGTCTTCTCTAAATGCAATGGAGATCAAAGCCAACATTAAAGGCACAGTACACACTTTTAGTCATTTAAAGTATGACTGTATAACTCCAAATGCCTTGTGACTGCACCATGTTCAGCTCAGCACCACTGAACTGAAACAATCAAATCAAATTTGATTCCAATTACATAACTGACTTTTCAGGATGGGCTAAACACTGAAAAACAGCTGGACCTGGGTCATACGGGGTAAAAAACAAAATAAAAAAACAACAACTACAAAGAAAAGATCTGTCTGCAAATCCAGACAAAATCCGTCACTCCTCTGCAGCCCTTTCACACTGCAGTAAAACCTGGTTATGTCCCCTCTAGGGATCAAGATTGATTGGGAGAATTAAATGATATGTCTTACAACCAGAAACATCCATGAGCTCTGCACACATTCATTTGCAGTTTACAAACTAATTAGAAGTTTGGAGATAAATGCTTTCGGCTGCACGCATCACTAACGAACTACGAGTTTCCAACGTGTTTGCACATTTCTTCCTCGCAGTGCCAGTTTGGCTGTATTGTCAAGACAATAATTCAGTTTTCACCTTGCCTCAAAAGAGGTTTCAACTTCAGAGACAGCCTCTCCTAGCATGTGGTCCTCCAGCACAGTCAAAATGATGAGACTAGCATCTTTTAACTACAGATGGATGGTACCAGAGTTACTTTACCAATGAACAAGGACATCACCCAAAGTGGTATGGAGAGCCTACAGTAAAATCCACACACAAACATACAGTGCTGAAGGGTAGACATTCAGTCAGTGCACACTTGTACAAGATTCCTGATAATTATTAAATAGATTATTTATAATATATACTAGGCTAACAATAACCAAAGAATAAATAGTATTTGTGTATGGTATACCATATTTACATCTATAATGTAATTTGAGAAAATTTACGTAATATTTGTGTGGATTTAATACAAGGAGAGAGATGTCATAATATAGAAAAATCCAATCAATACTGTAGATTGGTTTCCACTATGTTTCCAAAATGGCTAGCCAAAGCTTACTCTTTAGCCTACTTCTCACTAAAGGCACAAACAAGGCTAGCTAGGGTGTAGCCTTCAGCCTGATACACGCCAAAGGACCGCTAAGAGGTCGGCTAAGTTTCTACCAGATGATGGTGTTTGTTGTGCTTTGTTTTTTTTAAATCAGTGAATAGTGCTTTGGATTTTATAACCTGTATTAGGTTATATAGATGTTGAATTTGCTCTTCTGTGCCCTGTGTGGCTCTGTGGTCACTAAGTGGCCCTGACGTCCCTGCTGTAGGGCCTGTAAAAAATACCTGTAGGGCTGATTCACACACAAGAATTGAAAAACAAGTCTCAAACCTCCCAAGGATGAGACTTGTTCTGACCTCAAGTGTTTGCCTCTATGCTTGTCTCCTACCTTTTACTTATATCAACAGGTTTCTCTCCATTTCCCACATTTTGCATTCTGTCTTAATGCTTGAACCCTCTACATGTCCTACTAGTCTTTTCCTGTGCCTCCTATCCTGTCATGTTGGCTCTCTGTGCATCAATAGTCCTCACAAACTCAAGATTTACTGGCAATTAATTTCCATTTACCTGTATCCTCAGAATGCAACCCACTCAAAGCCTTGGAGGAAAGTTGACCAGAAACAGTATAACAAAAGGTGATGGGTCAAAAATGTGATCTAATTCAGAGCCTAAAAAACAGACTTTTTTATGTCTTGAGGCTTGTACGTCAAAAATCCACCATTTTCTCAAATGTACGGTTCCTGTTCTCTGCATACACATTGCAGCCTGCTTCAATATACAGACTGAATTTCAAGAGTAATACCCAGATCAGATAAATCCATCAAATCCAATTATAGCTCCATATGGTAGAGAATTATGTCAAATATGAGGATTTAAGTATTTGATTCATATATCAAATGAATTGCAACAAGATCTTGAGGCCATTAGGGCTAATCCCTTCACTAAATATGCCCCTCAAACATGGGCAGTATTTGCTTTCCTGCCCTTTGTTCTTGTACTGCCTCCACCTATTCAGTCCCACTTTAATCTCTGTCTTTTCTCTTTCCCCCTCCCCTCTTGTGTCTCTTAGCTGTAGCCGAGGTTCTCCATCTCATGGCGGTATCTTAACTCCGACACTTTTGCTTTGTGCTGCTTGCTCTCCAGATGCTGCCTGAAGTCCGTCTCCTGCTCGGCTCCGCAGTTGCACATGGAGCAGTAGAACTGTCCGCTGGGAGTCACGCACATGGCCAAGTCCCTGGGGATGCGCTGCCTCGGCCTGGGATTGTAGTATGGCCCTGGAGGGAGAAAGAGAAGAGAAGTGATGGACAGAAGAGAAGAAGTTAGTTGTAGCTACATATTAAGTGGCTGATTCATACCAGATTTACCTATCATGACAGCTGGAAGGATATTTCAAAATAGGACTGATGGTAGGCAAAGATTATGTGAGATGAAGGGCTGCAACTAATTATTGTTTTTATCTTTTTTTCAATTCATCCTTCATTGTTTATTATAAAATATCAGCCAGTTGAAAATTTTAATTTTCCGGAGCCCAAGGCAAGCATCATGGTAGCCCAACTTGCACCAGAGGGCACCATCTTTTATGCAAAACTAATGACATGACATTCCCATCATTCTTAGCTGTATGTTGTGTTTAGTGCTAATTAGCAAATGTTAGCATGCAAAACTAAGATGATGAACATAGTAAACATACCTGCTTTACATCAGAATGTTATTGTGACCATCTTAGCATGCTGATATTATCATTTAGCTCAAGACACTGCTGTGCCTAAGTACAGCCTCACAGAGCTGTTAGCATGGCTTTAGACTCTTAGTCTTTTTGCTTGATAAATGACTCACACAATCGCTTGATTATTAAAATTGATTAAACCACTAATCGTTTTAGCATGAATGAGTTTTTTTGGGGGTTTTTTACACATCAAATCCACATTTCAGAACAGATTTTAAATATAGTGTAGACCAACATCACACATTAATTATAACCTGATATATCACTGATGTTTGTGATAAAGACACACGAGGGTACAGGACGAAAACACAGTCATCTGGGATTACAACTAGGTGGATCATTGGAAAAAGAGTGCTTGTGTGTGTTAACACAGCAGAAAAACGAGAAGGAGATAGGGGGGGAGAGATAAAAAGACAGCGAGAAGGCAACCACAGGAGAGTGCAGCTATTTTGGGGTTTGCCCATCAAGAAAACTGATTAAATCAGCAGAACATTGTGGTGTGTGTGTGTGAGAGAGAGAAGGGAATCTACTGTATGATTTATCCTGCTTAATCTTTAACTGAGGTGCTACTGTTTGTGGAAAGATAGAGACATAGCAAAAGACGGCAAGAAAGAGATAGTTGTTTGACGTCAGCAGAAAGTCTGACGTTACCTACTCTGTATCTGTTTTCACACACACACTAAGGCGAAAGCAGACACTCACATAAGTACACACAAAGAGCATGGTAAAGGTGCTGTATGCGACATTCAGTGCCACTAAATGTTGCACTAGAGCACCAGCATCTCAGACCAAAACACATGTGCACCAGACTCCAATGAGAAAATACAGCAACACACAGCTCCTGACTGACTGACTGAATAACTGTTTAATTTGCTGACTTATCTAGTCTTTTTATTAGGGAGGACAGCTACAAAAATGTTTAATTAAAATTTATTTTTAATATTTTACCTGGCATGGAAGCAGGTAGCTGTGGGCTGCGGCGGTTTTTCACCAGTCTGTACTCACTGCCATCTTTCCTGTTTCTTCTTGGGGCTGCCTCATTACTGCCTTCCCTGAAACAGCCAGTCAAAATCACTTGGTGAGTAAAACATACTATCTGGCTATCGGTTTCCACAAGTTTATCTTGGCTACTTCAGTAATTAACAAAGCTCTTTATATAGGGTATTTATAGCTACAACTACAACAATATTCAAACCACACTTTACTGGGTAACTTAAATCAGGAGACAAATTCTGTACACCTTATTGGATCATTCAGGTTTGCATTAATGATCAGGGCTATAGCCAAAATATGACTTTATTATTCAAAAACATTTATTTTTCAGGGCTTCTTTTAATTAATTTAGGATTGGCTAAGAAGGCCAAATCTGAATCATGGCTTCGGCTGTGGCTTCCAAGAGATTTGCAAAACAAATGCTAAGCTCATACAAAGCTAAATAAGGACGAAACCTCTGTATACTGCAAAAAGTTTCTGTACTTTAGCCTACATGTTAATGGAGTTCTGTTGGGCCTCAGAGAGCCGTAGTTTCTTGGCGTGGTTCTTGCCCTGGTAGTGGGCCTGTGCAACTGCCGGTGAACTGAAGGAGGCGTCACACAGCTTACAGTAGTCATTCTCTGTGGCCAAGATGACCCGGGTCACCCCCTTATACAATGCCTGCAGACGCAGGACAAAGCAATGCAGTGTTTGTGGTGAGAGCAGTTAGGGAGTAAACAGTGAGAAAAAGAAGAAAGAAATGTTTAGGTCCAGTGGGAGGAAGAAAATTATTTCTTGCACAAATTGATGAAGATTTTCAAATGGAAAATAAATTAAATAGATGAAAGTTATTAAATCATGAAAGAAATCACATCCATGTGCTAAAGTCCAAAATAGTCGTATTATTAGTTTGACAAATTTAAAGCTCTGTAAAGCCAAGGGGAGCTGCAGATTCTGGTGATAATTCTCTGTAGGTTCACGACGACCACCCCCTTTCACAATATCACATTGTTTTCACTTTGTCATTCGATACATAAGAATACCGATTATAGCCGTGTTACAGTCTGAGAAAATGTAGCATTACAATAAAATCTATTATATACAATAATTTCATTCAGTTGTATCTCCAAATAGTAATTAGACATCATGTTCCTTATTATTTAATTTCTCTTGTCCCTTTCTCATTGTGCTTCTGATCTTTCATAAACCATGTTCAGTTGTAGAGAATCTGGTTTTATCAGCTTTAAATTTGACTTTAGATTTAACTCTTGGTAGCACTGAGTAAAGACAATTTGAATCATATGGAGTAGGTATTTTGTTATTAAAGTGCTGCTAGAATGTGTAGAGACAGTAAATTGTTCAGTGGTGATGTAAGTTTCCACTGTTCAAATAAAACAGGGTGACTCTGCAGTTCCCTACCACCTCCTCAGAGGGGAACGACCTCTATCAGCAGATTGGCCACTTCAGCAACAGTACACCCACCTTCTCAACTAAAACTCTAACATTTAGGTAGGTTAGTGCTGAGTTGCTAAGTTTGGATCTGACCTGCCTGCCTGCGTCACTGTCGTTGGATCCTGAGCTGAGGGCTGTCTGGCCAGCCCCCTCGAGGACTTCTGGGAGCCTGATTGCTGGAGGCTGTTGACTGCCAGCGTAGAAATTTCTTAACTTTTTACTGTGGTTCTTCCCCTAGACAGACAGATAAGGAGATAGAAATGCGTGTTTCTGTATGTATCTTAATGTTTTGTACATGTGCGAATGTGTTTTTCAACTGACCTGGTAGTGAGCTTGTGCCTGCTGAGCGGAGTTGAGGGTAACGTTGCAGAGTTTACAGTACAGCGGTTTACACAGTTCTCCCAGCCCGAGAGAGTCCTCCTGCTCCTCCATCCCCAGCAGAGAGCCCTCATCCTGGGGCTGCTCGCTGGCTGGGGCTGCCTGACCCAGGAGAGGACCATGGATGAGGCAGGACACTGGGGCTGGGATGAGGGCCGGTCCTGGGGGCCTTTGGGGCAGCTGTGAAGGGTCTGGGCCCGGAGCAGGAGGGGAGGACAGTGGGCTGGGAGGGAGGGGGAATCGGCCGGCTCCAGGCGCCACTACAGGTGGGGGCACCAGTGCTGGTGCAGGGTTCAGAGGTGGAGGCCCTAACGGTTGTGTGAGGTCCATGGTTGGAGGCACTATTGCTTGTGTGTGATCTACAGGTGGGGGTCCCAAGATGTGTGCCATTGGTGGAGGCCCCAGTGGCTGAGCTGGGGACATTGGAGGGGGCCTAAACTGTGTGGTGGGGTATTTGGGGGAGGCCTTAATGTGTGAGTAGCAGTTATGGGTGGGTGTCCTAGAGTCTGGGTGAGAGCCATAGTTGGGGGTCCAATTGACTGAGCAGGGGCAATGGGTGGTGGGCCGAGAGGCTGGGTAGGAGCCATTGGCGGGGGTCCCAGCTGGTGCAGAGAGTCCATGTGTTGGAAAGGCTGCTGGGGATGGCTGAAGAGACTCAGAGGAGGCTTCAACATGGTCTCTGGGCCTGTGGACATCAGAGGCAATGCACATACACATTACTTTTAGACATGAGCAGATATTACAAATCAAAGAAATTTCTTACAAGGAAATTCAGTAACCTTGTTGATGGAATCAGTGTTGATTCAGACGTGACTGCAATAATACATGAATGAACTATATATTTATATACTGTATACATTGCCATTATATATACATTGCCATTCATACCATTTCAGCATTTGCACAATTTTACTCTTTATATTGCATGTCAAGGCCTCAATGGCTTTTAAACACTTGTATGAACATTAGTAATACTATATTCAAGGAAACTAGTAAGCATGCAATAATAGAACATACTTAGTTTTTAGCCATGCCATGTCGGTTGGTTGGTCCACCACTTTGGTCCAGACTAAAATATCTCAACAACTATTAAATGGATTGTCATAAAATTTTGTACAGACATTTATGGTCCACAGAGGATGAATCCTAATGACTTTGATGATCTCCTGACTTTTCATCTAGCACCACAAGCATGTCATCATTTTCCCTTATCCCCCTGAAATATCTCAATAGATGGATTGCCACAAAATTTGGTACATACATTCATGGATTCATCCCAGATATATCCGAATGTGTTTGGTGATCCCCGGACTTTCCTCTGGCATCATCATGAGGTTGACATGTGTGCTTTTGAGTGAAATGTCTAAACAACTATTGGATGGATTGTCATGAAATTTGGTTCAGACATTCATGTTCTCCTCAGGATGAATTGTAATAACTGACTTTCTATCTGGTCATTCATCCTCAGGTCAAATTTTCATTTTGTCCAATACTTTGGTTTATGACCAAATACCTGCAAAACTAATGACATTCATCAGCCTCAACTGTTCTTTGTGTTTAGTGCTAATTAGCAAATGTTAGCATGCTAAAAGGCTAAAATGAGATGGTACACATGGTAAACATTATACCTGCTAAACATCAGCATGTTAGCATTATCATTGTGAGCATGTGAGCATGTTAGTATTTAGCTCAAAGCACTGCTGTGCCTAAATACAGCTTCACAGACCCACTAGGGTGGATGTAGGCTGTCTTGTTATTCTGAATATTGATCTGGGTCTGCATCAAAATACACACTGGACAACATTAGTGCTTTGTACCAGGATGAATTCTGCCAATATTCACAATGTCAGAAAAAGTTACTTTTTTTGTAAAGATGGGATGATATTTGTAGAATGAGCGGTGGAGAAACATTATGATGTAAGAGAATCTGTTGACGTAGACATGGTATGATTTCTTCTGGCAGATCTGTCTAGAAGCAAGGAATCTATTAAAATGAATTTTGAGTCAATGCTGCACAGTTCAGAAGTTGTATTAAGAGAAAGTGCTTTATAAATGGCACCAGAAACTTGGCTCATTATCTTTACACCAAATTTCATTGAAATCTGTAAATATATTTTTAAGATATACAACTGCCTAAACAGACAAAAACAAACATAATATTAACAAAATATCACTTTCTTGGCAAAGATAAATACATAATTTGCTTTGGATTTTAGACTATTGATGATGCTTCAGATACTGCAGACTTAAGTGGATATTGTCTGATTGACAGATCATCAAATGGACATTGAGTCAGAGCATCGTGAAAATCCAATGACCAATCTACAGTGACACTATGAGAAGGCATTTATTTCTTGGCGCCCTGAGGCAGGAGAGATGTAAAGAGATGGGTGAATGGAAACACATTCTCGGACAGAGGAGCTTCACACTCCAGTGGGCATCAGAAAGATTAGGCTGAGCCTGCAGCGCCTGCAGTCATGCATACAGGACATTACATACACATGCATGTGCACACACACACAGACAGTGACAAAATCCTCAAGCTGCCCTGATCAGAAGCGATCACAGCCTGAAGTGTGACTGCTCAAATAGGCTGATATAGTGTGTGTGTGTGTGTGTGTGTGCATGGTAGGCATGGTTGTGTATGAAAAACATAAAGAAAGATGATATTAGGAATGGCACTGTGCTGATTTGTATGTGTTCGTTTGTGCCGCTCTAATGCTCCATTTCGTCGTGTGTGTGTGTGTGTGTGTGTGTGTGTGTGTGTATAACTACATATATTGTCAGGTCTGTGCCAACAGCTGTGTCAAAACTCACTGTGCTGGAAGCTTTTATCTGGAATCCAATTGGACGCCCAATGGCAGTGATTCATGGACCCAAAATAACACCCCGGAGTGTTTGTGTTTCCGACTGCTGCTTGCTGTCAGTCTGTCTGGCTGCCTGTCTGTCACCTGGCCTGGCTGACCTCAGGAGAAAGGTATGCTGGACAAGGCACTGACCTTACTATAGTCCTGTCAACTGCAAGATGAGACTGTGGAAGATTCAGCAGAGCTGGATAAGTTGCCTATACATTAATAAAGTAATATTATGCAGCAGTTACATATAAATAAATATCAATTTCACTATTCATTGGCATTGTGAGTGTTGTTTATATCCTGCTCATGAAAGCTTCTACATTTGCTGTTTTTGAGAGCTTCTTCTTACGAGATATTCTCTGGCATCCATAGGGAGCAGCAGCAGTGATTTATTTGTAATAAACAGCAGAGGGTGTGGGTTAGTATTGGCCAGTGTGAGTGGAAAGTCAAAGGAAAGCAGCTGTAACAGAACCTCAAACTTCATTAACAGAATAAAAATAAGTGATAGGCACATATAAAGTGCATTGCAGAAACATCACAGCAATGACAGCTTTAGAATGGAGACAAAACAGGAAACACGTGGTTTTAACGTTACAATACACATGCTAAAACAAAATAAATTGATATACTGTGGCCATTAAAAGGATAAAGAAGATAGTCCAAAATGAGAAGATTGTGCTTCAAATGTTCATATTTTTCACTGGTGTTGTTGAATGAGACCGATATGTTGATGAATTGGACACATCGTCAATGCTCAACAATCACTATTAACACTATCCAGAACCTGATACACCAATCCAATTCCATTCTAATCAGCAGTGCCTCATGAGAACCCTTCAGCCCTGATTGAGACAGCCTGCACAGCAGTCCGGAAACCTCACTGCAGCAGCAATTATAAACACAAAGGATGACTAACCCTTTTGGCTTGATATTATCCATTAAGCAGCTCAGAGTCCACGTAGTGCCACCACACAATAGATGACTATTTGACTATGACTTCTGCAACTTCTTGTACATGGGAGCTGCAAGATTTTTAACTTGTTCCCGTTAGGATGAGCACATTTCCCCCGTACCTGCCTCCTTCCACTGGCTTCCTGTCAGTTGATTTCTAAACTTTACTGTTTGTATACAAAGCACTTCATGGATTGACTCCCCCTTACCTATCTGACCTTTTAACCCCTTATACCCCAGCTAGGTCACTCTGGTCCGCTAACCAGTCGTCCCTCAGGCTCGGCAGAAGCTCAGGGGTGACCATGCCTTCGCAGTTGTGGACCCCAGTCTGCGGAACAAACTGCCCCACTAAATCAGATCTGCCCCCTCGCTCGTGTCTTTAAAAGCACAGCTCAAGGCCCACCTCTTTTCTTTGGCTTTTAATTGTACTTAAATTGCTATATTTTTATCTTGCTCTATGCCTGGGTTTTTTTATTTTTATGCATATGTATTGTAAAGCACTTTGGTTAGCTCATGTTGATTTAAATGTGCTATAGAACTAAATTTGACTTGACGTTTTTACTACATGTGCATTTACTGTATATCAGTTACAATAGGTAAGCTTGAAGACATTGCTGTCCACTGTTTTCCCAACACTTCCTCCCTGCATAGTATTTTCTCTTTCTTAACCTTCTGACCAACCCTTGGTGATACTACCTCGTGTAAAATTACTTTGCATCACGATATCATGTAGCCATTACGGTGTCTGCAAACAAAACAGGGGCCAAACATGAACATGAATCAATGGCTGATTATTTTGGCGGGATGGCGCTCGATCAATCTCATTTTCATTTTCAAACATATTCTTCCAAATGAATGTAGTTGAACTACCTCTTTAAGGGTAAATCTCCATCTATTTGCTAGTGTCACACTTCTGCTGTGAATGCTGAGTTTTTAGATACGTTCAGCATGAAATCCAATCTTACTTTCTCTGCATTTCAGACCCTCTGTTAAGCTAAACTGACAGACCTCCAAGACCTATTTCCCTACAATCCTGACTTGAAGCTCCACACTTCTAAGACTCCATCATTTATGTAAACTCTTAAAACATGGTCACATGCTGAAAGCTTTACAGTAAATCTGTATCTAAATTTTTTTGTGCTTGCTGGCATTTTCAGTTTGATTAATTCCTCCCTCTCTGAAAGCACTATAGCGATAGCAATAGTAAATGAACAACAAAGACAAGAGGGATCTACTGCTGTATTTATTTGTGCACACTATACTGGACTGACTATAACTACTTAATAATAATAATAATAATAATAATAAAGATAAAATTGTTAACATTTTGCCTCCACCTTCATTTCAGTTTTGTCCTTGTTCCAGTGTATTTGTTACGAACAGACCAACCGGAGACAAGGGTAAGGATACTGAGAGTTTATTATACACACAGCAGGAATATGGTGGAGAGAAGATACTGTCCTTTTCCTTACTGATGGTAGTGGTGTGTGGCCACAGGGGCGCCACACACCGAAGACGGGGAACACACAGGAGCTCCGGACACAGGAGACAGACGGGAGCCAGGGTCAGGAGCGGCCCACTCTGGTGAGACGAGACAGACTAGAGCCAGGAGTTTGAGTGGCACGATGTGGATACCGCAGATTGATCGAAGCTGGGGTTCGGAGTTCTTGGGGGGTAAATTCCAATAATCGTTGTGGTGAGTCCGTGATGCATATACTTGTAGACCGCTATGATCTGTTCTTAGTATAAACGAGACCGGACACTAACTGAGCTGAAGAGCTGGGTTTTATGGGGAGTAGAGTGACTGATTAAGTGCAGGTGTGTAATGGTTGACAGGTGTTGGGAATTAGTACTCCGGTGAGGGAGTTCGGTGTGGCTGTGATGAGGTGGAGCCTGGCGTGTCTGTAACAGTATTAAGCAGAGACCAATCTGTTCTTAATTTGATACCCTATTATTAAGATCAAGATATGCATTGTGAGCAATGATTGATTGGTTCTGAGAGAAATAGGGCTAAATTATGATGCTCTTCTGATCACATTTATGAGCATATTTGCTTTTTCTAGCAGAGGAGGAATATTACAGCGGTGGCCCCATAGTTGACTAAATATCTTTATTCAGCCTAGGTGACAGTGTAGGAGAGCAAAAAGTGCCCTTACTATCCAGGAGAAAACCCAGAAGCAGCCACAAAAACATGAATTATTAGCTATGAGTGTGCAGATTACAAATAGTTCTTAATCAACACTGTGGTAGCCAAAACCACCAATAAATATTTCCCCCTGTTATCATACAAAACAGGATCCTCTCACAAGAACATCATAGCAGAGCAAACAGTACAGCTTTTAATTATACCACTACGCATAATAAAGAGAAGATCTGCGCTGATTGTTGGTTCTTCTTTGACATACTGTACAGTAACAGAGGTGTCAGAAAGCCAAAATTGCCTATTATTTTGGCTGTTACCTTTGCATAGTTTTAATGTGAGCTAGATAGGTCAGTTTTGTCCTCCGCAAAGACCCAGATCCAGGCCCACAAAGTGCACTCTACAGAGCTGCAGAACATACGCATGTTCACAGCATTGGACCTTGCTGCAAAGTCAAAAAACCTTTGTTGTTTTGCATTTGAGTTTTTGGAGAGGACACACATTAACTTTGCAAGTCAAAATCAGGCTTATGTAATGTTGCTCTGAAGCACAAGGCAGCAAGTGATCAGTAGACTGACAACACAGTAATGTTCATCAAAGAATTAGCCAGAGTTGGAAAAAAAAAAACCTGAATGCCTGAATTGAAACTACCTCAGAAGTTATTTATTAGTTAATCACTTTTCAGATTTTAGGCGCTTGACTCAAGATTTCTTGGTTTGCTGGTTTAGAACCAATAGCCACAAAAAAAACTGGAGCCTGATCATCTCATGGCCTCCACTGAGAATCTCTAAATAGGCCAAGTGTTCATTTTCTCTAGAGTTTTTCTTGCCATACTGTGTTGTGTCACATCAATTATGGAGTGATGAGAAGCACATGTCTCCTGCACTTATTCCATCTGCTTCACTGGGCAATGGACGAGCGCAGAAAGCAGCAAAAACCAGATATGTCTTACTGTACTTTGCAGTTTACTTACTTTATATCTCAGTAGCACTAAAGGTTTGAATGTCATACATAATAATTAACATAAAGTGGGTTGTATTCTGCTTTAAAGACTCTAAGCACTAGAAACCTGGCCTATGCATTAGGCTGCTATTACTCGATCAGTAATTATCCATTCCTCCTTATAGAAAACAACTAGGACAAGACATCTAGTTTTGTTGAATAACTGATTACCAATAAAAAGTCAGAAATACTGACAAAAGAACAAAACTGATGATTTTGGCTGACAAAAAGTTGGTATTGAATTTATAACAATATTATACAGCGATAGGCAAGTAAATCCTTAGTTTTGATTAATTAAATACAGCAAATGTTTGGTATTTTTGATGACTTAAATAATTGATGGTTTACCAAAATTTCCATAAAAAATTCCTGTTGATTGATTAATAATTAGTCTAAGCACTATATACATTTGACTTCAGGTCAATTACAATAACTTCTGCTAACTTCAATCTAAGACTTTATGCACTCTATGCAATGTCAGGATGACAGAGGCTGAGTCAAGATGACACAGTTTAATGGCAGGAATATTACCAGGTGGATTGATCTCTTTTATGCTGTAAATCTGGAACATCTATGTAGTTACATGAGCATGGACACATGCTGGCCTCAAGTGCCTGAAATCAACACGAAAGCCAGTTTTGGCATCGACTGTGCAGGTACAAAGAAGACACACTGTGTAATTGCCACATGCCACCATCAGCTGTGCAGATCAAGCAGTGCAAAGGATAGAGTGAAGGGAGCAGCAACGATTCAGTTTCTATTTCTTTACTTGCTCTGACAACAGACCGCGTGATTGCCTGCCATACTCGAGCGATGAAAGTGAACATTGCACTGAGGCTGTGCACTGTTTCGAATTACAGTCAGACATCAGCTCAAACCTAAGTCTCCCTGCAGCATGAGATATAGAGCTCTCCTACAGTACAAGAGACCATTAGCGTATCTCGACAACATCAGATTTTGCATCGCAGCATCCATACTCTATAAGCTGAACAGAATGATGGTTGGTGCACCCCTCTACATGACATTATGATGATGACAGCAGCACCAGGGAAACCAGTCTCAACATCCACCTTCCTCTGTAGCCTACCATATGTAAATGTCTCTGTTTAGATTTTCTCCATCCCTGCACATTAGCGCATAAGACTGCTGACAGTCAGAGTGGATGTCTTGTATGGCAAGCTTCTGCTTACCTGGCAATCGGGCAAGATAATGGCTGCTGCCACCGTAGCTGACAGGCGGCGAAGTGTAATTTCTGCAATATTCTGCACTCTGGTAGTACGCTGCATCCCCGTTCTTCAGCTGCAGCGCCATCATCGCAGTCACATCCCTTTGCCAACTTCTTCTCTCCAAAAACCGGGCGGCCAGGCAGGATGACAGTACCAATCTACCAACCACACGCTCAGACACTGAGGCTTTCACCGGAGGGGTGATTTCCAAAGGAGAGAAATGCAGAAAGTGACAGTCAACAACAATGCATTTTAATCGACAACATGTCAACACGGTGCGTTTGTCTGTTCACATTACACGTCGACAAAGATGTTCTCATTCGCGAAACTAGACATAAAAACCTGCCGAGGCTCCTCCAGCTTCCCTTTCTTTCTTGGTACAGTCCATTTCCGATGCCATCGCTGCTGATTTGCATGGGTGGCAATCATGACACATTGTATAAATATGTTACACCTCTGTGGTACACTCTGGGCTGTATATGAGTCTCAAATCTGCTGGGAAAATATTGTGATGAAAATATTGATATGATGTGGACAAATATAATAAAGCGCTACGATAATCAAAACGGAATTTAGCCTGTGGAAATAGGATAAAGAATTGAAAACTAAATTTGCATTAAGTAGGCTAACAATAAGTATTATTATTATTATTATTATTGCTGTTGTTATTCTTATTCTTTTTCTTATTAGTGGTAGTAGTAATACATTTAATTATATAGTAGCCTAACTACTATATTATATTACTGAGACTATAATGTGTGGTTGAAAGCTCCATAGAAAAAATGCAGTAAGTGGGCTTTGAGTTAAGATGTTTTGTCAACTATATACGTATGTATTACATATTAATGTATTATTATTATACTGTGTGTACATTTTGTTTTTTGCCCACATATGACATACATTACTGTTATAGGCCGTATTGTTTCATATACTTTACGTTTATCGTATAATAATATGTAGAGTAGATACACCCGTTTCTACATCAGTATGACTCTTACAATTAAGATTCCAGAGTTTAAATGTTTATTCTGTCTTTATTATTTAAATTTTTAAAATTTCATTTAAATAGTTATATTTCTATTTCCTTACCTTGAACTTGTCCTTTGTGCTGCCTTTAAGTGTGAATTTCCCTTTCTGGGGATCAATAATATCTTACCTTCTTACCAAATTATGAGCTACTTAGCAGAAGCAAGTAGGTGTCACGTCCACAAACAATGAAACAAACATGTTTTGGTTTTAAATAGAATTAGCCTATTTGTGTAGGCCTACTGTGATGATATTGATATTGTCCTGTAATAACATTTGAATATAACATTTGAATCTAAAAAAAAAAAAGGTTTTGTGGTTTGAAACATGAGGCAACATGTTATAAGCTACCACTAATATACCACACCGATAAATCACACACAGTTTCACTCTCTCTGCATGTGGTGTGTTTGTGTGTTAGAGGAAGGGAGGAGGGCCCCAGACAGACAGCGTGGCTGCATTGCCGCAGCAAGACAACTTGTCCAGTCGAGCAGCAGCTCAGCTGCTCATAACATCCTCAGGACGAGCCCTTCTGACTGGACATTTTGGACATATGTTCTGTAACTGTGCACCTTACATCTCACAACACAAGCGGATTTATTGTCGGAGTGGAGTAACGGCTGCTGTCACGGATAGCTGACACAGAGGCTGACAGACGTCAGATAACAGCCTGCTTTGCCCGGCACCGGGAGCCACCAACCGGCCGTTGGGAACCGGAGGGGTTGGCTAGCTGGAAAGCTAGCTAACTGGCATTAGCTGGGGAGAGCCCTTCAGACCAGCATCCTCAAACCCTTCGCTGCGTTGTCGCCAACTTAAAAGGGTAAGCCATTATGCTAAATTAATTATATTTGTACCTTTCAGCAGACAAATGGCTTGTGTTTAATGTTGGTAACATATTTTCCAGCAAGGAGATGACTGGCTCAGCGTTAGCCGTTAGCTAATGAACAAGAGAGCTAGCTAACGTTAACAATTGCCAAACTGGTGGACATGAATCGAAAGAGATGTTTGTGGTAACCAACGTTAAGACAGAGCCGACATGGGTAGAGTGGTTGTTAGCTAATTACCTAGCTAGGTTATTTCATAGGCTATATATATACTAACTTATATTATTATATCGAGAGCTCACAGTGTTGTGTAAGTTAGCTGTCATCTCTGAGCTGTCATTCCCAAACACCCAACGTTAGCTAACCTGCTGCTGGTCAGTGTGAATCACGCGAACTGCCATAGTTGCAGTGTGTGTGATGTTTTTTGTGTGTTTTAATTTCCTCTCCTCCCCACACATATCTCTGTGACAGCGTGAAGATGGATTGAAACATGAAGGGTGGAACTGTCCCATCATCACTTCTCTCATTTAGGTATGCTTCAGAAATTCCTCTCTCCATCTGAAAGAATTACACGTCTTCTGTTGACTGTCCAGCAAATACATTTTATATACAATGTTGTTTTTTGTCCTGTAACTCACAAATTAAATTGCAAAGATGATTTAATGGACAAAATGAAATAGAAAATCGATCATGGTTTCACAAGTGTTTTCTTAAAACCACTTTGTTGTGTAATATGTTGCAACTGGCCAAACCTTCTGTTTACCACACATATATTATGTGTTGTAGAGACTGAGCATATGTGTGATCTTGCCACTGCTAGCCTACATAACTAGTTGTGCATTTTTCTTTCAGTATTCACAGCAAGCTTGTGTCTAGGCCAATGTTTCCCCACTCCCCACATCCTGTGTTGTGAGGAAGCTTCCTCTTTTGTCCTAAAGTGCTTAGCTGCATCCTGATCAGGGTCACAGATCACAGAACTGCTCAATGGGTGGTTTGTTCTAACTCAGGGTTTACTGTTTTAGCTTGTTTTTGTACATATTCAATGCTTCCCTTCTTTGTAAATTAAGTTTGCTATTTTTCTGTCTCATTAACTATCAATTTCATGCATTTCTGTCTCAGTCACAACTCTTAATTTTAACTGGGTGGACAATTTTCCATCAGTTGGAGGATGATATCTTCTATTTTTCCTCTCCATTGCTCCTTGTATATCATGTAGCCATTCACCCCCTGGAATGCGTAACCTGGTCAGTTTTGTATTTGTAACAGGGCAAAAAGAGCAGCCCAAGCACCCTTTCCCTTAGCAGCTTCCACCACCTGGGGGTGCTCCCTTTGTGGGATCCCCAATTGCTCGTTGTCTGATAATCAATTCAATTCAATTGTATTTATATAGCGCCAATTCATAACAGAAGTTATCTCATTGCACTTTTCCTATAGAGCAGGTCTAGACCGTACTCTTTATAATATTCTTTACAGAGACTCCACAAATCCCACCATGAGCAAGCATTTGGCGACAGTGGCAAGAAAAAACTTCCTTTAAGAGGCAGAAACCTTGGACAGAACCAGAATCAATGGTGGGCGGCCATCCACCGTTGCCATGTTAGGTTTTGAGAGAGAAAAGGGGGTTTAGAAAGAGAGAGAGAGAGATGGAGAGAGAGAGAGAGGTTTTGGTGGTGGGGGAAAGGGAGGCACAATGCAAATACCACCTGGAATTTTTTAAGTAGTATAAATGTAATTGTAGTGTTAATATTAATAGATTAATAATAATAGACCAAATTACCATTTCATTTTAGAGCATTTTTTTAAGTCAATCAAGGACATATGCAGACTTATTTAAATTACTGAAAAAATCTGAGATGTAGACTGTAGACTGTCTTTATTGTTATTTCAACCATATACAGCTAGTACACAAAGAAATTAAACAACGTTTCTCCAGGACCATGGTGCTACATCGAACAACACAGAGCCACATGAGACTACACAGAATCAACTAAGACTACACAAGACTACATAAAATGCATGTGTGCAACCATGTACAAACAGCACAAGGCCGTGCAAAAATACTAAGACAATGTGGGTGGTGAGTCAGAGGCTAAAGTGCTCCAAAGACAGAAAAAAGATTTAAACCTACTGCCATGTCATGGATATGCCCTGTGGTGTCCTCCCAGTTTGTCAAACCCCCAAAACATTTCCAAAGTCTGGTGCAGGAGGGCATCTTGCCAGGTGCCTTAACCACTCCATCTGATCTTGGACCTGGGGCAATTTTCTTGCGTGCCTCAACTCCTGGTAGATAGAGCTGGGGGATATGAAAGTAATAGCCTATTGGTATTGTAAAATGAAATGAGATAACGTGGGATTTTGAGTATTATATTGACAGATGTTAAATGTTCTTTACTAGTCTGAAAGGCTGCATTACAGTTAGACGATACAATAACCTTAACTTATTTGAGTGCTCTAGTTGAGTGAAATGAACAATAAAGGCTTCTACCTGCTTGGCCACTAAATTCTTATGCTATTTTGCAAATAGTATTCACCACCCTTACTTGAGAAATTAGATAAGATATTGTTCGAATGCACCAATAGTTCCTTGATCTGTTCATAAAAATGCTGCAGTAATCTAGTGTAATGATTGAGATGCCAGTGATGCCTTTTTTGGTGATCTTCAGTATAGTTTGTCATATTCTCATAATGTTGTAAGACAGACCTAGTCAAAGTGAGGAAACACCAAGAAAGTACATGACAGTACAGCGCTGTTTCAAGGGCGTGTGATTTGTCTTCTAGATTATTAGTACTGGGTATTTTTGCTCAAAATATCTTGTTGTACTTAAGATGTTAAACTAATATAGTCTAGACTGCTAATACAATCCAGGCAGAGTGCGAACCACAAAAACTATAAGAAGGGCAACAAGACACTCCTTGTACAGTAATGAATGAAAGATGGATATTGGCTTGATGAATTATATGATCTGTTAATAATAATGATTGATTTTCTTCTCGTCCTGATTGTATTTCTGAGAATTGTTTATGGCCATAAGTTGGCTGAAGGTTAAATTAAGGCATCATGTTGTAATTTTTTAAGAGCCCATGCAAACACATTCTTTCCCATCACTGTGTCACAATCTGCAGTTGAGTCACTGTGTTGTTTTTGTGTTTGTGAGTGTTGGACCTGAGCGGTCTGTCTAAAATAGTTGTGTCTATAAAATCCCCCAAGACCTAGCCTGGGAACCAGACAAATCTGCGAGCTCATATTTTATTTGCTCTGGCAGATGCGTCTGGTCCTCCTCCCGTTCAGGCAACCGTTTATCTAATATGGGGCGGGTTTGATACGATGACCGTACAGAGCGCCGTTGTGGCATTTGCGTAACAAACAAGATGGCTGCTGCTGATGTTCTGTTGAATCCGCTATGGCGTCACTATTTAAACGAACTGGACCTCCGGATTCTGATGGCAAAAACGGCAACACTCGTTCACAGACATATCGATGCTACACCATCACAACTCATCTCTGCACGCTGTAGTCTGTTTACATTTTTCTGTCGTTCAAGCGCTACGTCACACGTTTCGTAGCTCTGATTGGTTGTAGGTCTATCCAATTGCGTCCAGAGGCAGTTTGGTCTGCGAAATCGAAAATGAACTGAGAGGTTTCAGATTAATTCGCATTTGTTAATTGGTCTAGCGATGTCAGGCTACCCAAGGCCCTTTTATTTCCCAGAACTCAATGACAGACAATTGAATGAGCAGGTTTGACTGGTAAAAATACAACTACAGCTAGTAAGCACTTATTTTGGCTAATTTTTCTTTGTGGCGGAAAAAAAAGCCAAAATCGAGTATAGTACTGTACTCGGTAATAACTGACATTTCATAATCTTTTTTTGTTTGCTAGGCGTATATAATATATAATTGCCAGAAGGTAGACATATCACATTCGACCTGTTTTAGACCTGCATATGTACAAAGACTTTTACAAAAAAGCATTTTAGTATCCATGTGTTGCTAAGGAATGGGAAATTTTTCATTGTATTATCTGCTTTAAAAGCTGTATTAGTGTATATTCATCTTCTGTAAATGAGAGCACTTAGCTAGGGTGATAAGAAGTGAACATTTAAAGAGACTAGGCTTACTTTTATTCCATTTCACAACAAAGGTCATCCTCCAGAAATGAAACTGTCATGCTTTATTGTAAAAGATCTGTTTTGATTACCTGAAGGCCCCTCTGTTCTCAAGTTTAGGCCTCTTTTAGGCATTTATTTACAATATATAATATATTTTCATTATAGGGCTTCTATAATCTTATAGTTGGTATTGGTGTGGATGTGTTGTAGCATTGGGAATAGTTAGAATTTCATTCAGTATTTATTCTGGGTGCTACGACTTGATTATGTGTGGTGTAAGAGACATATAGAATTCTTAATACCCAGATGTGTAAGCATGGGCCGGAAAGGCTTGGGATGAAGGTCTTTTGCTGGATTTGATTTCAGTCAAGTTATCAGTTAGTCGCTTGGCCTGGCTGAATTCCTTACTTCTTTTGACTTTGCATTTAGTATCCATTGTTGAGCCAAGTGCTATTCAGTGAAAAAACCCATCGAAGTCTGAGTTTGGAAGGGACCTTTTCAGATTGGATTGGATCTGAACAAAAAGAAGGGCCAACATCAGATGGATAAACAGCTCATACACATCTGCCTGTGTCTCCCCAGTCCTACAGAAGAAGGGTTTCTCTCAGGATTGTGCCACAGGGTGGAGCTGAGTTATCACCAGCAAATGATATTGCAGACTGAAGTTTGACTTGCTAATAAACGGACTAGAAATTTTACAAGATGATGCTTTAAATATAGGAGACAGTTGATCGGAACAAACAATATGATTTGACCCCAATCTGAGAAATTGAGGGCATAATACTAATTTCATCTTGACATGAGATTGTTGGACTAAACAGACATGATTTGCAGGATGAGTTCAAATTTATTTTCTTTCAAGAGACCACTGGGAAACTATTTTTATGTCTCTACCTTAAGTTAATTGTTCAGTGTGACAGGAGTGGTAAGATAAAGTCACTGCTTTTATTTCAGTTGAAAGTACATGTTTTACAACTCAGAGGTGTAAAACTGCCTCTTACTGTAGATGTTTCACATTGCTTTTACTTTGGGGACAAGTAGAGATGCCTTCCAGCCTGGTCTTTAGTTGTATGGGTCTCTGTGATCACCCACTTAATGTGGGTCTAAAGTAATGATAAAATGTTAGTTAAATCCGTATACCAAAAAAGACTTCTGTACTGTAAATGCAGCCTGTTGGTAAGATACACTATGCCAGTTTTACACATGCCATGGATACTGTGCAGTCAGTCACTGTCTTGCTGCTGTGTGCTGACATGCTTGTTGTCTTTAACTGAGCATAGCTGAGCCCCTAGCCACAGCGAATAGGCAGGACTGTGGATTCACCGTTCTCATGTTGAGCCAAAAGTCACCAGAATTGTCGTTGGGCAACTTTTTTGAAATTAAGTCGCCAGATCTAGAAAGTGGCAAAACAGTGGTTGCCTAATCAGGTCACTAAAATTAATATTTTTTAAATAAATTTGTTTAATTGAGAAGTCACAAGGCACATAAACAGCTGCTCAGTTGGCAGCACTGTGAGGTGGTTTCATGTGCACCCACTGGGTCACCTTGAAAGTGTAGCACATGCACCTTTTGAACAATGTGTGTCAGTTGGCCAACCCTGCTTCTGACAGAAGCATCAAGTAAACTGTATTTAATAAACCAACTGCACCCTGATTTTTTTACATTAAGTATCACCACTGGGGCTTAAGTCTAACAGGGCTTTCAGTCTGCTTTACACTATGAGGGTCAGAACTTGCTTAAAAGTGTTCTTATCTTTCAGGTTGTGCTCTGCAGCTTAACTGTGTGACTGAGCTGGGAGACAGAGAGGAAGATGCCTCCAAGGCCGTCCTCAGGGGAGCTATGGGGCATCCACTTAATGCCTCCCAGGTATGACACTCTGGATTCTATTGTGGATATAAATGCATTTTGTAATTTTTATTGTGTACCCATGTACTTGACAGGCTTAATAGCCTGTCAATTTCCTGTTATTGCAAATAAATACAAAAAATCTCCAAAATCTATGCCTATGTATTTATTACATGATTTAGTATTCAGTTATTGTTATTATATTATTTAGTATATATATTCCTTATTGAATGTTAAGGAATTCTAAACAGTGTGAAATGCCCAAAGAGGGCATATTAAGTAATAATTAGGTTAGTCATCAACATTGTATAATGATGCTGAGTGTGACTATAGGATCCTGGTAGACTGCCTGCTGCCCAATGGGATGATTCTGACCCTAGAGTGTCTCCGTGAGGCCACGCTCATCACCATCAAACATGAGCTGTTCAAGGAGGCCAGGAAATACCCCCTCCATCACCTCTTACAGGAGGAGACATCCTACATCTTTGTCAGTGTTACACAGGTAAGAACACTCAATCTCAATTTGAATATCTGGTAGGCAGAGGCGTCCATCTAAATGAGTAAACATAACGGACATCCATTATTGAAAGTTTGATGGAACAACCCCAGACAGCTGTTTATAAAGGAGACCAGAAATTTATCTGGAGCTGCCAAAGCTGCAATAGGTGCTAATGCAAAGAAATAAGTCTCTGCAAATTATCATATGCTGTACTTGAAATAAAGCCAATGTGTTCATGCTGCCTGAAAATTATAGGGAAACCCTGCCTCCACTTTGTTGTGAATGGAAGGCTCACAAAAATAAGTAGTTCACATCTTGCTTGCCTCTCAAAACTGAACACATCTTATCTTTAGAAAATGCTTCCCTGTGCTTAAAAACACACCATGCTTTGCACTTTTCCAAAACATCAATTCTACGCCTGCAGGCAGGCCATCAGCACTTACAGCAAATCACCTTTGGCTTTCATGAAAACAGAAAGTGGAATATTGAACACAGCCTCTGTTTTTTTTCCTGCCTGCAGGAAGCAGAGCGGGAGGAGTTTTATGATGAGACACGGAGGCTGTGTGACCTCAGACTCTTCCAGCCCTTCCTCAAGGTCATTGAACCAGTTGGCAACAGAGAGGAAAAGATCCTCAACAGAGAGATTGGTGAGAGGTTCTTCTCCTCTGAAAGCATTGGTTCTGTTGTAGCCTTGGTTTGATTTTGTGTAGTAAAAAAGTGAATTAATGACAAATTCAAAATACGTTTTCTTGTTCTCAGCTTAAATTTTAAGCGAAAATTATTGTTTAATTTGCTAGATACTTTATTTATAGTTAATCTTAATCTTTTTCTTTCATATAAATGGAAAAGACAAAAGATGCAAAAAAAATTTAGTAAATTACTAACCGTTTAGCTGAAGCATGTTATTAGGCTAATTTTAGCTTGATGTAATAAGCAGAACTGATGTTCTAAAGCTACTTACATTTGTTTTGGATTATTGTTTTGAATGTTTTAGGAAACTACAGTCGATAGAGGAGGAAAACATTATTTTATTGTATCTATAAACGGACCAATCTAGCCAAAATTGCCTTAAAGGACACTGGCTCTTCTTTCTATTCTGTCAGGTTTTGCCATTGGTATGCCTGTGTGTGAGTTTGACCTTGTGAAGGACCCCGAGGTTCAGGACTTCAGGAGAAACATCCTGAATGTTTGTAAAGACTCTGTGGAGCTGAGAGATGCCAGCGGACCCCACAGTAGAGCGCTGTATGTTTACCCACCCAATATAGAATCCACACAGGAGCTTCCCAAACACATCTATAGCAAACTGGACAAAGGTAGGAAACAGCCTTTTCAGTGTCAAATCTAACCAGTATCGCAGGAAAAGAGAAAAATAAGAATCTTCGGAAATAGAAAATGTATCTTTTTCTGTTTTGGTTGTCTGATCAAGCCTATGATTATTATTTTTGAGAAAATAAAACACAAAGAAAACACTTAAAGACAACAGGAGGCCAACGTGGAGCAAGAGATGAACATTTTAGCCTCCCATCAATACTTAACCACTACTAGCCAGCCTTTATAATGGATAGGAGCTACAGTAATGAGCACGGCAATCAATTAATTGATTGAAGTGCTATTAGTGTGATGCTATTGTATTAAAACATTACTTGTAAAAGAAGCACAGTAATCCATACACCTGACCTCAGAATGAACAAAGGTGTCATGTCAATCTGTGTTTTTTTTTTTTGTAGGTCAGATTATTGTCGTGATTTGGGTGATTGTTTCTCCAAACAACGACAAACAAAAGTATACATTGAAGATCAACCACGACTGCGTGCCTGAACAGGTGGGGTGAACATGCACTAAAATGAAAAGACAATGAGTCAGTCATGAGCCACACTATATAGCACCTTTGATTTTAAATTCGACGTGAGGAAATTGAAGGGTGTCACTATAGGCCTTACGATAGTCTAATGTAGTCTGTCTGCATGTATCTTGTCCTAAAGGTGATTGCAGAGGCCATTCGTAAGAAGACACGCAGCATGTTGCTGTCACCAGAACAGCTAAAGATGTGTGTTCAGGAATATCAGGGTAAATACATCCTCAAAGTTTGTGGCTGTGATGAGTACCTGCTGGAAAAGTACCCCATCAGCCAGTATAAGGTAAGTGATATATGGGCAAAAATTTATTTCGGGCAGTTCATTAAAGAAATTAAGAAAACATAAAATTTGTGAGAATTTAGACCTTACATGGCATGAAAATGTATGAAAAATAATTTCTACAGGTAGTAAATATTTTCTTTATAATTTCAGTGATTTATAGCAAACATTTGTTTAACAAAACAGTGCCAACATTGCTGGCTTACATGAATGAAGAGTTGGAAATACTTAGTTTAATGGCTCAAAGAGAAAAATTAGCAGGCATAGTTGGGGGCTATCTGTCTGTCTGAATAGAAAGCCAGCAGCATATTTTCTGAGATGAAAAAAAGTGTATGAAAAATTGAGAAGTGTCCACTCATTTTTGCAACATTGCATTTTTGGCTTCTGCTAACCTGCTGGATCAGGCTCAGAGTTGTTCCAGGACTTTTTTGATAAATCCGTATCAGGGTACAGCTAAAGCCTAATCCATTTCAGATTCTTTATTTGTTGTAACCATTGTGGATATGGCAAAACAATATTGTCTTTCATTAAAACATTAGAACCATTTCCTCATGCATGGTGAAGTGAGCCCATGCTCAGAGTCTGAAGAAATTCCATGTGAGCCAGATCAAAGTAGAAGATGCACAAAGTGTCACTGTTTGCTCTACAGTCACACGGCGGCTGCTGGATAATGACCAATTTTCATCACTGATTACACTCTGTGTCATTCTCTCTCTCTGTCTCTCTCCCTCTAGTATATCCGTAGTTGCATCATGCTGGGCAGGATGCCTAACCTGATGCTAATGGCTAAGGACAGCCTGTACACCCAGTTGCCTACAGATAACTTTGTCATGCCGTCATACTCTCGACGCATCTCCACGGCAACATCCTATATGAATGGCGAGGCAGCTGCCAAGACGCTGTGGACCATCAATGGAACCCTGCGAATACGAATCCTCTGTGCCACCTATGTTAACGTCAATATACGGGACATAGACAAGGTGGGAATATACCATGGGATGATATGAAAATTTCATGTCATGATTATCCTGACCAAAATAATTGCGATTCACGATATTATTCCGATAATCATCAAAATATGCTTAAAACTCTTAAAATGGCACTGGCAATGGAATCACTTTACCTTACACTTTGTTAAGAAACATATTTTTATTGCATCACAGATAGGACACACATCTTTTTAGTGCACATCCTTTTGAAAAACAATAATAAAACAACTTAAATAAGGTAAACATAAATAATAAGCTCCCCCTGCATAAATAAAGGATAAATAAAAAAAATAGCAACATTGTGCGAGTCTGTTCTTTGTTACATGATAATTCCTGTATTATTTAAACCAGGCTCTTTTTTACTTCTCTACCAATAATGTCAAATGGTACAGACCGATTTCATCAATTGCATCAGTATATATAATTTACTTTGACTTAAGAAATACAGGAATTATCCTTTTAACAAAAATAAAATCCATGTGGCATTGGGCTTTTCAAGTCATTCGTGATGATATTCACGATGATCCCGATTCATGATTATCCCATTAATGGAAATTCACCATGATCAACTTATCTTGAGTGTTTTTTTTATCCCGATCCGCGATAAAATTGTATATCGTCCCACCCCTACTGTTGATCATTCAAATTAAATAACAGATTCTTGACTCAAATACTCTATTTTTACATGGATGGTAGGTGAAGAATTGGAGGAATGATCTTTTAGTAATAAAAAAATTGTGAATGGTATTTATTGTATTTTTTGCAGGTTCATGAATAAAAATCAATATATTAAATGCAATTAAGATTTGTTTTTGAGCAATATCAGTTGAATGTTTTTTCAGTTGTGCACATTGTCCAGTCTTCCAACCCCCTCACTTCCCGTGGAAACAAACACTCATTGTCCAGGTCTCGTGTGAACAGAGACCTTTACCAAGGGAAAGTAGCTCTGGTAGCTCATGTTGTTGTGCTGTCATGAATCATTTGTTGAAATGTAACCAGTCAAAACTGCCAGACTGCATGCCACTTAAGTGTAATGACCATTTAACATGACAGCTGTTACACACTATTAATTGTGTACTTCTAAGATAACACGTTTTTTTATTAATGTTTTTTTGTTTGTCTTTGTTGCATTTTGCTTCTCTTGTAAACTTATAGATATATGTGAGAACAGGCATTTACCATGGAGGTGAACAGATGTGTGACAATGTCAACACACAGAGGGTACCCTGCTCTAACCCCAGGTAACTATCCACCCTTCATTACAATACCTTTTAATTCATAACAGCTGCCCCTTAATCAAGGTCCCTTTATAATAATAAATTTACTTGTGACGAGCCTTTCTTAATATAGTTACAAATTGCTTAAACAAACAATGTGAGAGTCAGTAATTATACAGTGAAAAGTAAAACCAGGAAAAATTAGATAAAATGTGATAAATCAATTATGTTACACAATAATGGAAATAACTACCACCTTAATTCACTTTCTCAGTATTTCACTGATAGACAATTGCTTTAGACAATTTACATTGATAATTTGCTTTAAGCAGTCAAAGGCAGGAGGGTAAAGTTACCAGTTTAGTGCTTGCTAGCAACACTAAACTGCTGTATTACATTACTGTTAAACCTAAGCCTTGGTCCAGTCTTACACCTAGGTAAAAAGAATACTGTCTAAACTATGTATGCCTGGTAGAACAGTCTTCATATTAAAATAATTTTGACATTGAGGTATCTTTTGCTATGTTTCACTTCCTAAATTTTGTTGCTGAAAGTATAGGCTCAGCTCACCCCTGTCTAATAGCAGTGTAAGGTTTCTGAGCATTGTGTTTTCTATCATTGGAACCACTTTGGTGTAGAATTAGGTGTCCCAGCTCTCTGCAGGTCCTCTTTTTTGGTGGTTGTAGTTTGCTTTGTAGGCCTATATTTGAGATTGTTTCTGGTTCTTTTTGTTGGCCCTGTCTCTTAAATGATCTGTGTCTCTTTCATTCTTTATCTACAGGTGGAATGAGTGGCTCACCTATGATATGTACATCCCAGACATACCCCGTGCTGCCAGACTCTGCCTCTCCATCTGCTCTGTCAAGGGCAGGAAGGGAGCCAAGGAGGTAGGATAGAAATCAGTGAAGGAAATGACTCCACAGTGCAACTTAAGTTGACAGGATGTGGACATGCAAAAACAGGAAGTTTTTTACTAGGCCATTTGGATATCACCGTTCCATTTTTAGCCATTTGGAATGATTATGGAAAAGTAAAATACTTTGCCCCGAAGTTTCACAAGGGGAAAATGCAACAGTATACTGTTGAATTGAATTGCATATTTGTGAATAGTGAAAATGGCATTTTATGATTTAAAACACACACAAAAAATCTATAACAGGGCACAACAAATCAAGTATGAACTCATTTTAGCCAAAGGAAGCTATTATCTGATCATACAAATACCAATAGCAGTATGCTGTATTACAGATAGGCAGAGAGTGCTATAGTTGTCACAGTCTAAAGATAGCAGAGAGCAGATGACCATGTGTCTAAAGTTTTATTTAACACTGGCATGCTAACCCATCCTGGAGATACTTATATTGTATAGGTACATTTTGTGTGTTTGTGTGTGTGTGTGTGTTATCATGTGCTGGTATTGGTACATGAACCTACCTTACTCTGTCAGTCTGTCTTGTGTATAGTATATGTGTCTAAGGTGAATGGGAGCTGTGGTATCATCTTTGGTTCTGTTTAATTACTAATCAGCCATGGGCACTGTGGTGGCTGAAAACATCAGCAGAAGGGACTTTTCCATTCATGTTAGAATATGTTTCACTTGTGCAAGCCACATTGATGGCATGTTGTGAAAGAGGCTAATTGTTCTCTCTCAAAAATCAAAATATGGCCAGTAAAATTAGCAAATGAATACATTAAATTTAAAACATAAAAAGTGTCATGCTTTTTTGATGTCATAAAAAAATCTATTTTGTAGCATAGTAACATTCTAGATACTTTCATCTGATTTACAATAAAAAGAATGACTGTCTGTACATTTTACTCTATGTTTAGAAACCATGTGTGGTAAAACTTTTCAGAGTGTGTCAATGTTTTTGTTCATTTGGTCTGATACTTGTAACAGACACCCACACTGATTTTTCTTACATCTCTCTATGGTGGAAAAGCTGAGAGAGAGAGAGAGGTGTGTGTGTGTGAGTGTGGAGTGGATCAGTGTATGCCAGACATGGATATTGTAACGGACACCTGGGGTGAGTCCTGTCCCATACTGCGCCATGCTAGGTTGAGGTCAGGTTAGCGGATGCTCTTTCATGCCCTGCCTGAATTAAAGAAACACTTCTCTACAGCAGCCTTTTGTTCCAGCATTACTAAAAATAGGTGCATTTTGACTGGCTGTCTGCATGATACTCTGTCTGCCTCACCATGTTGCCCTTTGTCACCTGGTTCCATCGCTGCCCCTTAGTGATGTTATCTTGAACATTTCCTTAGCCTTTGTGAAGGCTTACATTGTACCTTTGGTAGATGGAGTACTGCAGTTTAAAGATTGTTTGATAACCTGTAAATGTTTTATTTTTTATTTTTTTTATCCTGATAATCGAAACTAATTTCTGTTAGTGTAAACCAACACATTGAAGGCAAATAAACAGCATCCAAAAGAGCATCTCCTCTATCTGACCTACCGAAAATAAAACTTAACCTCAGAAATAGGGAAATGCCCAGCACGCCCGACCAATAGAGAGTTTTGTCAGAATGAGCAGTGCACGATCAGTTTTGATAAGTCCAGTAAGTCATTGGGAAAGTTGCATCTCAACAGGTTTAAAGACATGAAATGAGTTTAGCTGGACTGAGCAGACAACTGAGCTATAAATGTTAACCTGTGGATGTGTTATCTGTGCTTTCACTTGGCTAAAGTACTTTTTTGTTTTTATTATAACCACTGACTATTGTATGAGTGTATTGTATCATGTTGTATTTGATAGAGACCTTTTCTGAGTTAGTGCTTTTAATGTGTCCTTGGCATAAGCAAACCTTAATGAGATCACATGCTAAAACACTGAGTCACAGAATATGCTGGTGTTAAAAGCCTCCATTGATTCACAATGATTCACCATCTGTGTTTGTGTCTGTTTTTCCCATGAGCTTCTCACATCCAAACAATATTTCTCTCTCTATTTCCCTACTTCTCTCTCTTCCTTTAGGAGCACTGTCCATTAGCTTGGGGTAATATCAACTTGTTTGACTACACTCACACTCTGGTGGCCAACAAGATGGCTCTGAACCTCTGGCCTGTCCCTCATGGCCTTGAAGACCTCCTCAACCCCATAGGAGTCACTGGATCCAACCCTAATAAGGTATTAAAATTCAGCATCTTTTGCACTGTACATGCTCTGTTTCATATGGGAACTGTACCAGAAATGGGGCAAAAGAAAGTTAACAGGTTTCTATATTTAATTGAGAGTTTTGACTGTGAGAATCCGTAATTGACACAATGTGATAATATTCTTTTAATCTCTGTTGTCCAGGAAACCCCATGTCTGGAGCTGGAGTTTGACCACTTTAGTAGTCCAGTCAAATACCCAGATATGAATGCAGTAGAGGATCATGCAAACTGGACCATCTCGAGGGAACTGGGGTTTAACTACAACCTCTCTGGGCAGGTAATAACATGCTTACCAGCCACTAATCAGTGGGCTGGAAAGATGATGTTTACCTAATAATAATAATAATAATAATAATAATAATTAATAATAATAATGAAACTTTATTTATAGAGCACTTATCAAAACAAAGTACAAAGTGCTTCACAGAGAGAGAAATAAAATACCACAGTGAATGATAAAATACATAAAAATCAATAAAATAAACAGACAGCTCAGGTAAAATCAGGATATGCTTTCTGATAAAAATGCATTTTGAGAAGAGACTTAAAGGAAGACACTGACTCAGACAACCTAATTTCTCCGGGCAGGTTGTTCCAGAGCGTTGAGGCCCTTATGGCAAAAGCTCCGTCCCCCTTAGTTTTCATCCTGGACTCAAGGCGTGAGGAGATAAAATCATGCACAACAGTTTCTGCATCACTAAAATTTAAAATAGATCGGATTTTTGCAACACACCTTGATTGCATTATAGGGACCCCAGAACCCTGTGTTTTCACCCAAGATAACTGTTTTATGTTTTGAAACTCTTTAAAGCACAAGTAAAGACATGTCTGTTAAAGTGACATCTCAAAGACCCGTAGGGAGCTTATAGGTGAGAGGTTGCATGAGCATAAGAGGCCTGGGCCACACAGATGATCAGATAGCACACAGGAGTGGGAGGGGTGTGCACTTTTGAGAACCAAATTAATGAAACACTATTGTACTGGTGACAGACAAGTGGGTGTCAAATCACGCAATAAAGACAAATACATTAGTTGCATTAAAAACATAATAAAATGCATCTTTACCTTAATATTCTCACTGAAAAAAGCAGATTCATTTAGCAAGTAACAGAGCTCAAATACACACTTTTTGAAAATATAATGTGTACAGAGAGAAGATGAGGTAAGTTGTTAATGAAGGTGTTTGAATATCACCGTTCATTAGACTCCTTTGTGGCATGAGATATTTTGACATTGATTTATGAGGCCCTGATGCGTGTGGTTGTATCCTTGCTGAAGGCTTTACATGTATTGACACAATCTGCTAAATTAGTTGTGATGTTAGTGTGTAAATAATGTGAACAGATATGTGTGTTTTGTAAAACACCACATGTAATTATAGTTAGGTGTTATTGAATCTTTTGTATATATATATATACACTACTGCTCAAAAGTTTGGAGTCACCTGTTGATGTTTTTCTTCTTTTGTAGGAACCTGTTCCTATTTAAATCTGCACAGATTTTAATGCTAAGCTTCCAATTTATTTTACCAATGACTGATGCTGATGCTGATTTCTTATATTGGTATTTAACTGTTACTCAGAGGTATCTTTGTCTCTTTCTGCCCTTTCAATTGACAGTCTGGTTAAACCATTGTACAGTGTTTTGTTCTTCATTTACAAAATATTGCTTTTTTTGCAAACCCTTCATACAAAATAACCTCTATTTGTATTCCTCTCAGCCATCTGACTGTACCGAATCAAGCTTTTGTGGCAGGCGACTTCAAACTTTTGAGCGGTAGTTGTATGTTATATGTGAGTGTTTAAGATGTATTCCTTCAAAGAAAGCAATATTCCCTTTAGACTTATCTTAAAAAAATAAGCTTTTTATTAATGCTAGCACACACACACACACACACTTTATTTTCAACATGTCTTATCTGTTTTATTATTATTGTTACTGTTTTTATCTTTTATTTATTGTTGGGTATTTTATTTTTGTATTATTTTAATCGTCTGATTTTATTTGCCTCATTGCAGTCCTGATATGTTTTAATCCGGGTTCAACCATGTAAAGCACTTTGTAACTTTGTTTCAAAAAGTGCTGTATAATAAAGTTTATTATTATTATATCGTAAGAATGGTTGCATTAAACATTATTGGCAGCAACGGTTATAATACACGGCAGTGCCAATTGGTTGGTTGAATGTATGGTTAGATGTCAATAAATGTTATAGCTCTTTTCAGTGTATTTCTGATATTTCACTTATTGAAAACTTTGATATGAGTAAATTTAGGTCAATAAGTGATTCGATAAATGTGGTTAAGTTTCAGCCCAACTATTAACTATTAAACCTCATGGTTGACTTTGTTAACTAAGTTTGTCCCAACACTTTTCATGTGACTCAGTAGTGCCACTGTAAGCTATTGTGTTTAGTTAATCATGATGGTGTTGGTGATGCTGTCTTATCAGATTTCTAGATGATGTGTGGTGTGAGAACCATGACTTCTGATGTGATAATGTGACAAGTGGTTGGAGTTACTCCGCCATGTGAGAGGATGTGAACAGTGTGAGACAATGTGTTAAGTTATTCATGATGTGTGTGTCAAATGTGAGGAGTGCTCAACTCAATACATAGTGTGATGAGAATATCATCCGGCTTGATCCTGGCCAGAAAATAGTTTGATCTTGTCTCATGCACAGTTAAAATCTAAATTAATCATATCGTCATATTTATATTGGACTTGGTTTTGGAGGATGATTGGCCAGGGGACAATAGAGCTTTTCTACAGATTTTGTGCTCTTGGCAAAGTGATGGCCAAAAGGTAGACACTCAAATTCAGGATTTGAGGGCATTGTCAGGGTTGTTAACAGCCTGAACCTTATGCCGAATGTACTCTGGCTGCATCGTGTTCCGACTGTACGCCGGCTCTGTCACGACCACGTTGCAGTTTCAATGTCGACTGGAAAGGTTTCAGAAGTGGAGCATCTGTTATTCTGCAGCTATATTTATTTGGGTTTTACAAGCATAAACGTTTGCAGCTCATTTATATGTGGTAACCAATGTTTTTTGGCTGTATTGAATATAACAACCTTTTTGTTCCTTCTACACATCCCCTGTCATCACAGTTTAAATGTCAGTATAGCTGATCTCACAGCACAGCTCCTGTCATTACACTGTATTTTTGTTTTATTTTGTCTGACTTTATGTCGTGATTGTAAAATAGTGATTTTATCTGCAGCTCAGGAGCTTGGTAATGACTCCTGGTCAACATAGTATTTATGAGCCGTGACCAAATTTCATACTCATTTTGTTGACAGCAGAAATCGAAAAATATGTAAAGGAGAATAACTACCCACGCTTTTCTCCTTTCTCTCTCTCACTAACTACAAACAAAAAAATTGTTTTGCTGTGTATCTGTGAAGATAAAGTCAGAAACAAAGGAAATGCATCATTAAGAATTCATTTCAAGTCAATTGCCGGTAAAGACAGGCATTTTAATACTCTCCAAAGTGAATTTCACGCTTCAGAAACACGAGCTGCTCTGGCAAAAACATACCCAGACTATAATTTGAGCACAGCTTGAACACCGCTTCTCATTTTGCTGACTATAAACGTGATTCCATAATCCAAGGTGTCCTGATGTAGAAAAAAAAATGTGAAGGAAATGCAGCGATTACATATCTTTTTTTTTTATGATTATATTTTTTGGTATTTTTGCCTTTATTCGTATAGTGATAGCTGCAGAGAAAGACAGGAAAGGCGAGAGAGAGAGAGAGAGAGAGAGAGAGAGAGAGAGAGAATGACATGCAGCAAACGGGTTGGAATTGAACCCGGGCCACTGCAGTAAGGAGTCAGCCTTAATGGTCAAGCTCTACCAGGTGAGCTAAACATGAAGGCCAACAGGTTAGTTATGGTAGTGTTAGTAATGTAATAATGCAAGTATTTTCTTTCTGTTGTGTTTCAGAGCAACCGCTCGGCCAGAGATCATGCCTTGACAGAGAGCGATACTGAGCAGCTGAGACAGCTGAGTAACAGAGACCCTCTTTCAGAAATCACTGAGCAGGAGAAAGACTTCCTCTGGAGACACAGGTAACATCCCAACCAGCAAATATGATACTATCCTACTTTACCATATAGCACTTAAAGCATTTATTTATGCAGAGCACATAGAATTACATAGAATGGCATAGATTTCATAGGTCAGACTAGTATGTAGCTGTATGTAAATTCACAGTATGTCACTTGCATAGCCCCCAACCAGATTCAATACAAGCTAATTCTAGTTGGCTGAGACATTTTGTCATTTTTTTAAATTGTTATTCTTAAATATACATTTTGTATAAAAAAGCCAAAATACATTTCTGGGATTAACCGTAACCATGTAATTCTACATGTTAATACATGTATGTAGATATGTAAAAACAACTGCTTGAGACTTAAACTGGGATGCATCACACAGCAGTTACCCCCTTTCTCTACCAGGCACTACTGCATGAACATCCCTGAGATCCTTCCCAAGATCCTTCTCGCTGTCAAATGGAACTCCAGAGATGAAGTAGCACAGGTAATGCCATACCATTTCATACCTGCTTGTTATATAAACACTCTTACATACTTGATCTGTGTTAAGGAAAATTTGACGCAGCTCAGCTGTTCCACAACGTATTTTTAAATGGATTTGGAAAAAATGGAAATAGAAAAAAAACGTTGTTTAATTAGCATTAATTCATATGATTTCTTGGTTTTCATGTCTCCCAGATGTACTGTCTGTTAAAGGAATGGCCATCTATCCGTCCTGAGCAGGCCATGGAGCTGTTGGACTGTAACTATCCAGACCCCATGGTTAGGCACTTTGCTGTACGCTGCCTTGACAAATACCTGACTGATGACAAACTGTCCCAGTACCTCATCCAGCTTGTACAGGTAGGTCTAACAGAGAGTTGGGGCTATTGAGTTCAAGGAAATCATTGACAAAAGAGGGGAAAAGGAAGACATTGAGGAACAAAGAGTACTATGACTCAAGTGGACTGTGGAGTATCTTTCTCCAGCCTGAGTGTCTTTGACAGCCACTGTTATATCTGTTGGAAAGCTTTTGTTTGGCCTGTTCTTGTGCGTTGAAGACTTTCTGGTCTGCCTTAGGTTGTATTTGGTGGTGGTTGAACAGAGACTCCATGGTCGGGAAACATCACAGACTCTGAAATGACTAATCAAACCTCCTCTCTGCATCCCCTCTTGTTCTCTCCTTCCAACTTTCCCTTCCCTCTCTCTCTCCTCCTGTTGTAGGTATTAAAATATGAGCAGTATCTTGACAATCCCTTGGCCCGTTTCCTTCTAAAAAAGGCCCTGACCAATCAAAGGATAGGACATTTCTTCTTCTGGCATCTCAAGTGAGTTACCATCCAGATTGCATATATATCTTGCATGTTTATACACCTTAATTTTTAGAGTCTTTCTAGAAAGCTAGAAACTCATTGTGCCTCTCTGCTTCTCACTCTCTGTCTCCCCCTTCTCTTTGTGGCTTCCTCACAGGTCAGAAATGCACAATAAAACAGTGAGCCAGAGGTTTGGGCTGCTGTTAGAGGCTTATTGTAGGGCTTGTGGCATGTACCTCAAACACCTCAGCAGGCAGGTAGAGGCCATGGAGAAGCTCATTAACCTCACTGACATCCTGAAACAGGAGAAGAAGGATGAGACGCAGAAGGTAAGGAGTATGGCAGCGCACACACACAAAATAAAATATAATATAATATAATATAATATATATATATATATATATATTATATTATTATTATATATATATAAATATATATATATATATATATATATATATATATATATATATATATATATATATATATATATATATATATATATATATATATATATATATATAAATACACACACAGGGACATTGGCATTTATCTTGATCATAAATGCCTTAATTTTACTACATCATCACCTTCATTCACTTCACTTCATTCAGCTTCATTAACTGATCTGTGCCTGGACAATGTCCTACACTGCAGCGCTCCACAGTCATGCGGGTTTATGTTTTGTTTGGCTTCAAAATCCAGTGTCTTGCATGTTTGTAGATGTGACAGGCACACGGGCCTCAGTTACCTGTGTTGCTGTCGCTTATAGTATCAAGTACTGAAGTACAACAATGACACAGCACTGTGATGTGCATGCCCATATAACAGAACAGGATTTTATTTTTATTTTTTTTTTCACAGCATACAAGTCACTATTATGTTGTATGTCGATTTGGTGCTTTTATTAGTTTCCTCAGTGGATTCTCCAGTTAATTGACCCTGTCTTCTTTCTCAACAACTGACAACACACATAAAATTTTAATTATCAGCCATTATTATATTCAGATAGCCTATTAAACACCCAGATTTTATGTGGGATCTGTGTTGTGTTACTCATTCTGAAAATAACAAACATTAGAATGCCAGAACAGTTTGGTCATTATTCATTCAACTGTTTATGGCTTTGTTTAATTCATAATTTACCGTCAGAGTCGTAATACCACACAAATGCAGCCATTTTTAGAAGGATTCTTTGTGGATGTGTGTGGATGTGGTGCGTGCATACACATTTATATGCAAATGCACGTGTGTGTTGTTGTGGTTGTGTGTGTGTCTTGTGGAGGTCCAGATGCGGTTTCTTGTGGACCAAATGAAGAGACCGGACTACATGGATGCTCTGCAGAACTTCACCTCTCCTCTCAACCCTGCGCACCAACTGGGAAACCTGAGGTTGGAAGCAATAATGAATGAGCTATTGAGTGTGTGTGTGTGTGTGTGTGTGTGTGCAGTGGTGTGTATATGTGTATAAGTGGGTTGTGAAAAAAAAAGATTGACATTGTTTAGTAACTTGAATTAATTTGTGCACAGGTTAGACGAATGCAGGATCATGTCATCAGCAAAGAGACCGTTGTGGCTGAACTGGGAAAATCCTGACATCATGTCTGAACTGCTCTTTCAGAACAATGAGATAATCTTCAAAAATGGAGATGGTAACACACGCACACACAGACAAGTACACACACAGCCTGTTAAACCTCATTTTTAACCTTTATTGGCTCCTGAGGGTACCAGAAACTGTTCTGAAACTTTTCTGTCCTTTATGGGAAACCTTTATCTCAAACATGTGGTATTGTTAGCGCTTATGAATCAAAACACTTTTCCCATAAACCCGTCATGGGAAAACTATTGCAAAGATTTGGGCATAAACTTTAACATATTGAAAGTTTTTTTTCTCTCCCTCCTACCACCATATGCCATTGAAAGAAACTCTAAAAGCTTCAGCTCAGTTTGCACGGGAAGACCAGTTCACTCTTCCTCATTTGTGCTGTAAAGCGATTCAGCATATTTCCCTGTCCCAATCCTAAATGCTGACACAAACTGTAAAGTGCTGTTTAGAATTGCAGAGCTACTTGGTATTGGTTGTCCACTATAATCATACTAACTCATCCTTAAGTTGTGTCTGTATAGAATCTGTCAGTATCCCAGGACATTATTAACTGTAACTGTCTTCATTGTGTGTGTTTGTATTGTAGACTTGCGGCAGGATATGCTGACGTTGCAGATTATTAAAATCATGGAAAATATTTGGCAGAATCAGGGACTGGACCTGCGGTACTACTTTCTCACCTATTATCTCAATCTACTGTATATTTCTCTTTCTCTCTGTGTCTTTCTGCTTCCATTTCTTTATTCTCTAACTCTTTCCTGCCTCAGTGCATGGGGCTAAGAAAATCTGTTTTGTGTGTCTCCAGGATGCTTCCCTATGGCTGTCTGTCATTAGGAGACTGCGTGGGTCTCATTGAGGTGGTTCGCAGCTCCCACACCATCATGCAGATTCAGTGTAAAGGAGGCTTGAAAGGAGCCCTGCAGTTCAACTCAAACACTCTGCATCAGTGGCTCAAGGACAAGAACAAGGGCGAGATGTTAGTTCCTCTCTCCTGATATTATTTTTACAGCATCTTTGCAACATTAGACAGTATAGAACCATGTCCATTAGAGTACAGTGTCTGTGGGATCCTAAAAGAAAAATATGGTATTGTTTAGAGTTACAGCCCATTTATTTCTGCCTGCGATTAGTTTTGTGTGTGTGTGTGTGTATATGTATGTATGTATGTATATGTGTGTGTGTACATATATATATATTATATTATATTATATTTTCAGCATTTTCTCATTTCTAATTTCTTTTTAAAATACAACATTAATTGTGTCAATGCTTACTGGTGTGTGTGTGTGCGTGTATTTGTGCAGGTATGACATGGCTGTGGATCTGTTTACGAGGTCCTGTGCTGGCTACTGTGTAGCTACATTTATCCTTGGGATAGGAGACAGGCACAACAGCAACATTATGGTCAAAGATGATGGACAGGTAAAAATGATCTGCTGTACATACACTGTTTGAGATATGATTGACATTTAACCACATACATGCAGAGTGTTTTTTAATAAGGTTAAAGGAAGATCTGACTGGGATTCAAATGTAAATTTATGGTTTGGAGTCAGTGTGCAGGCATTACTCTTTTCTTTGATGCTGGTTTCCAATAGTCTTGCACCTACATGTGATGTGCGTATAACTACGCTTCTACATTCCTTCCCATATAAATGTTGCCCATTTAGCTTTTCTTTTTCTCTGTTTCAGTTGCAGAAATTACTGTTTGTGGACTCATTATAACTCCAGCTCCCTGTAAAATACTTGTAGGAAAAATGTTAATGATGTGGTAGTTCACAATGTCACTGTAGTTTGGAGTATAGAAGAGAGACAGCCAGAAACAGTTGGAGTAAAAAAACTATAGTTAGTTACATTTTAAAGGACTATTCTAAAACATAATCCTGGCTGTCTTGGTCTTGTAGGTGAAGAAGCCAACTAATGTGAAAAAAATAAATAAATATGCAGATTACTTAGTAAGCTTCTTCGTCTAGGCTGCTTTTTTTCTTAATTTAAATGAATTTATTAGGGATTTGTTATTGTCCACTACATATTTGATAAAATGAATACATTTAAGCCAGTACTAAGCAGACTGAATGGCTATACTCATCTCTGTAAGATAACTTGATATTGATGTACAGTATATAGGTTTGACTTTAGAGGAGGTTTACTTGTTAGAGAGAGATACTAAACTTTGACTTACTGGTTACCTCTTTGTTCTGCTCTCTGCCAGTTGTTTCATATAGATTTTGGCCATTTCCTGGATCATAAGAAAAAGAAATTTGGCTACAAGCGAGAGCGAGTGCCCTTTGTACTGACACAAGACTTCCTCATCGTCATCAGCAAGGGTTCACAGGAGTGTGCAAAGACCAAAGAGTTTGAGAGGTACTGCAGCATCTTACCTCTTCTTTTCGCTCATTGTTTCTCTCATCTTCTTTTTTTATCGGCTACCTGCAACTAGTGTAAGTCAGTGTTTTAGTCAGTGAGTAGTTGTTGGCTAGTTGACCCCCAAAACGTTTTCGTCAAGGCTCTTCTCGTCCGATCATGACATACTGCCACCACAAAGGTTTGCTATAGATGTGTTTTTCTTTTAACTGAGTTTAGAGGATGGCATTGTTACAATTGCAGTCAAACTGGAGAGCGCACACACAATATTTTTTATTTTGTAAATATATTGGAATGGAATAGAGGTTTGAATATATTTAGTACAGATTTTTTTTTTTTACTTCAAGCAGCACATTGCATTTTTCTTGCCTCACTTCCCTCAGTTTTGTAAGTTTCCGTTTTTCTCTTGCTGATGTTTGCTGTGACTTCCCTGCACTGCAGCCACTAAACAAATTGTACAAAATGTTTGTCTGTCTCACATTCCCTTTTCCGTCTCCCTCCAGGTTCCAGGAGATGTGTTATAAAGCCTACCTGGCCATCCGGCAGCATGCTAACCTCTTCATCAACTTGTTCTCTATGATGCTGGGCTCTGGCATGCCGGAGCTGCAGTCATTTGATGACATTGCCTACATCCGGAAGACGCTGGCCCTGGAGAAAAGCGAACAGGTAATAAGGCTTTTCTCTCTGCTCATATCCATTCTGTTCTTAGTTTGGGGTATTTATATTGTCTCAAGTCTCACATTTTGCTTTCTGAAACCTCTGCAAGATTATTGCTTCTACTTATGTATTGCTCTCATTTTTTCTGCTTTGTGCAGGAGGCGTTGGACTACTTTATGAAACAGATGAACGATGCTCACCATGGAGGATGGACCACCAAGATGGACTGGATATTCCACACAATTAGACAGCATGCACTAAACTGATCTCCTGCACACAAACAGAAACCACCAGTCCCACCATGGAGTATTTACTTCTGTCAGCCAGCTGTTCAAGTCCAAACCATGCAGCATTAGTCTTTCAAGGAATTTCAGACACCACGCACAGCTCATTGATGATGGAAGTTTGCAGCTTTTTAATTTTTTTCAAACACCATTTCTGTTAATTTAAACGAGGTTCCTGTTTTCTGCATTTTCTTGCCATTATCATCTGTCTTTTTGTGTGGTCTTGATGATGCCCTCACACTATCCTCTGCTTGTTCTGCGTCTACAAGAGAACGTTGTCCTCATGTCCTGGTGAAGATGTGCCCTACCTGGCCGATGCTTGTATCCTTGGCTACTATGTTTCTGCTGTTTTTTTTCCAGGGACAGGAACAAACTGGGCAACGAAGGAAATTGGACCCCTTCCCCTGCTGCTCTTGCAGGAAAAACAGAAATTGGACAAAACGGCGCAAAGAATAAGTATCTGCCAATCTATAAATGTAGCCACAAAGTAAGTTCAACTTGCTGCCCTTCTGCTATATTAGTGCTGCACTGTGGCTCCACCCCAGAAAGGATGTGCTTGGGAATTCTTTTTTTTTTACTCATCACTGCTGAGAAGATAGCGGGCACAAGGAACTGTCTAAATTATCTTACATAATATAAGTGTTAATCAAATTTGTTGTACAGTGCAGGATTACTGCAGTATGGGGGCTTCTATGATGACTACCACTGCACAGTCTTCCACCATCTTTGTGGTGAAGTTGCCCTTCTGAGCTGATTTGGTGTCAGCTTTTAACCCTTTGCGAGGAAGTTTCAAAGCTCAAAAACTGCAGAAGAGCCTCTGGGTTGTTTTGCACAGCTCTGCAGTCTCCCACGGCCTCAATGAAAAAGCACTCCACCCTTGGGAACATTTGTTGGTGGTGCAGCTTTAGACTCTTGCATAAACTTCAGGGTGATGATGCCTCTCCATCAAAAAACAGCACTTAGAAATACCAGAATAATATACAGATTTATTATGACTTTTTAAATTTATTTATGTATCTAGTTTCTTTCAGTTTCTACACAGGCAACTCTCTCTCCAGAAACACACCATTGTTTGTGTAAATACAGTTTTTTGTATTTGTGTTCACCTATTTGCTTCCCTCTAGCCTCTTCTGACAACGAGAACAACAACTCTCCCCTCTTTTCTCAATTATAGAGTTTTGCTCATATTCATAAATGAAGACTGCTGATGCATTTTTTGCCACCGTCACTTTTAAGTTAAACATCTCATTAGACCTTATCAGTAGTAGCCCAATTTGTTTTAATGTGGCTAGTTTGCAGCCCTACTTGGAATTTTAAGAGTAATTTGTTTGGCAATGCAAAATGGCGAGAGTCAAAGTGCCAGTCTCACATTTTATGAATAATGGGACCTATTTTAAGCCTCTGGCTGTCTGTTTTGACGGCAAGCAGAGGCACAGGGGAATGTCTCGTCTTCCTGTTGATAAAATGCCTTGGCGTCACAGCACAACACTCCACAACACTGCACACTGCTAAGCCCTACAAACTCTTTGTATTTGTATTTCTAGCCATGTTAGTTTGATGGTCTTTAGCATGCCCCCCTTTAGAATGTCCTTAAAATGTTGACTCATTGACAGTGCATTTTAACTTGTGTTTATCACACATTTGGTGGATACACCTTTCACTGAGCCCATGACCCTGCCAGTATTTGAGCCATGCCTTCTGTTGCCAGGCACCGTTAAAGCCATGCTCTACAACTTTTTGTTAGAAGCTTAAATTTTACAGATTTAAGCTTCAGAAACAGAAACATTTGAGCATTTATTTGCTGAGGAGCGAATGTAGTATTAGAAAAGAGCCCCTCGAGCCCCTGACGCCCTTACAGTGTACCTAGAAAGACATTTGGATGTGCCCATAACTAAATTATTATCTTAGTAACTCTACAGTATGAAACTCAGTCTGCCAGTTCAACTGTTGATTGTATTGAAAAGCCAAAGTTGTGGTCTGTTCTGATGTGGCGCACATGTGTGATGTCCTATTATTGCAGCATTAATGTCTAAAATGTATTTAATTGCTAACATGGACCTTATGTGCACTCATCTTTTTATTGTAGAAAAGGTTTCAGTCGTAGTCATCTGGACACTGTTTTCAGAATCAAGACGTTTCGGCTCCCATCCGGAAGTCATTCTCAATTGTGAAAAAATGGGACGGGAACTAGAAATTTAAGTCTATCAGAGTGTATTATCACCTTGGTCACGCCAATCACATGCATGCAATCACATGCTAATCAGGTACTTAACAGAAGAAGTAGATGCAGCCAGAAAACAATAGGCCTGATTACTGATTACTGGCCCATCTTGGAAACTATTAGGTCAGTTTCAGGTGAAACTAGCTATTAACAGATACTCAGGCAGATTCCTTCCTGAGGGCAGGGCTTATGAAACACAGAGTAGCTTAAATTTCTAGTTCCCGTCCCATTTTTTCACAATTGAGAATGACTTCTGGATGGGAGCCGAAAGTCTTGATTCTGAAAACAGTGTCCAGATGACTACAACTGAAACCTTTTCTACGATAGAACACTCCTGGACGAATGAGGGACTACACCGTCTCATCTTTTTATGTGTATGCCATTCATGTTTACTTTCTGTCAGATGCAGTGCCACTAAACATACAGTAGGTTATCAGCAGAGCGCTCTTCTCTTGTTCACTATTCCTTCTTTTTCTTTTCTTTTTCTTTTTCTTAACGTGCCAAATCAAGCATCACTGAGGCCGGTGAAAGCTAATGCTGGAATTGCATTATGCATTAATGCATATCAGTTACAGACTTTAAAAAGAGAAAAGAAAAAGCTTGGGGTATGCACTTACAAATTCTTGTTCTCAATGCCTTTTTGTCCAAAAGGACTCTGTAAGAAGAAACTTAGCCTAGTATGCATATTTCTCAAGCAGCATAACAGCAGTGTGTATGATGTACATTTTGAAGCAGCATTAAGCAGTATGTATGTACAGTTACAGCCAAACCCTTTTTTCTATGGGAGGCTTCATGTAGTGTTGTTATCTTCAGTATCCTTTCCCATGTATCCTCCAAACCGATAGTGTGTGTGCCCATATGCATTAATTGTCTTTCTGTGCAGGTTGCAGAGCTTCATTGGCTGGCCCCAATGAAAACCCACACTATGTATGTACATGTCCATGTGTCCGTGTGTGATGACACTTAACTGTTGAAGTGATGGTGTCTCTAAATGTTTTGTAAGCCTTTTTTTCCACTAGCTGGTCTGTGCCAGAGAAGAAAAACAAAAAAATTATCAAGTTTTTGCATCGTTTGTAAGGAAACAAACGAGGGGAAATGGAGGAACTTTTTTCATACATAAGTTGTAAATGTTTTACTTGAAATGTCATGAATCAGAACAGCTGTATTTTGTTGGTTTAAAGTTGAGATAGGGGGGTGCAGTGTCTATTTAGTACTGATTGTGAGAGTGTGTGTGTGTCTTATACTGTACATAAGCACCGAAGGTTGAAGCATTGTGCACAGGCTGTTTGTTTGATACTGGTAGTGAATGTTATTGATGCCACAGTCATGAATTTCAGAGTGAAGACACAATTACTTGAACTAATGAAGGACTTAAGTTTTGCTTGAGTTCAAATTTCTAAGATCAGGTGCTGTGAGAACTATGACGAAGTATCTTACAGGATTTAATAAAATTTAATAAGCTTAGATTTTCAGCCTCAAAATCATAAGAATGACGTCCAGCACCTAAGTGATAGTTCTCACATCTTCTCAGAGCGTGTTTGTGTGTCTGAAAGTTCTCCTGGTCCCTGACTTTGGCACTGAATTGGTGCAGGAATTCTGCAATAATTGTTGCACTAGTTTTTCCTCCTTTAAGTGGAGGCTTTGATGGCACCCGTGCTTTATCCCTTTTAACTGTCAAAAAGCTCAACAATGAAAACACAGGCCCATATATACAAATCTGCTTATCACAGGATCAAGTAAACTGGCTTTGTCTATTTTTGTTACTAAGCCAGCTTGTCTGACTGAGTATCACATAATGATACGTAATCATTGTACAAGAAAGGTGACGTTGAAAATGATCTTGTTTAAGCGCCTTATGTGTGCAGAGAAATACTTATAGATTTTCTGTGAAGTTTAACAGAGGAGGGGAATCCTATTCTCATTCATCTGCTCTTCAGTTTGCACCTGCTAATACAATCATATGATCTGAGATGATTCAGTCATATGATTCCAAGATGAACGGTGGACACAATAACATGAACACCCAGAGAATATAATGCAATTCAATGCAATATCCATGCAGTAAATACTACTTTTGTGAAGCTTATAGTGTTCTGTTTTTGATGACTGTTGTTACTGTTGGACAGGTGTTCACGTTATTGTGTCCACCAGCTGTATGAAAACGGGCCCTGATATTTAGTAAATACGGCCGCATATCGTCATCTGTGTTTCTTTCTGTAAAGCAGTTAAAACATTGTCAAGCCCACAGTTACAGACTGTCCTCATTTTAATACAAATTGTGTTTTTAGAAAGCCTTTGAATGGGGCTTTAAACAGAATGAATGTCGAGGGTTTTAAACTTTTGTGCTTACAAAAAAAAATCAGCATTGGATCAAAGAGCAAATATGACTAATCAGTTATTATTGATCATTTGTGATCATTTTTGAGGCTTCTAAAATGTCCCAAGTTTTCACTTGAAAGAGAAGTATTGGCTAAGTGGTCTGTGGTTTCATGCTCTTTTCTGTATGCAGTGCTCTAAAGTACATTTTAGTCTGTCACTAATATATTTCCAACACACCATGCTGTCAGAACCTTAACCTATACTATGAATGAATGTACAGTGGGCCAATGTATTGTTTTTCACAGCCTACCTGCATGAGATTGGGTAAAGATTAATATTCTTCTTGTTACATTGTGTTTTTTTAGTCTGCTAAGCGGCCATACCGATGTTTATAAATGAATGCCTTAAGTTTGCTCCGTGTAGGGACAGTTTCTAGGACATGTTCATCCTCACAATAACCTGCATTTTTATTTATATTGTATATTGTGTTTTATTTTGGCTCCCTGGTCACAGAGTAAAGGTTTGTACCCTGACTGACCGACTGGTCATCTGAGTGTTCTGTGAAGATGTACAAATAAATTTGTTAAACATTCACCCAGCTGTGTTTGCTCTTGCACTGTCCGCTCTTGCAATTTGATTGTACAGCCTCTTTACAAAATCTTACTTACTTAATGAATAATGTAATGTGTAGTTGAACAAGCATTTTTAAAAGTTTGGTCTGCCATGTTCAACCATAACTTAAATTATTGACTTTGTTTTATTTAAAGGGTCCCCACTGTTTATCTGTTTAAAAGGCGGATTGCTGAAAAGGGAATTTCAGAGAATTTTGATGTTTTTGTGGAGAAGACGACTGTCAGGGACTACAGTGCCAATGTTACTTCACAGGAAAATAGCTTAGTGTTTTTTTCTAAATTGTTTCACATTTGTTGCATTTTTTCCCCCAGCAAAATTGTGAAGTGAATCTGATTCCTTTAAAAACAACAACAACAACATTAAAAGACTGGAAAGATCATTTGGGTCACTAAAAGTGACTTTAAGTGACTGTTAAGGGATGTCATGGGACACAGTGTCAGGTGGGAAAACAGTGTGAACTCTGTATCTTGTGATAAAACAGAGCTTTATATTGTTTGTGGAAGGAGGTGATTACAGGAAATGTTTACTGAAAGAAAAGCATTTTTAATAGGAATTACTGATGAGCTGCATTTATATTCACACATAAAACCAGCACACAGAACAAAGTTTAATTTTATTTTCTTGCAGATTTTTCCCTTTGAGTGGCAGATTTCCATTGTGCTTTTTTCCATTTTCTCACATCTTTAATAAATGGACACTGAAGGCATGTAATCACTCATTACTTTGATTTACTCAAAGGAAACTGACATCAAACTGACACCGGTTTTCCTCTCTTAACCAGCAATTAATATGATAACAGCATCAGGCTCTCATCATTTCAGTCTTTTTTTCGCCCCAGTGCTTTCTGATGAATTACAGGGCCAAACAATGTGTTGCTTTTTCTTTTTTCCCACCTAAACTGGTCATTTTATTAACTTAACCCTTTTGCTTTTATAGTTTTAAATCTGCGTAACACCCCTGAAGATCCCTGCAATGCACCCCAGTATAATTGAGGACTAGTCTACAAAATACCAAAAACAACAAACATCTGTTGGGAGAGCATGACAAATAAGATTATTTTGAATACAAATGTGGTTCTCTTGAGGAAAACCTTATGCCACCAGGTCTGTATTACTGAAGGCCCTGTCTAGTCTGCTGTAGGCTGTGGGGAGGCCACCTCTATGGTTGCCTTCGTAGGAGCTGCAGGCATCGCAAGATCGACTGGATTGAAAGGTTTCCAGGGCTTGGACGGGCAGTGGAAGGGGTTGTCATTCACAGCTTCCGGGGCCACATCAGAGAAGACGGGCAGTTTGGAGACTGTGGTGTCCTCCTCAGAAGATTCTTTTTTAGCTGAAGCCTTGGAGGGGGTTGCTGTGGATGGAGATGAGGAGGGGGAGCCACGTTCCAACAGAATGTTCCTAAGTGGAGACCAGCCAGGAGGACGGCGCCTGGTGAACACCTGAAGAAAAGAATACAGTGTACAACATATGGATTAATGAGTAGACTGATAAACCTTTCTCATTGGCGTGCACCCATGACACTTTACAGTTGAAAACGTTTTCTGACTGAAGAAGTTTTTATTTTAGAGTGAAAGTCTAGCGTAGTTTATTTATTTATTTTAAGGACTGGCAGTAGAATGGTAGTCCTTTTTCTTCAGCATTGTTGGATTTCTAAAAGAGGCAAAATGCTGTTTCATGTATGACTATTTTGTGAAAAGTTGGTCTCACCGAGGGTAGTGCCCCTGGTTCACACTGTATCTGGGCCTGTGGGGGCTCAAGTCTCCATGGTGCGACATCCACTGTAGAGTTACAGTTAGCAAACTCCTGCACACATAAATACACACAGAGGGACACGTCACACGTCAGGCACACATTATGTCAGTAATAATATGTGTTTTGTTTTCATGTTTACCAAATTCTCTTCATCAGGGACACAGAGATCATTGAGGTCCTTGTGTTCGGCCTTGGCGCAGGTGGTCTTCTTCATATCAAATCTCAGCTTGAACCTGAAACCTGCAACCACCTACAGGGATACGTACAGAAAGTAGGTAGAAATGAAACAGAAATTACTCCACTGACATTCCTTCCACTTCCTCTCCCTTCATATCACCCAGTCTCTACCTGTCTGGTGGCGGGGCCGACATTGTGCAGGGTGAACAGGTGAGTAGAGTCAGAGATCGAGTTATACTTGGAGATGGAGACGGAAAGAGGACCCTTAAGATCCTCTGAGTTCTCATCAATGTCCACAGGGCATCCCAAGCAGGAAGCTTTCTCTGGAATGATGTAATCATCTGGAGAGGAGAAAGATTGTGAGCAGAGATAAAGTAAGAAGGCAAAAGGAAGGAGACAGCAGATGGTTTGTGGATCAGGATGTGCGCGACATGATACGCGTGACCTCATAAATGTTGGGCTTTTTAAAAAAACAGTCCCTCAAGGATTTCGAGGGCTTTTTTCTGGGATTGTTGCGGCCTAAAATGCCTGATTTCACAGCAGCTTTTCTAAAAAATTGCAATGCATGTTGTGATTTTTTTTGCCGTTTTTGGCAACGAAATTTGCAAGTGAAAAATAGTTGTGATTTTTTTGTATAATTCATTAAAAATCGAAGGCAACTTGTTCTAGTGAGAATAAAACAGCACTGTTCTAAGCGTTCTAAGAAACTTTATCAAAAGGGCTCAGGATTACAAAAATTCTAACAAAATATGCTTTATTTGTAATTGAAGAAGGGCACCTGGAAAGCAGAAAAATCATTTTGGAGCTCAAACTCAGTCAAAACAGCAAGCACAAAATTATAAAATATTAAAATGCACAGAACATTGATACATGTCAATGACAAAGACAAACCTTGTATTCTTTTCAGTTTCCGTGACAAAATAAAAACACATAATAATAATAAATAAATAATAAAACATTGAGCCGGTTCAAAAGCTAAAGTGCATAGAACCTCACGGTAAATACAGTATAAAACAAATTATCTCAGCGCCTTCATCTAAATATGCTCATAAAACTGAATAGCTTCATTTAGTTCATGTTGATAGACATCCATAACAATGCAAAACCCTGCTTTCTTCTGATTACCATCACTGAATGCAAAAAGACCCCTGCAGGCTTAAGACGTTTCAGCTCCCATTCGGAAGTCATTCTCAATTGTGAAAAAATGGAACGGGAACTCAGAAATTTAAGCTACTCTGTGTTACATAAGCCCTGCCCTCAGGAAGGAGTCTACCTGAGTATCTGTTGATTAGCTAGTTTACCTGAAACTGATCTAATTGTTTCCATGATGGCCCAGTAATCAGTAATCAGGCCTATTGTTTTCTGGCTGCACCTCCCTCATCACTGTTAAGTACCTGATTAGCATATGATTGGCGTGACCAAGGTGCTAATACACTGTGGTAAACTTTGGGCAGATTGAATCTCAGACCACCATTTCTGTTCAAAGAGAGGTTTTCTTTTTTCACAAAAATGGCTTCCTAACACCCCGTTCAAACCAACTCTTCTCTCTACTTGGAATCCTCACCTCGCTGTCTTCAAATGTGTGGTTTGTAGCTGAGTTGGTTTAAACGGGGTGTCAAGGAAGCCATTTTTGTGAAAAAAGCTTAAAGCTTAAATTTCTGAGTTCCCGATCCATTTTTTCACAATTGAGAATGACTTCCGGATGGGAGCCGAAACGTCTTGATTCTGAAAACAGTGTCCAGATGACTACGACTGAAACCTTTTCTACGATAGAACACTCCTGGACGAATGAGGGACTACACCGCCCTCTGCAGGCTTAAAAGTTAAAGTGCACAGAACCTCACAGGAAACATTCAGCATCATTTATGTTGAAAGATGCCAATAACAAAACTTTATGCTTGTACTCCACACCATGTGAAGAATAAATCTAAATCTGAATCCAACATTTTCTTAGCACTTTCATCTACATCTGCTCATAAAACCAAACCATTTAATTTATGTTGACAGATATCCATAACAAATAATGCTAAACCCATAACTGTAAACAAGTAACACAATGCATAAACAAAATGAAATGATGCAGGCTCAGTCAATAAATGTAAAAAACAAACCAAAAAAATCCTGAAACCTGACTAGGCCTCAATGTCCTCTATGTCCTCCTAGGAATCTTCCTCCACTTCAAAAGCCCCACTGGTAAGCCGTTGGTTGTGGTATAGGAAGACCAAGGCTTTGAGGTTGTTGTTGCTTGTAATTGATCTCCTTCAGCTGGACAACATCAGCTTATAGATGCTGTTGCTTCGTTCAGCATCTGCTGAATTTATAATGACATCTTTGGCCAAGACATGGGAAGCCTCTCCTGCAGCCCATCCCAGAACACATCCAAATCCACCACTCCACACGTTGAAGCTCTGAGGGCTGCTGGACCCCGGAGGATGAAGTAGGCTTCCAATTCATCTCTAGGAACCATCACTGAAGCCTGGGATGTATTTGTAGCTGTACACACTGTCATTCATAAACGCAGTGTGACGAGGATCAAACACCCTGACCTCTTGAAGGACATTAATGGCAGGTTGTCCATCTGACATGTACTTGCTGAGTTTCTCCTCTGCATTGTTGTATGCCTGTTCCACTGTGTTGAGGAAGTGTGTCTTGACAGCAAAAGATAGGTCAAGCCCCTCAAAGCAATGGACACATTTCATACTGTAGCTTTTTATTTGCAGCAAAGTTTATCTGCAGTTCCTCCAGGTCAAAAATCTGCTCTGGAAGATGTCCAGAAGCTGAACGATTACTTTGCACTTGCTGATCTGGACCTGCAGACTTTGAGCCATATCTGGATTTTGTAGCATTTGATGTAGTCTCTCCACAGACTGTGTGTGCTTTTACACATCTATGAATAGAATAACAAATGAGTCAAAATTGTGTCAATTGTGTCTGGATGCAACAGCCTCTGTCATGGTGATTTGGCTTGCCCGTTGTCCATGTGTTTAAGGCATTCTCCGGGTGTGTTTTGCAGTAGAAAAGTGTCAATCGATGATTTTCGTTTGTGTTCCACCACAACGTTGCAAATAGTTTACCCCCGCAACATCAGGGAATTGCCTTACACGGTCTTTAGCAATAATTTTTGTTGGTAAATGTGAGACGTTCGCGTCACACATGTCTGCATCTTCACAACCAGAAACAAGGAATTGAGTTTGGTGACATATTGCAGGAAACTACGATGATTGAGGAAAATCGCGGAAAATTTGGGCAAAATTGCAAGGTCGCGCAGAATTCACAGGGATTGGTTGAATTTGCGTTAATTGTTGCGATCGTGACATTGCAATTTCCTTCCTTAATCCATGCAGGTAAAATACTAAAGCAACTGATGTAACAGTCAGTATAAACCATGCATTCAAGAGCAGCCCTTATTTCCCATCACTGCTACTTCATGGTAGTGTTAACTTTGGTGCTAGGATACTGATTAGCATAGATTTATAAAGTGCTTTCCATTATGAAATAAGTAAAACATAATAAACAGATACAAATAGCACTCAAGATTAAAACATTAAGATAATAAGAAAGGTAATGAGGTTAAAACCAGCACAATCAAATCAATTAATGAAAATAATCCTGTAACGAAGCTACTGTAACAAAGAGTTTCCCTACAGGGATCAATAAAGTATTTCTGATTCTGATTTCTGATAATATTTAAATTGAACTGAAAAGTTTCACCAAATGTAAGAAAATAAGAGATGTGTGATGGAGAGACACTAGTTGTATACAAAGTTGAATTATGTCTTTAAAGGTTGTTCAAACTCTTTGCCATGAGTTTGCTTTTCTAATATCTTTAAGTAAATTAGTAAAAGAAAGCCACATTCTCACCTTTCCTGTGAGTGGGGGTAGTGATTTCTAATAGATTAGCAAAAGATGAGCTGAATGTGCATGATGGAACATAGAATCGTTCAAATTCTGCAATAAAATATCGCCCAAGTCAAGTTACAGCTCTTTGTGTGCAAGAAAGCAACTATAAAATTATTTATTTTTTACAACCTGATAGACAAGTGCATAGGAAAATGAAAGCGTTGAATTCTCAATGAAACATTGGAAGAATAATGTTTTAGTAATGCTGCTGGCATAGTCCAGCTCTAATGACCTCTTACTTCAGTTTTGATCCAGGTAAACATATAGTCTAGTCTATGTCTTTTTTGCATGCGTTCTTCTTCCTTGTAAAAACCTGGCGTCTACATAAGTTAGATAAGATAGATAAGTTTAATGCATTAGGATCATCAGGCGTGGTTGAAACATAAAAATGAGCATCATCAGCATATAGCATATGTGATAATTGATGTTACTGTATGTTGTCTTGTCAAGTAATATTAGGACTAATTATTCATATTCATATTATTCATATGGGGGTAAATCTAGCTTTATTATTGCATGAAGAAAGTGCTGATGCTCCATCCAGCCTGTTTATTTACCTATTTTAACACCACAGGCTTCAAACCACACAACTTTTATTTCTTTGAGGCCATACCCCACTGAAGCAGTTAAATACTGCTTTAATACACAAAGGAAATTTCCAAGCTGAGCCTTAAAAAGTTGCAAAACATTTTGGAAGCTGAACAGAGAAAATTTCTATTTACTGTAGGCTGACAGTGAGCTGGTTAGGCAAACAGATGAAAGTCTAGACTGTCATTGCCATTTATGGTGTTATAAGTTAATATTGTGCTCTCCCTATCTGCAGGTAGTGTTGATATATTACACAATCAGCCCCTCTCTGTAGGCCTATTAATGAGCCACTGGTTCTGCGGTTAATGTCTTAAATGAGGTCCCACGTTGAAAAAGTTATTTTTAAATAATCTTTCTTATTGAGAGTGTTTTGAAAGAATCTTTAAACTTTGTTCAAGTTCCTGGCAAAGTAAAATCACTTGCCCCTTCAGTGTCCCAGATTATTTCTCACTGCTGAAAACATGAGACAAGGCAAGCAAAAGGCTTTATCTTGTATTCTGACTTTCTGTACTTTTGGTAATATTTCATGGAATAGTTAGAAATTTTAGTTTATATGCTATTTTGCTTTCTTGCCGAGAGTAAGAAGAAAAGATTGATACCACTCTCACGTCTCTACAGCAAATACGAAACTACAGCCAGTGGCCAGCTAGCTTAGCTTTGCAGAAAGACTGGAAAAAAAGAGGAAACAGCTAACCTGGCTCTGTCCAAAGGCAACAAGAGCTTACTAAAGCTCCCTAATTAACATGTTATCTCTTTTATCTAATCCATACAAAAGCCAAAGTATAAAAATGTCAAGTTGTGGTTTTACTGGAAGTGATATGCTGGACTATTGGGTTGGGCTGGGAACAGTTGCCAGGCAACCAGTGGACACTCCAGGAAGTCACTGCTCCAGGTCAAGAAATAGTACAGCACATAACCCCCTGTAAAACCACAACTTGATTAGCTTAATCAATTAAGTTTAATTAACTAATTAATTAGTGAGCTTTAGAGATGCTGGTTGGCAGATTTTGTTACCTTTGGACAGAGCAAGGATCGCTGTTTAAGTTAAGTTAACTGTCTACTGGCTCCAGCTTCATATCTAACCTACTGTAGAGACACGAGAGCGGTATCAATCTTCTCATCTAACTTTCTGCAAGAAAGCAAATAAGCCTATTTTCCCAAATGTTGAACAATTTTTTTAAGTAAAATTCTGCTAGTTGTACTTGTGTTGTAACTGTTAAATAACAGGTTGGTTTATCCACCCAAATCCTAATGAGATAATCCTGTTCATTCATTCACTCACCGAGCAGGCAGTCCACCTCTCTAGTGTCTGCTTTGGTCTCTGTCATGTAGACTGTGGCATTGCATGAAATTGGCTTCTGGAGGAATAACAGGATGATGTTAGGATTGTGATTTGTGTTGTTAATACTGTATAATCCAAACTTTTATATTAACTATTGCTACCAACTTTAAGCAATAAAAGGTCCTCCAATCTCTCCCAGTTTTTGACTACACAGGAAATCTATAGCTTTCTTTAAGCATAAGTATCTACATTAGAGATGATTATATTATATTATATATTGTTTTTTCCACAGACATGAATGGAGGGTCACTGCAAAGTTTACATTTGTGACGAACATGAATATCAGTAACTGTATTTAATCTCATCATTTTTACCCTGCGTCCAAAAAGAGAATAGTTGCAGTCTGTCCAGGGTGTGTTGCCCTCAGCTAGACAGTCACTCCTCCTGCTGGTGAACTGCAGCGAGTACACCGAGTCTGAGCCACTCTCTGACTGTAGATAGACACACACACACACACACACACACACACACACACACACACACACACACAAAATCAGTGTGTACCAGAGGTCAAAGTGTCTGAACATGTTTTCCTAGAATTTCTTGGTATTCATCCCACAGTTTAAGTTCCTCTTGTTTTATCACCTTCCAGTTTCAGCTCTGAAATGTGATGTGTGGATTTTTAATGGAAGGAACAACCATCAGATCTATTCACATCTGAATATTTAACACAACACTATATTCAATAAACGTTGATTTACTTATAGAAGAACGACTTTGAATTACTGGCACATTACATCAATTTTGTGCAACTTTATACTTTCACTTAATTTCAGATGGAAATATTGTACTTTTAAAATGCTACATTTGTACACTATATTTGTCTGGCAGGCACTGTAGGTATTAGTTATCGCTATTATTATTATTATTATTATTAAGGCTATACAGGAAAAACATGCAACAAGCTCATAAAATTGTATGCATTGGCAAGTGTAATTAAAACCACTGAGACATAAAGGCAGAATTGGTATGAAAATTATGTTTTTGTTCATATTTTCTATAGGCAGTATTAAACAATCAAGAATTAAAATGTTTCGTTTTGTACATTAAACCGTTATTTCTGTTTGATTTGTAGTGACTGTTTGAGTCTTATAAGGGGTCTTGATGACTGTATACAAATATACTGAGACCAAGCAGGTCAGGTGAATATGCAGAAAGCCACATCTTTTTGCAATCACTGTACCTTGCTGGCTGTTAGTATCTGAAAGAGTGCCAGCTTGTGTCCGGTGCTCAACCTCTCATTGAACTTGTGCACAGCGCTGTTGACAGCCTTCTCTACCGATGGGTCGTCACAGAAGATCAGGACGCCGGGCTGGACCTCAATTGCATCCTGGAAGAGGAGAATTATGACGAAAACAGAAGAAAATGCATTTCTGCTGCACAAGATTAGGTCTGACTTTTCTCCAGTCTTTGCTTTTGCTTGTAAAATGCTGACAGTCTTAAATTTTCAGGCCTATCATTTTGTTTTTAACTAAACCATCTGAGAAGGCAAAGTACTCTTTGATCAAAGTGTTGACAGCTCATAAACATATGCAACCTGTGACAAGCAGTGGTGGAAAGTAACAAAGTACATTTACTCAAAACTTTTGTACTTCACCAGAGTATTTCCATCTTCTGCTACTTTATACATCTACGGCACTTTTTTCTCCCCTACATTTATCTGACAGCTATATTTACTAGTTACTTTTCAGGTTAAATTTTACATACAAAACATATGATCATCTTATGGAATATGATGCTTTGCCATAGATAAACTGCCCAAACGTATATGAGGTAGTTAAACTTAACTACAACATTAAAATGCTTTTTACATGTTATTGCATTACTAATATGAATTCAATTATATATATATATTGAACCCTCAAGCTCCCAGGCCTCTGATAGAGGACCCGAGCTCGAAGGATGAGACCACCCGCGGAGGGTGAAGGACAAAGTTTTTTATATCTTCTAAAGGGACGATTTTGCTGCTTAATGACCACTTTTACTTTTGATACTTTAAGTACATTAGTGCTGACAATACCTGCATGAAGGACCTGTAATGGAATATTTTCTTGGTGTGGTATTGCTACTTTTAATTAAATAAAAGACCTGAACACTTCTTCCACCACTCTGTACGTTGACATTGCTTCATTTTAAAGGGTCACAGGCCTAAAAAGGTTGTGACACATAATGATCCAAATTTGTAGCCGTCAGATAAATCATGCTTGTAATCCAATGATGGAAATAAGTAACTAAGTATATTTACTTACAATTTTGAGAAACTTTATTTATGTAGTATTCTGATTTTATGCTACTTTATGTTTATCCTCCACTACATTTCAGAGGAAAATATTTACCTTTTTAATCAGCTACATTTATCTGATAGCTACAGTTACTGGTTACTTTTCACATTACCATTTGCAAGAAACGTGAGCAGCTTACAAAATATGATGCATTTTTATAAAGTAGTTTAGCAGTTAGCCCCACTTCCACAAGCGACAACATTAAAAAGCTGCATACAAGATACTGCATCAATAATAATATCCATTTATATAATACTGTATATATAATATAATAACCTAACAGTGGCCATATTGCATTATGAGTACTTTTACTTTTGATACTTTGCTGCTGATTCTGTTCTTTTACTTAAGTAAAGTTCTGAATTACTTGTAATGGAGTATATATTATAGTGTGGTATTACTACTTTTACTTAAGTAAAGGACATGAACACATCCACCACTGCTGTAACACTTTGCAGCCTAATAGTTAAACTGTTCTCACGGTGTAATCTAGATTTACCAGAATACCAGAAAACCAGTTAGAAGTTATGATTACCTGCCCAAAGACTGAGCTGTGGAGGCACAGGAGGCCCAGCACACACAGCCCCACTCCGCTCCTCATCGTCTGATCCTGATGGATGTTTGACTCTGCTCTGCTACAAGGAAAATAAATGGCAAATATCACACCAGTTCATGAACACTTTCAGCCACAGTTTATCAATGTAATGTAAGTGCATTTCATGTCCAAACTCTGGCAGCGTTAGCTGGATCAATCTCAGATTTCCTATTTGTGGCTGTAAAATTCCAAACAGTTCTTTAATGTAAAAACTTAGTGATACAGTACTTACAGTTTCTGCAGGTGGAGGCCTGCTGTCGATTCTGCCAGGCTTGAAGAGGAAAAACTTAAATCCTCTCCACACAAGGATGGACGACTGAGTGAAGTTCTCCTGAAACTGTAGGTGGAAATCCTGAGAAAAATGACAACACACTGATAGACACATACACAGAGGACAGGAGGGCACAGAGGACACACATACACACACACACACACACACTAAGGCTCAAAACGCTCAGTCGGTAAAAGGAGAGTAAATGTTTGCTGTTTTGTTTGCCCTCCTACCTGTCGAGTCAATACAACAATCAGTATCAGAGAGACAGGAGAACATGTAAGGAGATGAACTTACTTCCTTCATTAGTGACTTTGAAAGAGTAAAATCTCTCCTACCTCCACACACACATACTCACTAATGAAACCACTTAAAGTTTATTTGCACTGACTGTATAGTAGCAAAATATTTAGGTAGTTTAGGAGCCTGTGTGTGTGTGTGTGTGTGTGTGTGTGTGTGTGTGTGTGTGTGTGTGTGTGTATGTGTGTGTGCTCAGTGTATGTTTTGTGTGTTTTAGCTGGTACTTTGTCCTTCTCGACCTTTAGCCTTCACCACTCTGATTTCCCCACTGCTCCTCTGTGAAATGCAGTGAAATGTGCTCAGATGTTACACTCCATATTATAGATGTATCATACAGACATTGTGTTTGCCTTGTCTGTGTTCACCAAGTACAGCAACTTACCTGTGAACTGATGACAACATGCTAAAATCTTCCATGTGTCCCTGGCTGATTCATGGCTCTATTGCACTTAAGGAACCACTTTAGCTCCATCATGTACAGCTCTGTAATGATAGATACAAAGTAAGTCCTTACATATATTTTGGAGGCCGTAAAGAAAAAAAGAATTGTGATTGTGTAAAAATCTAGAAAAGAGCAGATTTATAAGAGCATAATTCTGCCCTCTTGTGGTTCCACATGCACCAAGAAATACGGCGCTATTAGGCATCACATCTACACTATAAGCCAGTGGTTCCCAACATAGGGGTCGAGTTAAATCTGAGTGGCCACAAGATGCAGGAGAGGAGAGGCGAAAAAACTGATTCCTAGAACAAAAAGTCTTTCTTATTTTTTAAAAACCTTCCTCTAATCTTTGATTTTTTGTCTTTTGAATTATTGACTTATTTCACCTCTTCAGGACTCTAAGAAACATTCAAATAAAAACAAATAAGTTCAATTTTAGATGGGTTGAGTAAGGCAAGGCAATTTTATGTATATAGCACATTTCGTTACAGGTAAACTCAATGTGCTTCACGTTAAAGTGCATACAACAACAAGTGAGATTATAATAAATAAAATACATACAATAACACCATCTGGGTGGTCCTGAATGTCCCCCTCCTGGTGCTCTAAGCAAAGCAAAACACTGTTGACCCTGATCTGAAAGAAACCACACATGTAGCTTTTAGCTCTGCTGTGTTGTGTATCTGCTGACTGCTAATTAGAAGAAAACCTTATATAATATTTAAAAATATAACATGTACATTTACTAGCGTTCATCTTTTAACTTGACCCTTAGAAGAGCAAGATGTGGACTGAGATTACTGTTGCTGTACAGTAAGGGACTTCATTAGGAGTTTATTTTATCATTATAGTATGTTTTGTAAAGTTAGAGTTATGTGCAGACTAGTCTTTGACTCATCAGCTTTTCCCACAGGCCGAGAGGATCAATAGTCACCATCGGAGGTGACATTTCAATGCTGAGAGAAGCAGCGGCCTCTACACCGCCTCCTGTGACACTTCACTTCCTCTGCACGGTTTATTTAGGTGTTAAGGTATTCAACAGTTTCACATTCACAAGTCAAACCACAACTGCAGCACTCATACTGCCCTTATCATCTAGGACTGTAGCATTATACTCTATTCTATTATTTTCTTTACTAACTATGAAGCTAAGGGGTCACACAGTTGGGTGGTCTCTTTTCTTCCTGGCTGCTATTATTCCAGGTAAGTTTGATAATATTCAAATCTTATTTCGCCCTCAGATAATGGACTCTAAACTCTCTCGGCAGACTGTTCTTTGTCTTCTCTCTGTAACTCAAAATATTCTGTATTTAATGGGAGACTTTTGACAGAGGAATAGTGAAGGGTTCCACACCCTTACCACCCAAGTTTTTCACTTTGAACTCCCATTCTGTATTTATGTGCACACATGAAAGAAGGTCAATAATGATGGGAGTGAATCTGTGATTGGGACATTTCTAATGATTATTTATTCATTTATCTTTGATAGTTTGAAATGAAATGGTGGACTTCATAATGTTGTGTTAACTTCTCTTTAAAGAATGATATTTCCTTGTATGATGTGAGCGCTGTCTGTTCTGTGAAGCTATTCTGGTTTCCTCTCACACACAGTCATCTTTGGTTTGGTGGTCTTTAGTGGTCTCACATTTTCCATCTTACTCAGTCTGTAGTTTAACAGACATCAACATGTGATATGACAATGATCAGAGCCATTTCATGTAGTACAGCATTGATAACACTACATCAAATATTTTAGAAATGGAGGTTGTTAAAGATAAGGAAATTTTGTCAAAAAATGTGAAAAATTCAATTCAGCTTTCAAGCTGTTTTTTTAATTAAGTGCCATTGTTAAAAGACTGCAATTGTGACACCTAGGTGTAATTACTGTAGACAAAGGTCAAGACTCATTTTTACTATATAATTACATATCCCAAAAATGTATTTTCAGTCGTGTCTTGTTGAAAAGTGGACAAAGCTGAGAACAAAAATGTTAAATGGGATTTTTCCATTGGCTTTACACTTTCTGCAACATTTGCTGTTCCAAGAATCTGTTAACCCTCATCCTACCAACATATTTAACATACAAGGACTACCGACAAGAATAAACTACTGTAAGAAACAACCATCATAGCAACTCAAAACATTATTAGTTATGTAATTAATTTCATCTGAAAAAATACATGAGCTTCTCCTTGCATACCCCTCCTTCTGGCCCTCTCATGTCCTGATCATGCTCTGATTGCATGTCAATCGCATGCATGACACACTATTTTACAGTCTTATCTTGTATAACACATAAACATTGAATTTGATAGCCATAAAACATTTTATTATAAAAATATGTATTGTCGACAGAGCACATGAGATAATCTGTCTCCTTCTAAATGACTGACAGAGTGCCCCTACCCTCCCGATGGTGTTAAATTAGAACCCATGGCAAACATGAAGTCAATAAATAGTTCCATCTATTAAAACTGCATAGGCAGAATTGGGTGCTTTTGTCTGGGGTCAAATACATTGGTATTTTCAAAAAGCACTAATTCAAACAGGAACAGAAAACAAGAGATGATGTCATTAGGAACAACTTGATTGACAAAGTCATAAAAAATTGGAATAATAGAATAAAGCACCTGTGGGATATGACAAAAAGTATACCTCTGGGGTCTGCTGTTGCCCATCGGTAGGATGAGGGTTAAAGCTCAAATTTTTTTAATAGGAATTTGCCCCACTAAGGTATAATATATACTAAGACTCGTCTGGCATTATTACCTATTCTTGTGGCCCTGTCTTTTAGATGGGCCCTGCGTCAAAATCCACTTTATATTCTGCTCTAATGGTGAATATTCCTCATTCAAATTGTGTTTAATCAGATTGTAATGCAGTTATTGACACACAGAAAACCTGGAGCCATGTGATATATTCCAGCATGTTGAAGTGCTGACTGGTTTCTGGGTCTCTGGACAATTAACTAAATTGCATGTGTAGTCTGCTGTGTGCACTGGACTTAATCTTCTTCCCATTTTGTGCCATAAAGCAATGCAGCAGTTTGCAAACTACAAACTAATTTATTTATTTTGAAATGCAAGCTTTGTATATAACAATAAAAAAATCAGGTGATAAACACACATTGAGAGTGACATGTCTCTTCCTTCACCAGGTCTCCACCTCCAGAGAAATGGCAGCTCCGTCCAGCCTGCCTCTGACTCTGAGCTGCCCTCTGAGGCTCAGATCTACCAACCGGTCTTGCAGCCCTCTGAGGCCATTCCTCCAATAGGTACACACCAACGCCAGACCAGATTTATTACAAAAGCACCAGTTTCTGTAGCCCATCTATTGTAGAAAGAATCACAAAGATGTTGATAAATTGGCATGAGTAGTGACAGATATAAGACAAGCTGCAGTATAAGAGCATAAACGCAGTATGAAGCACACAAAACTGAAATATATACAAGCATTTTCTGAAGAAAATACCCGTTGCTATCATGCTGATTGGCTCGATTTTTGTGTAGCTTTTTGAAGATGGTTGGCACTGTGAACATGAAAACTCATTAACGTGCTTTGTAACCTAAAGGCTGTGAAAGCTGTTACTGGAAGTAAATTTCCACTCGATAGCTGAGATATTTCAACAACATAGCTGTCTATAGGATTTCTTATTAAACTTAACTTTAATCAATAATAAAAGTTTAAAACAAATTACACACAATTTGATATGTGAAACATCTTGTTAGCATAAAAACTGTGAGATACAATCTAAAAAAATAAAAAAAATTCTATTGATCATTAACTATTTACATTTTGACATATTTGACAACACTAACAATGCCAGTATCAGATACATGCAGTGTAAAGCCCTACATTTACAGCATTACTAGGACATAACACTATTGCATTCCCTTGAGATAATACATTAATTATCTGCACCACAGTTAGTTTACTTGCATTTTAAGATAACTGGGTTCACAGTTCAGTTTTACTGTAAAACATTAACAGTGTAAAAGGAAAGTAAAAAAATGTGGTGGCTTCGCTGGCTGCAACAACACAATCACATCTTTTCCTCATGACTCATAGAGAACTTCAAGTGTGACAGTTGGTAAAGACTGAAAGTGACAAAATAAAATGTTTGGAAGTTATAGATAATATTACATAATAATTGTGTGCAACTTAAAACTTACATTACATTTGGTATTTGTCTGGTGTATCTGTGTGTGTTAATGTATGTGTGTGTGCTTTGTGCACAGGGACCTACATGCTGAAAAACCTTGCTGGGAAACCCTGCATCAAAGCCACCATGGGAGTAGAGTACATTGTCATCGAAAAGAAGGTTAGAGGCTGTGACGAGCTCAGCACTGTGTGTGTGTGTGTGTGTGTGTGTGTGTGTGTGCATCTGTCAGGGTTCATTTATGAATAGTGTGCTGTGTGTTTGCTGTATCTGTGTAATTTTCTAATATTTCAGCACTTTTTGCAGAAAGTGTGTGTTTGTGTCAGCGTCTCTTTGTGAGGTGTCACAAGTTGGTTTCACTGTTCAAACTGTTAAAATCTAAAACTGCCATCAGCTCTTTTTTAAAATAAATGAAAAACGTGCATTCAATTGACATATTTACATATATATGCATACCCTCACACTGTATGTCTCCAATGTAAGTGATGAGTGTTATTAGAGTGAAAAGTTTGGCAAAAGTTAAAAAATAAATAGAGAAGAAACACTGACTTGTCTAATGATATAAAGTATTTACCTCCTGTGTGCTTTCAGAAGACTTGGTATTTCAGCCTGGACCCCTCCAGGGTCAGCACCAGTGGTTACTGTGGCAAAGAAACTGCTCTTCTCTCTCTCACACTGCCAGACAATGCTGCCAGTCTGCAGGTCACCTTCAGGAAGGTACAACACATTTAACAACAAAACTCACATATTCCTTTCTGTGTGAAGTTTGCATGTTGTGGAATGCAACTAAGTACTTTTACTCAAGAACTGTACTTAAGTAGCTACAAATTTGAGGTACTTGTACTTTCCTTGAGTATTTCCTTTCTACTTCTACTCCATTACATCTCAGAGGCAAATATTGTACTTTTTACTCCACTACATTTGTCTGACAGCTTTAGTTACTTGTTACTTTTCATATTAAATTTTTTCATACCCTTCTTGTCCAGTAAAAAAACATATATCTCCAAATTAGGTGATTTTGAATTAGATTTTTCTGATAAATCAAAGTATTTATTGGTGGGATGAGAAGATTCTTCTACTTCTTATGTTAAATAAACTATTTTAAACCCCCCTTGGATTAGCTGGAAAATGATATGTCAATGCAACAAACATATGATGATCCTATAGAATATGATGCATTGCTGCAGATTAAACTAACAGTATATGAAGTTGTTCAAATTAGTTCAAGCTTAAACTACTATAGTAAAATGCAACACACACATTAATGCAGCAGTAATATTAATCCAGAAATATCAGATAGTAAAACTCTGACAGGGACCATTTTACTGCAGAATGAGTACTTTTACTTTTGATATTTAGTAAGTAAATGTTGCTGATAATACTTACATACTTTCACTTACTTAAAGGTAAGCTTTTAAATGCAGGACTTTTAATTGTAGATAAGTATTTTCACAGTGGGGCATTCAGAATCAGGAATACTCCGAAATCAGAAATACTTTATTGATCCCCGAGGGGAAACTCTTCAATTATTAATACTATTAGTAAGGGATCTGAGTATTTCTTCCACCACTGCATGCAGGTTAGGGTAACTGGCAACTGTAAATTCATGGTAGGCATCATTGTGACGCTGAATGGTGGTCTGACTTTATGTGTTCAGGGTGTCCAGAGACATTTAACACCATACTGCACATATTCCTGTAATGCAAAATAATCAGTAGCTCATGTTTTTACCTAGTTTAACAACCATCTGTCTTTTTTATTTAAACATTTGTTAACTGTTCACATCAACACGCGATGGGAAATTCAGTTATGTCAAGAAAAACAGTGATATTTCAAGTTTTAAGAAATCACTTTGTCTTTTGCTCTTTATGGAAAACAAAAAATCAAGAAATATAGTGTCCACGTTAATTTCATTCAAACTACTGTAGTCATAGGAACATAATCCATTCACACAGCGCATCCGTGAGTCTTCCAGGTTCATTAGATCAAAACGTTCACAACAAATGATGAAATGATTTTCTTTTACTTGGAAAAAGGTGTATATTTTTCCAGAATTTCAGGGGATTTCATCTTCAATATCTGTATTTTTGCCTCCAGGAAAAGAATCTTTTCTATGTTACCAAGCTGACTGTCCATGTGTCTCCTCTTCCTGTCTGCCAAGGATGTGCAAGTAAGATCAGAGAGCAAGAGAAAAAGAGAGAAGGCAGATAACATACAGCTGGTATTTCTGATTTGGAACAATGACCTGCAAACACTGAGAATGTAATTGTCCCTGTCTTACATCCTCTTCCTCCCAGATAAGACTTACTCGGGTTTGGTGGCCCATGACAAGCTCTTCACAGCAGCCAATGGGCAGAGCTTCAAGTGCAAATCTGAGAATCTGCTTCTGATGTCGTCTGAGCTGCAGATCAAGCTGGTTCCTCTGCAGATGCAGGCCTTCACTCTGCCCAAAGGACAGTATGGAAAAGGTGACTGAGCTGTCATTTGTGTTCAGTGATGCAGGGGTAAATGCTCCACAAATTTAAATGAGTGTAGGTGGTTTAATCCTTCTCTATTAGATACATATATATAAGCTGCTAACACTCTAATAAATATTATTGTTTTGTGAAGACAAGGACCAAATTCACAATGCTCGGTTAAAAGTAAACCAACACTTGTATAGCACACAAGTTGATTGATTTATAATTCTCTTTATTGGACACCTTCAGCTAAGCATAATGGTCTTGTCGGTGCTTCCTCTCTGGTGTTCATACCAAGTAAAAACACAAATAAATGAATATGCAAGTTTTGCAAGTTTTTTCATGCATAAAATCACATACATTTTCATATCCATAAACCTTTGTGTGTTTTCAGCCTGTTTTCTACAGCTGGATCAGGTTATGGTCTTGCTTTAAAACACTTTTAAAAACATCTACAGCTGCCAAAAGCAGAAAATTGTGCCAGATAAAATAAATAACATCTGATGGAAAGCCTGGTTGGTGACCCTTTTTTATTGAGAAGCTACGTCTGTCTGGATATACTGTGAGCATCCCATTTTTGAGGATGAGATTTTTGCAAGTCAGAAATGGTTTTGGACGGTGTGATAATTTGTCCCATTGGACAGTGAGAATCTGTTTCAGAAAGAGTAAATCTACTGAAACTAAAGCTAATGGTTTGGTGAAGCTGTGCACGATCATAAACGATGGGAGACAATTCTTCTAAAAGCAGTGGACCTATTTCTTGGAACAGGATACCTGAGTGGTTCAAGTGATTAATGAAACACATAAACAAGAATTAAAAATCAAAGTACTGCCACAACAGCATTTCAGATTCCATATAAAGGAATGCCATGATACAGAATTTCCTCATATGTCTACTTAAATCAAGGTCCTTATTCTCCAATTCCTTCTTCTTTCTGCATTTTGCTCTCCTCCTGTCTTGTGTTTCAGAGGTGGAGTGTTGGGCCGACTATAACAAGCGGGTTATTCCCATAATCGTCGGGGCCACGGTGGTGTGTCTCATTCTGATTGCTGTGCTGACCTTCCTGTTCATCAAAGACCGCCACAGACAAGGATACGACAGGATCTGAGCTTGTTGTGAAACTGGATGGAGATTTACCCCATCTTATAGAATATTTCATACTGTTACAAAAAGTTCTCTCCTTAACCTGAATGTAACTTTGTGCTCCTGGCAAAAGAGGTCTACTGTCTAATATTTAAACAATACATGTAAACAATGTTGTTACATTTATTTATTTAACTATTCTTTCTTTGATTTTTTCATTATTATTTTCTATCTTCCAGTCTCTTGGAACTACTTGCATTTCATTTCACTTTCCTTCTGCTTTCAGAGATAACTTTTCTTTTCTGATGTTTGTTGTATATATATATATATATATATATATATATATATATATATATATATATATATATATATATATATATATAGCCCTTAATTACACAAGCAATATAAATGAACCAAATTATTGTATAATGTGATTTATCACAATATAACTCTTTAACCTACATGGCAGGGATACTGCAGAATGAACATCACAGTTAATTAGTTCAAGTTTTGCAGCTTAGTCAGCCTTTATCAGTCTGTAGTATGTTGGCTATAGTGAACTATTTTGTTTTTAACTGCAAAAGTTATACATAACTCAAAAATATTATAATTTAGCTATTATAGTTGTTGAATGCTTAATTTGTCAACATATTTCTGTTTCAGAATATCTATATTGCTTTACAAGCAATTTTTCTCGTTTGTAAAATAAAATGAGTTTTATTTTATCATTGTGAGTGTGATTTTTCTTTATTAACTATGATTCACCACCATCACCACCTGTTTGACAGAGAAACGCTACCATCTGCTGGTGATTTTTGGTAACTGCAGCTTCCTCCCCACCTCCATATCTCTCTTTCTGATTGGCTGTCGGCACTACGAGTCCTTTGAAAGGTTATAAATGATAATGCAGAAATTTACTAGCGTGTGGCAGTGTTTATTAGTGCGAGTGTACATGTTAAGCCCCCCCAGTATTTCTCTCCGGATTAAGTTGAGTTGTTTGCTGCAGTTAAAATAGAACCAAACGGTGTATGAGCTGTTTAGTATTTACCACTTCGCCTTTTTCTCCTCTGCTGGTCAGACAGTTAGCTAGCTAGCAGATATCCTCAGCAGAGCTGGCAGCTATGGCTGCAGTTATTCTGAGTTTCCCAACTCTGCAGGGTCTGAGGATATTTACACAGTGAGTACATCAAAACGTTACATGGCTGCTATGATATTGTCTGACAACAGGCTGCCACCTCCAACGTTATCTCCCACCAAACAGCTTTTTTTTTAACCTTCTTTTTAACGTTAATTACAGCTATCAAGTTTGCAAGCCGACCAATGTTAACGCTGCCTTACCCCTGAGCTAACCTAACAATTAGTACCTGTGTAGCTATCATTGCCACACATCACATTGTAAATTATCTGCTGGTTCTCATGATTTCGGACTTTGCCAAAATCACGCTATTTCTCCCCTCAGCGTTAACTTGTTGATAAAATGTTTTTCATTACGCGAGCTAATGAATCAGATAAGAGCTGAGCAAGGTTAAATAAAGGTAGCAAACTGTGAGCTAGAATGGCTAATGTGGCTGGTACAGGATGCACACTGTTGTGGATATACCTGTGCGACCAGCCTTCACCGAGTATCACATTCAGCTCAGCTCTTTAGCCTTTGCTTTATTTACTATTTCTATATATCTATATAGTTACTATCGCTATTTCATAAATTAGCCACCAGCATTTCGTCCATCTAGCATATGATCTGCCCTTCACAGCCAAAGAGAAAGATGAATGGTACTGAAGATATTGTTCTCTCCTCTCCTCAGAAAATTGTCATGGACCAAAAGAGGCGTGAGGCTTGTTTCAGGAGGTGAGTGAAAGAAATGCTCCTTGCAATATTATAGAAGAAATAGTTTTATTTGCAACTCTAATTGAAAACATGGGTTGCCTTTTATTGCTTAAGGTGTGAGTTAGGTGACATTTGTGTTCCAGTTGCAGTGCAAGAGATGTTTATTTGTGATTCCAGCTTTAACTTTAACAGGCTCATTAAAATATACATTCCAGTGTTATGTTGATGTGGGCAAAGTAAAACTTTAGTGCTGCAACTAACTATTAGTTAATTATCAATTTATTTATTAATTTATTTACTCTATAAAATGTCAGAAAATAGAGAAAAATGCCCAGCACAAGTTTCCTGGAGCCCAACATGACAAATCCATATTGCTTATTTGGCCCGAAGAAGACCCAAACCCAAAGATTCTCATTTTTCAATTATATAAAACAGAGAAAAGCAACATCCTCACTTTTGGAATGCTGGAAGCAGATAATGTTGGGTATGTTTGGTAAAATTGTTGTTGTTTGTGTTTTAGTTTTTTTTATTTGATTTATTGTTTCAACTCTATAAATATTATCTGACACGCACTGTGGATCCCAAACCATTGTCTGTGCTGTGGTTGTTTTGATCAGTATGGTCGTGTTACATCTTAAAAAGTACAACTTTATTACCACAGACCTTGGAGAACGATGGTTGCGATCCCTTTTAAAACTTTTTGCGCATTTGAAGTGAGGTGGTGACAACTAGCTCAGTTTAAGAACGTTTTGTTGTCATTTTGGAAAAAAACCTAAGCGTCTGCTGTGTCTTCTCTAGGGGTGGGAAGAATAGAGAAGGTGCTGATTGCCAATCGAGGAGAGATTGCGTGTCGTGTGATGCGCACGGCCAAGAAGATGGGCGTCCGCTCTGTGGCTGTGTACAGTGATGCAGACAGACACTCCATGCATGTGGCCATGGTGAGATGCTGGATAGCTCTGTCTTGCAAGGAGTTGTGTCCTTTTAGTATTTGTAGTCATCTTCTTCTCTTTGCTTTCTGTGTTCTTCTATGCTACTTTAACAAATACAATGAGACAGCATGTTGCTGAATTGGTGTTTTCTCACACTGCCCATTAATAGTTTTTAAACTTAGCTATGTTCAGTTGGAAACGGTCTGTTTTTTTTTTTTTGTTGTTGTTGTTGTTGTTGTTTTTTGTAGGCAGATGAAGCCTACCACATCGGCCCCCCACCCTCCCAGCAGAGTTACCTCTCTATGGAGAAAGTTTTGGAAGTGGCCAAGAAGTCTGGATCACATGTGAGTAATCCTCTACTTGATAATGTTTAGAAGTGATGCTGTGATTTTCCTTTAGTCCTGCTTAAAGGAGCTACTTCCAAAGAAAGTGTAGATTAAGATGTTCAGGTCTTTTTATTCCCTTTAACTATTCTTCTTTAACAGGGAGTCAACAAGGAGCTTTGACATTGTTAAATGTGATGTTTTGGAAAATGTGCTTGTGTGTGTAGGCGGTCCACCCTGGTTATGGCTTTCTGTCAGAAAACACAGAGTTTGCGGAGGCGTGTAAACAGGAAGGGATCATCTTCATTGGGCCACCTTCCTCTGCCATCCGAGACATGGGCATTAAAAGGTAACACACGTGTGTGTGTATATAGAACAGTATACATTTTATATTATCTGTCCAGTTGTCTCTAATTAACATTTAATGAAATAACTGATTTATGTTTTTTGGTACATAAAAAGACTAACTTTATTGATCCCTGTGGAGGAATTGGTGTCATTGTAGGAGCAAACGTTTATGGGATACAGCAACATAGAAACATATACATTAGGACAAAAAGCAATAATAGCAATATGAGCCAATTGACTTTTAGTGATTTGTCTCCTTTTTCAGCACATCCAAACACATCATGTCAGCTGCTGGGGTGCCAATCATTGGTGGTTACCATGGAGAGGACCAATCAAATGAGAGGCTGCAAGCAGAGGCCACCCAGATAGGATACCCTGTGATGATTAAGGCAGTCCGTGGAGGAGGAGGGAAGGTGAGACGACGTGAAAAAGCCCAAATAACTTTGACAGAGTTACTTCAGGAAACATGAAATAACCTTGTGTGTGTGTGTGTGTGTGTGTGTGTGTGTGTGGTGTATATGTTTGTGTGTGTGTGTTTAGGGGATGCGTATTGCACGGTCAGACTCAGACTTCTTGGAGCAGTTGGAGTCGGCGAGACGAGAAGCCAGAAAATCCTTTAACGATGATGTCATGCTGGTTGAGAAGTTTGTAGAGGATCCCAGGTAATATTCATTCACTCTGTCAGATACTGCTGACCAGCCAATTTATATTCACATAAAAATATTAATTTGTCCTGTTTTTCCTCTGTCTGTGTGTCTCCTGTAGACATGTGGAGGTTCAGGTGTTCGGGGACATGCACGGTAACGCTGTCTATCTGTTTGAGAGAGACTGCAGCGTCCAGAGGAGACATCAGAAGATCATAGAGGAAGCACCAGGGGTGAGTGAGCAATGGTGGTCACATAGATGTATTGTTGAATTAATGCTGACTGATAAGGAAATGTAAACGTTGCTGTGAATGTTCACAAATCAGACAAAACCTACAGTATCTAAGTTTAACATTTGCATACATTTAAATCAGTTTCTCTTGAAAGATAAATTTGGATTTGCCACATCCAGCTAATGGGAGCCTTACTTAAGTTTTTTTGTACAGGATATGTTGAGCCACTTTTTTCTGGAATAATCCACCGATCTTATTGTTGGCATAGAGAAACTGATTCTCTTATTTCCAATTAGCTTGTATGTAATTCAAAATTTCTTGTAAAGTGACTTGTATAAATCATTTGCAACTCTGGTTATCAAACTATTCCCATTATGAATGTGGTCAAACAAGCAAGTGGAAATCTGTTTCTCCCAAACCCATAAATGTACAGTCAATAAAAGCTCTTAGTTTAGCTTTAAGTTACCACTACTACGCTCTTTTTCTTGGAAGAGGAGACATTTTAGAGTCTTTCCTTCACTACTATGGTGACAAAAGCTGAATAAACTTTCCACACAAAGTGCAGTCCACCTGTGTTGGTAGAGTTTTGTCTTAAATGAGGACACTCTCCTTCTCCAGCTACCAATTTCCCCTACCGTGTGAACGTCTCATTCAAAGAAAGGACGTACGGACATACGTGGATCAATGATGTGAACAGGATATCAGGGCTATGATCACTTAAATTTGTTTGTGTCAACTGACTGTTTTACTGTACTTTCACTCTGTTTCTATATGTATTTTTCCAGCCTGGTATTAGTCCAGAGGTTCGGAGGAAACTTGGAGAGGCAGCAGTTAAAGCAGCCAAGGCTGTCAACTATGTAGGGGCAGGTGAGACACACAAACACTAACCTACACACACCACACCACAGTGCCTCAGACCCAGAACACACAGGATATTGACATCATGTTGTTTGTCTTCATGTGTAGGTACGGTGGAGTTTATAATGGACGCCCAGCATAACTTTTACTTCATGGAGATGAACACCAGGCTGCAGGTGGAACATCCTGTCTCTGAGATGATCACTGGGACTGACCTGGTGGAGTGGCAGCTCAGGGTGAGAGAGGAGGGAGGGAGGGAGGAAAAAGTAAAAAGAGGGAGGGAATGCAGACAGCCTGTTGAAAAAAATATGTTCTGAGCTGAGTTTTTAAATCAACAGAAATAACCTTTTGTCAGCAAAGTTTTGATTTGTCACACTGATTACTCTTGATGTAAATCTCCTCCAGGTGGCAGCAGGGGAGCGCCTGCCTCTTCTCCAGGATGACATCATTTTAAGGGGACACTCTTTTGAGGCTCGTATCTACGCCGAGGACCCAAACAACGACTTCCTTCCAGGGGCGGGGCCTCTGCTGCATCTCTCCACCCCTCCACCAGACCAACACACACGCATAGAGACTGGAGTCAGGGATGGTAGGGAGTCTAGATCTAACTCTGGTTGTGTTTGCATGGATAGTTTTCCATTCTTTATGTAACAACACTCACTGTTCTTTACAGTATTAAGTGTCCAAGTTGCAAACTTCTGTCATTGCTTGATATATCACAATAGCTGTACTGGCTCATTACACACAAAACAAAGATCAAGTAAGAAGACCAAACAAAAAGAGATCTCTTGTACAGTACTGACTGGTCTCCATCCATTTGTTAATCTCTCTCTGTGCTTTTTGAGAAATGTTTGATCAGTGATTATCCAATCACACGTGACAACACCAGTAGAAAGAAGAACCTATGCGACTGCTTCGGTCTGTGTAGATAATGGGATGAGCAAGGGATAAATAAAGCTAATTACCATAATGTAAAAATATTTGGAGCTTTACAACTGTGTCTGTGTCTTATTCTGTGTGTGTTTGTTTTCAGGGGACGAGGTGTCGGCACATTATGACCCAATGATCGCCAAGCTTGTGGTGTGGGGAGAAGACCGATCTGCTGCTTTAAAGAAGCTGCGGTACTGCTTACGGCAGTACAATGTAAGACACATACAGTCAAATGATGCGTTGCATATCATGAAACTGAACTTGTATGATAAATACAGTATTTACTAAACCCAAAGCCCCTATGTTTAGCATTTGTGTTCAATTATACAACATATACATGCAAAATGCCTATAATAGCATCTGTCCTCTCACCTGTCCCTGTCCTCAGATTGTGGGACTGAACACTAACATTGACTTTTTGCTGAGTCTTTCGGGCCACCCGGAGTTTGAGGCTGGAAATGTGACCACCAGCTTCATCCCTCAGCACTACGCTGACCTCTTCCCCACTCCGAGAACTCCTTCTGGGGAAATGATCTGCCAGGCGGCCCTGGGCCTGGTGCTGCAGGAGAGGAGACGCACACAGGAGTTCACACAGACCTCCACTGGTGAGGGGATAACATTTTCCTTGTCAGGACAAAGGATTTATAGCACATTTGACTTGAAAAAGTAATTGTATACTAAGTGTTCATGGTGTGATTTTCAGACCCCTTCTCCCCATTTGGCTCCAGCAGCGGCTGGAGAAGCAACATTCAGTTCAACAGAAACATGACACTACAGCTGGGAGACAAAAGTAAGTAACAGAATTATGGTGAGCTTTTACTGCACCCTAGTGTATAAGAAGGGAGGGAAGGTGGAGGATAGGTAGAGGAGGAAGAAAAGACAAATAGACAAATATTTTGGATATTTTTATTATATAATAATATAAGAATGGATTATATATAATATATATAATATTTTGTCAGGATCATTAGGCCTGTCAATCAAAGACCTGATGCATTCATTTAATGTTTTGGATGCTTTAGAGGTATATAATGATGGTTAAATCGTGTGTTAAATTATTTGAAATTATGGTATATTGTGTTAGTTTTAATAAGCAGATCAGTACAGTTAGGGTCGACTCATGACTGTGGAGCTGATTTATTTAATGAGTGTTTGAATAATTAAGTTTAAAGCTGGTCTTGTCTGTGACAGTTTGTTAATGAATATTCATTATTCAAAGTTTCTATTATAAATATCACTGCAAGGCCAAAAATAAATCCTGCGGCTGCTTCATTGTGATGTGATGATGATGGTCAACTAAAGCCTCTGCATAAAGTTACTTCATTGTCTCCTCTTGTTTGCTTCTGTGCTCCTCTCAAACCTGTTTGGCCTTTTAGAATTACAAAACATTTCATCTTCTGTGTTTGCGTCTTTAGAAGTTGATGTGGTCGTCGTGTACAACAAAGACGGAAGCTACACAATGCAGGTGAGCTGGAATAGGTCCTGTATCCTACATCATTAATCACTGTTTTCATGTTTTGTTGTTTTTCACAGAAAAGTACCCAGATTTAAAAAAAGGAGCAGATTAGTTTTTATTTTTAAATACTGATTGTAGACCACATTATTGTATGAGTGTTTTATTTTCTATAATCGAATTTTCACCCATGTGTAATGTAAATAGTTTGACAAAATAATCTTAACTCAAGGTCCACTTACTAGCTTTACACATCTCACTGCCTTTATCAGCGACTTGAATACTGATCAAACTCCATTCACAGATGAAGGCTGTGAGATGTGCTTGCAAAATCCCAAAAAAGCTAGCAAGTGGACCTTTTGAGTTAAGATTAGTTTATCAAACTACTGTTCCTAAGGTCAAAAATTAAAAAGTGATTATTTTTGAAAAGTAACACTATTTGTATGAGTATTAGGTGAAGATGTAGGTGAATCCGTAGTAGTAGATCTGCCACCTTCACATTTATCATAAATGTATTTCTTCTTTCAGATTGGTGAGGAGGTGTACCATGTGACTGGGGAGGTGGAGATGGAAGGTGGAGCGTCATTCCTGCACTGTTCTGTCAATGGCGTGAAGTCTCGTCCCAAACTGGTGATCCTGGACAACACAGTGCACCTGTTCTCCACGGTATGTTCCTGCCACTACTGTTGACAATAGAAACACAAGCTGAGTGAAAAATAATTTACATTTAAATTTACATGCATTATTTTTCTATTTGTGGTGTGTGGACAGATTTGCATTTTACATATTCCCTAAGTCAGCGAAGCAGAAGTCATCATCTGTCATCTTAGTTGCACTGGGATTTATGTTTATTTAAAGTAACACGAAAAAGACATTTATGAATTGTTAATGGTATAAATTTGGTACCTTTTTTTAAATGCAAATTATGTAAATTCAAATTATTGTATAAGTTAAATAATGAAGCAGTATTTCTTTTAGGGCTGCAACTAATGATTATTTTGATGTTGATTATTTTGTTTGTTAATCGAGTCATTGTTTGGTCCATAAAATGCAGAAAATTGTGAAAAATCACGCAATATCTTGGAAACCATCATCAAATAGCTTTTGTCTGACAAACAGTCCATAACCCAAAGATTGGATTTAATATTACATAAGACAAAACAAAACAAAACAGCAAATGCACACATTTGAAAAACTGGAACCAGAGAATATTTGCCACTTGTGCTTGAAAAACGTTTCTTAAACCTAAACATTTCAGTACGTACGTTTTAACTGGGTGGGCTTTGCAAGCATGAAAACGTGTTGTCCTAAACTCAAATAAAAAGTTCCATTCCTCAAATTTCCTGTGTTTAGCATCTGTCATCTTTCAAGACCGGTGGCTGGGGACAAACGCTCAACGTCTGACATCAGGGGAAATTAAATACTGTTCAAATCCTCTCATCTCAGCTGCCAGTTAACTGCCACTTCTGTTTCTGACATCTTTACATCTTTTCTGCAGGAGGGAAGCTGTGAAGTGTCTGTTCCAGTGCCCAAGTATCTGGCTGGTGTGAGCAGCTCTGGGGCTCAGGGTGGAGCTGTGGCCCCCATGACTGGAACCATAGAGAAGGTGAGTTTGGCTGTATTAGCATATGGATAATAATTGGCAGTGAATTTAGTTTCTGTCTTTCTAGAAGTTTGGAGGACTAAAGTCATCATATTACATAATGAATTGTAAATTAAAAAAAATGTGGAAGCCTTTCACATCACTCTATTTGAAGATACAACAGTGAAGAGCTATTCACAAATTAACATTTCTTGAAAGAAATACATTATTACATCAGAAACAGATCACAATCAATTTATAAAAGTGAGGTAATTTATTCCACAGTTTGGGGACAGCTTAAAATGAAGTCTTGGTCAATTCTGGATTTAGCCGGTGGTTCAACTAAAGGATGTTGGACAGATAGTTGCATAGTAAGGGATAATACTCTCCAAGGTGTCCTGATGTGAAGCCAATATTACACGAGATGTCCTAATATATGAAAAGAATGGACGGGTTGCAGGAAAAAACACTGTAACACGAAGCACAACTATTGTTTTATTCATCAAGTCTACTATATACTATATCAGGACACCTCAAAATGCATTATGAGACTTATGTTATTGTCACTTACCAAAGCAAATCTGCAGTTTTTTTGACAGGGACAGTTAAATTGCAACAATTATGAGTAGACTTTAAAAAAAAAAAGTTCAACATTTTGGGAATACGCTTATTCACTTTCTTGCCAAGAGTTAGAGGAGAAGATTGATACCACTCTTGTGCTTGTGCCCTAAATATGAAACTATAGCCAGCAGGCGGTTAGCTTAGCATAGCATAAGTACACCTACTGTAGCAGCACTTTAATTAACAACATGTTAATTAGTTAGCTTTTAGACAGCAAGATACACTATGTTGGTTAGTGAGCTTTAGAGGTACTTTGGACAGAGCTAGGCTAGCTGTTTCCCCCTGCGTCCAGTCTTTATGCTATGCTAAGCTAACCACCTCCTGACTTCAGCTTCATATTTGGCCGTTTTGTTTCCAAGGTCAAGAATTAGCTTTGATGCTCAGTGTTGTCATATGGCATATTAAAACTGCTGGTAACCATTGCAACAATACTTTTACTTCATACTATGCCTTCACTTAACTCACTGGTGAAACTAACCTTAACCATTACAAACTTGATGAATGATGATTTTAACACATCGTTTTCTTGTGGTAAGAGGCAGTAGTATAAGCACTGTAATACACTCATGCTGATATAGAAATTAATTGACTCTGTGAAAGAAATGCGATTCTATGCCTCCACCTTGTCTATTACTTTTATTTATGGGGACACCTCTGAGTGTATTATTGTTTACCTGAAATGTGCTTCAGCCTCATTACACTGGCTGCCACAAGTGATAAGAGCAGACTGACTGCCATATATTGAACAACTGAAAAGAATTTAAAGATAATCGAGCCACAAATTTAAAAAGACAATTACAGCAATCTAAGCACGAAATTACTTCCTCATTATCCTTGAGTGACATTATGGATCTTTATTGTTGAGATGAACAAAGACTCAATGTCCAAACAAATACAAATAAACAATCTGTTGTATTGTGTTCAGGTGCTAGTGAAGGCTGGAGACAAAGTGGCTGTAGGAGACCCGCTGATGGTCATGATTGCAATGAAGATGGAGGTGAGGTACTCCTGCTGGCTCTGCCTCACACACATTCTCACCTTTTTCTTGGTCTATCACAGGTACACACACTCTCTGCTGCGCTTGGAAGGTAAAGTTGTTTGTTTTTGTCTCTGCAGCATACGATTCGGGCGCCCAAGTCAGGTGTGATCAAGAAGGTTTTCTTCAGCGAGGGCTCTCAGGCCAATCGCCACGCTCCTCTGGTTGAACTGGAAGAGGAGGCGGAGGATGGGGAGGGGAGCAGCCAGTAAACAAACTCACACACACAACCACACCCACAAATACACACTTGACAGGTAGGAGAGAGCCGGAACTAGTTACTGTGACAACTGGAGGGAAAGTGAGTCAATCTGAATGGGGTTGGTGTCCAGCACTTGATTAATATTTCTTAAAGTCAGGGCCTGAATCATCAGTTGGGCTGATTTTGGTTCAGTCTGGAATGGATGACAAAAACCCAACATGCATTTAGGAAGGTCAAAAACAGTTACAGTGACCTGAAATGTTCCTGAGTTTGACTTGTGTGACAGCAGTGAAAAGGCTCATACTGTGGGTAAACACCACAAAAATCACTAATGTACAGTTGCCTTTTACACATCAGGATATTACCTTTATGTTGACTTTTGTGTGTTTCTGCTTTTCTTGTTGTGTGTTTATATGTTTGCAGTAATCAGTGAATCTCTGACAACTTCTGTGTTTGCAATTTTTTTTTTTTCTGGGTTGGTTTCTGTCAGCGGTGTGGTGTTCGTTAAAGATTTGGGTATTCTCTTGTTCAGTACAGTTTAATGCACTTACGTACGGATGAGGTTGACAGTTGAGTGTCCTCTCCATGCACACACTGTCTATTTCTTCTACTTCTTCAACTAAATAGTTGTTTGTAAGCATATCTGAGGCAGAAGATAATAAGTAGGTGGAATGGCAAGTGAGAAATCAGACAAAATACTTGCAGAATTATGCCATTGGGCTATAGGAATAGTTACTGATGGGGACTTCACATTTACATGACCTTAAAATATATACTGAGTGAATACCAAGCTTAAAGCAACTCAACAGTTTTTCATAGTCATTAAGAATTGACACATTGAAGCTACATGGCTTTTACTGGACAGTGATTTTAAGAGCTGTAAACTTTCTTTTGGTGTCAAAAATATTTTGTATTGGGGTTTGTTGTTGTTTGTCATCATTTACCCCTGAAGTGTGTTTGCAGAGGTCTGCTGTGAGCAGATATTGTAACATGGCACTGAGGAGAAAGGCCTTCAAAATTGGGAGGCAGAAAAACACTTGAGAATTATCAAATGATTCCCAACTTTTGCGACCAGCTTTGGCTCTGATTTGATAACCCTTAAAAGATGAAATGTCGGTCACAGAGGGCTTTAAACAGACAGATGGTTTGTTTCTGTGTAAATCCGTCATCAGTCCAAATGATTTTACCTCGCATATGTCATGTGAACTTGACCTGATTCTGCTGATCACTCTCTTCTGACTAACTGGTGTGTTATGAGGCCTTTGTAGACTAAAACTGACAAACACTTGTGTTAATTTTGTAGATGTATGACAGATGATTTTTGAAAAATGATATTGGACTGGTGAGATACTGTAATAAAAATATTTCTAAAGTATGACGGTGTAGTCCCTCATTCGTCCAGGAATGTTCCATCGTAGAAAAGGTTTCAGTCTGAGAACTCAGACCATTTTTCACAATTGAGAATAACTTCCGGATGGGAGCCGAAACGTCTTGATTCTGAAAACGGTGTCCAGATGAATACGATAGAAACCTTTTCTACGATTTATGGCCCCATGTCATACTTGATGTACTCGCAAGTGTTTGAAGGTGGGTTGCTTAGTGTAACACTTTAAAATTAATTAATAAATTAAAAAACACAGTCTGTACACACCCACACAGACAAAAAGGTCTGTGTGGATGTGTACAGACTTGGATGAGGTCCAATCAATCAGAATGGCTGGAAACAGCTGTGTGGCAGTGCAGAATCACTGCTGGCGGTGAAATAGACAAAACTATTACTAAGTGATGCAGTGTGCGTTAACTGAAGATCTAGACAACCTCCACAGCTCAGCAGGTCAATAATATCTTCCTAAGCTCTGGGAAGCCGGTACTTTTTAACAGAAGTGGGGTGGTTAAGCAGACGTACATTTGCCAAAACAACCAGTTAGTCTTCATTCCTGAAGTCTTTTCTCTTGTAAAAATGCTGTTTGAAAACACAAATCTCCCCTTTGTTTCGCTTGTCAAAAAAGAAAACCAGCCATCTTGTGAGTCAACGTGTAAACTTTTCACTATGTAGTTGAACAGCTCTCTTCAGATCAGTTACGTAAGAGTGAATCTGAGTTTGTTGCATTAATTGCTGCTTTCTGCTGTGTAGAAAGTCTTACTTGTGTTTTCCCTCCTTCGTTAACTACGTGGAGATTTCTCTTGTTGTTTATCACTTGTGAGCTGCTTTGCTGTTGTTTTGTTTGGTTCTGGTAAGTTAATGTCTACTTATCACATTGTAAGAGCATTTAAATGAACAAAGTCACACTCCAAAGACCTGTTTCTTAAAAATGTATTTATTTCGTAAATAGAACCGCATCTTCATAAACATCAGCTATAAGACAGATTTACAGACAGGAGGAGGAGGGCAGACAGCCAGATATCGGTGAACAGAAGAGTGATGATGGTGGTTTATTAATTGTCTGTTGCAGCATGATTTACTGATGAGGAGAGAATAAAAATTATTTCAACAAACTGTTCAGCACTGACAATCTGCAGCCTCGTGTTGTACTGGCTGATGCTGAAAAACTGATCGGACACTCTTTTTAGCTGATTTGATTAGCTGATTTGATCAAGGAAACCTTAATTTGATTCAAGTCTGCAAACTGTGGCTGAGTTGTCCAAGAGCATCTCTCCACTGACGTCATCGGTCAGCATTTCTACATGTTTTTCAGTTCAAAACTTTCTTTCTTACCAGAAGCACGTGTACATGGTTTAAAACCACACCTGTAGACAGAGTTTAACAGCTCTTGGTGTCTTTAATAAGGTTTCCAATTAAACTTGGATGGTGCTTCTGATGGATGATATGATCATCTGTAGTTGAGGACTGATTAAAATATTAAATTACCATTTTTTTTTTAATTACATGGCTGAGTAATCTCCTGTTTCTAGAAATACCCCAGAGGCCTCGTATCCAACCCATGTTGCTCTCTTGTAATGACGTCAGTGCTGTGATACTTTGGAGAATCAGCTCCTGGTTGTTACTATTGTCTCATCTGATCTAAAAAAAAATATAGCATCTATCACTTGAGTGCCACTTGGGCCCCAATAACATTTGATATGTTCAATAAAAATCGTTACCTGGACATACAGTCGCGATAAAATTGCAATTACATAACCACATTTACATGTATTCTGGTTGTCTGCTTTGAATCAAAACTGACTTGGTTTTTGTTTTGTTTATTGGTAGAGGCATTTTTTTTTTTAAATCATGTAACTACTACTTGTCGCTTATTTGTACATCCCTGTAATTAGGACACACCTATATATTTTGTTTGTATTTAGCCATATAATGACTGATGTCAGTGTTTTTATGTAATTTTGAACACGTTGGGTCTCTGTAGGTGAGCACAAGGGGGTATCAGTACTTCAGGTGTTTCTGCACAGCTCCGCCTGATTTACCTTTGGCCACGAAGGACTTGTCAGCAGGGTCACAGTACTGATGCCCCCAAATTCTCCTGAACACTGAGTTTATCGCTGATTCCAGAGAGGAGGGTTTTCCATTTTTGGTTTGAACTCCCTGGGTGAATGTTTTCTCCTGGCACATCACACCTTAAGGGCTCGGTGATGATTCAATATTGTGATCTACTGACCGTCAGTGGAATCACACTCTGACATTTTGATGATGATTATCTTTTTACAAAATTTGGATCAACTTATCTGCGGTTTTGTGATCATATGTATCAATATTGGAAACATTTTACTTGTCACAATAAAGTACTAGTAAGTCTGTGAAAACAGTTGAATATTTTTTCTGCGGCTCTGGAGGAGCTTTCCAAAGTTTGAAAAAAATAACACTGATGGAGAACCTTACAAAAGTTGCAGGCTCCAGTGTTTAAGTCTGGATATCTTTGCCTCTGCTGCATCAAATTTGACTTTTTTTTTTTTTAAGGTATTAAAGGGGTACTCTTGGATTTAGTATTGCATTTCCATAAAGTTCCATAAAAAAGAACGGTCAGAATGAATGCAGCAGAGACCAAGATATCCTGAGTTAAAGTCCCTCGTATGGGTCTAGCTCCAAAAACACTGGATCCTACAATTCACGTAATGCAACCCAATGGCATCTTAACGGGTACTCCTGCCTGTTACATGCCCTCATCTTTCAAACTCCATGCCCCTAGTTTATAATGAAGGTTTTCTGTCAAATTTTTGAAGGCTAGAGCCTAACTCAAGATGACATCATCAGGGTTGATTTCTCAGCTCCCTTCAGAGTCACAGCGGACATTGTACAACAGTTTTCACAGGCTGAATAGTGCTTTCCATGATGAAGAAACTAACCTTTTATGTGTAACATTGGTGAAGTGCTGCTTTTAAACAGCAGTATTTTTCCTAATCCAGGTACAGATTACAGGTATCATAGGTGTATGCAGGTAGACATTTTAATAGTAGATATAAACTCAAATGGTCAAAAAAGAACTGGTGGGTTGTTGGATGGAGTGATCTAATTGAAAGTTTCCAAGTGTCCTTTTGCTCTTTTAAATGTCCTGTAACAAACTTACAGGGTTGCAGCTGACAGCTCCCAGCTGCACTGTCACACCTTTCAGGTCAAACAAAAAAAGAGCTTCGATGGAGGTTGAACCTCCAGATTACACGTCTAAGATCAAGTAAAACATCTTGGGAAGTTGCTGCATTCAGGCCAAGTATAGAACACACACATATATATTGATATGTAAGAAAAGTTCAACACAAACAGAAAAAAGTACTGCAATAATAAATACACTTTCATTGTGACCTGTATGAACAGAAAGTATATAACAAGCCCAGGTATGCATCCAACAGCATGTACCATATAGAAAATATAATATTAAATGAATTGACCAACAAAACATTACTGACTGATTTTGAGCTGTTGAGGAACACCTCAATGTCTTCAAACAGTAACCGTAGTAACAGAAACATCCTATGACTCCTCCTATCCTGAGGCATGTACTGGTCATTGTGTGGTTGTTGATGTCAAGTTTAAAACGGTTGTCTTGAAAGGTTTCTACATTAAACTTCTGTCAGCTGCCAGTCACCTTCTGGAGTCAACTGAATTCTCCTAAAAATAAGAACCGTCAAAACTTTTCCTCATTTCACTTTTTTTGGAAAAAGAGAGGGCAAATTGAGCATCAAAGAGAAACATTTGACCTTAGATCTGCGGGTAGCATGTGGCCACTGAGATCGTACAAGAGCTTACTACAAGGCTACGTACCGTATTTCCTTCAACCAACATGGCTGCCATACAAGAAACACACCAACACTTCCACACACACACACACACACACACACACACACACACACACACACTTCGCCAACATGTGGAAAGAAACACACATGGCAAGCAAACAGCAAAAACATGATTCAGATGATTTCAATGGTGAGAGACAAGCAATGATTTGAGAAACAACAAAAAGAAAAACAACAAAATGTGATTTTGATATGTGACTTGTGCAAATGCTCTGCTTTTTTTTCATCTCTATTGAAGCGAATTATATTTATCTGATATATCTATCTATAAATATCGAGACATTCTGCTGTCTGGGTCGACATGTATCAGCCCTGATTTGGAAAAGTATCTCGCCATTAAAGCCATTTTTGTCTCACTGAAATAAAAATGGTACCATGATCTGATCCGATACTCAGGAAATATTTTTAGGCAATTGAGAGGGATGATTCTACGTCCAGTTATAAAAACTTTACTTAAAATATTCCCTGAGCATCGTGGTCTTCAATGCTAAGATGCCTTTGCTAACCGGGCTGAATGAAAAAAGGCATTCAAGGGGAACAAGTTTCCAAACACAAAGTAACAACAGGCTCAAACAGCTTCTATCTGCAATACCTTCAATAATCTATCAATAATATAACCTCTTGAAAATGTATGGCTTTTTAAACAGACCCCATCTGGCCTCCTTCAGAGCAGCGCACCGGGGAGACAGAGGCCTGAACAGTCAGACGAGAAAGCAGCACGAACAATAATAATAGTCTACTTAACAATATAAGCTTCTGTACAATCAGGCACAAAAATAAACACTTTATCTTTTAAATTCCAGTCTGAATCATTTGGTCTTTGGTTCCGTGGTAGAGATGAATCTGCTTGTACAGCTCTGAAAGCTACAGGATAGTCTAGCGTTTTCCCCTTTCCATCTGAATGAGAAACAAAGGTGCAGCGGGGCCGACAGCTCGAAGAGGAAGTTTATATAGCAGTCTATGGAAGCAGCATGATGTTGGGCCTTAGCTGCTAGGCGACATTTCTGAGATGAACTCTTAATGCAGTCGGACTTTGCAGAGCTCCTGTCCTGGTGCTACATGGATGATCATGGTAGCTGGTGTCTACAAGCCACCTCAGTCCTGTGTTGAGGTTAGTCAGCATGTCGAAACCAGCTTGTTAGGTGTCAGTCTTGCTCGAAGCATTGCAGCCCGAGGACTGTAACCTGATATTAGCTATTGTTTGTAGCAAAGAGTTCATATCGTCAGGAATCTTCATTAGGTGTCTACAAATATGTAAGAGTTACAGTACGGTCATTTTTACACCAGCTGCAAGAAAAAATAAGTCTGGCAACTGTACTGTTATAATAAAAATAAACAGCTGCTGAGAGTCCATGTACCTGGGCTGATCTCAGAGGGCAGCGCCTGTGAGCTGACATGTCTTCTCTAACCTTTTAAAAAGGTACTGAATTTAAATATGGAGTTTTCAGATACTTTGTTGACTTGATCTTTCTACCGGAGTAGCTCCACAGATGTCTGCTTCATGCCATGCTGACTTGCTTCACACCTCATATTTCATTTCCTTCCATGTTGCAGCTCCCATCTGATGTCCTTCTCAACCTTTCTACTAAGAATTGATTCACTCAGGGAAACAAATTGGTGAAAGCTAAAGCAGCCTGCTGCACCGAGCCGAGTCCTTTGGTTTCACATAATACGACAGCTCCCATCTGTGTCCGCTTTGCATCCAACTGAGGATGCATTGACTTTAAATTGAAGTAGGTTTATAAAATGGTGGCAGGGGGGTGTGGGTGTGATTATGTCTAGATAGCGGAGTAGTAGCTCTCCCCCAGTTACAGTCAGCGGCCCTGGGAGTCAGCAGTGGGTGGCCTCGATGGGCGACAGCGTCAGGATGCTGCGATCGTTGGAGTAGAAGTTCTCCGTGTCGCTCCAAGATCTGAAAACAGGCAGGAGTGACTGAGGGTTAGGAGACTGACGGAGTGAATGTGTGTGTGTTTGTGTGTGATGGGGGGGACAGTGGGCTCGGCTGTCACTAGCTATCACACTGTTGTCCAGAGGTTTTGTGATTACAATCTACGCAACCAGACTGGAAGAAGAAGAGAAGAGTGAGGAATGGAAGAGTGAAGAGTTAGTAATGGGTGTAATGGTGTTAGTGATGAGTATCAAAAGTCTCTTCTCATTAACTTGCACTAATCCAAATCGATTAGGGTTGCCCCAGTTTCAGAGAATTAAATTTAAAGATCCCAGAAACAAATTTTTTCAATCAGCGATGGCGTCCTACCAGAACATACTATTATTTGTATTTCTGTTTTCCTGCCCTTGATTTTTTCATTGGTTTTAAGAGGCCAGGGCTCAGTGGGAAAAATATGTGACCAATTTATCAGAGATCAGAGACATTTGAATTAAAATGTGATGACAATTATGGGGTTGAAACCACACCTGCACAGTCCTGATCAAGCAAATTAGCTGAGCTTTTTAGTGTTATATCTTAAAAGAGAATAACTGAGGATGTTTTTTCAAAAGACCTACAGATGACAAATCCAGTGTACTTTTGATAGCATAGATATTAATAAAAAAAAAAAAAACCTATATATTGAAGTAAAAAGTACACTGGGAAAATAATTTTTGAGGGGCATTAGTCTATCTGTGTTTAGTAAAGCAGGTATAATATCTACTGGATATTGTACTACCAATGCTGTTCTATATTAAATTTAAAGAGTACACAGAACAAAGAAAACATATTAGTGCACTATAAAAAAATAAGGTCACTAATTACTGCACTAAGGCCTTAAATTTTGCAACTTTAAGACCTGCTGATGAAAAAAAACAGACTGGGAAAGAAAAAACATGTTAAAATCTGGGTATATCCACTATAATCTCTTATTTGCTTCAACAGAGTAGAAGCAGCAGTGTGGAGTCATAGTAGATCCATGTCCTTAGAGTGGTTGGAAGGTTGGAAATGCAAATGATGCAAAGGCTTTGGTGCTGAAACAATCTCAAGGTTTAGATTTAATGAAGCTGTTCAGAGACAGCTCATTAGCCCTTAAGTACTATATGTCTCTGATCTCACACATCAAAAATAATGGTAAAGGTTCTTTGCTGCAAATGCTTGGTGCCTCTTAAAACACAAATGTATCCCATTCAATTTCTGTACTATAAGCCTTTCATCTGTTTTGTTTTCTGAATCTGTCTCTGGTTTGTTCTTAGAGGAGGGAGGAGGTGAGAGGAGACTTGAGCTACTTAACTCAAGGATAAAAATCAACACAATCAAAAAGAAATAAACAACAACATTCTTGCCTCATATATCCACTTTCAAAATAACCAGGACTAGTATCGGATTTTCTGCAGGTAAAATATACATCCCTAAGTCTTTTTTACTATAAAAATGTGTATCATGCTGTCTTCCACAACATTAAACATAGTATAAAATCTATGATATACTGTATATTCTTACTGAGAGACATGATGGAGGCACAGTCCCTTTCTGTTATTAGCTTAGCAAGCTGGATCTACTTTGGAAATGTCTAACAAAGACTGATTGAGTACATACACTCATCCATTTGTAGACTGCTTAAAACATTTTCGAACTAAATGGCCAGAGACTGGGTCGGACAAGAAAAAAATACAACATGGATACATCGTGAAAGTCGCAGCTTGCCACTGTTGGAATCATAAAGGTCACAACAAACCAACCATCACCATGCTGACTCACATCAAAGAACCAGAGCCAACGATCACAGCTTCTACCTTAAAGCACCAGCAGGGAGGAGCAGAGAGACTGTGGTTCAACATCCTTTGAGTTCAAACAGTGCCTCCATTCTGGCTGCTACACCTGATCTTCACATGACTGCACAAGTAAAGCCTGAAATGTTTGTGCAGCTTTTACACGCTGAATAGCTGACGAGAGGAAGACTGCAAATTTCTGCACCTCAATCACTGCACCTGTCCATCCACATCTACAAACATGGTTTTGATTTCTAAATGTCAGCTGCTCTACTCTGCACAATTCTCATGACCTTTAATTTAATGCTGCTCTCTGAGATGAAGACAACCGTTTTAAGACCTGGTAAACAGGAAAACAGGGCCACCCAGGGACTTTAAATAGGCTGATGACTCAAATGGTGGTTTGACTGGAGGCACTCTCACGTGCTACATCACCAACTCGGCTGTCTACCAGGGCTGGGGTCAAAGTGAAACATCTCAGTGCTAAAACCATCTTTGCTCTCCGGGTTACGACAGAACAAAGAGGACGTTAGCACCCAAACACTTTTGGGATAAGCCAGTGGGAACATGAACCCAAGAAAAGAACAGAACAGGCAGATTTCTGACAAGATGAAGCTCACGGGGGACGTTAACAGCACATGAATAATTAATCTGGAAGGTCGAACAACATTATGCAGATTTCAGACACAGAAGGACAAGGACACAGAGAGACAGAGAAAGACAAGTGCAAGGGGAGGAGTGTGTGAGGGGACACAAATACATACAGGTTTACATTGTATACAAAGTACCAAAGGCAACAGCAGCCCCCATGCAACACGACAGCGTCTGGACATTCTCGTTTTGTAGCCTGTAGTGGACAAGCCAGGTGGAGTTATATACCTGTAATATAAACCTGCGGAGAAGGTAATGCCCACCTACCTGGAACACCCCTGGTTATAAAACGAGCATGCCCCCAAAGTTTGCCTCTTCTCAGAAGCACATATAAGGCTTCAGGATCCGGTAGAAAAAGACTAATAGATACATGAAGTAGCAAAAAAATAAAATAAAATAAGACTCAGAGACTACATTTCCCAGCAGCCTCTCTGGTTTAGGGTGTGGTCCCCTTGTTCTAGGTGAAGAGGAGGAGCAAGGGTTGTTTTCATCCAAGGATTTTTTTTTTCAAATTATAATGCATTAAATTACAGATAAACAGATGTTGCAACTTTTAATCAAATTTTCCACAAACTGTTTTAAAGCAGACTTGAAGACAAGTTTGTTGATGAAATAATCATGTAAAATGGTTAAATTTTGTTGCACAACAGCTAACAAGATGTTTTGTATGTTTAGATTTTTTTCTGGATATATGCCTGTTAATTGGTGCATCCAAATACATTTCTTTATTTTCAACAACAATTTTTTTTTATATATATTTTGTAAATGCCAATAGGAAAGCATTCCTAATCTGCACTCTCTTTTTTCCTATTTAAAAAGTCTGAGTAAAATTTGTTTGTCAAATCCCGGCAGCTGCGTCTCTATCCAAATGTCAACTACACACAGGCATGTATCTCGTTTATAATGAAAAACATCTTTGACTCCTGACATCCGTGTCTGTTCCTGCTTTGTTGCCCCTAGCCATGATTCAGCTGTGGCCAGCATTCAGCGCTCCAACAACAGGCCAAGTCAAGCAGCCAGCTACAGTTGGGCTTCCAATATATAACAGATAAATGCTTTATGTATTATATAAGTTTATAAATATGCTTACTATATGTCCCTTCCAGTCATTAAGCATGTTATATCGGACTAGGTGGATATATTCCCTTTCCCCTATGGCAGTATTGTAGCATTAAGGCCAAATGTGAGTCTCACTAATCTTTCATTTGTTCTTTGTGGTTTTATGCTTTATTTCCTCAATCTAAAAAGGTAAAGAGGAGGGACAGATGACGGTATGTTGAAAACATAAGTGAGGAGGTGGGGAGGGGTGAGAAGAGGACAAGGATAGAAGGAAAAGGAGAGGTGAAACTAAGGGACGGAAATGAGGGACAAAAACTAAACCTGCACATTCAGCCCCAATTCTATTAGTTGATTGTATTCTTTTTGCATTTACAGCATAACGCACACCTAAGCAGAGCATTTTACTCATGTTTATTGTTTAAGCTTCTGGGAGTACAAATTGGCTGCTGTTTGCTCAGTTGGAAGAATCCAACTGGCTGCTTCGTGCCAAGGTCAGAAAACAAATCAATCATTCCTACAGGAAGAAATTCATCCAAATTGAATCATGCATTTAGTGGTAATTTAACCCCGAAGCAATGGGAATAGTTTCCTTTCTTCTAGTGAAATTACCCTGTCAACAATTGAAATAGATAATTTCATGCTGCACTTTTAGGAATAATGAAAGGTATAAATATTAACAATATTAACGTAGGACCCATTTTATGCTCCTGACTGGCTGAATCAAAGTTTAAAATGATCAGATGATACCTAAGATGTTAATTATTTGCACACAGGCCTGGCACAGAACAAAATTTGTTACAATGTGATGTTGTTATAACCAGTCACAAATTTATGTCTCTACTTCGAGATTGCTTGTAAGACTGTTGTATCCCCCAGGCCCGACTAACTAGGATGACAGTCCTCTACTCCACCACAGAGAGTCTGCAGGTTAGTGTCCAGAGGGGCTGAAGGGAGGGTGGGGAAGACCAGTGCATCCCTTATTTGACCTGCATGCTGTCATTACCTTTAAAAACACACACACACACACACACACACACACACAAACATGCGTCCCCACACCACCTGACTGTGCAAGGTCCATTGCAAAAGACTCACACACAAAGAACAAGAATGCTACATCTTCATTACTGATGTAATCAATACTGAATGTCCCAAGCTGTTTTGAGGAGTACTGATTGCTCAGCAGAAAGGGCCGATCAGGTCAATTAATCAATGACCCCACTGAGTCACTGGGATTCAAGTAAAAAGACACAATAACACTGAAACTGCAGATTGGGGCAGCCCAGCAAACTGTGAACTCAGCTTACTCGTCTTTAAAGCTGCACTAGGCTAAAATCTTTTATGAAACAAAAACATAATCAACATGTCAGTGTTTCATCCGCCTTCATCACAAAGTGGAGCTGCAGCAGAGAAGAAAGTTTTATCTGCACTTACAAGAGGACCTACTGGACAATATAGGAGTCAGCCTACAGCTATTAACAACTAAAAGTGTCAACTGTTAAAGTGCATTACACATTAATCAGGCTAGCTCCCATTTGGACACCAACCTTTGATATTAAACGACTGTTGAACAGAAATAGAGAAGACACACAGGACAGACAGAACAACAGATCATAGCATAAATGATTAGGACACATGGGCTAAGAGACAGACCCGCCCTAATGTAGGGGCTACACAGACAAGACAGGTTACATAATGAAATATTGAGACCTGTATATCGCAGCAGGTCTCTATTGTAAGGGCCTTAATAAAAATACTGGAATCCAAATTCTCCCTGGCTAGACTATCAAACATCCACATCTGCATGCTATGTAGAAGGCATGGCCATCACAATCTATTCAGTCATTGGTCTCTATGATTTTGGTTAAAAGGTGTACCGATATATTTCTGATAGTACACTACTGTGGATACAAGATTAAGTAAACCTTTGTGTCTGGTTAACAAATATGTTCAGACTCCAGACTCTCCCAACACGCACTTTGATGGAAATAAGAAACTCATAATAGTGTAGTTGTTGAAGTCACACATCTTCAGCCTCTAACTCCTCGTTCAGCTGTTGTCCCCAAAGTTGCACTAAGCTGCACCCTAAACCCAGTCTCTTTGACTGTCTGAAACTTTGCTCCCCCACAAGGGTATGCTCAACTACAGATCTGAACAAGAGAGAATTACAGTAGAGTCGTAGCCACATAAAGGGCTAAAATAGTCAGGGACTGCAGCCCAAATTTTTGAAACCAAGAGGTGGTGAGGGTTCATCAGAATTCATAATCATTGTTTCTTGCCGCCGTCGTCCACCCCACCTGTTGCTGCGGCTAGATGCGTGGCAATGGTTGGTGCTGGCCTGGCACTGCCCAGTCATTTGCTCCAGGAGGTGGGCCAGGCGGGAACAGCTGCTCTGCCCATGTTGGTAGCAGCACAGGGACTCCACACAGCTGAGGGCCTGCGCTTGGGGGACCGATAGAGACTGGAGGAAGGAGAAAGAAGGTGGAAGGGCAGAGAAAGAGCAAGAAAAGGAAAGGGTGACAGGAAAAGTTGGAAAGAGGGAGAAGTGAGTGAAGAAAGAAACAAGAAGAAATTAATACTGTAATACAGGTTTACTGTCACATTCTGATAGGATGATAAGGGCAACTGGAGGATGACATATTGCATGCTATCACAGGAACAATGATGTACAGGGAAAACATTTAACATGCTACACGAGGGGCTGAAATGTTGCAAACAAATACACAAAATCATAAAACCTGTAAACAAAGAAATCTTTGAGAAAACAGACAAAAAAAGCTCAAAATGTTAAATCTAAATGACTTGCAGTATATTTTAGGGTACTTGTAGAGCAGATTAAGTCTGCCCTTGGCCTTGTTTGGAAATCACATCAGACTGAAGAGCTGAACAACTATTCAGGTTTGGCTAAACATTTCCACGGATGTTAAACTTGATCCATGATCAATGAATGAGACAGTGATGCATTGGTAGACAAAGCTGAATGAAGTTGCTGCCTAGAAACCTGCAGGATCAGGTGGCTCTGTTAACCTGAGTCAGCACCCGAGAGAGAGAGAGAGAGAGAGAGAGAGAGAGAGAGCATGTGATGGAAAAGAGAGAAAGCGAAGAGGCAAGGAGGAAACAGAGGGTGAGGTTATACTCATGTAGTCTGCATCCTGTACCCTTCTTTCCTACAGCATAACAGGACTTCATAATTACAGATTAACCTCAGACTAACAGACCCACCTGGTTCATAAATCAGCTTAATTTTGTACTTCTTGCAATCAATTACAGGCATTGTTTGTGGAATCAAATTTTTGAGATTAAAAGTTTAACTCTGGTGTACAGAAACTTTTCAACTAAAATTTCAAACCTCCAGTTTCTTTCAGTATATGGAGTGCTAAGTAAACACTAAGATGCTTGATTATGGTCTAGAATCAGCAAGTCAAGGTATTTAAAGAAAAGTGCTTTTGTAGGAAACAATTTCTGAGCTTTCATATTTTACCATTTGATGTTGACTCCTGTCATATAGCCCAAATTGTCCTATTTTGTAGCTGAATGTGTGACCCATGTAGCCACAGTGCTTTGGATTGTGACGTTGCCATTGTTACATTTCTCTGCAGCAGAAATTGAAGACACTGTTGGCATGAAACCAAATTTCTGCATCTTGGCTGGTAACAAGAAAACACAGACTGGACAAACTGAATATGATTTGTTCTGGCAGTGTCAGGTGTCCCTGGATAACAAATGCATGGCTTTGCTCTTCCTCTATCAGAACATAGCTTTTTTTTGTCTTGAAAAAAGGTTCTGAAAATGTTTGGTTCTTGTTACTGTAAGCAACAGTCACTACAGCCATAGCAAAGAGAAAAGTGGAGGTCCAAACACACATTACAGTCCAAACCACAATGACAGCAGCCAAGCCAGAGCTGTAGTCATGGATGGTAATGTATCTGATTTGCACTGTTTCTGAGGAACACAACTTTGGTGCAAGTAATTGTTTTGTTCTGGAGAAGCAGCAGCAATATGATGTAAAACCAGACCAAACCGCATGAGTAATAGTTCTCTTGTAAACTGAGATTTTCAGAGAAAACAATGCCTGAATTGATGGTTTTGTCATAAAATGACCAGTTACAGCTATATGGGTGACATTATCCCCTGGCTGATTTAATATATTCGCTATAGAGTTCAGCAAAAGTTCATGCTCTCGGTCCTTTTATTTAGCACAACAACATGATGTTTTACACAACTACGACAGCTGCGTATCTTTAGCAAGATCTTTCTGACAACATAAGAAAATGTAATGACCTTGGATTTATAGTATTATATATGGTGCTCACAAAGCACACTCTGTATGTAGAGAAAACAAAAACACTGAAAGTCATAAATTATAGTACAAAAGAGAAAATAACTTAAAAATCATACTTCAAATCGTACTTGAAGCGCAAAAGGGATTATATGATATAATCCGGGCTTCAATATGGAGTATTATTATTGGGATTAGATGGTTGAACAAAAATACAGCAAAGACAATGAAGTCAGCATGCCAACAGCATTCTCTCTCTCTAAACTCTGAACCCAGATCTGATCAATAACAGTGAGGGGTGAATAGAGACTGGAATAGGAAAGGATGGGGACAATCATGGTTGGATAAGGGAGGATGGGGTCAGTCATATCTGTGTAGGGAAGGATGAGGTTCATTCATGGAAGAGTAGGGATTGGTGGAGTTGATCATGGTGGGGTGGGAGAGGATAAGGTCATTCATACAGGAAGTGAGATTAACAGAGAGACATACGGGAATAGTATTTTTACATATGAAATAAAAGGGCAGTGCAGGGACAGCTGTGACATACAGCCATGGGTGAGTAACTGAAGGTTCAGGTTGTCTTAACCAAATATGAGGACATATGTGGTTGACTGCAGCTGTTAGGGGGTGTACAGGGTTGGTTGGTCCTTGGGCGAAGCCATGATGCTGGGGCAGTGACAGTACAAGGGGGACAATGGGAGTGAAGTATGGTACTACCTAGGGGAGCAGGGGTCTGGGCCGGGGGGCAGCGGGGGGAGGATAAGCAGCTAGCAGGTGCCAATTGTCCTCCCCTGGGCTCCGCTGGGCTTTAACAGGGTCATATTCTGGGCCGACTGAACCCTCACCCTCTTCCATCTGAAGGACACAAGATGCTTACAGTGAGCCCTGCTGGCTAGTCAAATAGCTCATCAGCCAGCCAAGTAGACTGTTGTTAGGTCAGACATCGACATAGCAACATAACCAGTAAAGCCAGCCTGTTAACTTACCAATCACACTGCAAAAATATCTACAGTAGTCATTTTGTCTCATATTAAGTCTTTAAATTATTCTTAAAACAGCTGAAGTAATGGGATGAGATAACTCGTAACTTCACTTCACTTTCACCATTTTAGGAATTTTCTGAAAACAAGTAGACATTTTGAAAAGTATAAAAAAAAATTATACTTGAATTATACAGAATGTTATTTTTGAGGTGATTTGATTTGGGCGAGATATGAAATCATCTCATAACATTGGAATTATTTTACATTTTGTTTTGTAAATCTATGGAATCAATACAAGACTAAAAGACTGTGGATACAGCTGATATGTTTTTCAGTACTGCTTACTTACCAACCAGCAGATTAATTAGTCAGTTAGTAAGCAAGCAGTCAGCGAGTCAGTCCAGGCTGCACTGTAGAGGGGCAATTAATTAAATTTCTGACCCTCATTCTACAGTGTGGTCTAATACACTTATACAGAAGATACAACATAGAGAAAAAGCCCTTCACAAGTGACCTCACCAACAATCTTCAACATAGCAACAGAATTGATAGGACGTTTTTGGCTTCCAAAGCAAACAAGAACAGCTGCTTCCTGCTTTTTCAAACAAGACACCAATGTGCATCCCGGGTCTTATTCCTCTGCGACAGATCTGAACCTCATGTTAATTGGGACTGGGAGATAATCATAAATCACTGCTTGGGAAGAGGCCATTCAGAAAATTTGAGTGGGGTGATGAGGTCACTGGAGGAGGGCTTTCATTTCTCACAAAAGCAGTGACAATTGAACACATTGGTGAGAAGGCTGGTAAGCTCAGAAATAGCTGTAAATTTGAGCAACAAATGAGCAGAAAGAAGCTGCAGGCATAAGGAAGATGTCTCGAGGGAAAATAATTCTTCTGGTGCAGATAAGAGTAAATCTATTAGCATCCAAACCAATTAACCTGCTGCTGAATCTATCAGAGATACAGAGTAGGCAAACAACAGAAAACCCAGGAGAGCCTCCTGGGTTCTTGTGTGATTACCTCCCTCTAATCTAATTAGGAAAAAAAAGACTCTGAAAGATACTGGAATTCTTTCAACATAACTGAATAATTATACAGCACATTAACATGAATGCACACTGATTTTGAACCCAGTAAGAGCACTTTGTGTAGTCCTACCAATTCAACAAACAAATTAGTCAAACTGAGGAAATGGGATATCTTTAGCATAATGTGCTTTGCGCCCTCCCTTACCATAATGCACACAATACTTAGATCAGTTTGTTTCTGCTCATTGAGTTTGTGGGATGGGACCTGCATTGCCTATATCATTAGTGACTTGGCGGGCATATACACTCAGTTGCCAGTTTTTTGTTTTTTTTGTATAGATACACCAAGCTAAAACTACTGCAATTAATCCTACCTTTATGAAGATAATGTTCAGTTTTTGTTGAAACTGTTTTTGAGAGGTGCTTATATATATATATATATATATATATATATATATATATATATATATATATATATATATATATATATATATATATATATATATATATATATATATATATATATATATATATATATATATATATATATATTATATTAATATATATATATATATATATATATATATATATATATATATATATATATATATATATATATATATATATATATATATATATATATATATATATAATATATATATATATATATATATATATATATATATATATATATATATATATATATATATATATATATATTATATATATATATATATTATATTATATATATATATTATATATATATATATATATATATATATATATATATATATATATATATATATATATATATAATATATATATATAATATATATATATATATATATATATATATATATATATATATATATATATATATATATATATATTATATAATATATATATATATATATATATATATATATATATATATATATATATATATATATATATATATATATATATATATATATATATATATATTATATATATTATATATATATATATATATATATATATATATATTATATATATATATATATATATATATATATATATATATATATATATATATATATATATATATATATATATATATGGTGACAAAATATTAGAAACACCTCTTAGTGTGATGCAATACAGTTCAACGGCACCACAAACTACAGCCTCTAAAACTATTAAGTTGATTATCAACACCTCTCTAAAACAGTTTTTAAAAAAGTAAGCATTAAAACTTTTGTGAAGGTAGGATTTATTGGAGGGCTGTTGTATTAGACTGCATTAGTTTCAGCAATGTGTATATACTGGCAGCTAAGTGTAATGTAAATAACTACAAACATAAAACATAGCCTATTATTTTTAATATGGAGAAGCATTTCCCAGCAAGTGCTACAGAACCATCAGAATGAACATGCCATATAGCTGTAAGGATAAAGATATGCATGCAACAATAGCATTGAATGAATTTAACCATACTAGGGCGGCAACTAACAATTATTTCCGTTATCAATTAATCTGCCGAACATTTACTTGATTAACTGTTTGGTGTGTAAAATGTCAGAAAATTGTGCCCATTATAACATCCCAGAGCCCAAGGTGACATTAAATGTTAAAATAGCTTGTTTTATCCAACCAGCAGTCTAAAACCCAAAGATATTCAATTTGTCATATATGACAAAGAAAAGCATCAAATCCAAATAATATTTTTATTTTTGCTTGAAAAATGACTGAAAAGATGAATTGATTATAATACTACTAATGCTGATTAATTTTCTGTCTATCAATATTAATTGACTAATCGTTGCACCTCTATACACAAAGTACAGATCTAAAAATATTAACTCTATATATTTCACAAGGTTTATTCACATGATCTCGGACAGTTATATGTATAAAAAAAATTTAAACTCTCAAAAACTTTTTTTTATATTCACTAGTCAAGACAGAGCTGTTCAAGATCAAGATCAAATCTTCTTTTGGCTTTTGGCTCACACTATTGTTAGCGTTTCCCTTGCAGGCTGTTTATAGTGTTATCTGCAATGACAGCACAAGATCTTCAAATCATCAGTCTAAAATAGCTGTGATAACAACACAGCAGTCTGTCATGCTTCTAACAGGACAGCATCATGCTGCTGTGCAAGGCGGCTCAGATAGGTCCAAGAGCCTGTCATGCAGCTGTAGTGAGGTATCTGTCTTGTTCTGTGGGTCTGCTAAAACCATGCAGGTGGGAGGGTGTCTCAAGTGGTGAATCCAGTTTGGGGGTGTTAGGCTGGGCATATGTCAAGAGGACGGACCATGCTATAGATAAAAGGGGTGGTTTGATGGGCTGCACCATGCGACTGTGTGATGTGTCACTTTAACTTGAGCGTGACATGCCAGACTGTGGTTGTATAACAAGACCACTAGCTGATGGTCAGGAGGCAGGTCTGACAGGGTGCTCCGATTTGGGACTAATGCAGACGCAGGACGTCACAGTCAGAACGGTGCTTCATAAATTATGACTTAGGACACCACATAGGGTCCCTGTATGATAACATTGCTATCACATTATAATGAGTGCAGGGGGAAGAGTAAAAATTAAGTCAATGAGGATTCCCAGGTGATTTGACATTCGGACATTCATTCATCTATTTGTTCATGCAGTCGGGGGAGTAATGACAGTACCATGCTGTAACAGGCAGGAGGGGTGGAGGCCTCTCACAAAAATGCAATACATGCAGCGACTGATATCACGTTTTTTTTGCATTATCTCCAAAATATGTTTATTTCCCCCCTATCCCAATCACAGAGAATGCTAATTGGCTTGTTATGGGCATGCAGTCAGACATGACACAAAATAAACTGTTCCAACATTAACAGCACACATCTCGGCAGTCAGTGTACTGCCAGTGTTAGAAACTGGTCTCAGTGGGACTAAAATCAAGTTCAGACCTGGGAGAAGGAACACTTCAGTATTGTATGAATGATCATTAACAGGAGCACTTGTTTCATAAAGCAATGTTTCTACTTTTTACAGGCTGTCCATGTTGTATGTTGTAAATTAGACTTGAACCCTGATTTTCTTCATCTTAACCTCTGCATCAATAATCTACAAGTAAATGCTTCAGAAAGACTTAAGACATTCTAAATACTATCTGACATAAAACCTTTCAAAGCAAGTATATTTTTGACCATATATAGTTAAGTCTGAAATTTGCATAATAAGTATATGAAAAAGAAGAATACATTTTCAAGGGACATCGTGAAAAGTGACGAAGAAAGGTATGTAACATGCTTTTTGTGGTATCAATCGTATTCTGTTATTTTAAATGTGAACATGCAGTGCTAAGAAACATATTATTGAATGGTGAAAACCTCATCGAGACACTGATTTTATACATTTCAACACCTTAATGTGAGATGATGACTTTGGGGACTAAAAAACTTTTGCAAAATGTTGCAATGGATATCCATTTTCTGAAAAAGGTGAGAAATCATAAAGAAAAGAAAAACAGGCCCTGTGGTGGTTTATAAAAGTTCTAAAATACATATTTACAAAATATGTATTTTTCACAAAAATATACAGATGCTTCCCAAAAAGTACTAATATAGAAATATTGCTTTTGAATAAAGCACTCCTGGGATACTTGTTTTATTTGAATTGATTTTTAGATATATTTTAAGCCCATGGCTGAATCAGTCTCATCTCCTCTACCTAATTTTGCCCAGCTGGCTCTTGGCTCTGGACAGAGGCTGCAGAGCGATGAAGTCATCACCTATCACCACGCGGTTGGAATACATCTACACCAGGAGAATACACAGAGAGGATAGGAGGAAGAACACACACAAAGGTTAGATATCAAGCATACTAAGCCCACTTTCAGAATCTCACTCTCAGACAAAATGGGACAAAGGTTAGAGCAGAAACAACAAACACCACATAGGATTGGAAAAGGCAGTTAACTTTTTCTAAGAAACAAGGGGAGAGTTTTGAAAAGAGTAAGGTAGAAACATAAAAAGTCTGTAGCTGGACAAATCAATACAGTAAACAGCAGGAGTCTGTTGAGAGGAGACCATGCACATTGTGTGTTTGTGTATGTGCATGTATTGGATCAAAAAGAAGTCATGCGGTGTGTGTGCAACCGAACACCATGCTGTGCCTGTGGGTAACTCATGACCACAGAGGCTGAGGAAAAAATGAACTATTTAAACAATGTGACACACAGAACAATTTCTTTCTCTGTCTAGAATTTGAATTAATGTGACATTTTAGTTTATTTTCTCCCTCCAGACTCTTGTCAAAAATGTAATTTCCATTTTTGAGATACAAGTAGGAATAAGTATTAAATCTAACACTGCACACATAAGACTGTTGTTTAACTACTGGAAGGTGTTTGGCCTTCCCTGTGCCATTTCATTACTTTTAATAAGTTTTACTTTTGAGCTTGGGCCTGCAGACCTTATAGAAAATAATATAATAATAATGAAATATCTTTTTAGCATTCTTCACCTACAACAATTTATATGATTAGCTTACAACTGTGGTAATGAACTAGCTAGTGTCCCAGTCCTATTGATTTAAATTTAAAAAAAAAACTAACAATACGTTTCTGAAGACGCTGCTGCAGACAAACTTTTAGTTTCCACTGCAACATTTGCCTGATGATTGACTTCTTTATGACTGTTTGTAGTAGAACATTTGTTCGCCACACCTGATATTATCCTCTGTCTGACTTCTCTCTCTCATCCTGCCTTACAGCCTTCTTTAAATCAAGATTTTGCCTTGAAAAAAAACGATGTAGTCTTGGCTTTGGTCACTAAACCACAGTTAGCTAAAATAATGCAAGTTACGAGTAGCATCTACTCACACATCCTAGATTACCAAAACGAAACTACTACTGAGAGCAGAGATAAGACAGCAAAGACAACTTTGGAGAAGAACAAAACATCTGCAGTTCCCAGAGTAGCTACGGCAGTATGGACACTCAGGAGACATGCACAATAGTACAAAAAAATGATTCATTAAAAAGTGACACTGCTGTGACCAAGAGTGACTACACTGCACCTTGGAGACAGGCCAGCAGGATCCAGGGCATGTGAAACGCAAGGCAACCTTTGGGAAGTAAACAGATAAATGCTGGAAGAGCCTCTTTAAATCCCAGCCAATTTGAAATAGAACCTGGACTTTTTTACCAAAGAAAGTATAATCCACTTTAGAGGAATGGCTGGTTCCCAGACAACAACCTCTAGAAGTCTTCTCTGATCACACATTCTTATTTTCTGCCCCTCCTTCCCATGTTACCTGACTCTTCTGTGTGCTAGTGGGCTGCAGATGTCTGTAGAAGACCTTCTTCACCACATCAGGAAAGAGGCAAGTTATGATGATGATGATGATGGCAAACCAGGCCGAACCGCTGGACAGCAGCTGCACAAATACAAAGTACATGTCCTGGGTGTGGAGGAATGGCCTGGAGGGAGTGGAAGGGACACAATGGTTACATACTGCAGAAAAAAGGGGAAAGATAACCATTGTTATGCTTTTTACCAGTGGTGGAAAGCATGAACGAGTTGGTTGGTCTGAAAGTGACTAACATTTTGGCTTAATTAGTATCAGAACTGACTGAGGTAGTAGGCTGTAGGCTAGGTACACAACTGAAGCCATTCAAAACAACCATAGAGGTGAGCAGCCAGGCTCGGTCCTCAAATTCAGGTCTCACTGGCAGTTGGAGTCTTGCTCTTAGAACTATTTTATTATTCCCTGGTACCACATAATTGAATAACCTGTGCAGATGTCAGACTACAAATATCAATTAAGGTCTAATATTATCAGCATGGCTCCTACTAGCCAGTAAGTTGACTGGACTGGGTAAAGTGGTTAAGACTGATATGATCAATGCAATACACTACCAGATGATGAAAGCTGATTCTAACAAAGCCTCAGGATTTATCTGCCAAGTGACAAGGCTGGTAAATCTGGTGTAAATCTGCTTGTTCTATCCCAAACATCACCATCAGGCAAATAGAGTATGTGCACAATTTATACACCTCTCTTATTGTAAGTGAATCCCTTTCAAGATGAATTTTTGGGAAGGCAAAAATATTAAAATTACAGTATTTAAAGTAAGAGCTTAAATAGATTTCAGTAAAAAACATGTGTTGGATAATTGTTCTCAATGCAGCTACTCTTAAGAGCCTGTTGAAAAGAGGTTTTCAGAGAGCCAGACAAAAATATGTGAATACAATATATACAGCATCATTTGCAGAATATGAGATTCGCTTAGAGTGGTAACAGCCTTTTGGTTTTTTTCATCCTTAGATGTAAAAAAGATTTGTATACTGTCTTCCTTGTCTGGGCATTTTAAGTCATATCATAGTCCATATGAGAAACTTGGACAGTAGACCAATGTCCTATTACATATTCTACTGTCCACTTACTTCAACCAAAGTAGTCATTTATTGCTAGCATGAAAGGATGTGGAACAATGTAAATGTGATGATTTAATACTTTAAATTTCACTTTGTTCTTCTTTTGCAATTTATTCTCTCTGTAAACCTGTTGCATGGCCACTGAGTATGTATTTTCCGCATGTAAGGATTATTTAAGAGGTGTTATGTTAGGCCTACACGGTAGATCGAGTATGTTATACCACAGAAAAGCATTTACATTGAGTCTGAAAGCAGTGTCTTGTACAAAAACGAGGACAATCATGAACGTTGTAAGAACCTCTTCTTACCAGATAATGCCTCCGTAGAAGAGAGAGAAGATGAAGTAGAAGGCAATTGAACCCCACGTCACAAAATGGTTCATCCATGTCCAGAAATGAGTCTCTAAAGCAAGCTGTGGTAACACACACACAAACACACACACAAGAGGGGGAGGAAAAGAAAGCTAGGTGTAAAACACTGAGACAGGGACAGGTAGGGCATCAATAAACTACAGCAATCAGCTTCTGTGCTGTAAAAAAGACCTTGACCCCAACCTGTGACAAATAATCTTCTCCTGTTAATGGCCACTGACATCATCCTAATACTTCACAACATACTGCATGTATTTCATATTGGGACTGTGGCAATACAAGTGTGTCCCTGTGGACTAAAACATACTACACAGCTCTCAGCTAATGCACACAGTGATCATCATCTTAAAGCAGCATTTCGCTATTTGTGACCAGGAGAGGGCACAAAGAGTCAAAAACAAACTCGGAAAAATACATTGATGACATACAGTCAAGCTCATTAACAAGCTGGCACAGAACAACATGAGCATGTCAGTGAAGACACATTTCTGCCCACCTGATGATTTTAAGCCCAATATTCATGTAACTTTTCAGCAGACATAAATTTTTCTTTGGCTGATTTGGATTTTTTCAGTTTTGTGCTGGGCAAATAGCATACTGTATATTCAGTTTACTGAAATGGCTGCTAATATAAAAACCAATCACTTCTTACACAACAGTAATATTACACTGTCACCAGATAAGAAAAATATCATACATATTTACAGCTGAATATAACAGAAAGCATGTTACTAAGTTGAAAAGCCATGAGAAATAGAGTAGGGATTAAAAGATGCCTAGTGCATTTCACTTAACTCAAAAGATAATGTGGTATCTTAAAATACTGACTAATATCATTCTGAACAAAAAAAACAACAAAAAAAAAAACAAAAACAAAAAAAAAACAGGCTCCTTTGCTGTGAGAGCATAAGATCAGTGTAATTTACCTTTAATGTGACAGTGATGACCATGACAGTAAAGACCAGCGTTCCAAATGTCCAATTTCCAAACATCTATAAAACAGAAATGCAACTGTTAATAAAACAGTATTACATTGCGATGACAAAACAGAGAAATGGTAGCGATGTTTACATGCATGGACCCAATTACTAGCAATATGACAAGATCATTATATGGTCGACCTGTTTATATGCAACTTTGATACCTTGCAATTTCTTCTTCCTGCTGTCAAGAATGAACTAATAAACATAATTCCCATTTGACTCAGCAGTATTAGGTTAGTACAAGGTTGCCAAACATTCAAATATAAATCTTTGACATTTTGTTGGCATTTCACTACAATGAATAACGGATACCAACAACACCAGTCACAGTTGCTGTATTTAATATTTACTGATTATGTTACTAGGATAATATAATAATATAAACTGTTCCAAGTCAAACCACAAATCTGGATAAAAGTTGGGAGTCAGGACAGGTGGGACAAGGTGAGCAGTGTTGTGCTTGAGTTGTGGAATGGAGATAAAACTTCTACAAGGCACCGTTCTCGGTTAACAAGTTGAGCGGTATTACGGTACCCATAATGAGGCCTTGCCCTACGACCGTGTGACTACCATCGGTAACTCCACCACTTGCTATGAGAATCACTCTACTCATAGGTTGAGAGCTGTGGGGGGCATTGTTTTGTTGCCAGCCAATACAGGACCCTGCTGGAGTCTGAACTTTGAAAACCAATAGTGAGAGGACTAAGATGTATCCACAGAAACACTCGGGGGAGCGGACAACAATACTGGACCCCTTGAATATTGTTCAAGTTTTAGTGACACATTTTTACACTATATAACGGCACAAGATGAGCATACATTTGAAGCTATATGTTTATGATAAATCTATGTGTTCATTTTCTATAGACCGTTAGTCTGTGTGTTTTAGAAAATAAATTAAAATGAATACGTTTTTCAACAGAGGGTTACTAATACTGTATTCGAGCAAGAGACATGGAACTGAGAACTGAATACACAATTAACTTAAGTTAATTTAACTTTAGAGAAAATGGACGAGTCAAAAGTGATTACAATTTACTAGAATCATCAATGAGCCACTGCATGTTTTATAACTGCCATTACACTGCTCATTTCAATGTTTCAGAGGAAAACAAAATATGTGTTTTGTGATTCAGCATAGTGCAGGACAGCATTCAAAATTAGGCAACATGTAAATATACTATAGAGCATATGTATTAAAATTAATATTTTTCTACATCATCATTAGCAAGACAAAAACATATTGAGGAATAATCTTGATAGTCTTCTCATTAACCCCCCAAGGAGACATGCATTTAATTGTAGAGCAAACTCTTACCAGCTGCCTGTTAGCTCGCAAGATCTGAAGACATGCACAGCGTGAAGGCAGAAGGAAAAGGAGTAATCAACAAAAGATAGAAGAAAAAGAGAAGCGAGCAATAGAAGTGAGTGCTTTCTGAGATACCAAACTTCAAACAGAGAGAAAGACGGCAAAGATATGCAGCAAGAAAGAAAAGAGAAGAACACAGATTTTGGGAAAGACCAGAGACACAGAAGATATGATAAGAAGAAAAAGTAAAATTACGAACTTACTTATTAACAAGTGAATGACATACATGCTGGCACAGAAATGGAAACAGACTGTATAAAAGACTGTTAAACAAAAACACAGAATGTGGATGAGACAAATAAAAAAGCAAGATTAAGGGAAGGAGTGATTGAAGAAAGACCAGCAGACAACCAGCCCCATCAATAAAAATAACTCATCATAACATGCACACACATACAATGTCCTGCTTTCTAACTTACCATTAATTTCCTGAAGCAATATTTTCCTAATATGGAAAATTGTCTCAGCAGGGCAATCTTTTTTTTTCTTTTCTAGGGATTCTAATATAGAGTATAAACATACAGTACATCACACATACACACACAGCCAAGGACGCACCTGTCCATTGCCCATAAGCGTGGTGTCTTCCCCCATCAGTATGTAGGATCCGAAGAAGAAGACAAAGGCGTGACAGAAGCCCAACAGGGTCCAGTACAGGAATGTCCGGAAAGACAGCAGAGAGTTCTTGCTGATGTCCCTTCAGGATACAAACATTTTTTTTTTTCTTAGGAGGATATACTGTATCAAAGCGCATTTTCATGTTTCACTGGGATGAATAAGTTAATAGTTAATGTAAGTTTAGGTAATTTACAGACTGATTCAGCAAAAAATGTTTAATGAATTATGGACTAAATAGAATGCAGATGGCAACAAACTCAAACTTTATTTTGTAGTTTAATCTTACTTAAAATGCAAAAAACAATTCCTATTAGCTGTCTTTGCTAGTAGTGTATATGGCATAAAACAAAATAGTTACTTTTCTAATTATTTTTGTTCATGAATTTATGGCAGACATCTATTGTGTGTGCCTACAGAGTACATGTAAACTTACCTGTACAGACCAGGTTTATTCTGCAGTACGTGTGGATGGACCAGCTGTTCAAACAGACTGTACACCAGGATGGGCAGCGAGGTGAAGCAGATGTTGTACAGTGTCAGGTAAACACTGTCATACAGAGTCTGGGATGGACAGAGACAGCATTTCACTTAACACATACCTATTAGCTTAAATTGATACGCAACACTCGTCTAATCTAACAAACAAAACAGGCCGAGAGTCTACTCAGTGTCAGATACACAGAAGAAAAGAATGGCAGTAAACTAATCTGACTTGAGACACACCACTATGTCATTTTGCTTAAGGTGGTACTGTGCTATTAGTTGCCTTTTAATTATGCATTAATTTGCTCTTATATAGTTTCTATCTTTATTTATATTTTTCTTTTTATATACTTCTAATTATTTTTCTTCCTCAATTTATCCATACTTATTTCTGTCCTTGTGCTGCTGTAACACCTAAATATTCCTGTGGGGTCAATAAAGGCTTATGTTATCATTTATTATATAAATATTACAGGTTATAATGTAGCCTCTGTATCTCTACACTGTATATAGTCTAATATGTTATAAATAATTTCTTGGTCCGATATCATTTTGTCTGGGACCAATGCAATAACCTTAATAACAGACTAAAACTTTAGTACCAGACTTAATGCCTTAATAATGGTTTGCTAAATCATTTAGCATAAGCTCTAAAGCTATATTGAATAAATATTTGAAGAGTTTAAATGCAAAATGTGAGATCCACTGTTTAAACGTTACAACTTTTAATGACTGAAATGATTAAAAATGCAAATCAAACTGGATATCAAACTGCCTCAACCATAGATGAGTTTTGAAAAGAAATCTTCAGTATATTTAAGAACGCATTCAATGAATGAGTGTAAATGAGAGACTGTGCAACATTAAAACCACAAACAAAATCAACAATGACATAAGAGAGTGGAGAGATGGAGAGATAAGAGACTTACTTGTTGTGAAAACAGACAGAAGAACTGGTATAAAAACTGGGGCGTGATGAAACACACATTCTAGTGAAGGAAAGAAACATTAAAAACATTGCAGCGAAAATAGACATGGCCGAACAGTCTTGATCACAGCTGATGTAAAATTCAATTTCTGTTATTTAGAATGTATTCCATAATTGAATGCGTGACAAGGAGATTCCAAAAAGGCAAAAGCTCAAAATAAGTATAGTGTATCACTGAAAACCCCGTTGAGCTCCTAAAGACTTATTCTTTGATGAGTGAGTCCAGTGTTTTGAAAAGTGCTATAATTTTATTTATATAGCACTGGATTATGATAACTATTCATAAAAGTTTGTGCAGATAAAGTTTTACATTTTTTTTAATTCATAGCCAAGTCTTACCTTGTAGAAAAAGTACTGTACAAGCGTAGCTATTCGAATGTAGTAGAAGTGACCGTGGACCAGCAGTAATTTAGCCAGGAACTTAAACCTGGCAATTGCATAGTCACTGTTTCTCACGGCCTGACGACCCTCTTTCCCCATGATACCTGGAGACACATGCACACACACATATATTGGAGGACACACTGCAGAATACAATTTAAGACTTAGAAACAATATTGTGTGTGTGGTGAGTGTTTACCTATGCCCACGTGAGCTTCTTGTATCATACTGACATCATTGGCTCCATCCCCAATAGCCAGGGTGATGGGTTTCTCCGGAGACGTTTTAAAAAGACGCACCACCTGGATAGAACAAAGTAACGTTGACATCTGGGCTGAGTTTAAGTATGTTTTCTGAAGATGCATCACATGAACACACCATGAGCAGACACAACACAAATATAAGAGCTTTATATTATTAACACAATAATTCCCTATTTCAGCTTATGTCAGAAATTGTTTAACACTCAGAAACATGCACATATTCTATTCATTAGTCAACAAGGAAAATGTCACCACTGAATTGATGGTGGGACCATCCAAAATCCAAAAAGTTGTTTTAAACATGAGGATAATGTATTTGGGTGTGTGTGTGTGTGTGTGTGTGTGTGTGTGTGTGTGTGTGTGTGTGTGTGTGTGTGTGTGTGTGTGTGTATGTATGTATGTATGTATGTATGTATGTATGTATATGGCAGAAGACTGGTACCTTAGCTTTCTGCAGCGGGGCCATGCGGCAGCACAGCACAGCTGAACAGTTTTTACACACTTCCATAAAAAGCTTCTCGTGCCCCCTCAAGGCTAAAGACAGACTGGCTCCATCTACGACTAATCCGTGCTGTATGACATGGTCCTCCTTTATCCTGGAAAAAAAAATGGAGAGAAATATTCTGATTTTTCTGACTCTGAGTTGATATGGAATGGAAAGAACTACTACCATCTAATGCCATATTACATTTTACTGTTAGTCCATTCACCAGCACGTTTCCTTGTTACATAGATGTTTTGTTTACTATGCATTTGTCACAGATACATTTTACTTTTATATAGCGAGTTAGTATTTTAAAGATTCCTCACTTAGGAGCACTTTTGAGCTTTGACATGTTTGACATGTACCCAAATATGGAATTTACATATTTAGGTTCTGTTTCAGACCTAGACTATATTAGAAACAAACATATAAACAAACACCACTTCAATCACTATAGCAAAGGCTCTTCCTTTGCCCACTGCCTTTGTCAAAGTAAACAAAGCATTTAACAAATCAAGTCAGCCGACTCTGATTTTTATGCTGCATCTTATGAAACTGCCAGCCTACTACTTAATTTTCTTGCAGAAACGTTATTTCCAGAAACTGCCCTCTAGAAAACTGGATAGTATTCAAAAAAACAAACAAACAACAACATGAGAACAAGTTGAGGTCCAGACAGTTTTATACTGATGCAGACAGTAAAAACAAGACATCAGTCAAATGAATGGTATCTAATTAAAACCAAACTCTTAATCTAAATCTTAGGCAACTCTTAATCTTAAGGGGCTCTAATGTTATCACAATACAAGGCTTCAAGATGCATTTTAAGATACACTATGTATATTCTACAGTCAAAAGTAGAAGCACACACACACTCACCTCCTGGCCAGTATGCGGAGCTGCTCAGCACACTCGTTATCAGAACGTTGTTGCAGAAGCTCAAGGATGTTCATGGTTCTGTGGAAGTGGCCACAGGACAGGCTGACGCTGACCGCAGTCTCATGTTTGTCTCCTGTCAGCACCCATACTTTGATCCCTGCCAGCCGAAGAGCCTCAATAGTCTCCTGGACTTTGTCTTGGAGTCTAAGAGAGACAAGGGAGAGAAAGAATATATAATAATAATAATAATAATAAAAATCTCTGTTGTAGAGCACTTTTCAAAATCCATGTTACAAAGTGAAGCAAAATGAAACACATCTGGTTTTAAAAGAAAACATAAAAAACAAAAAACATTTTTAAGTAAGTAAAAGACAGTTTAAAGAATTAAAACTCAAGTAAAAATCAAGAAAGGTTCTCTGATAAAAGTATGTTTTAAGAAGGGATTTAAAAGAGATCATTGACTCAGCTGACCTGATTTCCTGGGGCAGAGTGTTCCAAAGCCTCTGGGCCCTGACTGCAAACGCTCTGTCCCCTTTACTTTTCAGCTAGGTCTCGGGAACAGACAAAAGACCTCTGCCCGAGGATCTCAAAGTACATGCCGGCTCGTACGGTATTAAGGGGTCAGATATATAGCAGGGAGAAAGGCCATGAAGTGCCTTAAAAGTAATCAGTAAAATCTATTCTAAAACATACTGGGAGCCAGTGTAAGGAGGCTAAAACAGGAGTTATGGGATCACGTTTCTTGGTTCTGGTTAAAAGCCTGGTGGCTGAGTTCTGGACAGTGTGGAGTCGATCAACAGATTTTTGGTTCACGCAAATAAAAAGGCTGTTGTAGTAATCCAAGTGTGATGAGATGAAGGCGTGTAAAATGGTCTGTCTTTAAAAGTTAAGATAGGTAAGGTCCAGCAGTACAAGGACTGAGCACATGCCATCATCTGCAGCCATTAAAAGGTCGTTGGTGACCTGGAGCAGGGCAGTCTCAGTCCTGTGATACTTATGGAAACCAGATTGAAACTTTTCAAAAATAATAAAATAAATAAATAATATTTTCCAGTGCACAGAGAAACAGTTGACACAATTTTTTCAAAAAATTTTGATATAAAAAGGTAACTTGTTGCGGGTGAGAGGAGGAGGAGGGTGAAAACTGGCTCTGAAATTGGACAGCACTGATTTTTTTTTAAAGAATATTTATCCTTTCTGACCACAGTTATATTCCTAAAGAAGTTAATAGACAATGACTATGATCTAATATAACCATGCCTATCAGCGTTGCACTATTCATATTAGACTCAAAACAGAGTGAAATTTTAGATTGTGACCATGTGTGCCTGAGGAGGAATTCATTCCAGATACAGAAACAGAGCAGTAGAGAGAAAAGAGAGAGAGAGAGAGCAGAGAGATAAAGTGGGAGAAGCGTGGGGCTTTTGTGAGGAGCAGATGGTGAGCGGATGCAAACACAAATCAACATTAATTTCCAGAGAGGCTCAGTGAGGTGACGTATCTTTTTGCTGACTATACATTGTTTGTTGGAGATTCTCCTGCCCACTTTGTTTATCTGTTTTTGGCTACATGTTTCTTACTGTTTTATAATGCCCCAGTTTTTCTTAGATGTCAAACTATTTTTAATTCACACACTTATCTACTGTAACATAATAATCTTTAGTTTTAGTAATCTATTCTCTACTTCTGTAGCTCATAATGTCGTTAGTTTTGCAGGCTTGGTCATGAACCAAGGTATTGGAAAAATGAAAATTTTTAACTGATAATGACACTAGATGAAAAGTCAGGTTATCACCAAAGTCTGTAGGCTAATCTTCTGGATACCATGAAAGTCTGTAGCACATTTCATGACTATCCAATAGTTGTTGAGATATTTCAGTCTGGACCAAAGTGGTGGACCGACCATCCATACAGCCATGTTGCATGCGTGGCTAAAAATGCACAGGCAGTAAATATTCAATCTAGTAACACATTACATATACTGCTGTTAAAGCTAACCATGCGGAAATAAAACATGTTTTATCTAAACAGTAACTATATGTTATTTATTCACTGCCAGCGGCAACACATGATTAAAAAAAACCAAACGTGTGTTACATAATTTTCCATCATACTATATGTTGAAGATTATTGAAATGGCTTTTGGATGATAGTTAATCACCTATTCCATTCAGTGGCCTTAATATAAGCCAGCAACTCTTGATTCAGAATCATCTTCTTCCTATGTTTGCATCAGTATACATTGTACATACACAACTATAAAGGGAAGCAAAGAGGGTAACCTAAACACAACCAGCACTACATTGCACAACTGCTTTCTGTTTGGAATGAACTGTTGAACTGACTAAATTTCTTCTTGATGTGAAAGACTTAAAAATCATGGACATATGCATAAGGAAATGAGAACTGTTTTCAGGATGGACAACACCGATATATTCCAATTTATTCATTAGTCTCCATACTTGTCCTCAACTCCCGTCGCTCCCAGCAGCTGCAGGTCTCTTTCGATGTAGCTGAAGGCCTCCTGCAGTCTTTCCTCCCTCTGCTGCAGCGCGGTGCGGGCAGCGTTCAGACACCTGTCCACATCAATGTACTCCTCTGGGCTGAAGTGGCGACATGCCACCACCAAGGTCCGCAAACCTTTCTACAGTGGGAGGAGAAGGTTGGGTGATGGGTAGAGAAAAAACAGGAGAAACGAGTCAGAATACAAGGGCTTATGTAACACAGAGTAGCTTAAATTTCTAGTACCCGTCCCATTTTTTCACAATTGAGAATGACTTCCGGATGGGAGCCGAAACGTCTTGATTCTGAAAACAGTGTCCAGATGACTACGACTGAAACCTTTTCTACGTCAGAATACAAGAAGAATTAAATGAAAAGAAGAGAGGGGAACATAAAGAAAGGAGGAGAAAGACATAATAATAAAAAATTATAAATGTCCAAATGAAAAAATAAGTTTGTGTAGAGAGGAAGGGTAAACGTGAGGAAGTCAAAAAGATGTGGATAGGAGATGAAGAGAAGGAAGGAAAGAGAGATGAATGGAAGCAGAGAGAGAAAGAGCAGAAAAACAAATTATCAAAGTGTGGCTTTAAATCACAGAACCAGCCTGAGGGGTAGACGACCACAAATCAACCCAGTCCAGTGCACCGACTCCTGGATACTGACGTCCGATGACATGATGTGGGGGCCGGATGTGTGTGCGTGTGCATGTGTATGTGGCTGTTGTTAGGAAGAATTTACAGTCTAATGGGAACAGAGAGCGACAAAGCCAAAAGTAATCACTACAACGCCAGGAAATGCCAGGCCTACGCACAAAGAGACACATAACTGTGAACATATGGATCTAGAGGCATTTCAGAGTCAGATATTTGAAGGTTTCATTATAAGGTTGAAGAGCAATTTTCCGGTGAAGCAATTCTCCGAAGTGGCAAGTGTGGTATATTAAGTTTATTCAATGTGTCTCAAAGGATCGGTATCTGCTCGTCTACCCACCTTTGTATGGGTAAAAGATGAATATTGATTGTTGAGTTTGTGAGTCAAACAAAATAAAGTATATTATTAAAAGTATATTATTTAAAAGAATAAAATAAGTACTACTAGTCAAGTGTAGGAAACATATCAGCATAACTCCTTTGACTCCAGATTGTCTGCACATTCAGAGAAAATTGTATTTTCTGCAACAAATACTGACTTTTTGCTGACCACTACCCACTGAGCAGATGTATATACTGTAGCAGTAATAGTACAAGCTGCAGGAGATCTATTGACACAAAACACACAATTCAGAATTTTTTGTAAGAAAATAAAAAATACAAATGTATTTCTCACCAAGGCAAACTCGTCAACGTGCAGTCTTGTCTTTTCTATCTCACCACTGGTAGCGAAAGGCAAGATGGCCGACTCTGCACCCTTGGTGAACAGCACTTTGCCTCCTTGAAAGTCAAGACAGCATGAAGAAGGTGTAAAAGGTAAACATTTACAGAAATAAATATTAAATATACCTTATGAAAATACTATGAATACAATGAAAAACTGTACATTTGTATACAGAATTAACTTATGAAACATGTTTATCTCCACTCTCTCAAACAATTGAAATGTTTTATTTGCATTAATTTCTTGTTTTATTTGCTTTTATAATTTGCCTTTCATGTTTTTGGAACTCCAGTGTTCTGTTTGACCATATGATGAATTTGCCTTTGTCAAGCTTTCATTGTTAGTTGCTGCAGTCAATATTTTGTCATTAATGCTAAAAATACTGTGTATGGTAGTTTAAGGTGGAGTTACCTGAGGGAGTCTGCAGTATGACGCTCATCCTCCTGCGGTTAGAATCAAACTCTAACACATGGAGCAGTTTATATCTGAAAGAGCAAAGAGAGACACTCAAGTTAATCTCACTTTGGACTCACAGGATGGACGTGACCATTTCTTTTTCACAGGTATCTTACGCAATAATTTTTTGTCTGCAATCTAGATGGCATGTTTTTATTGCATGTTTATTTATCATTTAAGAGATGCACAGGGTTAGACATACCTCTCTGACTTGCCAAATGTTTTGATCTCCATGGTATCTCCCCTGCTGCCAGTGAAGGTCACTCCGATCCTGCGTAAAATGGAGAACGGATATTCTGACCTTTAAAATACTGGGTGAAAAACCAATTTGGAGCCTTTAAAATATAATAATAAAATATGTTGATGAAGCCATTTATACGATTGCAGTACCACATTATTTCAGTTTTAATTCTACTGTAATTCACGTTGTAAATGGGTACATCATATTGTAAAATGTGACACAACTATGCAATTCAAAAATAAAACATGAAATGCCATTTTTGCTAAAAAAAAATTATGAACCGCTGAAATCTGACATCTCCCACATACACAATAGAATACCGAGTTATACCGGACCCGTCTGGTGTGTGTAGAGGCGTGTGGGGTTATTTTGTAGCTGCCTGGTGTCATCTGAACTTGACTTGATAAAGGTAAACACAGTAGCCAGCCGTGAGTAATGGCACTGCCCCTTTGGAGTCAATGTACAGTGTTGATTGAATGTTTAGGTTACATTTTTAAATTGTACTGTAACATTAACTGAGTGTTCACCATTCACCAGTGATTATTGAGGTTATGGTACCAACTGTGTCCCCTCCTGGTTTAAATCATAGACTGTATATAAAGATGGACGACACATCTCCACTTCCTCCCTGTACAAAAATGAAGCAAAAATATTCTGGAAATGGGAGCTGCCGTCTTGCACTGGTGACATAATTTGGAGCTAGTCTGTGCAGTAGTGCTTGGGGTTGGAACCGCGGTATCGAGGTCTTTCCCATACACCTGGCTGACTCAATTGCGAGCTGGTCTCAGCTGTCAATCATGACGTGAAACCCCCCTTTTATAGCATCAAATAACTAATTAAAACCAAACTTACCAGAAAAATGAACACTGAACATACATCAGTGTGATAAGAACTACCTAAAATGACAGAAACCATCTTTGTGAAAAATGTATTTGACGTGTACTTTGATTTTTTAGTTTGGCCCATGTCCCATCCGCTAACATGGAGGGGGCAGGGTTTATGACCTACACTGCAGCCCGTCAGCTTCCATAGCTACCCTTTATCAAAATGGTATAGTAGAATCTGGTCACTTTCTATTAATGTTTTTCCCCTTTTGAGCCATGTTCCACACAACGTGCTTGAGGGTTTTCAACCACTCCCTGGACATTAAATTGTTGCCTGCACTATATTTCTGTGACAATAAAAAGAACAACAAGTGAGTAAGACCAAGTAAGAGTAAGTGCCAATGTCTATCTGGCCTGCAGTCCAACCTCCAAGTATTTCAATGTCCCCTAGCAGCTGACTCAGTCGAAACAGGTAGTACAGCAAGTAGAATTTCACATCATGTCAATGTCCATGATTCACATCGGTGCAACGGTCAAGAAATGGCATACACATTATCACCAGTGCTTTTTGGCTAAACTAAAGTTCAAGCTCTTCTCTTAAACCTACAGTAGCCTCAACAGACTTCACACGTAACTAATAGCTATCACAAGTTTTGTTTTCTTGCATCGTTGGGGGCCACCATACAATGTAAGTAAAGATGGAAATTTACACATTTCCTGAGTTGTAACAATCACATACTCATGCCATCTGGCCAAACCACAAGCTCTTATAGAAGTACTGTATAACACCACAATACACATGAAGACAGGGGTCACTGGCAAAATGCCAGTACTACAACCAAAGGAATATAGCTGCTGCTAATTTTCTGTGTTTTCATTGGTCATAGCACAACTGCTCCTAATTATGTGAGGCATGGGTCAAATGGGTTTGTACTGTTTTAGTGGTGATGGTTGGTGGAAACAGCTGTGATAAACGTTGGAGCACCTTTGCTAGAATCAGCTAGCTTAGCTGGTTCTTCAACCTATGCACTATTTGAAACTTACAGAAGAGGTGGAGTCTCTTGAAGAAGCTCTAATTTAACCTTACCTCTTTGTTGCTTCTACTAAGGCTTTCTCATCCGGTGAAGAGGCGTAGTATTCCATGTAACTGGAAGAGAAACCGTTTGCATGGGAGAATGGGTCTCCTCCCCCAACCAAGCTGTCTGGCTGGTCATAGCTGATCTGAACAGTGTGACACAATGACACTGCCTTGAGAAATAACAATTCATCACCAATCTGGATGGAGAGACAACAGGGAAGGATGAGAGGAAGAAACACCATCAATTGTTATTCTATACAGTGACATACTGTATGCCATTGTAAACACGAGAGATATGAACCAGAGTCACTTCATTTGCAAAGAACAACCTCTAGCTGTAGCAGGGGTTCATTTGGGTGAAGAGCTTATAATACACATACTGTATGCTGCACTAGTCCAATTATCTATTGCTGATTACACAAAAGGCAAAATGCCATCCCTAACATCTGAGGCTGATTTGTACATATGTTGTGCTTGTTTGATGGCAGCAGTGAGAACAGCATATATGCCAAAAGAATTGAGATATATATGAGTTACCAGGTGAGGCGCAGAACCATCAGGTGAATCTTCAGTCATTCCCTCTGGCACCAGTTTGCCGTTAACTTCCCGGTACTTGATTCCGTTAATTGAACACTCACGGAATTGCATCTCGTTTTCTGTTAGTGTACCCGTCTTATCTGTAAACACATACTCCACCTAGGAAACACACACATAAGTTGAGTATTATGTAGTTGGCTCTTAAGCTGAGGCAGAGTTTAAGTTCCCTTTCATTCTATTAGAATTAAATTTTATGTGTTACTGTATGTATATATAATATGTATTTAAATACAAACACTTGAATTCTAAATGGATGTCTGTTTTAAGTTTCTTGCTATATCAAAATAGGCATATTTATTGCAATACAATGTACATTACATCTGACTGGAAAACTCTTTTCGGGTAAACTGTATACATACACTGTTTTTATATACACAATACTAAAACAGAAATGATACAGATATTCATGTATGTGTTTAGTGTATGTGTATGTTACTGTATACATATGTATGCATCTTTACTCCTTTGCCATATGTATGTGTTCTTGCACTTCTATTCCATACCTGTCCCAGCTCCTCATTGAGGTCAGAGGTGTTGACCTGAGCTTTCTGGTCACTCTCCTCATGGTAAAGGTCCAAATCCCAGCCAATGAAAAAAGAGCCCAGAAACTTCTGCATCTCCACAGTAACGTAGAGCGAGATGGGGATGATGAAGTTATAGAGGACCAGAAATGCCAAGAAGTCTGAGATGAATTTCAAGATCTAAAGAAGGATGAGAGCACATTTTATTAGAATGAGACAAAAGGTGGCCAACACAATGAGGACAAAAATGAGGAGTTTAAAAAGATAGGAAGATAAACTAACATCAGCTAAACTTTAGGGTAACAAATGTAAACAGTTTGAATTGTTGTTGGAAGCAAGATGGAGAGTGGGTGAAAGAAAACAGAAAAAACAACCTAGGAGGAGGATGATGATTGGTACAAAACAGGAAAATAAGGACATTTGCAAAGAACTAAAAATGCCTAAAAAAAATGTAAAAAATAAAAATGTTGACATCTGAATTTCAAATGAACTTTTATCTGACATGAACAATATAGAAATGCACTTGGCAATGTTGTAATGCACAATGTAATGGCCAAATAATAACTGTGCGCACATTTATTTGGAGAAATGGCATCTCTAATGTTTGTACGATAATATTTTTTAAGAATGTGTTTTTGTTTCCTTATTTTTTTCTTCAAGTCTGCACAAAATGATTTTGCACTATTGGGGACATTTTGTCACATTCACAAAGATTGCAAAATAAATTTGCTTAATACACATCAAAGCCACACAGACTGATGGTGCTTCAGCATGGATCCTTCTGAATCAAAGCAGGCAGGTTAATTAATTCCCATTAAGGAGTTAATTACTTTATGTGACAGGAAAGGTGAGTGAGAGGGCCACAGACTGAGACACAGAGTATCAGCAGCTATACAAAAGCCAAGTTTATGACATTCTAAACCTAGAATTGAGATATAGAGATAAATTATTTATTATTTGGCAAGGAGATGAAAGTGTAAAGTTGAACATCGACTTATCTTACATCATCTTGTCTCTAGGGCTGATAGGCTGCACTACTTACAAAAACAAAACCAAAAAGAATGCATTTTTTTTATTCTTAACGCGCAGCAGACTAACCGGACTGCTGTTTCTCTCCTGTTCAGTCTTTTGGTTGTAGAAAGGCTCGTCCCATTTGTCCTCAGCCTGCCAGGCATACTTCAGGATGGTGCTGAGGATGGCCTCGAACAGCAAGATGCCCAGGTAGATGATTAGGAAGGTATTCATGGACCTGACACACAAATATATTTTAAAGTTGAATGTTAAACTAAGCATATCCTAAAACAGCAATATTTTGCTTACTCTGGGAGACAAAATAAAGTGCTCACTTCTCCACTGCAGAGCGTTTCTGGGACTTGCACTTATAGTTGAGGGCCATCTTGGACTCCATCCCTGTGTAAACCGCCACACCTGCAACAGCACAGTTGGTTAATGTATTACACTAGGCTTGAGGGAGATTAGACCATTAGACTACTGATTGACTTGTGCATGAATTCATGGGAAAGACACCAAAATTATCCATGTGTCCATGGTAGATCATTGGCTCTGGTTGTCCGTGCCAAACAATTACAACAGTATACACAGACACACTAGAGAAGCATTGGGGCATTGCTAAAAAATCTGCAGATAAAACCCTTTTTTGTCTTCAGTTAACATGATCAGACCTCAGCCACATGATGAATGGCCTGTCCTACCCACAATGTCCTATGAGCTTGGCTTGTTTGTGTAACAGCTGCGATGTGGCTGGGTCACCTCTCTATCACGCTTCCAATATCCAATGGAAGCATTTCAGAAGCAACCTGTTCTTGAGCAGCTATACTTTGTATTTCTTTCTCTCTAAATTCAACTGCAAACTTCCCATTGTAAGAAATCATTTACCCCCCTAGCTGCTTGCCTCTCAGGTGGAAGTCTTGCTTTTGCAGAACCTTTTCTTTTGATTTTAACTGTATTAACTCACCATAAATCTCTTTGGTATTTTTCAACCTGGCTCCTCGCAGCAGCAAATTCTCTGGACCCAGCGGTCTGACATATAAGCAAAAAAAACAACATAAATACAGAGAAAGATGGATGTGGCTATAGGATTTTGGTACAAACAAGACACAATAGGACCTTGATATAAACTAAAACACTAAACAACAGTCTATGAGGCTCATAAATCTTCTGTATATGAAATGTATAATTTTCATTTAGCTGCACTGCTTCTTTCTTTTGGTGGCATAGCAGCCCACTGCTGATTAAATATTTGAAACAGCTTAGTCTCTGTAGACCAGTGGTTAGTAATTTTGTAACATTTTGTAGCCCTCTGCTAAAAGCATGCACATTGCATGAACAACGGACATGCTTTCGTGTTTCACCCTCAACTACTGTCCCATTTTATTTGTCTGATTGTGACCTTGGTGCCACTACACTAATCAGAAAGCTGTGTATCCAATGCCTATCTTATTGGGGATGTCTCTTTAGCAGTGTCTTTAGCTAGTCTAGCACACATATAATTGTCAGTTTAATTATTAGTCAAAGCAGCTGGATAAATCTGGTCTCACCTGACTATCTCCTCTCCATGCTGAGTCACCGTAATCCGACCGACAAATCTGGAAAACACCAAAGGCATTTTAGTTGAGTGAGAGACAGCAACAGCAACTATGTTAACATGTACACAGGAAACCAGGCTATGGGAAGAAATCTTACAAATATGGGAAACATGAGAAGGGCTTTTACATGCACTTCAGTAACCAAGTTACTGTAAAACCTGTATTTATATGCAGCTGGTCAGACTGACAGAGCACTTAGAGAACAGGCTCTGTAGTAAACAGCTTTTCTTTAACTGTAAGAATGTGTCTAAATGTTAACAAAAAGTTCAGCAGAGGAATCTGACATATTTATACCTATCAATTTTAGTTTCAGTTGGACTTTGTATTACATTATTTGGAAACAAGGATGCATTACTAGTACAGATCTTCACATATATATATATGTATATGTATATATATGTATATATATACATATACATATATATATACACATATACATATATGCCGCACACATGGATCACTGAATGCTTAGAGATGTACAACATCAACAGGACTCTAAGGGACTTCATTGCGAACTCGATGAGGCTGTGGAAAACCACCCTTGAGGCCAATGGTAAGCCACTTGCACAAGTATCCATCAAATGTGGCATATACCAAGGAGATGCTCTGTCCCCACTGCTGTTCTGCATAGGTCTGAACCCCTCAGCCAAATAATCAACAAGACTGGCTATGGATACCGACTCAGGAACGGGCCACCATCAGTCACCTCCTCTACATGGATGACATCAAGCTATACGCTAAGAGCGAGCGGGACATCGACTCACTGATCCACACCACCAGGATCTACAGCTCTGACATTGGGATGTCATTCGGGCTTGAGAAGTGCAGTCGAATGGTGACAAAGAGAGGGAAGGTAGTCCACACAGAAGGGGTCTCACTCCCAGAAGGAACAATAGCAGACATTGAGGATGGTTACAAGTACCTTGGAATACCACAGGCAAATGGCAACCTCGAAGAGGCAACAAGGAAGACGGCAACGGCCAAATACCTCCAACGAGTAAGGCAAGTCCTAAGAAGTCAGCTCAATGGCAAGAACAAAGCCCAGGCAATAAACAGCTACGCCCTGCCAGTGATCAGATACCCTGCAGGAATAATAAGATGGCCAAAGGAGGAGATACAGACCACAGACGTTAAGACGCGAAAGCTCCTCACCATGCATGGAGGGTTCCATCCCAAATCCAGCACCCTGAGACTGTACGCTAGCCGTAAGGAAGGCGGCCGTGGACTAGTGAGTGTGAGAGCCACTATCCAGGATGAAACATCCAAGATCCACAAGTACATCCAAGATAAGGCCCCAACAGATGACGTGCTCAGGGAATGTCTCAGGCAATGGAGAACAGAGGAAGACGTGCTGGAGGAAGGACCATCATGGGAGGACAAACCCCTACATGGGATGTACCACCGGAACATAACTGAAGTGGCTGATATCAAGAAGTCCTACCAATGGCTAGAGCGGGCTGGATTGAAGGACAGCACAGAGGCACTCGTCATGGCTGCAGAGGAGCAGGCCCTGAGCACCAGAGCAATAGAGGCCCAGATCTACCGCACCAGACAAGAACCAAGGTGTAGGCTGTGCAAAGAGGCCCCTGAGACAATCCAGCACATAACTGCAGGGTGTAAGATGCTGGCAGGAAAAGCATACATGGAGCGCCATAACCAAGTAGCTGGCATAGTGTACAGGAACATCTGCACTGAGTATGGACTGGAAACCCCGAGGTCAAAGTGGGAAACACCTCCAAAGGTGGTAGAGAATGACCGAGCCAAGATCCTGTGGGACTTCCAGATCCAGACTGACAGAATGGTAATGGCGAACCAGCCTGACATCGTGGTGGTTGACAAACAGCAGAGGAAAGCCGTTGTGGTTGACGTGGCGAAACCAAGTGATGGTAACATCAGGAAAAAGGAACATGAGAAACTAGAGAAGTACCAAGGGCTTAGAGAAGAGCTGGAGAAGGCCTGGAAGGTGAAGGCAACAGTGGTACCCGTGGTCATCGGAGCACTCGGGGCAGTGACCCCCAAACTGGAGGAGTGGCTACAGCAGATCCCTGGAAGAACACCAGACATATCGGTCCAGAAGAGTGCAGTACTGGGAACAGCAAAGATACTGCGCAGAACCCTCAAGCTCCCAGGCCTCTGGTAGAGGACCCGAGCTCGAAGGACGAGACCACCCGCGGAGGGTGAAGGACAAAGTTTTATATATATATATATATATATACATACACACACACAAACACACAGTATATCCTATGCATGTATTTGTGTGTGCGCGCGCAAATGTATGAACGCATGCATCATGTGCTGTGTGCATTGAATGCTGTACATTGTAGGAGGAAGTGCATCACTGTCTCAACCTCACATGTCAAACAGTGACCACATATTCTGTTTTCTTTTGGTTGTCATGATTGGTCTTCCTTTTTCTGCTTTCTATCTCTGACAATAGAGAGATATTCTGCCAATTCATAATGTCTTTTTAGGGCCAGATAACATTATGATCTACTTTGGCTTTTAGTTTCTTCTTTCCAATGTTCCAAATAGGTTTCTTTGGTTCTTTCTTTGGTTTGATTGGTGTTTTGAAAGCAGTGTTGTTGTGAGCCTGGTCAGAGTGTGTCCAAGAGGGGGCAGTTAGTCTCAGCACCAACTGACATAAGGGATTTTTTTCCTCAGCTCAGCTCTTGGGTTTGGAGGGCTTTGGAATGGAGGGTGTCTAGGGGGCTGGATTTAAGGTGATTAAAAATTTGAGTGCCCTCTTTTGAATGTTAATTATCAGTGGGTATCTGCCTAATTTTGCTCTACATGCATTTGTTGGTGTTTTTCTATGTACGTGTAAAATGTATCTGCAGAATTCTGCATGTAAAAATACTTTCCCTATTTGGAGCATCTGTCATGAACATGCTCACATGTAATAATCCCATAGGAAACCTGGTAAAGTGTATACAATCAGGTTGCTCCAGCAGAAGTCTAACAAGGTTTATCTTAATCCCTTAACCTGATTAAGGAAACCAGGTTTCTGGTTAATACGATGTTGAAGAAATTAGATTACTGCATAAAGCTGACAACAGCTGGGTTAGTTAAGTGCATTTAAACACAGTGGGTGTTAAGAGAGAGAAAGCAACCAAGGGAGGGTAAAGGGAGAAAACTGACACCGAAAACAAACTGCCTGATCTAAAAATACACTAATCGATCCTGAAGTAGCCAGCTGAGACAGACAAGAGGAAGAGGGGTTGTTGAAGAGGTGATGAAGCCATCTCACCCCATGATCCTTTTAATAACACATCTCTGGCAGGGCATTTCTACCATGTATTAATCATAGTGGTTTTTAAAGTGGGTTCTGGAGACTTCCATGGGTTCTTCGGGGATCCCAGAAAATGAAATGAGTGAAAAGAATGACCTATACTTGTTTTACAGTTAAATGTTAGTTAAATAAAAAGCTAGAATAAAAATAATAAAACACAAAAAAATCTTCATGTATAAGGATTCCAAAGGCAGAATCTTCATTTCTAATGTTCTAATGTGTTTAGCTGGGAGTATCCTTTCTTTATTGTATGTGACTTCACACCTGACTTTTTGTGCTCTCACTACTGAAGGTGTGTGTGTACACACAGGTGCAGATTACCTGTACAAGTCAGCTTCTGGTTGTTGACACTCCACCACAGCCTGCAGAGCCTCCAGTTGGGACACGGACTGACACACTGCTGTCTCTGCCACAGAGTAGTGAGTCTACATACAAACACAACACACAAATACAGCTAAATGCTGATGAAAGGGGAGCATAGTTTAAAATTGGAAAAAGATACTTTTTTAGTTTATAGAGGAGGAATTTTCATACTAAAGACAGCAAACTCATGAACAAATAGATCTACAGCTTCCAATTTATAAAATAACTGGTTTGGTCAGTTGTTGTTGCTTTGCAAGAGAGGAGGCTGCACTTCAACTGTTAACCTGGCCATACAAAGCAGGGAGATTGCCAGGGTAAGGTGAATGTGATTGTGGGACAGACCGATGGATTGACTTTATTTCATACATTTCATCTGTTCATCTACTCAAACAAACCTACAAGCAAAATCTGTATTCCTATGAAAAGTACCATACTGCAGTGGTGAGAACTCATCAGGTTCCATCACAATGTAATCAGTAGCCTTGACTAGGTGACATCGTTACCTTCACTACTTCAAGGGAAACATCCTTGAATGCATCTCAGTGTTGACTCAGTGTGGGACCACTGTTAGCTTTTTAACCTAACCTGACCTTCTTTAACACCCAGCATATCTTGATCTTGCCCAAAACAGCTGAGTTTTTTCCAAACTTGTCATACAGATTTGGTCAGATGAACCTGATCCAACAATACTGTAGCTACAGTATTTTTGGCAGGCTGGGTTTAGGTTTAGGCCCCCCAAAAGGGGAAAGACTACTACTGCAATATCACTGCACTATACAGTACAGTATACAAACAGCTACAGCTGACACCAATTTATAAAGATATCAAAAGGTGCACAAACACAGCTCTAGGCCAACACTAAAAACCCACCATGCTGTACAATAAACTGCAACAGAAACAGCAGCATGTTGTTAGAGAGACAATTAAACAATATAGCCTCTGGCATGAGTTGGGGGGGGGGGACTTTCTAAATACAAAATTAAGAGGTGTAAAGCACTAAAATTATATAATCATATCCAAGTCATTTAAATACTTTTTCAAAGTCGTGCGTACACCTGGCACACACACACACAAGCTGGTCTTAGTCATGTGACAGATACCCAGAGGTATGCAAACCAGACTCTATTTTCTGACCAATTAAAAGACAAATTCCCAATATATGCAAACTATTTCTATTAAACAGCTTTTAAATTAATCACCATCCATTCATAAAACTCCACTTGTTGCAGTGACTCAGGCCTTGTTCAGACTGCCAGACCAAATCCGTTTTTTGTCCGCTTAAATTGGATTTCAAAGTGTCTTTTGCATCACTTGCAACGCGACATACAAGGTCAAATCCAGAGTCACGGTAGTGCATCAGAGTGGCTGAGGAAAATCCATGCTGTGTGCTGTCAAGTCGCAGTGCAGAACTCCTCCGTCGCTGAGTTTGTCTGGTGCGCAGCAGGAGTTCTGCACCACGACTTGACAGTACGATTGTTTGGAGGGCGAGATAATGGATCTCCATTTCTCATGCTTCCGCGCTGGAAAGCTGTGTCACCAGTACGTAGTTACTGAAGCCTACATAGTTACCACAGCAACCCATGCCGATAGGTTGGTGATGTCTGGACACGCAAATCTGATCACTTGTAACAGTGCGGACAGTCTATCTTAAAGATCTGATTTGAGATACAAATCTGATTTGCCTGCAGTCTGAACAAAGCCGCAGAGCACACACAGCTACACAACTTAAGGTACCCTGTGGAGTTTTTAACCAGTAGTGCTATGGAGGAATGTTTTCATGAGTGTGTCCCCATTTTGTTTGAATCATGCACACGCATGAGGATGCACATGCACGCATGCAACACGGTTCACATCTTGCTGTTGGTTTCACACTATTCCACTGATCGACAGTTGGTGGCAGTAACTACAGAGATGCAGCAATGCACCAACAAAGGCAGTGAGGAAGAACACTGCACGCTAGTAAACATGGATTTATTTAAATTAATGGATTTTAAATATTTTAAAAATCTGTTTTGTAAATGTGTTATGAGGAAGTAAATGCACTCAACATGTTTGTCAAGCCACAAAGATAAACACAATGTATTTGATGAAAAACACTGAGTAAAGTATAGTAAAGTTTTTTACTGAATGTAACTTTTGTTTGTTTACACTCCACAGGGCACCTTTAGGGTAGAGCAGTTGGCTTGTGCAGAATCCCAATATTGGGATATCTTGTTAACTCAATCAAATGGTTGTTTGTGCTGCTACTGGTTAATCTAGGGCTGGGGCGTTTCATCAACATAATCAACTTAATAGATTATGGAAATACGTCGATTTGCATAATGTGCATCGGCGCGTCGCAATGAAGCTTGGATTTCCCTGCAGAACAAACTGCAGCTAAAAAACCTTGTCCATGATCATCTAAAGCACCTCGCTCTAGCCCCCCCTCCAGTGCAAGCTACTGACAGTCGCACATGCTCTGCAGAGAAACACAGAGAGTCTCCTGTTTAATGTAGGCCTACTTATGTTGTCGTTTAGTAAAAGCTTGTCAGTGCACCTGTTGGTACCTGTTGGTGCCGATTTCATTCGGTGCAGTGTCTTGCAGTGCATACTTCCTTGTTACATTTGTTTGTTTTTAAGAGAAAATAATTAAATTAAATATTGAAATATTAATGACAAGTTTTGATATTTATTGTAGGTAAATACATTGTTATATTAACTGAGTAATAAAAAAAATATCTTTAGAATAATTGTTTAATTAGTCGTTAAATTAATCGACTAATCTAAAAAATACATTGTTACATTAATCAATAAAAAAAATAATTGTTAGGTGCAGCCCTAGGTTAATTTACTGATTAGTCTGGCTAAGCCCCTCCCACCAAACCCACAAATTCGTACGGCAGCAGAAGGAGCCCGTTGCCCTGCGAAACCTCATCCCGCATCTCTCCTCTCCTCTCCCTGTGTATGCCTCACTCACCGACTCAACTTGCGGGCCACTAAACCAGTGCTGTAAAGGCTAGAAAAGCTGCGCTGGTTAAAATAGAAACAATCCGTCAAAATGTAATAATTCTCAACAATTTATCGATATTCTCTACACCAGACGGAGGGAAAGATAAAGTGCGGCAGCGGCATGACAGAGGCCGGGTCAGAAATGAACAGAACTTTGACCAAAAGTGCCTTTGAATGTACTGCGTTTGAGACTCCTCCCGGTTCTGATTGGTTGTTTCGTTCAGGCACGGTGGATTCTTGCAAATGACATTAGGAGCACTAGGGGGAGCCAGCAGAACCTGATTTCTTCACAGATTATCTGTCTCATGTACAACTATCAGGATGTAGTGACAGTTTCAGCAAAGTTACCTACTGAACCTTTAAAAGTTTTCACTCCACAAACTCAGACACACCAGATATTCTTCATATACTCCAAAGCCAACACACACAAACACACTTTAAGGTTGGTCTCTCCATCAAGGCTGGCTGTGGTGATGTGACAGGTGCCATCTGCACGATCCGACGACAGCAACACCAGGTCAACTGGGAACGTCTCATCTTTAGCCACACGAACAATGTCCCCCACCTGGATGGACAGGCAGAAAACACACACACACACACACACACACACAGGTTAATACTGTTTAAGTTTTATACCGACATTTAGTTTAACTGTATTCAAGTGACGCCCAGCGACTTCGTATAGCTTTGTGCCTTTGTATTTAAGTCCAACTGAATCACATTTAGTCATCCTTTTTGTAGTCAGAAATAATGTTTTTTTCATGTATTGTTAATAATTTCTGATTATCAATAGGAAGAAAAAAGGTCTGTGAGGAAATATAATTTATAAGCTGGCTGGAGGGGAGCCTGCAAACTGACGTTGGCAGTGCGCTTTTCCCCAGTGAATGTTTGTTTGGGCGCTAATTCAACAAGCTAAGGTGCAGGACAAGACGTGTGTTCATGTTTGTAACTTAGATAAGAAGGAGACTCCAGCAGGAAAACTAATGTGGTTTGTTGTTCAAAGTCTGTGGCTCTTGCGTTGTGTTGCCGGCGGCTGTCTGGGTCAGTGTGACAGTCTGCTCTGCCTATGATAGAACGTTGATATTACTGCTTTATGCAAGATATGATTGGCTTTATCAAAATATGGTCTCCATCTATGTCGACGATGCCTAACAATATTCCGTCAAATTAATGCAAAACTAGGGGGCGCCATCATGAAACCAAAAAATATTAAATATAAATTTCTCCCTTTTGGTTTCAGATATTTTTCTCAAAGCAGAACACAGGACAAGTGATTTAATGTGCAAATATGTATGCAAATATGAATGCTGTAGCAGACAAAAAAATGCTACTTAATTTCAGTTGGACTTATACTGAATAAAATGGCCCACTCCTGTGGACACCAAGTCTCCTGGCTGTGACTGGGTAAACAACATCATGGTTTTGATAAGCTTGAGAGGTTCATTTACTGTTTGACTAAAGGACACACATCATTTAGGTAGCGTTGAATTGGCTCCAGACAGACTAGTTACAGTGTCTCTGAGAAACCTGACCTCAGAGGAATTGTGTGCACTACAATGTTCTGAGTTACAGGCATATCCAGGCAGCAAAGACACATCATCTGTGACTGCAGAGGTAACAGCAAGACTGTAAAGGCTGTAAATATGCAAATAGCTCAAAAATTGGTCACCATGGTACATCATTGATCTTCAGGAAAATTACCTGCAAAGACAAATAATGCCAATCGGTCCAATACAGTCCAATAATATGGACATGAAACAAACAGTGGCATTTGTAGAAACTTGTGTTACTGCAGCAAATGCATCATTCACAGAACATTCCAATCACACTTGTGACACCAGAGAACAGTATGAATGCCCCCGTTTCTCTCAATCCTAACATATGAAGCAGTTCTCTTGTCATTGACAACATTATCTTATACTACCTTTCTATATACACTAGCTCTACAGAAACACCAGGAATTTAACAGCTAAGCTTAAGTTAGTTATGGCTGCTGGCTATGAGACCAGGTTTTCCCCATTAACAAACATAATGCTTCACTTTGGTAGAAGTAAAGCCCTGTTCTTAAACAAAGAGTTTTGAACTGGAATAATTGATATAATACAGTTGCATTAGGGTGTAGCTTTTGCCACCTTACCCTGATGTTCTTGGATCTTGTCTGGACCAGACTTCCACTGCGAACCACAAATACTGGAGCCCCATTTACCTCGTTGTCCGCCTTGTGTCTCAGCCAATCCTCGTAGCCCTATGAAGAAATTAATTCAATAACAGATCACATACAGCAACTGACCATCGCCAACTTCACAGTGGAATATAGCATTATTGATCAACAGTGATGATGCAATGCTGGCACACTAGTCATGGATCAATTGAAGTGACTAATAGCTGGTTAAGTTATTCCAAACACACCTTTTTATATCAATGGCAAGTTCATTAGTGGTTAGAGAACAAAGCATCCTGAATCAACTAAAGCTATTTCACATTTTCATATATTAAACATTGTGACTGATGAAATTTACAGGAATGGTTCAAGTTTTCTTAATCAATTTGAATTGAACTAAATACTGAACTGAGCTGAAACAAGTTGTAAATCACAAGTTGTTGACTACAATTAATCTAACTTAAATAATACTGCATGTATGTTAGTTCCCCATTTTCAGCCCAACAAAGAGGAAGCTATCATGTGCTTGTGTTCTCACCTGTTTTATGGCAGTTACTGTGATCACAAAGAAGAGAGGCAGACCACTGGTGACTGGGGATGTCGGGGTGTCTATCATTAACTGGAAAGACAAATACAGTTGGGGGGGAGGAGATGGTGGAGAGATTTCAACGAATTTGAAGTGTGGCGTGGGAAATAAAAAATAATTAAAAAAATAATGACACCAGAGATTCAGTAAGAGTGGGTGTGTCCTGTGAGAGAAATCAAGCAAACTAGAAAGACAACAGAGGGAAGTAGTGGCTGATGTGTCAAACAGGAAAATCCTACTACCCTCAAAGATTAACCGTCACTTAAAAATGACAGGCACAAGAAAATAAAAGCTTCAAAAGCAACATCTACTCGAGCAGACAAGTCTCAACTTTCCCAGCCCTGTCCCGGGGTGGATTCGATACAGGGACGTTGCAGTTATGCCACCAGAATGCCCTATATAAAACTTATTTTTTTTTGCAGACTAGCTTATAATAGTTTAGAGAAGCACAGACCATGGAAGCATGGTGATTTGTCCTCTTAGTGTTTCAGTCATTACTTCCTAGTTTACGTCTTAACATTCCACCGAGAGTGTAGTTATTGGCTAGAACTGCATCTGCTTCCTGGTAACACTGACTTATGACTTACACAGAATATGAGCCAAAATGCAGTTTTTTCACATTCATTGGCTTTAAGATCTACATACATTGTTTAGTTACATAGACAAGTGAAAACCTTAAATCTCTTAAAGGGTAACTACACCCTCAAATTTTTAGTGGGAGATTTAGTGCGCATGCGCCAACGTGCATGCTGCCTGTTGCCATAGCTCCGTCTCGTCGTCTTACTTTTTCCATAAAGAGTTTCCCCTCGGGGATCAATAAAGTATTTCTGATTCTGATTATTTCTGAAATTCTGCTGTGGCGGCCGTTGACTTGAAGAGATTAAGTCTCCTTCTAGCTACAAAGTCAGAGGTGCAAATTAAAAGGTACCCTGTATAGTTTCCAACAACTAGTAGCACTATGGAGCAATGCTTTTATGAGTGGGTCCCCGATTTGTTTGTTCTCATTAGCAGGTAATACGATACAGATTCCTGCCAATGGTTTCACACTATTCCACTGATCTATAGGTGGCGGTAATGTGCCAAGAAAAGCAGCAATGCTCCAGCAAAGGCAGTGATACTAAATATAAACTACTACTTTACAAGAAAACTCCTCAAGGTAACTTTAAACAAGACACACTTAAGATGTATCTGAACATTTTAACAAACAGTAACAACAAACAAACTCTAGCATAAGAATTTGTATAAACTAGATTTTTCTTTACTTGGTTTGATAAGGGAAATGATTCAGTTCACAACATGTATCTAGGAATCCATCTAAGGCCATCCAAAAAGTGGTCAAATTGGCCATTTAAGAAAACGTCATGTTGACAATGTCAAGAGAAAAGAGGCACTCCTTTCAGTGATTTGAGACTAAGGTGACTTCAGCTACACTGACAAGTTGAGTGGGTGAAAAGAGAGCCTTTTTAGAGAGTCAAGTCAATTGCTTTGGCTTCACTACACAGGCCCAAATAAATCCGGAGAAGATTTGAAAGCCAAATCCTACTTCAGCACAGGCTGACTGATGCATAGTGAAGGCCTAACACTTAGGGCTGTCTGTAAAGACACACATATTACTTATAGTGTGGGTGTAATGTTTTACACAGGCAGATCTGTCTCTCTAGAAGTCGATGAGTCACTCACTGTTGCACAAACAGACACACAAACACATTTGTATTTAGGGCAGGAAAACCGAGGTAACACTTGACTCGTCACCATATGACTGAGGAGAACATGTAACTGCAAAAAATAATTGTGTGTGTGCATTTGTGAGTATTATTACCTGTACAAGGAAGATAATAAGAAAATAGAAGTTGGCTATCCTTCTGAACTGCTCAAACAGATTCTTAGGGACAAAATTCCAAACTGTGTACTGAAAGAGAAAGAAAAAACAACACTTAGGACAAAGACTAAGGAAAGGTTATTTAAGCAGGGTATCTGCAGGTTATTCATAAATATTTAATATTTATTCAATAACACACACACACATTATATATATTTTAATTAAAGAAACCCTTAGAATACTAGATGGAGTTGCACTTATGAACAAGTAAAACATATATAAACAAATACACAAGGCAGGAAAAGGTAAACAGGCACAATAAGAAAACTAATACCATGAATTAGTTGTTAAAGGAGATTAAGTTTAACTGTTTAGTACAGCAGACACAAAAACCATGTTTGGCATATTATCATACTAATCCTGTCACAGCATGGCTGATGAATGTAAGACGTTAAATACCTAAAGTAATCATTTTTAGGTCTTTTCAGACAATTTATTTTCACTTTTTTTTTTCATACTTTTTAAAGCTGCCTTTGTCAATGTTGGTAGCTCCAAATAAAATAAGAGTATGAGAAAAAGTATTCTGGTAAGTGGTTTAGTAGTTCACCCTGCTGTGCTCAGTACAGCGTTCTCCAGATGACTGCTGTTCAAGAGACTCTTTTTGTTTCACTCTTACGTTTCAATTCATCACTTCCTGTGCAGCATGGTCTAGAAAGAATAGCTGATGGAAGAAAAAAAAAGTGCGGCTCCAATGTTCTGTTTACAAGAAATATTTCTGCATAGATCTTTAACGGCCTGCTTTTACCTTAAGTTGAAAGTCATCACATTAGTGCACAGCTCCACCAAGAATAACCTTGTTTTTAAAATGAGCTGTTTCTGTCTCTTAAAAAGCATGACTTAAAATCTATTTAATTCTGACCTAGGTGACTTCCTACTGTAAATCACAGCGTTCCTACAGCTTAAGGCAATACTTTAAGACTTTTTAATGACACTGATTAAATTTAAAACCAATTTTAGGTTAACCAAAATTGAAGGAAAAAAAAAAACATGAACCAACATCAATTACTTGGGGTTAGGGACAATTTTGCCCAAACATTTATTGTAACAAAACATGACTTTTTGGTCCAACTTCCATTCCATTTGTTTTGCATGACATACGCTATGCAATGTCAGAAAAAAAACGATTCATAAAATCTTACTTCCCATTTCTTAGCATTTTTAAGATATTTGAAAGATAGATTCAAGACATTTTAATACAAATTAAGGCCTTATTTTTAGATTAATGAATTCAATGCCTTTTAAGACCTTTTAAGGATCCATGGGAACCCTGAATTATTTAATCAACTGCTTAATCAATGACCTCACTGCTGGTGGCAGGCAGCAACCTCTTTCAATTATTATCTTTTTGTCCAGTCAATCTTCCAACTGACCTGCTAATCCTCTCACCAACACAAAAGTTTTTCGTCTGAGTTGATCCTGTTATCAACAAATCATGCTTCATCCCTTATCTCTCAAACACCACACTAGAATAGATTATTTTTTTAACACTGGTCAAGCTGCCAGAAATCAGTTTGAGTTTAAAGTTTCTGTAGTGACACTTTTTCTTGAGTCATGTTTGCTGTCACTAGTGATGTGTCTCTATGAGCCGGCTCCTTTAAGTGAACGATGGGAGCCGGCTCCTGTCTGAGAGCCGATTAGAGCAGAAATATTTTTTGTTTCATATTATATCATAGAAATTAAATTGAAATATACTGTATGTGCCTGTATAGAGTTGTGTAATTATTTATTAACCATACTATTTCATTAGTAGGGTGAAGGATAGTTATTCTTGATACACCTTTTAACCATCAATATGACTATCAATATGAATATTTTAATGTATTGCATATTTATTTCTTGCAACGAATAAGAATGTCACTTGGGAGGCGAAAGAGCCGGCTCTCCGAAAGGAACGCCGCCATAAGATCCAGCTCCCTTCAAAGAGCCGTAATTCCCATCACTAGCTGTTACTGCTCAGACTCATGTGAAATGCAAGCAGCAACCTCCGTGGCTGAATAATGAAGCCAACGCGGAAGTGCCAAAAACAGCAGTTCCTCATTTGACCACTTGAGACTGGCACCAAAAGCGAGTCAATCTCCCCGTTCATGACAACTGTAAATTTTTATATAACTCACCCGTTTAAATTATATTAAGGCTTGAAGTTATGCATAATTAAGGGCGGGCCGCTTTGAGTGACAGGTGGGTGCCCTCTCAGGTGGCTTGCCGTTAGGTGGTTTCATCAACCAGGCAACAACCAAAGGCACCGGAGCCGCCTACTTTGAGCTTCACAACAGCTCTTCAGAAACCTACGGGTGATGTCACGGACACTACGTCCATGTTTTATACAGTCTATGGCAAAATGTCATGGTGCATGTTAAGTGCCTCAAACCGCCTAAACCACAAATTAATAAATTAACAGTGCCTCCATCACTCATCTGTTTTGCACTTCTGGCTAAAGATGCAAAGTCACAACATGGTGCTTTCGTGGTTATGACAGAATTTGAGAACATGATTGTGGCAGTTATGTAAAAAAATAAAGCAAAGATCTGAAGATTCATAATATTAGTTAAAACACTTCAAGAACAAAACTTTGCCCCAAAACTTTCATTATGTAGACAATAAGCAATACAATTATATCAAATATAGTAAAAAATAACATACTGCCGCACTGACTAACTAAATCCTACTTAAATCAACATTTGGTACCTTGGAGGAGATGATTCTGTTGTCAGCAAAGCGTTGCGGTATGTAGTGGCCATGCTGGGGGAAACGATTTGCTACATAAACCGTCCTGGTCTCACTCTGATGAGGGGGGTCAAAGCCCTGAGTGAAGGGAGGATATATAAGAAGAGAGAGGGAGAGGGGAGGGGCAGAAAAAAGGGACAAATGGAAAATGTAGAAAAGGAGGGGAAAAAAAGGAGACAACAGGTTACATCCGTAATAACTCTTAGTACATCCCTTATAGTAGACATCTCACTTATTTCTTGAATGAATTTGCAGTAAAACAGACACTTCCACATCCATTAGAAAGGCAAAAAAAAGTTAATCAAAATATAAGAATTTCAAATTTTGTCAAAAACATGCGAAACACAAATAACTGCCAGGAAAATACAATTTCCTTTTCACTGGAAAATTACTTACATTTAAAATAAATCAGAATTATAGGCAAATGTTGGCTAGTGGTACAGAGGGAATGCAACATTATGACTTTAATATAAAGCAAGTCATTTTATATTGTTGGCATTATGCAGCAGCATGACTAAACCCTAAAAGTCTACACCACACTAAAATTCACCTGGGGCAACATTTTGTGCTTCTATTCAATGTGCTTTCAGTTACTATATAGTTAGGCTTGTAAAGCCATATCTCTATGGGCCATTATTTTGTCTGGTGCGGCAGAGGTTAGTTTGGGACTTGAAGGATTCTATACTGAAAAACAGAGAGAAACAATACACACTACACTAGTGTTACATCGTGCAAGTACAGATGATGGCATATACTTACAGTGCAAGAGCATGGTAAACATCTCTTGCTCTACTACTGTATGTTGTATGTTTCCATTCAAATGCAAATTTCTGAGTGGCCAGCCAGATAAGATATATAGCTGATTAAAACATGTTCGACCAGCAAGACACCAGTTAGTAGACAAAGCTTAAATAGCAAGCAAAACAACTTATATAAGAAACATTTTTTAGGCCCAGTACTGAATTAAAACCAGAACAAAATAGAAGCCCTACTCCAAAACATGCAATATGCGTACAATAAAAAAGGGTAAAAGTATGCCAAACTTCACTAAAGTGTAGATCACAATATCTGGCACAAATCAACACCTCATTCACAGTTTAGTCACCAGCCACCACCAAATAAATATATATATATATATATATATATATATATATATATATATATATATATATACACACACACACACACACATTTTATCTAAAATAACATACCATAAATTCTCAGATAGTGCAAACATATGATGATCTTGTAGAATATGATGCATTGTTGTAGATTAAACTACCCAACGGTATATAAAATAGTTAAAATTAGCTCAACCTTAAACATCTACAGCAGTAAAATGCAACATACACATTAATGCAGCAGTAACAACACAGTAACCATTTTACTGAGCAATGACTACTTTAAGTACATTTTGCTATAATACATACTTTTACCTTAGCAAGGCTTAGAATGCAGAACTTAGGCTACTAAGTGAATACTTCTTCCACCTCTGGTTAGCACACCCATAGCCTAACTGCACCTGCGTTACTGGCCGAGCCCTCTCCTTTAAGGAATGTGGCCTTGTGGGTAACCTGTGTGTGTGACGGAGTCCAGCGGGTTTGTTGTGCAAAAAAGTGTGTAGATGAGCTCAGGTTGCAGTAAAGTTATAATAGTTACTGAAAGGCTGTGTGTTGTGTTTGCTGCCACAGAAAAAGTCCCTGTTCATGTAACATTACTACAGCGTCTTCTTGTACCCTTCACAGCAGAGCTGGTCCAGACTGTGAACAGCTAGCTAGTTAGCAGCTGTTGCTTATTTACCCAGAAGGCGGCATTAAGAGGAACCAAGATGATTGTGAATTTTGTGCAAGCACAAAAATGTAATGTCTCAAGCACTGTATAATATTAGAGGTTATTGATATGATGATCTAATGTTGGTCATTTTTCATCCATTCATCTGCAGACCAAAACACAGAGATGCAATTTTCACTTTCATCTCATAATTTCTCACTTAGTTCTAACATCATTTTCTGGTACTGTGTTGTGTGTCACACCCTACCCGACTGCTATACTAAGAAGGTTAAAGCAAGTGCTTACAATCATTTGCAAATGTTGACGTAGGTCCAACACACACACCCATACACACACAAAGAGGAATGTATCCGGGCCACGTCAGTCACTCTCACACAGATTCACCTCTGTTCAGGGACACATGTAAACTATTATTGCCTTTCTTAAGCTCTCCCATCTGCTTTCTTATTATTTATTAAACAAATGCACCACACCTAACACTAAGATTGAACGATGACATCATTTTTGTTAGTCTATTGTAGTTTTTCAGAAAGTGATCACTTTCTCACCTGAACATATATACTTTTCTAGGGTCAAGGAAGTATTTATCAAAGTAGCAATAGCTAGAAAGTCTTGTTTTTCCCTCTTACTGATAATTTTATGAAATTCACATAAATATTTACCCTCTCATTTTCAGAGTGCGTAAGCACTGTACGTCAAAGTTTGCACAAACATTGACCTTTCTGTCATCACCTGGCATAAAATCAGTGATCTACTTTCAGGAATGAAAACAATATGTTCAGGATTTTCCATTTCCGCTGATCCATTCTTTTCCACTTTGCTCTCAGTTTTCAAAAAGCTGGTCCATGTGAGATTTCTTTACTCTCACTTGTTTCTAACTCCACACACCCAGATTTTTTTTTCATTTCCACCTTGAAGTTCACTTTTTACAGCAACTTCCTGCATCACAATCACACAGCTGCACGTATAGTACTGTATTCATAGTTTAGAGTTGCCCTCAGCAACCACAGTTTATTGCTGCAGGAAACAGGAACCTGCCCAATACTACCATTGTTTGTTAACACTGGCTGCTGAGCGGGTCCCATGAGGCAATTACATTTTAACAGACATTAAGTAATACAGGATTTTAAATCAACCTATATGAACTGGCAACTGCAGACACTGACAGGCCAGGAAGTGAATTTTGTAAGCGAGAAATCCCCACATCTAATGAAGTAAATATAGTGCGTATGTGCCAACGTGCATGCTGCCTGTTGCCCTTGTCTAACTCATCTGCTGTCTGCGCTCAGACGCCTCTGAGTCCACTGCTCCCCCCTCCTCCATCTTCCTGGGAGAGTCCTACCCCCCCCTCAACTGGCTCTCAGGCTAACGGCCCTCTCCAGACCGACACCCCCCCCATCCCCCGCCTGCAACCTCTGCTGTGTGTCTGACTGCTGACCAGGTGAGAGGACAGCTGATGAAACTCCACTCAAACAAAGCTACAGGCCCCGATGGCGTTTGCCCCGGAGTGCTAAAAGCCTGTGCCCCCCCCAGCTACGTGGAGTCCGTCAACATGTCTTCAACCTGAGCCTTCAAAGGGTCCCTGTTCTGTGGAAGATATATTGCCTCGTTCCTGTGCCGAAGACGCCATGTCCCAGTGGCTCCAAGGACTACCGGTGGCACTGACCTCCCACATATATAGACCCTGGAGAGACTGGTGCTGGAACAGCTGCGGCCCATGGTCAGACCCCTCCTGGGCCCCTTCAGTTTGCCTACCAGCCCCGGCTGGGAGTTGAGGACTCCATCATATTTCTGCTGAACCGCATCTACACCCACCTGAACAAGCCGGCAAGCATGGTGAGGATCATGTTTTTAGACTTCACCAGTGCTTTCAACACCATCCGACCAACCCTGCTGGGGGAGAAGCTGGCAGCGATGCAGGTGGATGCCCCCCTCGTGTCCTGGATTGTGGACTACCTGACTGGTAGACCACAGCATGTGAGTCTGCAGCACTGTGTGTCGGACAGTGTGGTCAGCAACACTGGGGCCCCTCAGGGGACTGTCCTCTATCCCTTTCTCTTCACCATCTATACCACAGACTTCAGCTACCACACAGAGTTCTGCCACCTTCAAAAGTTTTCCGATGATTCTTCTGTGGTGGGATGTATCAGCATCACATGTGGTGGGTAACTTTGTCTCATGGTGTGAGCAGAACCATCTGCAGCTCAATGCGACAGAGTCTAAGGAGCTGGTTGTAGATCTACGAAGGGCCAAGGCACCAGTGACCCCAGTTTCCATCCAGGGGGTCAGTGCGGACATTGTAGAGGATTACAAGTACCTGGGAGTACACATGGACAATAAACTGGACTGGGCTAAGAACACTCAAGCTCTTTACAGGAAGGGCCAGAGCCGCCTCTATTTTCTGAGGAGGCTGAGGTCCTTTAACATCTGCCGGACAATGCTGAAGACGTTTTATGAGTCTGTGGTGGCCAGTGCTATCCTGTATGCTGGTGCATGCTGGGGCAGCAGGCTGAGGGTAGCAGATGCTAACAGGCTCAACAAACTGATCCATAAGGCCAGTGACATTGTGGGGGTGGAGCTGGACTCTCTGTCGGTGGTGTCAGAGAGGAGGATGCTGGCCAAACTACATGCCATCTTAGACAATGTCTCCCACCCACTCCATGACATGCTGGTCAAACAAAGGAGTACCTTCAGCGAAAGACTCATCCCCCAAAATGCAACACAGAGCGCCACAGGAAGTCATTCCTGCCTGTGGCCATCAAACTCTTTAACTCCTCCCTCTAACATCACTGCAATACTTAAAATATTGTGCAATATTCTCTGTTTAATACACCTGTGTAATATGTGCAATATACTCTGTTTTCAGTTTAATATTCTCAATTTATTGATAATTATTCATACTTTTATTACTGCTGTGCAATATCCACCAACTAATAATCGGGTTATCTGCTACACTTAACTTGATAGTACTCATTATTGCACTATTACTTATATTATTACATTGTATTATACCGTACACTTATGAACCTGTAAATCCACTTTTGTACTTACACTTTTTAGCTTTTATACTTATATCCACTTTGTACTTAATTTATCTTAGCTGTATTATATTTTGATTTGCTTAGTACTTCACTATCACTGATGTGATAGTGAGCAGCTGTAACAAAAGAGTTTCCCCTCAGGGATCAATAAAATATTTCTGATTCTGGGTAACTGTTGAGTCACTGGCATTGATCAACGAGCTACTGCATCCCTGCAGATAGATTATGGTAATTTTGTACTTTAGGACGGTAAACATCTTCCTTAATACACCTTTACATGATTACTGTAAGGAACTTTGACGGTGGTTGATGGAGGAGAAAATTTCTCATTCCCTTTCTCCACCCAGTTTTTCAGACAGTCTATGGAGTCAGAGATTCTAGCTCACCACCACATCAATCAGCTATCAGTTAAATTGCTTAATCATTAATATGTTTGCACACAGTAGCTTAAATTAGCTGAACTGCTGGCTGAGAACATACACAATTGCCTAGTGTAACTGTAACAAAGATGTGGCCTTGTGAAATGAAGGGAAGCGCCTCACCCAATGGTTCTGAAATCACTGTAAAGCAGCTTTAATATAGTAGTTGTTGTTCATGCTTTAGGGTATGGCATTTTAATGTACGGAAGACTGATTACATCCAGGGTCATTTAAAGTGTATAGAGCTACAGAGCAAGACCAAAGTTGGCTGATATGTCAAAATGTTCCTATTGGCTAGCGTCAACTCTGCTAGTGTATCTACATTCACTATCACCACCAGCAAAGATATAGGCCTATGCACAGTTAAGGTGATCCAACAGGCTAATGTCTGATGCAGGTAAAATGTTTTTGAAATGTGTATTGAAGAATTAAGAGAAGAAGAGTACGGTCTAGACCTGCTCTATATGAAAAGTGCCCTGAGATAACTTCTGTTATGATTTGGTGCTATATAAATAAAATTTATTGAAGAATCTACACAAAATTACATTATTCTTCACATGATTTGATTATGAATGTCAGTGATGCACAACTGCTAGAGAGCCGCAAGAACTCAAACAGGATTAGGTAAATGTCATGCAGCATCTTGTTATTCAATAAAGGATGGCCTGTTGTGAGCATTTACACACACTTTTAATTAACTAGGCAGGTCAGTTATATGGGATGGGTCAAATGAACTGTGCTATCTCAAATTAGGAGGAGGTCACCATTATTAATGGAGTTTAACACTCTGTGGTGCTCTTTAAAAAAGTGAAGGCCAAAATGAACCTCTAAAAGAAGAAAGAAAACGTTTTTTTGTACAGACTGACAAACTTGCTGTTGAGCAAGAGTCACTCTAACCCAACCCTAAGTACAGGGAGTACCACCCGGAAACACTCGAATTGGTCAATGGACATCAATCTGTCACAACAACAGTAACAAGTGATTTCTACACCGAACAATTATAATTATTTATCATACAAATGTACAGCAATCTCACACCTGATTATCTTTAAAATAAGACTGAAGTATTAAATGTCACTTTTTATTATTAGGCAGGTAATGCCACAGATATTTTTAAATCAAGAGTTAAGACCATTTACTATCCCTGTGTATGGCCTATCCTGAATCAACTGCCTGAGCTTTATGCTACTCTTCAGTTAGCATATATAAAAAATTACAATAATGGTCCACAATATCTCAGTTCAATTAAGCAAATGAGTCTTACCTGTATATAATGACAATAACAAGACAATTACATGTTATACGTAACCATGCTGCATTTAGCGGTAAGAGCTAACCTATCTGCTTTACAATTTATGACAAAATTTAAAATCACCAAAATAACAGACTTTAAATTGTGAAAAACACACAAACACGCAGGTAATGGATTGAGCCTATGATTCCCAAGGCATGTATCCCATCATTTAACTCTACACAAGACAGATAAATACACTTATAAATGCAGCCAAAGCAGCACTTATTCACTTGATCCAGATCTCTTACTGTATATACGTGTCTGTTGCACTATAGCAGCCAATTTTATAGTCTCAGTTAGTCCAATGCAGGCTGTGACTTTTGCATTTGCTTGTGTAGATAGTATACATGTTGGTTATGACTTTTATTAAATAGTCAGATGTCGTTGAACAGGTTGACATATTCAAGAAGCAGCAGTAATGATGAGCCAAAGACCTAACCTGATGCTTAGAGTGCCAGATTTAGTTATTTTGGACTGCCTCTACTTGGAAATAACAGATTGAATAGAAATGTTGAAAATGTATGAAAACTGCATAGACCTGATGTCATACTTGGCTGATGGATAGGTATGACTGGCACGTAATAGGGGCACTTAACTATTTCATTAAGTAGGCTACACCAATGAGGTGAATCCAAGTAGAAGCCATTTTCCATTTTTTTTCCCCCCAATTAAATTTATATCAATCACAAAAGACAAGCTGGATATAACCGGTAGTAAATGAGGTAAATAAGAATTTCAAAGCTTTCGGACCATTAGAATTGTGCAAAGATGCTGATATTGAATATCAGGAAGAAGAACCAAATTTCTGATGCAAGATATATCACACATTTTATGTGTCACCATTGGCGATAAACTCAAAGAAAATAACTGTTTCATTCTCATTTTTTTCTGGCAGTATAGCAACAATTTCAATGTGGCATTCTTGTAAAAGTCTAAATTTTTATTTTGCCCCTCACTCTCATGCCCCCATCAATTTGTAGGCCGGCAGGTAATTACTCCCTGCACAAGGCCTACAAGTCCCACAGTGCCTTAGAGGAACCATTGACCTGAACAATGGCTGGGCGACAGACTATTGCATCACAACCAAGGCAACGCACTGAGTCGTATCATAGACTTCGAGGCATTTAATCAAATGGGATGAGCTAATCAAAGATGGAAAGAAGGAGAGAGGTCGAATAAAGAGCAAGCGGTAAAGACAGAAAGACTGCAACACAAAGAGGAAGAGAGAGTGAGAGCAATAGACTGTCTGTAGTCTGATGCAGTAGATATATGCTGCTTTTGGTGGTATTATCGATGTCCGATGCCAAACGGATATCTAACATGTGGCAAGAAATGAATAGCCTGGAGCAGAGCTACAGGTGATAAGGAATTGAACAATTTTAACAAGGGTGGAAATAATGCATCAAAGTGAGAATTTAATAACCTCTAGTTTTGTTTTTGTTTTTCAAAATGATATCATGCTTATCACTGCTCGGTAATGTCGTTGCAAGCAATGACTATTTTTAAAACTCTTGTGTCTTAGCGCATTGAAGCAATATCCAAAATCCTACCTCTGCCGTATCAAGCCTTGCTGCAGAAAAGCTTTATATTTGCAAAGTATGCCTTTGAGAAATCAAACTCAAAACACAAGCAATAATAATATATCACAAGTTATGAAAAGGAAAATGTGAATTTGGTAGTTTCTTGCATTAAAACGGCTGCTGTTCAGCAGCTAGATCACACATCTCAGATGTCTTGAGCATGTGAGTTGGCTTTTATACCTGTGGGCATGGACCAAGTGCTGCTTCATATGTTTTGAAAATGGTCAGCAATAATATATACACACCGCAATTTGTGATTCCCGTAGGAAATACTTGAGCGCACAAAAAGTTTCCATGTCATACTTGCACAAGATGTTGAAGGGTTTTCACAGTTGCTACTGTTGCTTGTACAGTAATTATAGTAGGTCTATGAAGTAAATGCAGCATTACTAGCATTATGTCAGCACTGCTGATGGAAGAAGACTGATATTAAAAGCCTTCCACACTGTCAATTAGGACTCTCCCACCTTCTCCTCCTCTTCCTTAATGTGGACTAGTGTCATCAGAAAGAAACTGATAAGCAAAATGTGAGGGAATAAACATTTCTGCATTAACTTCCAGCTGATATCAAGGTCAGACAAATGCCCCCGACAAACTTTTTCATTAGGCCAGTTGTATTAAGATGCAGTTTAATTACACGTTTAATTAACTAGGCAGGTCAATTATATGGGATGGGTCAAATGAACTGCGCTATCTCAAATTAGGAGGAGGCTACCATTTTTATAGAGTGAAACGCTCTGTGGTGCTCTTTAAAAAAGTGAAGGCCAAAATTAACCTCTAAAGGCAGAAAGAAAACTTTTTTGTACAGACTGACAAACTTGCAGTTAAGCAAGAGTCACACTAACCCAACCCTAAGTACAGGGAGTACTCCCTGACAAGGACATGGGAGTTCAGAAACACCTTAGCATTGATTAAACTCACTGTCTGTGGTGACATCAACAGATTGACGAATGTGTGACTAATCTAGTAATATGCACTCATTCATTCATTTACATGGGTATGCCCTCCTCACATACTCAAGCCCCCTCTACCAGTCACACCACTCTCATTTATACTGTATATCAATGCAGGTTCTTACCCAAACTTTGAACTCTACTACAAACAGAAACAACCACAAAAATCCTATCATATAACCATTGTGTCATTCCAGCATGATTGAAACACAAATCAGTAATTTCTCCAGCATAATTCAAAACTCAATTTAACTAATATGCCCCCTGTGACTCACTCTCTGCAATGCCAACATTAGTTAAAAACAGAATCAGGCAGGACTCGTGTGCTTGACAAGGACCATTATTGTCGTTTAACTGCTCTAGCTACTTATGCTTTGAGACTAATATCTAACCAGCTGGTAAAGTTTGTTGGCTCTTTTGACACAAATAAATAAGTCAGTTTGAAAAAAATCATCTGCGTCTAAGTTAGAGTGTAAGTTAGCAAACGTTAAGCGTTAACGCTAGATGAAGTGGAGTTAGCAGCGCTGTTTAACTTTGCCAAGTTTTACATTGTTACCCAGCTAGCTAGCGTTAAACTTAGTTAACTTTCTGTCATATTTTTACAATGACAAACGATTCAGCTGTGGTTAAAACGCCAGCAAACTTAAAATCAACTCACAACTCAAATGTAAAGTCTGATGTTGTTTAGGTCATAACTAGCTTTGCGTTAGTTAACGTTACCATTTGTCAGCTAATAAACGGTCGCTAGCTGGGAAGGTAGCTAACATAACCTACACCTGACTGTCATAACAGCGAGACAGACAACAATGTTTTGGACACATCGGCAACAGCTAATTAGCTTGGTTAGCTTGATAAATGTTATCCAAATAAGTTAATACAGCTTTCCGTGGGCTAAACCTTGTATTCGGCGTCTGCTGTTGTGAGCTAATGAGGGCTATCGTTATGAGAAAGGTAGGAGAACAGTTTTACCAGCTGCTGTCGTATCCACCGTAGCATCCTTGCAAAAATACGTTCAAAGTAGCCAGCACAGTCGCTAGCCCAGCGCTAGCAACTACCTACACCAACAAAACCGTCCCGAACCATAAATATTTCCCCCCAAAGGCAGCTCTTCTCGGTCGCATTACGCGACACATTCATGCAATGTGACTGTGCAAAAAAAATAATCCGATTTTTCCCATTCCGCGCTAATGTCAGACAAATTATCCGCGGCAAAAGTGACAGACGACTGGCCACGGAGTCCCAGCGAGCTACACTACATCTCTGTCCTGCCACGATCAGTTTCCCCCTGCCAGCACACAGCTCAATGCAGACACTGGCTGCTCTCTAGCGGCCTCTCAACGCCCCCTGCCTGTCTGCATTAAAAAGTGATAGTGATAGTAGATAGATTTGTTGGAAATTGAACTAAAATGACTATATTCTGTACATACAACTATAACCACCATGTATTTTTTTTAAATAATTTAAATACATGGACACAGTCTATGATGTATGTACAATTAAGATGTGTAAACTAAGAATAAGGCTGGATTACCAAATGTGCAAATGGTCCAGGGCTAGTAATGGCTGAATTCCCTTTAGCTGCTTCAGTTTCAGGGTCCTTGTATTGTGTATGCGGCCCCACTGTCTAACTGTCATGGCTTACTGGGGCCCTTGAAATATAACAGGGCCATCATTAATGTTATTAGTAACACCAGTGCTTTCCCTACTATGACAAGTAAAAACATCTGCAGTGAGAATGGCTATCTTGAGGCCCTGTCTTGAAGAGGGGCCCTGTGCCAAAATCTAGTTTTAAGGCCTTCATTATTTCAGCTGATATTGATACTATTCCTAATAATACTCCCAATGGAGACCCAGAAGCTCATTTTTGCCCTTTGTTTCCCAGTAAGTTAATCCTGCCATGGCTACAATAACAACAGTGTGAAGAGTGTCAATGACCATTAAAACCTACAATGAGTAAAACATTTGAAGATGAGTAGTTGTGGGTATGAGTAGATGTATAGTTGTAGAGCACATCAGACATGAGTACATATGTTATTGTTACACTTTTTTCTGTTAAGGTTTGTCTTCTTCACACTGTGCTGAATGGCCCTGAACATACACCATATATACTGTAGATGTGCTGTATATATTGCAGTGGTGCTATTAAATTGCAGAGTGTTCACTGCATTGCAAACTGCTAATACTGTATACACCAAATAGTGATAATGCAGGACTCTGAGTCATATCTAGATTGCTTACTTGGCACTTTTTAAACTAGTGAATACTCTTTGCCAACAGAGTGGAGACTTAAAGTGGATTTGCTTACTCCAAGAGTGTTTTAAATATCTTAAGCCAGAGATAATGGGTTTCTCATCTCCTGGGGCAAGTCCTGAACCTAATCGAACATGAACTGAAAAATTTGTCCCTTTCACAATAATTCCTGCCCCCTTGCTCATCCAAGTCCTCTCATTTTATTTGATTGATTGTGTGGCTCCTTTTTAGAATGAAAAATTATAAAAAATAACCATATAGAACAAGAAATAAAATGGTGCTATTACAAAGGAAATCTTTTCGGTGGATAAAACATGCATTTGCCTTTCATCCTTTTCTTCTAAATCTCTCGATGCTATCCAGCCCCCCTGTTGTTCCAGGATGTCTCTTGTAATGCATCTCACATAAAGTGAGGTCATCCTAGTATTAGTGGCTCTCTCCCAGTGATGAATCCATTCATGTCCCCTCCCTCCTCGGAGACTTGGCTGCAGTACATCCCAATCAGTCAGTAATGTTTAGACCATAAATGCTACCACACAGGGAGGATGAGAAATGTTCAGACTTTTCAAAATCTAAGTATCTGGAAGGTTTTGCTGTACTGTGTACTTTCTAAATTGATTCAATATGCTGTATATGGTTGAAAACACTGAAGTGATGTTCCCATCAATGGCAAGAAAAGCAAATGGCAAATTATAATGATCCTATGTAATCAATGTGTTCCAGCAGCTATATTTGGAGCAGAATTGCTGCAGCTGCCCAGCAGTGAAGTGTTTTTCCTTTCTTTTTCTGGCTGCCTAAATGAAAATGTGAAACATGCAAATGTATTTGTATGTTTTTGCATTGTTCCCAATACCCCCCCATTTGTTCCTTAAGGTGCTTGTGTGATTCAACTCACCACCGCACAAAACCCCTTCCTACTGGCCTCTCCATCAGGAAAGCCTTTTTAAAAACCAGGAAAAAACAGTGAAGCTAAGCCAAACGCCACCAACACGCATTTATCTCCAGGATTAACACAGCTTTAGGCCACTCCGTGAGTCAGCAGAGTAAGACAATGAGTGTGCCACAGTCTTTGCAACATCTTGGGTTCAAGTCCCACTCATCTATCACATACAATAAACAGTGTCATGTACCTTTTTGTGTTTTTTCTACTGTATAGTCAGCAAAAGCAGAAATGTCACAAACTCATCTTAAAAAGACAGCTTTACTCTGCAAATCCTTTGGGTAATCCGCTATCTGTCTGTGTTTGTATGTGAGCCCTGAGCCCAGCGGTCCTACCCATGTGACTGTCAGGGTAATCTCTTGGTTACATTGACTTACATAACGCCACTGCTGCAGCAACATCTGGGAGCTCCCGCCTCACAGCTGTATTGGATACAGTATGTTAGTATTTAATGTGAGAGGTTGACAGCGGCGTGCACATTTTTGGTGCTAAGCTGAAAACATCTCACATCTCTAAATGTCAACTTTTTCAGGGACTGAAAAAATCCTTTTCTGATAAGTAATCTCCAAGGATTACAAGTTTACAAGGCAACTTAAAGTAGTGATTTTTTTTTTAAAGTAGACCAAGTTTCTCCTATACGTGTTGTATAGGAGAACTTATCCCTGAGTTTAATGTAAAATACTCACAATCAATATATCTTGTGCCATACTTTTGTTTGCACTCTACTGAACCTCTCCCTATTGTTTATGTCTTGAAATCATTTAACACACATTATATTAGCTGAAGTAATTTCATATACGTTAGACTTCACGAAGCATAAGCCATATCATGTACTGTGGTCACGCACAGTTGCTGCCAGTTGAAATGCTGTATGCTTAAAGCACTTCTTTGTGCCTCAGACAGGAGACTGCTGGCCAGTGATCCACACTGCCCTTGATGTCTGTCATGGAAATGGATGGCAAGGTACCAGATAATGTCTGGCTGCCTTCCCAGCTCTGTATTGAATTTAACTTCCATTATACTTCTATTTTACAAGTGCTTGTCATATTAAATGCTGTGGCTCACAGGTTGAAATTATTCACCATACTGCACAGATAAGGGTAGAAATCCTGCATGTGTTTCCTATGGGCTACGCATATTTGTATTTGTTTGTATGTATCATGTAAGATATAACATTTTGCATAATTTTAACTGTGTACCTTGGTAATATTGGTTTGATCAGTGGGACTATATTTTTGGGAACCCTACTCGTGCTTTTAGAATATGCAACAATACTTCCACACACAGAAAATCTTGTGTACAGTGGAAGAAGTATTCAGATTTCTAAAGTATCAACACCACAGTGCAGATATACTTCATTAAAAGTAAGTTCTGCATTCAAAATGTTACTTAACTAAAAGTAAGTCATAAGTATAACAAGTAAGAGTACTAATTATAGAAGATACACGGCACCTGTCATTGTTACATTTCAATATTATATAACTGGACCATTATTACTAATGGATTAACATGTAAGCAGCACTTTAAAGTGGTCATAATATGCTTTTGGGGTTTTCCCCTTTCCTTTAGTGTGTTTTATAGCTTTTCTTGTTATGTAAAAGGTCTGCAAAGTTACAAAGCCCAAAGTCCATGCCTTAGGGAGTTACTGTCTCCCACAGAAATCATTGCTGGAACGCCTCGTTTGTATTTCAGCCTTTTCTTCCGTTACTTGTCTATGTCACTATGTAACATATTCTAACATTCGCATAATGCCTGCCATGGTTACCGTAGCTACACCATTGTTTCAGCTGACCAGGAAGCCTCAGGAATCCGGTTATTCTAAGGGCCGTGACTTTTCCGACACACGTTCTAAGTGGTTGACCAATCACAACAGAATAGGCCAGCTGACCAATCAGAGCAGACTGGATTTTTTTAGGGAGCTAAAACGGAGTGTTAGCATGTAAACCTATTCTAGTAGGACCCCCAAATATAAGTATTTACCTGAAAATAAGCATAATATGACCTTTAATATATTATAATTTCCCTCTGAAATGTAGAGTTGAATCAGTACGCTGAGTTGAAGTATAAAGTACAAGTACCTCAAATTTGTATTTAGGTGCAGTACTTGAATAAATCTATTTAGTTACTTTCCAACACTGCTTGTGGATATGATGACCAAACAGGTAGATGCATTCATTATTAATTTACAATAATTAATTTATAGCAATCAATTTGAATTTAAAAAAGTCTATATTGGTCCTGTTCTTAAAATAATAAAATCCACAAACTTAAAGCTCATATGGGTTTATATCTGAGGCAAGTGTTGCTTCTTGGCATACCCAAATGCTCATCATCAGTTTGCTTCCTATATGGTAGATTCTGGCATGCAGTAGAGGAAAACAGAGACTATTCTGACGGGACAATTTACACCATATTTTTTTCTGTGCGTTCTTCTCTGATCTTCCCTCCTCTCCTCTCCTGGTCAGTGTGTATGTCTTGGTATTGGACTGAGTTAATCCATCAGGCCTCTTTAACCATGCTGTGGCTGATCCTCTTGGTAAATACACCAGCGCTAAGTGGCTTTCACTCATTACCACCAAGTATCTCTAATAGTATTAATAGGCTTAGGAGAAGTTCTCCCACTCTACCAAGACCCCCTATTTCTATGTAACGGTTGCTTGCTCAGGCTTTGGCTACTGCTTTGTATGTGTGTATATTAGCATCTGTCTTGTTGCATTAGCATGAACATCTGTCTCTCTGTGAGGACCAGGACTCTGGGGAGCCTGGCTGAAATGGTTGTCCTGCCTCTTAGGGAAATAGAAAATAAATGGATTGGCTTTTAAACTGGATAGCTGAATCAATACCAATTAACCATTAGTCTAGAAAACTAAATAAATAAAACATTGCTTTAAAATCAGGACAAGCATTTAAGACACACAAAAGGAAGTGCTTTATAGTTTTCTAGATGTTGAACTGGACTTGAAAGGCAGCAATGGATATTAACTGCATTCAAGAAAAGTTCATTCTTGACAATTTATTAATTAGTTTAATAGTTGTAAATTCATTGGCCTTACTCAATGATTTAGCAAAGTAAAAGCTGTGTTGGAGATCTGATATGTGGTGTGAGTCTCCCTCTTAAGGACAAACTGAGGTGTTACAACTATTAGACATAATTTACAGTAATGCAATTTGTAAAACGCAACACATAAAACATTAAGAGCATAACATTGCATTTGCAAAACTCAAATGCTTTTTAGATATGTGTGCCAATGTGTGTGTAGGTCTGTGTGTGCGTGTGTGTGTGTGTGTGTGTGTGTGTGTGTGACTCCAGCTTCTAATCAGCTGAATATGATTCCTGAAAGCATTTGGTATCAACTGGGTGAATCACTGCAGCTCTACTATTTTGTGTGTACGTGTTTGTTCACTGTCTAGGTATGTGTTCGTATGAGTGTATGTGTGTGGCCAGGTGGGTGGTATTGGGTTTCCTAAGGAGCTACTAATTCTTCACCTAACACCCTGACCTCCTTAGTCTGTGACCCGGAGAGACAGACGGAAGGCAGCTCTTCATCCACTTCACTGGACCTGGTCATGGATGACAAATTGTGTGTATGTGTGTGTGTGTCAAATGGATCACCACTGAATGAACCTGAATCTTTATGAATAATCCACATACAGTGCAGAGGGTTTTTCCTTTCACTGAGAAGGTGCAGTGTTTTTCTCTCCAACCAAAATGCAGCAATGTCTTTTCTTGTTTATAAGTTTATCTGTTCAACCATGAAACTCTAGAGGGGGCAAATAAGAGGGGAAGAGAGAAAAATCTTGTCAGTGATAACACCGACCTGTGAAATTCTTTGCATCAAATAGGGTGAAACTGAAGAATCTTAATAACTAGGAATGTAATTTTTTTCAGTTGTAAGCCACCCATATTCAGTGGTTTATATTCGATATGATTGGTGTAATTTTACAGCAGCTTTTTTTTCTCAGCTCTTACTCTCAGATTTACTCCATTTTAACACATTTCTTAGTGACGCAATCTGTTGTTCACCTAAGAGATAGTGAATCTCAGAGATGACTCATGGTTTTTGGCGATACAGTCTCCAGATACAGTGCTATGTGGCAGTTGCTGCAGTACAGCCACCCACAGATTACCTAAACTGCTCTGGATCTCATGTCAAAAGGTTCCCTCTAAGATGTTGAAGGTATGTGTGTGTGGCAAGGGGCTGTCTGTGCTTTTCTGTTCTTCTGATCTGCTTCATTTCTACCAGGACAAGCAGCTGCTTGAAAATGCAAACCCTCGCCCCTCCATCATTCTGACACACACAAACACACATTTTCTGAGACGTTTGGTTTAGGAGGGTATAGATGAAATCCTGTCTATGATAGAGTTAGATCACTTCATGCACAATCCTCAGAGTGGGGGTCTTGTAAAAAACACGAGGACACGCAGCTGGGTCGCTTCTTCTATCGCCCTCTGGTGTTTTGGTCACTGAACTTTCAACTGATCATGTCTTTTTCGATATGTGCTGGAAAAGCCAAAGTCATTTTTTTCATTTTTCAGTCTTTTTTCTTTCCCATTCAAAAATATTGTGACTAAAAAGGACTTACAAAGAGTGTAAGGAGGGACACTGATGGATTAAGGGAGAACCTGCATACATGAAGGTACCTGTAATTAACTGTGATTAACCCTCCAAAGTCGACCACATATTCATTCTCTTCTTGATGAGGTGTGTGTGTATGTTGTATGAAGTTACTGTGGTAACCCTTTTGCTCACAACATGCGTCTGCTTGTGTGAATAAATGTGAGTGTGTGTTTGACGTTGCCATGGTAACGCTGGCCCCTACTGACCTTGGCCTTTCCGGGCCCCTATCCTCTCTCTTCTCTCCTCCTCTTGACTCCCCAGCTTGCGGCTGACTGAGCGGCAGCTGGTTGAGACTGGTGTGTCTATATGAGTTCAGACATGCTCAGTGGCATCTGGTTTGTTTTAGCAGACAGCTAGCTTAGCGCTAAATTGTTTCTACTTAGCCAGTAATAGGAGAAGAACTCAGATCCTTCACTTAAGGTAAATAATTAAGGTAAAATACTCTATTATATATTATTATTATAATCTTAATTGGAGAGGTATTATCAGCAAAATGTACTTAAGTATCAAAAGTTAAGTACATTGTGCAGAATAGCCCCTTTCAGAGTGTTTATTATTACATATATTATGTTATTGGATAACTGATGAGGCATTACCATGAAAGTAGCATTTTAATGTTGCATCTGGTCAAGGTGGAGCCGACATACATACTATTAGCTGATTTATTCTGTAACAATGCATCATTTTTTATAAACGGATGTTTTGTGTAAAGTAAGAAGTAAGTATATTGTAGAGGCAGACGAAAGCCTTTTTCTTTCGAACTGTTATCGTTCAATGTTTCCCAGAGTGAGGGAAGCTGTAGACGTACTCTCTGACTGTCTGCAGAAGTGCTGGAACAGTTTTGGAACACTCCTTGTTACAAGAGTCGACTGAGAGCAAAACCTGTGTACGCATGATGCAATGGCCAGCCAGGTCACAGGTGTGCATGTGCAACTGTACGTATGTGTGAATGTTATCAGGAAAACCTCTGGTTGAACTCTCGATGGATTGCGCAGATCCAAACTAAGACAGTGGGCAAATGTACAAGTGCATGTGTGTGTGTAAAGGACTTAGCCAACATCAGAGTCATCAATCATACCTGTTGAGTGAGACTTGCAGCACATTCTGTCCCTATCTTCATCACAGTGTGGCTTTCATGATTGAATAATGATAAAAAATAAACAAATAACTTGTGTAAGTGTAAAATCCATGCTTCAGAGACTCATATACGCATACTGTATATTTAACATCATCTCTATCTCACAGGCCTTTGCAGCCTCCATGCCTGAGGCAGTAAACCTGTCTGTCCATCAGCGATTATAAGCCTTCTAATAGTTTGCTCTGTTTAAATGACAGGCCTTTCATTTGTCTGTCTGCCCTCTCCAGCTACATGACTTTAATGGCCCTGACATCATGTAAGCCGCAGCAGCTGGCTGTTTGAGTGCGTGTAGCTGTATGTGTAGATGAACAGGGAGTTGTTGGTACCTGCATGATGGTGTGGCTCTAATCCATGTTTGTTCTGCTCCAGCACCAGGAGAGAATGTCCCACACACACACATACGGCACACCTGCAGCCTCACACACACACACACACTCAACTCGAAAGGGTTGTTCCTCTACATTCATGATGCATAAAAAAATTAGAAGCAGTAAATACATCCTGTTTGTGCAGAAGTAAATATTTTATCATCAGAAGCAGAGATTGTGATCTTCAAGGGACTTGCTTTGAATGTGGGTCAGCGCCAGCCTACTGTGTTTTGTAATGCAGTATTACTATATAGCATAAAAAAGTCAATGTATTTTTTAATACACTTTAATATACTTTTTTATGTAAGTCGTATAATACTAAAAGTGATACATTTTGTATTAAAAGTTGTGCGTAAAAAGTACTTAAAGATATTGAAATCTTTATGTATTTTTGTATTCTCTGAGCTACCAAATTGTGTACTTAAAAAAATTAAAAGTATGTTTTAATTCTTGTAAGTGTGCTAAATTAAGCACATACATACAATGCATATAAATAATTTAAGCTTGTTTGAACATATGGATAAACAATGAAACTCCTCAAATTAATTCCATCACTTAATTCAGATGTGTGTTTCCTTTTAACTGTCATGGAAGTTTATGACCAATATGATCACTGAGAACATAAAATAAAATCTGATTTGGCCAAAAACTGTTTTACTGCTTTACTTTCTGTTCTTTCGGCCTAACCTACAGCGACTCACTGCTCTTAAAGTCTGACTATAATGTCTGGGAATTGAGACGTACATACCAGTCAGTCAGTAGGCTAATCTAAGAGAGAGGCAAGACAAGAGGGGGAGAGACCACCAACATAGTTACCAAGTCTATCTAAAACTGTGTGTGTGTGAGAGAGAGAGCCGTTATCGCTCCACAGCTTTGATATGAGACTGAGTTTGAGCTGAAGTGGAAAGATTTGCACAGTTCATTTCACAACTTTTCTTATCTGCACTGACTGAAGTAATGCTTGATACTACCCTTCTACTGCTACTGTGTGTGTGTGTGTGTGTGTGTGTGTGTGTGTGTGTGTGTGTGTGTGTGTGTGTGTGAAAGCATGCACAAAATGGGAGAATATCAGTGTGTGCATCCATGAAATCTATGGAGAGAATGTATTTGATTGAAGGAGCACATAATGTCATACTGCTACTACTGGTAGTGCAATGCAGTGTTTCATATGGATGTAATGATAAAAATTATTTAACGAGCACAAAACGAGATCTCACAGATTTGTAAGTTCAGAGGGTTTGCACACAAATTCCTGATTTTGTGTGTTTGCAGATTCTGAGCGCATGATAACGCTTGAGGGGCTCAAAAAGTCACACTCAAAGCCAGGTGTTGGGGTCAGATTTGTTTCACAGTGATGTCTGGACAGATTACCATGCTGGGAAGTAACCTGACCATATTTGGAAGGCAGAGTCAAACTGAATGACACTTCCAGGTCAAATCCAATTGTGGAGTTTGCATGTAAGGGATGTTTTGTGCTCGCTCAATAGTCTGGTAATTTATAAACTTCTAGGAGCCGGTTGCACCAGCCTTCCGGAAATTCAAATTTATCCTAATTATAACATTACTAACAGGAGTTTGATGTTAAATTATAACAGGTTGCACCACACAAACTAGTTCTTACTGTATTTACAGATTGGTCGTTACTAAATATTTACAACCAGTAACCAATTGTACCTCTTACGCAGCTAACTGAACCAACTGACAAAGCTAATGTTAGTTTGCTGATATTACTAATTTAGATGAGGAGTAAAGAGATAATAAAGGTAATGGTCAACATATCTGACCTGACACTTGCTTTTTAATAACAATGAACTAGGGAGAACATTTTAGAAAAACAACACAATGTACCTCAAATTACAATACGGTATGCCAATAACGTTAGATTGAATGACCAAATAACAGGTTAGTTTAATTAAGGTATTTGGAAGTTATGTTAGAGCTAGCTTGTGTTGCTAAGGTGACTTTCTGTTTTCATTGTAAATTGCTTTTGATTGGATGGCGCAACAGATAAATTCCTAGCAACTGATTTACACATAACTAAAGTCTTTACTAGCTGAGATGTTCCTTGACTTTTAATGGTGTAACTCGGTTTAGTGAATCACTTTGCTAGATACTAAGAACTCAGGAAGAACTTTATACACAAATGTATTATTAATTTTTATGAATAGCTGGTGCAACCCAATTATGATTATTTGAATGGAAAGAGAGGTAAATGGAGAAACGGAGTTGTCAGTTTCCTGCTCTTTTCTCTCTGCTACATACGGAGTCAGGTGTGTGTTTGGAGGCAGGCAGACCAGCATGTTTATCTGAAGCCTCTATCAGCCACAGACCAAACATTTGCCTTACCTGCTTCTCCCTCTTTCCCTCTTTTTCTCTCTGTCCCTCTCTCTACCCCCATATCTTTTCTTCTGAAGAGGCAGCATGATGCTAAACACCCACAACTATCAAAGACAAAGCAGGAACGCGAGGGGGACAGGGGCTTTTGAAAAGTGTCTGTATATACACGTGTGTGTGTGTGTGTGTGTGTGTGTGTGTGTGTGTGTGTGTGTGTGTGTGTGTCTGTGTGAGGCCTGCTTCAGAGAGGCCCAAGTCTTTCAGTGATCTCACTTCTGTATGTAAATGCTGTATTATCTTCAAGCTGTTTGCAGTGATTACTTGACTGTGTGTGTGTGTGTGTGTGTGTGTGAGAGGATGTTACATGATGATAAATGAATGATCACATACATATAGCTGATAAGCGATATTAGCTGAATAAGTCATATTTGGGGTCTTATTCTGAACATCAGATTTGATCCCAACGCTGTATGTTTACCTTAAAATAGTCATTTATCTCATGAGGTCATAAGTTTCCTGTTGCTTGAAAATGCATCACGTTCTTCTGTCAGTATGGTAATCTGTATTCTCTACTTTCTTCTCTACGTCTTTTTACATTTTTATCTCTTTCTGTATGTTAGTCTTTTCGGTTCTTTTTCATAAGGAGTTCAACTAAGGATACCATTTTTATTTTGGTAGTATTTATAATGGCTTATTGTTTACCTTTTGCTAAGAATATCTGTAGTTTCATAATTACAGATGGACTTTTATTATGGCGGCAGTTCAGGTCTTCTTCATGTCTTTCACATTTAGGAACATGAAAAAAATAAGAAAAATATCATTTCAAATTAAACTTAAACTACTGACATAATTTAATTCAACATTTTAATATATAAACATAAAATTAATTTATCAAATCAATCATTAAGTAATAAAAATAGTGATTGTGATGATATAACTGAAGAATAAGAACATTATTCCATTTTTCAATTCTTTGATCCACATTTTATAGAGTGTCTTTTCTTTAAAAAAGGTAATGCAACAAATCACACTGTATATTAACTTAAACTGTCAGCTATGTTAAGATATGGATACATTTTTTGTTATTTTTTTATTTTTCCTCCCTTTTTATTCAGTTATATCATCATCCAACAGTTATGATATTATATATGACAATATACTGTAATTGTTAAAATGGCAGTATACTCCAAACATAACCACTAAACCTGGTGACTATAAAGAAGCACTACATTTGACTTAGATTGCTGCTTTGCATTCAGGCTGCACTAAAATGTCATAAAACTCTTGCAAATGCCTCCCGTATCATGTGATTGGTCCCTGCAATCAATGACTTCAATTCAATAGAGTTATATTACTTGTAGAACGAACCTTTTAAAAGCATTATCATTGTCTCTTTACCTATAGTGACAAGTACCTTAATCTGGCATGGCAGCCATAAAACGAAAAAGACCTTTGCTTTGAGCATTGTTTCTGTGTGAAAACTGGTCAAATGCAGTTTCTTTTGGAGTTTACATCCAACCTTTAAGTTTCACTCATATAGATAGATATATTTTCCATTGTACCATCTTGGGATAGTTCTCCTTCTAACCACTAGATGGTGATACATCCTCAGCAATAAGCACTGAGCAGGACAGCTTCATGGCAAGAACTGCACTGGTATTTACCTCACTGTTCGGTTCATCATGGTTTCCTCTGACTGTTACATGTTGGATAAAGCCTGAAGTTTTTAGACTTAGATGAATACAAATGGATTAAAATGGTTTTTGACATTATGAGAAATAGCATGCACTTATATGCACTTAGAAACAGTATCTTCAGGGAATCGATATTATTACCTGACACACACACACATTATGGGTTTTATTGCCACTGATACAGATATAAACTATCAAGAGGTTTTTCCAGACACTCACATTTACCTTTGCGTTTGTGTATATGGGCCCACATGGATGTTGGTGTGTATGCGTGTGTGTGTGTGTGTTTCCCCAGGGGTCACATCACTTCTCAGTCTGCAAATTGTTACTGTACTCCTTTAGGTAACTGCTTTCTTTACATTGGCCTGACATACACACGCACATGCAAATGCACTGGAAATTCTCTCTCCATGTTTACCTGCTGTTTCTCTGAAGCAGCTGCTGTCTCTTTGTAATGACGTTAATCCCAACCCAAAATGGAAACACACACATGCACACACACACACACACACACACACACACACACACACACACACGCACAGCACAGCACCTGAATCTATGAGACCTTCCTGCCTTGCCTTTTTCAAATTGAGTAAATATTTGCTTCAAAGATGTTGCAGCATTTTTGTTTCATCTATTGTTACTTAAAACCGCTTCTACAGGAGAACAGGTTGACTCTAATGTTTCACAGGGACAAAGAGAGGGAGAAAAAGGCTGGTCATTGTACTGTTTTGGAGTTGTTGAATGTACAGGTTTTACTTTCACATTCTTTTCCCCATCAAATCCCACCTAGGTGTGTTTGTGTGTCTATCTTTTTGGTTGACTTAAAGTTTAAAGGTATTCACAGATTTTACTTGTTTGGAGGGGGGTGAAATTGGTTTTTGGTCAACAGACACCAAAATCATCCCCTGATAGATCACTGACTGTGGCTCTCCATGCTACAGTGACTCTTCTTCTTACTGTGCTGTTGAGTAGTTAGTGAGACAGTGGCAATAGAACAATCGGAGTGTCCAACAGCTCTTTGTCTATCGAGTTTGTTTTATTAAGACCAGAAATATACACTAACTGTAATGCACCTGTACCTGTATATTCGCAGGAACAGTAGGTAATCTTACATTTGTCTCCAGCTGAATTTGACCTTAACTGAAGTGACTGCTAAAGGGATCTTCCTTTTTTGGTGGCAATTTAATGGAAACGGCAAATACACGTGGAACTGCAGTGGAAACCGGTGGAGTTATTTCACTCCCCTGGCACAAACCAGAAAAACTTTCTGTTCCCATAAACCCTGTTGCTTCTTGCATATAGAGGATATTGCTACTGTATGTGTCCCTTCTCCATGTCACTTGTATAAAAAGTCACAAGAGGCATCAATAAAAGCCCTTTGATAGCTGTCAGTATTTAGACCAGGTAAGATAACCTGAGGCTGAAAGTCCGAAATACAATGGTGCAAGTAGAATACAGCTGGGTGTAAGTCGTTAATTGTTTGAAAAGCATTAAAGTAAATGGTTCCTGTGTTGTGTTGTGAAAGTAAACTCCTTTTGTGCTGTAAAGCAATCTACCAATTTCCTGCTTATAATAAATTCAATATAGACAGTCAACGCAAATATGGTATGTTTGTTTACATTGATTTTATAATTGTTAATTTTATTACGTATATTATCAAACCTGCATTGAGTACAGTGTACAGTGGGTTTATCTGAGCTTTTCTGCTGAAAACAGCTGTCTGCTGAGGCTGGAAAGGAAGTGGTTGATGAGAGTGGTGAGATTGAATCACAACAGTAAAAGGTCGTAAAACCAAAACAACGAGCAGAAAGAAGCTAAAATGCTCCGTAGAGCTGAGGGTAACTACAGAGTTGGGTGATTGTTCTCTGTGAATTGGCTAGTACAAGTGATCCATTTCACATTACACGTAGTCATTTGATCCATTGATAATAAAAATATTTATTATAGCAGCTTTAATGTCTTACAGTCATTGTTGAATAACTGAAGTCAAATCCCAATATTTTCTGCAGCAAGAGCATGACACACACATATAAACTAGACTATTTCCTATAAAGCGCTGTTCCCATATCAGTCCAATGAATAGTTTACTTCCTCAAAACTTAATTTCACTTTCCAAAATGCTAATAGCATAGATGGGGAGTTGGATCTGCAGCCTGTGACAGCCAACAGGAGGAGAAATTAGAAGTGGTGATTAAAGATGATGGTTGTTAAGGAGAGAGAAATGTCTCCCTCCTCTCACTCTGCCTGTCTCTCTCTCTTTTTGCCCGTCTTACTCCTATCTTGCTCTGGTTCTAGTATCAATGGGAGCTTTCACTTTGCTTTGCATGATAAATATGATGGTTGTGTGTGTGTGTGAGTGTGTGTGTGTGTCTCCAACAGAGTCCAACAGTCCACTCCAATGCATGAGTGGCTTGGAGCGTTGCCAGCATGTAAAACCTAGCAACAAGATTTGACTTGGCCCGCTGAGAGAGCGAGAGAGAGAGCTGGCATATGCACAGTATGGGCATATGGATCTTTGTTTGTTCGTTTTGGACCATTTAGTCATTCTGTCACTCCAACTGGACTACTTAGTGAATTGGTGCTACTTCTGTTTCTGAATTACACACACACACACACACACACACACACACACATACGCACAAACACACATTTGCGAGCCAAGACTTGACTCTGCTGCTTTACAGTCTGTTACTGTTCACATGGCCTGAATGAAAAGAAGAACCTTTTCCAATCAATCCTTTTAACCAACATGTGTGATCCCTGGCTCACACTGATGTGGCCTTCAAGCTAACGGGGTCCACGCCAAGTCAAGTCAGTTTACAGCCTCTGGGGCTTTGCCTGACCATCAACACCGAATCTGCTATGAAAGGTAGGCAGCTCCAGCACTGATTTCCATCCACTTCTGAATCCAATATAATACATGTGGGGTTGACTTAAAGACTGGCCTGTTTTTTCCTCTGTCTCCATTGTCATTATTTTATCACCTTGATAGGGAGTCTGACAATTTTTCAATGTACTTTACCAGTCTTGAGCCAAAATCCATATATGAAAAAAAAGAAGTTCAACTTCATGGTGCTAATACTGTGTGCTAAATCGTAAGGGTACACTTAACTTCTAACTACTCCTTGTAAGTAAAGGAGTAAAGGAGTGCTTGTCAGATCGTCAAAAAGCATCTGAAACCCCACCCCCTACACCTAACAAACGTTGGAATTGGTGGGGCTACATCCGATAAGTTTTGTAACTTTCTGAAACAATCCAAACAGACATGCCCACTTTGCAGGATTCAGCTGAAACTGCTTTCGGCCTGATAAGGCATTTTGTTGTGGGCCACAAATCTCGAAAATGTTCTAACTCTCTGATCTGTTTCTTATCCTTTGGTATCAGCATTACAGACTGATCAGAATCATAACCAAATGTGTGCTACATGCAGTTTATTATGTGAGTGTCAGGTATGAGAGCTAAAACAGCTTTAAACATGTCTCTCTCAAAGTTTTACTTCTGAATAAGTGTCCTTCCTTGTTAGAGTGGAGAACCCATCACACCCTCCCTAACATTTAAAAACCCTTCCTATCTTCATGTTTCCTAAAAGCCTTGTGTAGTTCTTTGCAGTGTTATCAGCATTTATGGTTCCCCTGCAGCAGACTTGCTCACAGCAGGGTTGTTGCTTGATTCACGTCACCAGAAACAAACCTTTTAAACACATAGCCTTTTCTAAAACCACCTGGCCGACCTGCCATTCCCTCTACTGGACTGAACCAGACTTAAAATAAATTGAGAACTTCTTGATGTGTCATTTAGTCAACATGGCAGCGTGTCAGACAACCCCCCAGGGTTCCTAGACCAGCTTCAAACCTCTGCAAGAATTAAACCATTTTTAAATTAGCCCCGTTCAGAAATACTCTAAATCTGTCATGCTCTAACGTGGTGTCACATTCCCTCAGATTACCATCATTACAGTAATTAATGCTTTAATTTCTGGGTATGTTTTAAATGAAACCCAAAGTGCTGTGATTTTAATGTAATATGGGACTAATGTGGTGTGGAACATTTGGTAATCTGGCTCCCACATGCCTTGGATCTGCCGAATGGGTTTTATCTGCTGTAATACTGTTCAAACACTGAGCTACAGGCAGTTAGGAGGAAAACAGACTGTAGAAATAGACTTTGTGTATTGAAGTATTGAAACATGTTTAAGGTATATTTTTTCAGCATTTCTGTTTTTCTCAAGGTGTACTGTGCAGAATGAGGAAAGTTAAAAAGATGAAACTGCATGATAAGTAGTAAAACTAAGATGATGATTATGAGAAATGTAGCTTTTACAGCAGATGGAAAGTAACTTATTTGGAGCTTCATTTCAGTGTTTCAACTGGCTTCTCTTCCGTCCAGTTTATATGTCTGTGACTAATTTAATACCACAAAAGGAAAATGGAAGAGAAATAATGGAATAAAATAATATGCAGATTTCATATTTCAACTGTGATTTCTCTTTTTCCGAAATGAACTGACCAACCTTTGAGTGAATGAAATGAATAAGCTTTTTTCTTGTTACCAACAGATGGATTGCTAACTAGGTTACAGTTTCCCATAAATGACTTAATGGGCTGCACCTCCTGTGAGCTCCACCTGGCCTTTCTTTGACCTCAAGTGTCTAATATATCCAGTTCATTCAAACACTGTTAGTCATAATGAATATTACCAGTTGTGAGGCTACTATTGAGGTATACTATTAATAATCCAGAACAGATGAATAACCCTCTGTCTCATTCCCTGATGTAAATGTAATCTTTTGTCTGAGGTGGTTTGTATCTTGTTGTGAGGCTTTGTTTGGCTCTGATCTCTTCCTCTCCCTGTAGTTCTGTATGTTAACCACTTAGCACTTCTGCTGTTGGTTCCACGTCTGTCTTAATTCTCCTCTGACTGGTTTATGACAGCCCTATCCCAGACCTGATTAGACACTTTGGATGTGAAAGGCTTCATTTATACCTGAGACAGTGGCGTCATCACCCACTTGTCAACACAGGATGGAGACGAAGGTCATCTTTGGGGCACTTTGATTGAGTTTGATTACTGCAAGGGTTAAATGAACAAAAAACGATTCTTTCTGACTTACAGACTTACACACTATAGCAAAACCTTAGAAAATGCTTCATAAACCAAACAGTAGGAACATCATCAAAACATTTCATGCATTGTGAAACATGTCCCCAATACATGGGAATGGAAATAAACCACTTTTTCTCAAATTGTATAACCTGGAATCAGCAGAGAACAGCTATATAAATTACACATTTAATATCATTACATTTATGTGATTACATGTTTCATTAAATTAGATAAAATAATCTGTCATAACAATAATCTGTTAAAAGTAAATGAAGGCTGTCGTTTTGTGCAACTAAAACATCGTTTTGTTCTTTCAGCAAATTAACATTTGCCTGTGAGATATAAAGCAAGAATATTGAGTTAAGTTTAAATCAAATAGATATAGTCTCCAGAAAATAATAATAATTTGTTGAGTTAATATAAGCATAACTGAAGAAAAAAATAATCTTAAATTGTTAGACAGTTATTGGATCTATTATATGTAACAACATGTGCAAAAACAATAGATTAACTTTAATATGGTAGAAACTCAAAAACAAATCATTTGAAATGCACTGAGATTTGTGATTATGCTTATTGTTTTACATGCAATTCATTAGTGAATGTATATCATATAGTTACGTATTGAAGTTCAACTGATGTTTTTCATTAACCAATTAATGCATGCAAGCTTGTGAAACACTTACACAATAGACCTGTATAGTTTAACAAATTAACACATTTAAACAGTAACAAGAACTTCAAATCATTGTGAACGTTGAGAATGTTTAAGCTGGTATGAATATTATTTATAAATTCTGATGCATTGTGAATCCATTCAGACTGACACTGTACATAATAAAGCTGCTCAAAGGATTGTATAATAATAGATTAAATTATTTAGTGGTGACATATTGAGAAACACACTGACAACAGACACACACGCTGACACACACTGAAACACTGTGTGGGGTCACATTAGTCCCATATGGCAGACGTGTGAAGTAATAAGTGAAGCTGTTAACAAGGTGACAACACACACACACACACAAACAAACACACACACACACACACACACACACACACACACACAGCAAGCAGTAGTTGTCTGTTAAAGCATCCTTTATAGAGTACACGTGTGTTGGTGTGTGAGTACTGTTTATGTGAGTGGACACACACTGAGAGTTAATGCACATGTGGTTTTACATGCGTGTTGTTGAAGTTGTGTGCTTGTGTGCGCGTGAATTAGCAGTGTGTCTAATAAACAACTATTTACACCCATCAGGAATTTCCTGTACTTAACAAGAGAGGGTTGGTCAGGGGTCATCAAACATAGTGTGTGCAGCTGTGTGTGTGTGTGTGTGTGTAGTATAAGAGATGGTTTTGGGGGGTTCCAGTCTAGTAGCTCTGCACTCTACAAACAGGAACCCTTGTGCAGCTCGTAGCCTTGTTTTCTATCTATGTGGTGGTTTGTGTGTGTGTGTATAAACTATTTTTCTCACATCTGTTTGTGCAAATTGTAGCATATACAAATTGGGGGACTGTGTATGTGAGAGAGAAGTAAAGCAACATAAATTGAAAGACAGACGAAATAATAAAGTATGAATATATTTTCATTTAAGGCCATTTTAAATGGTTCAAATGGAATTGGCCTCAAATTTCCAATGTTGTTGTTATTGTCGTTGTTGCTGGTTATTGTGTTGTGTGCATGTGTATGTTTGATGAAATGGATGATGAAGGTGATGATGATGCTAAGGATGATGATGCTGTTTTCTCAGTGCCAATCAAACATTAGCAACTAAAGTATTATACAATTTAATGTACATATCTCTGTGTCATGTAAGACAAGGCTGGTTAAATTCTACATTTTCCTCATTGTCATCAAATCCCAGAAAAAGACCAAAACCAACAATGATTGGAACAAGTATTGTCTGTGTAGCTAAAGCCTGATTTTGCTTATTCGCTTATTATTATTAATAAAGAGCTTCATTGGTGTCCAAAAACTATTAAAAACACATAAACGAGCCACACTGTTGCACTGGTTGACATGTTCCTTCACCTTGATGAACATGAGTACAGTATATTTTGACCCAATCCTACATACACCATCCTGTTGTAAATACTCACATACTCTATATGTATTAATCCACAGCTGAAAATAGTCCCCAACAAATGCACTAAATAATTATATATTTGTAACCCATTTTTAAAGGTTTATGTCTTTGGTAGGAACCAATGGTTGAGAGCCACAGACAAGGATAAGAAAGTCAAAAAGTATTGAAAGACAGACTAACACACTGTTGGTTTTGTTTTTTTCATAATACAAATTTAGAATGATGCCAGCTGTATCCTTTAACCTCATTGTAGCACCATAGTGGCACTAGATTTGTTGTACATTATCAGTCTGTGTTGTGCATTCATTGAATATCCAAAATAATGATAGAGTGACAATGGAAAGGTTGGCACTAGAAATGGCTTTGTTACAGCAGATCACAAAACTATTTAATTTTCAGTTTCACACTTACTCTTGGAAATCAACAAAGTGCACATTACCAAAAACAAAATGTGATAATTATTGGTTGTATGTGTCTGAATATCAGATTAACTGTATTCCCTAATTTGACAATTTGTCAGTGTTCTCTCACATTAAGCTTAGCTGAAAAATGGCAACAAACCTAACTTTGTTCTGAGAATGTATTGCTACAATATTGATTTATGGAGTAAAAGGGCAACAATTGCGACCAATGGATGTCAATGCTGTTTAGTTTTGCATTTTAGTGACATGAGGGGGAATTATTTATGCTTATTTTTAAGGATGCTATCGCCAATTCTGGAGGTGCAATGGAAAAAATACACCCAGCAAGTATTAAGTTCAATAATCATCTTCATCATCAACATCAACTGCGTGTTAAATATGCAGCCAAATATGTTTATAGTAGAGTTATCTCTGAGCTGACTCTCAAATTATTTCTCTGCTTCAGTGAATTCTAATTAGATGATTCAGAACATGGCAAGCTTTTTGTTGTTTTCCTCACTGTTTTTTTCTTTTTTGTATTGTTTTGGGCTGAGTGAGCGGGGCGAGGGAGGGCTTCCTCTGCTAACACTGGAGGAATGTGCTGGATACAGTGGGAGGTGTGCGTGTGTGTGTGCTGATTTCAAACCACCCCCCTTCTTAGTGCCCTTGGATGACACAGCTCACTGATGCATCTCGCTCATTATCATCACACACACACACTCACACACACACACACACACACACACAAACTAACAGCTACTGTGTGTTAATCTGTCTCATGAGAAATGTTCAGGAAAGGGGCTCTGTGTGCAGCAATGTAACCTCTTCAACCTCACTGACCAGCTGGTGGGTCAGTCATTAGAAACTCATGTCATATGAACAGACTTCAATTCATACTTCACTTCACAAGCAAAAGCAACTTTATTGTAATGTTATTGTAGATCCCACATTTTCTAAAGTTACCAAATATGTTACGCTGAGAAATGTGTGAAAATGACGCACAAAATATATAGAATATTTTTCAATACATCATTAAATAGCATATTGGAACAAGATGACTAAAATTTCTAGGTACCCCTCTTTTGTTTAGCTCTTTAGCTGAACAGTTGCTAAATCCTCAGTACAGTTGATATTGTCATTTAAAATTCAATACTCGAATGTTAAATGCTTGAAACTGTCCAGTTATACTATTGGTTACAAAAAATAATGAACACCTGCCAGCCAATCAGAATCAAGAAATCTCAGTCTCCATGCTATAAAGTATTAGACTGTGTGTTTATGCATTTTTAGATATACCATAAATAGAAAAGTTTATGATGGTCTTCATTTTATTTTAGACTTCACGCTGTACTCATTAATTTACAACTTTAGGCTTGGCTAAGTTATAACGAGACTGTTCTCCCAAGGAGAACGACAGCATCAGTCATTGCAGCAAGTGCCCCAAAACGATATATGTTTACGGAGGACTTTAACACGTTTTTGTGTTCCCTGTGTCTAGGTTGTGTTAGTTTGATGTTCCCTAATTGTTCTTATGTGTGTACAGGCTGTAGAAACAAATTTCCTCTAATGGAAGACAATAAATTATTTATCTATCTATCTAAGTCGTTATTCGTTTCCCCTTTTAAATAGTTAGTCAACGTAATTTTTTTCAAAAGCATGACCACGATCGTCCCCTAACCTTAACCACACCATTGTAACCATGGCAATGAAGGTCCCCTAACCTTTACAAAGTAGTTATTTTATCATAAACCGTGATCAAACCTTAACCATAGCGTTGTCATGTCATAAAAACTAATTTATTTTTAAACAGTGATTTTTAACGGTTTTTGCCAATTGGGGCGTCACATCAGAAAACACTTATATTTGTCATTCTAGAGGGCATGGACAAACAACGTATTTCGTCATTTAATATTGAGGACAAGTTGGTTATAACATTAAGTTGAAGAAAGAGTAAAAAATCTGTAAAGAAAATGTTACAGAAAAGAAAGATAAGGAAATTAATTTCTTTGTGATAATAATGATTTGAAACTGTTAGTGTTAAAAAACTCACTTTCTGTTTTTTAAAAACTGCCTCTTTATTCTGTTCTGTCTGGTTCTCACACACACACACAGACCTGATTAATGGTACCTAATTAGCAATGGTAATGACCAGGTGTCTGAGAACCAGCCAGCTTCTTCCAGCGCAAGGGGCCGAGGGGGGAAGGAGTGTGTGTGTGTGTGTGTGGGTGTTTAACGTAGTGTGGTGTTCATGGGGGCTTGCAGTTCCCAGAAAATCTTTACCCACTAACTGTCACTCCCACTCTCCCTGTCTCACTCTCCAAATTTCCAGAAAGCACAATCACAAATACACACACACAAACACATATACACATACACACAAGTGCACAACCAAAGGTCAAGATCAATTAAGGGTTTCGGCAACTAGGATGGGAACTGTGTTGGACGGTGCTGATGGTGGTGGAGGGGGGTGACTGGAAGCTGTTGGTGGTGGTGTATGTGTTCGTGTGTGTGTGTATGGATGTTGGGGTAGCACAGTATCATGGAAAGAAGTTCTGGTGGGGGGAAAAACTTAAATATTAAATATTTTAAGATGTATAAATCAATATATAAATTCCAAGTGTAGAAATAACAAACTTGGTAAAGACGGTGTAGTCCCTCATTCATCCAGGAGTGTTCCATCGTAGAAAAGGTTTCAGTCGTAGTCACATGGACACTGTTTTCAGAATCAAGACATTTCGGCTCCCATCCGGAAGTCATTCAAACTTGGTAAAGTTGCAAGCAATCCAGGCAGATCCAAAATCACACACTCACAAAGGTATTCAATGTTTCTAGGTTCGTATTTTTTTCAGGTCTGTCTTAATGCAATATTCACACGCTTATATGTATGTTGAAACAGTTCTTGGTGGGTATAGGGGCATGCTTGAAACGAATGGTAATGTGGTCTGGCAAAAGTGTTTATACTACCACTTTCAGACAACAGACGCGCGCATGACACGGGTCTACTCAATGTGTGTTCGACCGGGGTTGGACCCATTCATATGAGACAACTGTCAGTACTATAGTTGCATAAACTTCCCTGATAAACCATATAATTACACTCAATTACATTAAATAATTACCAGATAAAAAGGCATTCATGGTTTTACACTTGGCTGTACACACAAAGAGTGATGGAAGTAGTTGTGTGAAGAATGAAACATTACTAACAGTCCACAGTCACACTAGCAGCTTTGTGAGGCTGTATGTAGGCAAAGAGGTGCTTTGAGAGAAATGTCAGCATGCTAGCATGCTCTCAATGACAAGTAGGTATTCGGTCATTGCAGGTATTTGGTCATAAACCAAAGGTCATTAGGACTCATCATATGGGGACCATGAATGTCTGTACAAAATTCATAGCAATTCATCCAATAATTGCTGAGACATTTTATTCTGGACCAAAGTGGTGGACCAACAGACCAACAATCTGAGCAACCCGATGGACAGACCGTCATTGCCTAGAGCCACAATCTAATGCAATCCAATACAACTCTATATAATGTTCAGGGTTTTTGTTGACAGTGTTATAGAGGTGTTAATTCAGTTATATGTTTAAGCACTGAAGTCATCCCTAGAGCCACATCACTAGCATTGCTAAAAGGTTGAGAGAAAAGCTGAAATCCTACATACTTTCTCATCTCCACACACCTGGCAAATGGCTGCGTAAAGTGGGTGTGAATGTCAGACTGACCGTTTTGGAAAGTTACAAAAATTGTTAGATGCAGCCCCCCAATTGCAACATTGGAAAGGTGCTTCATTTGAAGCATACTGATTTCTTAATCATTCTTCCTGTCCATACTGACTGTAATAATGTGCTCAAAATCAAAATCTATGTAACAAAATCCTATTATTATTATCCTATTATAGTAATAGTTAAATACAAGGTTCTAACATTTTGTATTTGGTTGATTTCTTTGTTAAACCCTGACTCATATTTCTTTTTCTTGGTTTTGAAACTCTCCTTCTCAATCTCGGACTTTCTGTTCACTCAGGTTATTCAAACACTCATGTACCAACGAACACATACACACACAAAGAGACACACAAACCCTCAATCAGCACACACAAATTTGCAGACACACACACACACACACACACACACACACACACACACACACACACACACACAAACCTCCTGCTGTGTAGGATTTGGTGATAACCAGTGTTAGGTAGGCAGGTGAGAGGGTCATATGGCAGCAGTGGGAAAAGCTGTTATCAACCTACCCTGTTCCCACACACACACACAAACACACACACACCCACACGCATACACACGCGCACACCCACACACCCACACCCCCCCACACACACAGGTTTATCACCCTCTCCCGTTCCCACACACTCACCTTACATCATTACCTGGCTGCAAGAGCCAATCAGCCAATCACACCCCGAGGCTGCGGTCAGGTGACCCGATCAGGAAACTTTAGCAGGGGGATGAGGTTACACACACCCCTGCTCTGATAACAGCTCTGTGTCTATCCCTCTCGCCCTCTCTCTCTCTCTTTCCTCTTCCCTGCTCTGCAATTTACAGATTCAGTTTCACCTTTGCTTTCATGCTAAGCTGTTGGATCCCAAAGCCTGATGAATCTGTGTGTGTGTGTGTGTGCGCGCACGCGTGTGTTTGTGGTTCTCAGGTTAAACACTCTGACATGTTGGAACAACCAACAGCGGAACCTTGTGCCTTGTTTTCCTGAATATCCCAAATGAAAAAAAACTGACAAGTCTAATTATTATGGCACAGTACATTTTTGTGTGTTTGCATTGGGTAATTTATCTCCACGTCATTTACGCTGATCTCCTAAAGGTCAGCAGAGGTTGCAAAGCTTTTTGAGAATACAGAAAATGATAAAAATACAGCATGCTTCATGGAACAATATGAGATTAACCACATGCAGAAATGAAAATGGGAAAGAAAATAAAGGCTGATATGCAGTTGCATGAAACCTACAAAGAATGAAGAGGAGTTAACAAATGTGAAATACATTTAAGGGAAAGATTTGTTTTGTTTATATATATATATATCTGTATCTGTATTCTTCATCTACTATACTAGTATCTATGCTAATTGTACTGGTTATAGCAGCACACCCAAGTTCTTCAAGTGTAGATGGAATTTAAAATGTAAAAGTGGGGATTATGAAGTATGGTCTGACTTATTTTGTCAAGTTGATGTGAGAATGTTTAAGGGTTTCCAGCAGTCAGGGGCCAGTTAGCACTAGAGGGAGACAGAGAATGAGATTAAGAGCAGACAGGCTTCAAACTTTGTGAACTATACGCAGATGTAGATATTAATCTGATATTATATTAGTGATAGTATATAGATGTTTAGGGAAAGTGGGAATAGAAATTGTCAACATATTGTCAGAATCAGCTTTAGAACCAGACATCAGACAACATAACATAATATAACGTAAGGTAATAGGCATGACATAACATATTGATCAATAAGCTAAAACATCATATATTGTGATGTGATATATGTTATGACACAGTGCACCCATAAAAACTTAATCAGAATCAGAATCAGAAATACTTTATTGGTCCCAGAGGGGAAACTCTTTCGTTACAGCTGCTCACTCTTACGTCAATGCACACAGGAATAGAAGTACTAAGCAAATAAAAAAATGTAATACACTATAATACAACTAAGATAAATGAAGTACAAAGTGGATATAAGTATAAAAGCTAAAAAAAAAAGTGTAAGTACAAAAGTGAATTTACAGGTTGATAAGTGTACGGTATAATACAATGTAATAATATAAGTAATAAGTAATAGTGCAATAATGAGTACTGTCAAGTTAAATGTAGCAGATTAACCAGATTATTAGATGGTGGATATTGCACAGCAATAATATAAATATGAATAAATATCAATAAATAGAGAATATTAAACTAAAAACAGAGTGTATTGCACAGGTATTTTTGAACAGTGAATATTGCACAATATTTTAAGTACTGCAGTGATGTTAGAGGGAGGAGTTAAAGAGTTTGATGGCCACAGGCAGGAATGACTTCCTGTGGCGCTCTGTGTTGCATTTTGGGGGATGAGTCTTCTGCTGAAGGTACTCCTTTGTTTGACCAGCATGTCATGGAGTGGGTGGGAGACATTGTCCAAGATGGCATGTAGTTTGGCCAGCATCCTCCTCTCTGACACCACCGCCAGAGAGTCCAGCTCCACCCCCACAATGTCACTGGCCTTATGGATCAGTTTGTTGAGTCTGTTAGTGTCCGCTACTCTCAGCCTGCTGCCCCAGCATGCAACAGCATACAGGATAGCACTGGCCACCAGAGACTCATAAAACATCTTCAGCATTGTCCGGCAGATGTTGAAGGACAGCCTCCTCAGAAAATAGAGGCGGCTCTGGCCCTTACTGTAAAAAGCTTGACAAGACATGGTGTACCGTAGAAAAAAACAGCAGACTTGACACAACATGAGGTCACATGACATAATGCGACACAACATGACATAATATGGTGTTCCAAAACCTGAAATGTGTTGTTGCAATTAATATTGTTGTGTCATGACATAGTCTAGTGCACCCCACAAAAACAACATGACAATTCAAGGCATCCTGCATCATTAAACAGCATGTGACATGACATGCTGTAATGTACCATATGAACAAAATGACATGACATATAACTGCAGAAGTGACAACCCTTGTTAAAAAAAAGTATCTGTAACCTTATTACTAGATTTGTTTAGATTAATTGCAAAAATTTGTTGAAAAAATCAACTCAATCAAGAAATTTGGATAATACTTAAGTTTGATTTAAAGTCTCTGTCATCATCTCAAGGTCAGTAACTTAATATTGATCCATATTCACATTTCCTGGTCTGACTTTGGTCCTTGGAAGTGCAGGCTGCAGTGCTGAGAGATTTGTCAAAGAGGTGAAGGTTGTGGTTCAGTGCTGTGATCTGTTGACAGCGAGTGACAAGACCCCTCTCCTGTCTCCTTATGTGTAACAGGACCCCTGTACCTTAGCCTAGCCCTGACCTTGTGACCTCTGACCCTTCCTGCCAGGTCATTCTCATGCCACCCTGACCTGCCATGAAACCAGAGAGCACCATGGGAGAGAGGAAGCATGACAGCATCAAACGGTTAAACCCATATATCATTAAACATTTTTTCAGTTATAACCAAAATTAGAAATATAAAGTGACCAAAATATACAAGCCCTCTACCCCAAAGAGACCCCAACATTAAAGTATAATGAAAAACTTTGCATAAATGAAATTTTACTTTACTGTAAAAAAAAAGCATAGATTCATTCTATCACAATGTAATTTGCAATGTACAGTAATATTTATTGTACACTTTTGTTTGAATTATTTATTATCTTGCCCAAGATGGATGCCAAGCATTCATCCATCCATTGTTTTATACACACTGATACTGTTAAGGTCCATGGAGGAGTCTGTTCCAACATGCATTGGGTAAAATTAGGACAGGCTACTAGTCCCAAACTGGGGAAACATGCATTGATAGGGAATCACATTCATACCCACATTCACACACGTGTCCATTTTAGAGTCTTAAATTCACCTGAGCTGCATGTTGTTGCACTGACAACTAGCACACCTGCAGGAAAAAAACCACATGCACAGGGGGACAACATGCAAACTCCACTCAGAGAGGACCAGGGCAGTGGTTCATACTGAGAACCTTCCTGTTGTGAGGCGACAGTGCTAACCCACTGACGCCCCAGTCCACAACCACAACATTACAATATCTCAAGACTGACCAATCCAGGAATGAGGCCAGGTTTAGCCAGAAGAACAGATGTATAATACTCCACTGTAACTTCTGCCAGCTTCACATTTGTATGCTGATGAGGACAGTTTGGTGTTGAGCCAGAGAAAGTTGAGGACAAACGGATGCATAATGGTAATCATTTTCCTTTTGCTTTTAAGTCAAAACACTTGACTAAATTGACTAAACACATCCTCCGTGTTAGCTTCCGCCACCGTGATAGAAAAACATGCCCGGTGATCAAGGTCACCTACCCCCGGTGTTTATCAAAGCAGCTGAATGGCACTGAATGTACGCTGTCACCTTGATGCTCACTGAAGCTGCCGTGCAAGATAGAAGAGCTGCATCTTAGGTTCATCGGGGGCCCAAGGTTAGCTGTTAGAGCTGTCGAATCTGTCCTTGTTTGTGTGTGTGAGAGAGAGCAGCAGTCTATCAAGGCCGTCTGCCACTCAGATTCTTGTTAGAAAGTGTCCCTGCAATTTAATTAGAGATGACGGAGCAGCAAAAGCTTGGATACCTGCATAGGAAGGTTTGCACATGTACTTTTCTTTTCTTTTGTCATTTGTGGGCATTTTTTATTGAATTCATAATTCTCTGGAGGCTTATCCCAACCCTTACCCTTACAGCTAAATGCCTAAACCTAAACTTTATCCTGACCTTACCCAAAACTTAACCCTAAAACTCTAAAAAGTCTTAACCCTTAACTTAATGGTTAATCTAGGGACCAGATTTCTGTGCCCATGTGGGAGGCAGATCTCCACAATGTGAATGTATAAACAGGTTGTCCCTACAATTGATACAAGTAAACACACACACTGGGATTTGGTTCCATCAGGGACAGACTAGACTATCCTTGATATCACTGAGCTCTTATCAAAACATTTTTATTTCACCTTTTCGGCAGAGAAGAAGAGCAGGAGGAGAATAATCTCTTATTGTTTATTCTCGTGTCCTTCCACTGGGCAGCCCTGTTCCCATTTTACTGCTCTGGGTTTAGGTGGAAGAACTCCTCTCCTCTCTTCTCCTCTCTTTGGTAATTTATAATATTCAGATCATTTTGGACTACATGTACAGTAAACTGCCAAAGAAGAAAGACAAGACTATTGTTCCCTGTACCTTCCAAATGGGGTTTGTGTATGAGAAAACGTAAGAAAAGAATAACAAATTTCGATATTCTTGGAGGCACATTCATGTTAGAAATACATGTTTATAGAATAAATGGTGGAAAAGATTCATGGATTATTAATTTTGCTCTGCACTATAATGTATCAATAAGGACTTAATCTGAATGATCTCTGAAAAAGCATAGCACACAAAGACATCTCACAAAATGCATAAAGCACAGTTGGTGTAGTTCAGAAATCACCATATGTAGAAGTGACTGTATTCATGTGAACATTACTAATTAGTGACACCAAGATAAAGACAGAAAAGTCTACAAAGAAATTCCAATGGCTTATTTGTCATACAATGCATGGTAACTGGCATATCGTTAAAAAATTTACTCATTGTGGCCATATCAATGTGTGTGAGGATATCATTTTATCCATAATAGCTAGAATAAAACCTGCCTCTTACTGCCTTAAAAAGCTACTAACCTATTTATACAGTATTAATCTTTGTTCTGATGTGCACTCATGACAAGAATACACTTTTTGGGGAAACACTAGTGTTTTTTGGCATAAAAATATGCAAAGGTTTTGTGTTTAATTATGCACACAGTATATGCTTGTGAGTATCTAGGAGGTTAAGGGAGTTGGTGAGGCAGCTTGTAAGATACTCCTTGCTACCTTTCCATCTGTGTTTCAGTAGAGAAACCAATGTATTACTGTCAGGTTCTCCAAGATGCATGAATGAAGAACAGGAAGACTGAAAATGTTACGTTCTGCAAGAACAAAGATTTATAAATCAGTAGCACTCATTTGGGTCGTACACCACCAATAATGAATTAGTTAAAGGATCATTCTAGTTTATTGTAACATAGGTCTTATTTTAGTAGTTTTGACCACCGTCTCTACTGGTTATGATAACATTGTGCTCACTAAAGTAATTGCTGAGTTGTGGGATCACGCCATTGCTACAAAGAAGTCCAATTGGGCAAATAAGTCTGTCTTAACTGTGGGTTGTTTAAAACCTGATTAAAGTCTGATCATCTGACTGCTTGTGTTTCTTGCCCTGTTGGACTAGCGACTGTAGTGTTAAAAGGTCTCAGCAGTTAACAATACAATGTTATTATGACTGATGGGAATAATGACCAAAAGTATAAAATAAGGCCATAGTTGTAATAAACTAAAATAATCCAAATCCAAATGTCACAAGAACTTCCCTTTGGCGATGTGCTCTGTCATTGCGTGTGTGTGTGCCACAAGGGGTTCCTGTCCCACTGACCTCAATGGAAAAATAACTTGATATTAACATGACTGCTTCCACTTCCTCTTTCTTGCTCTCCTTCTCTCAGTGCCTGGGTTCCGCTGGTTCGATCCTACCTTTGTCTCTCTGTAACTAATATGACACACAAAAGGCCTTCGACAATAGGAATGGTGCAAACGCCGAATCAGGCTTCACCTGATAGTGAGGCTTTACTCATGAGCCTCAGGGAGTGTACACAGGGAGTGGGAGGAGGGATGGAGGAAGAGGAGGAGGAGGAGGCAACCACAGCTTTTTCATGTGGCTTTCTCTCTTTTTAAGAAGCTATCACGCTCCTTCTTCCGTAGTTGTGTGATTGTTATTCTCTTCAGGTGGATCTTTTGTCTGTCAGGAGGAAGAGTTTAATACTCAGACCCTTGGGGTTAATAGGTTTGACCTCACAGATAAACCTATGTGTGTCTTTGCCTCTGTGTGTAGAAAAGTGTTTGTGCATGTCTGTGTGTGCTGCCTCTTCTCCTTTGATAGTTGATAGTCTGTGTAATAAGTTGTTTTACAGATAATACCAATTGTCTTTGACTGTAGCAGTGCCGCGATAAGCTGCAAAACACTCTGTGGCTGCTTGACTCTAATTGTTCTGCTTGACTCGTCTTAGTACACATTAATATTATCATTAAGGTTGGATATTGTTAAGTGGGGACCCCTGTAGGCGCAGGGTAATACAGATAGTGCTTTCTGTTCGATAATAAGTGGCTACAATAATCCTCGTGTTCCAGCATTCACTTAACAGATGCTGTGCTGTGTTGCAGACTGGCCTGTCATATTAAAGGCAAAAGGGTGGAAGTGAGGGAAAGTAAGAGGGAGAAACTAAAATCACCAGAAGACTTGCGAGAAAAGGGAAAAAGGTTTTACACAAACTGCATTCAACACAACATTACATTTTTGGAAATTACTGAGCCTTAAAAAAACAAAAGAAAAAGAAACAGTATATTTGTGCCTTGTTTTCAAAGGTTTACGTCTTCAGTAGGAACACACAACGAACATGTAGAATATTGCCTGCCTTATTCTATAAAATACCACCTGGTAAAACTCTCATGCACTGTTAAAAATATTTTAAACCTCCCAGCAGGAAATTACATACAACCAATGTAAACAAGTGTTTCTTGAGTTGGTGGAGACCAAAACACAAAGAAAAGAAGAGGGAAAATTGGACGTACATTTGTAAAAATGGACAGAAACACAACTCCAATGAACAATGAAATGCTCGTGTTGCTCTATCTGCTGGATGTGTACGCAGGCATTAGTTTGTTGTTATCTGAATATCATTTTGTTTGAGCTCATTGTTTTCAAGAAATACATTGCTATAAACTAATGCATATGCAGACTTCATATTTACAAATCCTAAAGGATAACACTTTAGATTATGGCCTGCAAAGGGGTAATAATGTGAGAACTTAAAAAGAATTAAACTGCCCTCATGGTTGTGTTGAAAGTCAACCCTGCTTTTTAGGTAGAACGATCACAACTCAGTCATGGTTCTGGAAATATTTTGGGCATTCGTTTTCCTAGTGCTTATACAGTAAACAGACACACACAGACATGTCTGACAAGTAACCAAATAAAGTTTGTTGGTGTTTGCCATGACTTTAACTTTCAGGGAAACATTAATGAGGTGCCAAGAAATAAGTCATAGTATTTTAAGTGTGTGTGTGTGTGTGTGCATGCTTGTGTGTTAAGTTGACACTGAGGTGGAGCACTGAATCCTGTCCAACAGTGATAAGGCTTTTGATGACAGGGCTGCATTAACCTACCTGACACACACACACAAACACACGCATGTAGCGTGGTTAGGGAGGGATAGGGGTGTGTGAGAACACGCTTTAAGAAGCCTTGGCTCTCTGTGTGTGACACTAAATCCCATTCATGGCAACAAACACACTGACAGAGAGGCAGGAGTGAGATGGAGGCGCAGAGAGGAGGTTTATTACACACCAACATGACATACAGGAAGAGGAGGAGGAAGGAGGAGACTGAATCTACCAAGACACACACTTGGCTGTCATCTTCTTATGAAGAAGAGGAAGAGAAGAGGGAGAAAGCTTGTAGGGAACGATACTGTGATACCCGTTGGAATGTGTCCAAATCTAAATATCCCTCCAAATGCGTCAAAAACACAGTAAAAACGGTTAATCTAAGACTATATTGAAGAATAAAATCAAATATAACAGGAAGTTGGATTTACTATATAGAGAAATGAGTAACCTTCTTTGTTACAGCTGTTTCAGATCAAAAGCACAAGGGTGGAGTTTGTGTGAGGTAGAGTGCAGCATGAAGAGCAGCACATAATCCTACAAGGCAACAACTTTAAAGTCCCTCAGAGGAATGAGTGTCTCTAACTTCAATCTGTGTTACACTTCATTCCAGTAGTAAGGGGTATAAAAGCTGGTAGCCAGTCTTCCTCAATTCAGGGTTCATATGAGGAACTTTTAAATCTAACCTATCCTTTGATCTGGTGTCATGGTAATTAGCTCTGAACTCAACTAAGGATGTTAAATATCTTGCCAACTTAGATAGCAAGACCTTATGCTGATGTCTGCTAGATGTCAGTGATGACAATACAACCATTTCATATAACTCACAGTGGTGAGTAATATAGCTATCTTGTGTAATGAATTGAATGGCACAGTTGTAGACAGCATCCAGTGGTTTAAGGGTATATCAGCATCAGCATACAGGATATCTCCATAATCCAATGTAGACAGTATGGTGGTTGCATATTGTACAATGTTTTTTACTTTTCCAACATTCTTCTCTATATTTAAATTGTGGAGATCACGTATTTGGCCACTTAGCCTAGTGAAATATCAGCGCAGTGCTTGCTGCTATACCTCGCACAGCTGCCTGAGAGCAGCATTTTGGAAAAAATGGCCTTGCCCTGTAGAATATCGAGCTTGTGTCTTTGGTGTGCAAGCCCCGTCAGAGATGTAACATAGTTGGGAATATGGGAGATTGTGCCATTAGACAACTTGGTGATATTTTTAATTCAATGACTTCCTAAAGAGATGCTAGCGTTCCTGATTCCATTTGAGAAAATCTAACTCTGTAGCTCTTTTAACTGCTTTACATGGGCACAAACCCCAGTAACAAGACAGATGAAAAAAAAAACAACTAATTTCTCAAAGGGAAAACTATGATTTAAAGTTGCTTTGCGCTAATGGAGTAGAGGCTAGTTCGGAGAGAGGTCTTTGGCTGTAAAGTGAGAAAATTAGGGTTTGTAGGAGCAACAAAGCTCAGTTGCCTGTGTGTCTAATGATAAAATGTATATAAAATACTATACAAATATATTGAATTCTGAATTTTGTCACCATGAACTAATTTCCTTGTTTCCGTAAAAAATAAAAGTGTGAGGTGCTAGGAGCCTATTCACATCTGAACTCACTGCACAGTGATGCAGTATGCAGCCTACTACTGTAGTTGTTAAGGTAAAAGTACAGAATGTATAGGATGTACAATAAATACAATTTAACTTCTAGTAAGGCTACATGAGGGAAGGGTCAGTTTTCTTACTGAAGGCTGTTGGAACAATCGTGCAGGCGACCAATGTGTTAGCATATGCACCAGAGCTAATAATCTGCTGTGGGTCTTAATAAGATGAGACATTCTATTGAAAACATGGTACTGTATATTCCTTTACCTGATGATGAAATATTATGGATCATAGATGGGAGGGGATTAATATTAAACGTTACACCACTTACATATGATATAACAAACACATCTTTAAAAACATCTGTCAGGAGTAAAATGTGATGTAATCAGTACTGCAAATCATGACATTAAAAAGTCATTGTATTGTATCATTAAAAAGTCACAAAACTATGATAGAGATAGATACCAGTTGGTCGCATTGTAAAGCTGTCTAGAAGATGAAGAGAAAGGACTGAGGGGGAGACAGGGAGATGAGCGATAAAAAGAGGAAGAAGGGTGGAGTGAAAAGAGATTATGAGATACGCTTGATTCTGACTTAAACTATCATTCTCCATATGGTGCAGTAATGACAACCATCCACACCCAACCGCCCCCCCGATCCTCTCACCAGCATGCCTCAGGGTTTCTGGCCCTGTGTGTGTTTATGTGTGTGTGGGCGTGGACGACCTGTTACCTGTCTCATTTACCTCCTCACAGCTTGCGAGTGTGACATACTGTAGCTGAAGGGCGAAAACAATTTAATTACCTAGCTGAAACTGTCTTTAAAAACATGCATATGTGTATGAAAAGTAAAATAAAAAAATTATAATACTATAGTATAATCTGCCATTGGCCAAACTATCCCTTTTTTTAAATTGTATTAACACATATGCAGTTGAAGTTTATTTTTGTAATAAAAATGTGACCTTATTTTGGATTGCAGTAAAATAAAATATTTTTTAAAGTCAGATTCAGATCTTCCCATGGTTGTTCACTGTAAACAAAATGTTTGGTTAAATACCATTTTAGAATAAATTCTGAACCCACAGCTGGAAGAAGGGAAATAAAGATGGTGCATGCTGATTTTTCATTTTTTCGTAGTTGATATCAAGAAAACAATGATATCACTGTGTTGTTGCAAAACTGTAAGTGTATGTCCTCTCATAGTTTATGCAGTGTTTAGTGTTATGCATGACTGTCTCCATCTATCTATATGATCAGAGACAGCCAGGCAGCCAGGTAGCCAGACAGCTGTAAGAGGTGACAGTTGTCAAGCCAGCACCAGAAGAACTACCTTTTGCATAATTCAGCTGTAACGGTCTATCCTGTCATCAGGAACATCAACATCCAGGTATCACGTCATTGGTCAGCTATAACTGTCTGTAATATTATCACTTTGTCAGTCTTTGATCATGTATTACATAGCCATCTGATGTGAACACACATATGTTTAAATTATCTGTTTATAAAATAGGCATGTTAACGTTTATGATGCTTCTGGGCAGAAAAACATTAAATGGTATTATCAGAGGAATACTTGATCAGATTCTGAAGGAATACAACAGGTTGGCAGGCTTGTTGGTCAACCTGTTTGAGAAAAACAAAGCAATTTAACTGATTTATCCAACAGTAACTACAGTAAACGGTTGAGTAACTACTGAGTTTAAAGAACGTTTTATTAGCAAGGCAAAACTTGAGCCTCTATAGCAGCAATGTGTCTTTTAACAGTAATACACACTTTGTTTTATTTGATGTCTCTCTCTTTTTTTCCTAAATTCAGTTAGTTACAACCAGGGCTTCACAGTATTTGTTAGTCGTGTAGAGGTTGTGTTTCACTGAAAAGAAACACCACTAATTAAATGACAAGAACATAGGGCCTTAGTGGGCAAAATCAGTCATTCTTCTTAGGAAAACTCATACCAGGTGAGAAATTGTATGCATGTGTTTACTCCTAACTATGAGATAGAGTGAGATACATGAAATATGCTATCAAAATAAAGATAATGGAGGATTCTGATGTGGGCTACAGGCTGCGACGGCCAACAGGCCAAACCCACAAAACGTGGTGTCACCCTTCAGAAATAATATGTTGAAGGGTCAGACAAACCATCTAAAAATAATCACCACAAAACAACAATAACCCAAATTACCTAAACTCAAAAGGATATTATAGTGAGCAACTGAAGGAGAAATGGAAGATGAAACAAGAAGGGTTTAATAAAGATATGTTTTCTTTCAGCTCCTGATTTGTGAGATGAGATGAGCAGATAAAACACTTGCAAGTCCAGAAGTCAGAGCCAGCCTGAAAAGCCCACTAAATATCTGTTTGTGAATCATATTTATATACTTTGTTTAATATAAAAATAATAATTTTTTGTTCACCCTATTGACAAAATATTTTCACTCATTTTCACATGGTTTAATAAACAAGTTTTTATAGGTATTCATTTAGTTTAGTTTAGTTTAGTCTAGTTCAGCTGACATTATGAGGACATCAAGTCACACGTGGATAACACAATAAAGTCCAGTGTTGCATTATGAATTTATTAATAATACAATAGAACTTGTTTTTGCGATGACTATTTTAAAAAAACTGCATTTTCAACTGTAGTGTCTTGATTATAGGATGTTGCATGTGAAAGTAGAGAGAACTACAGACTAGAGAGGAGGAAGAAATGGGAGGAGAGAATGAGGAGTAGGGAGGGGTGAAGTGAGAATAAAGAGAAAGACAGAAAGAGGGAAAAATAGAGCGGTAGAAAGTAGAGAAAGGTAAAGAAAGTAGAACAGGAGACCTTCCTTCATGTATCAGGCAGAGCTCTACGACCACCAGAGACCTCCCCCTGTGACTTACTACTGCACACACACACACACACACACACACATATAGGGAGGGTACCATGGGCTATAGGCTGAGGGCTGCCTGTCTACCTGCCTGGCACACAGATACCTGAAACTGCTTCAAAGCTGAGGTGACCCCCCGCTTCCCTCTCCCTAGACACACGCACACACAAACACACAGTGACACAGGCCTTAGGCTAGTTACGCTGTTCCTTCTGTGACAAAGTGAGACTGTCACTCATTGTCAGAAGAGTTGGAAAAAATGAGCTGCATTCATATAAGAGACCTGGGTAAAAGCTTTATGCTTCACATATATTTGTCATAAGCTGATTCGATCACTGAACTTAGAAGAGTGACTCTGATCCTGTTCCTGATCATCAAGGCCCTATTTACACTTGTCATTTCATTTGCACTTAACTCTGTATATTCATTTGCACTGGACTATGTATATGTATCGCAGTTTGCCATGCATTTTACTGATAAAGTAATATTTGGAAGGAGTAAAGCCTATGCATTTACTCCTTTTTGACATCTGGTTTAAATGCATCTCAAACTGCCTTCCAAGGTGTTTTGAGCCTTCAGACATTAAACTCAGAGATCTGAGCACATGACACATTCATTGTCATACAATCACACAACTAGCATAGAAGAACAACCAACAATCAAGCAGCAAAAGAGAACTAATAAAAACAAAGTGTCATAGAGTCAAAAGAGTTGCACTTACACTTTGCTTTTTTTAATCCGATACCTATCTGGTCTGCCCAAAACAAGTGTAGATGGGGTATAAAACAAGTTAAACTAATACAATTAATAGCAGTGATTAAAGTAATGTGTGATATTTTAAAAGGAATACATATTTTTATTAATATTTCAGATTGCTTTATAATAATTATAAAAGCTCATTATAAAAGCATTAACAGTTGCTGTCCTAAATTCTCAGTGTGTGATTCTAACTTACACAGAAATTCTACACTTTATATTTCCACTTTGTTTGAAAATAATAAAATAGATTTGCTTTGTTGATGAGTAGGGAGAGCAACCATAGGTACACAGTCAAAGAACATAGCCAGCTACAGAAACTTAAACTTCCCTCAAACAACATCAAAGAAAAAAGTTGACAGCATTGAACACAATCTTTGATTGATATGAGATCTTGTGCAGTAGTACAGAAAAGTAACCACATAAACTTTGTGCCAAAAACAACATCAAAACACCAAGGAAGTCATAGATTCACATTTTAATTTATCACTCTACGTCTTTGTTAGATGATCTGTCAATTACAGGAAATATTTCTGTCCCTCCGAGTTGCTCTTCCTCTCGGTCTCTTCATGCCAATACTTTGATGTTAATTTGACAAGTAGGATTACACCAAAATGCTTTTCCCACCGCTCATCTTAATAAAACAGCCTTCTTAAAGCGGAAACTGAATCTATATTTGGTGTCTAAAAGCGTTGTGTGGTGTGTTAGCGCCACATATTATATAGGACGAGAGACGGTCAGAAAGGCAGAGAGAAAGAGAAGGAGAATAAGTGGTAACAGAATCCTGTAATAATAGTTAGTTGTAATTGAGTTAATCCAACCTGAGCTATAGCGGCTGTTATGATTTAGCCCGGATTAAGAGACATGCAAAGGCTAATTGATCTCTCGTATCCATAGCAACATAGTCCTATAGAGACCTGAGAGGGAATTCAGCTGCTAGCACAAAGCCAAATACATACACTACATGGCCAAATGTATGTGGACACCCGAAAGAAATATGTAGACACCTTAACATTACACCCATATGGTGTACGCTTTTTCAACATCTCATTCCAAAATCATGGGCATTAATATGTTGCTTTGCTTTTGTTGTTTTGTTTGATTTGCTCCCATTCAGCCGCAAGAGCATTAGTGAGGTTGGGTAGTTCCAGCTCATCCCAAAGGTGCTGGATGGAGATGAGGTCAGGGCTCTGGGCATGCCAGTCACATTCTTCCACACCCAACTTGAAAAACCGCTTATTTTTCAACAAGTCCTCCAAAATACAAATGACATAATACAGTGTTACAAATAATTGATCTCTTCTCTGATCTGACACCGCAATATGGAGGACGACATAATTTGTCAGTGCCAAAACCGCTACAAATAGTAACCGTTTTCTGATCTGACACTGCAGTTAAAGTTTGGTAATGTTTAGGAATGGAAATTACTTTTTTTGGATTTTGGGAAAGATCATGGTTTGGTTTAAAATAACTACTTAGTTAATGTTAGGGAACATGATTATGGCTAAAAAAAAAAAACCCCAACCCTGACTGTTGGTACGAATCGAGAAGTAAACAACAGTCTCCCATGAAAAACATTTTGTTGGCCGTTCCAACCACCCCGGCCTCCTCCATCTGGAGACTTTGTGGCTCTATAATAAAGTCACACTATTTCCTCTTTTGCTCCCGAAGGACAAGAGTCATATATAACTGCTAGAGGGCTTGAACGTAAACTTATGTCGTTTTTGGGCATTTGCTGATACAGCTGATGCTATTGTTTTTCTTGGGAGGACAGTCTCTTCTTTATGGACTGATGTTGAAAATAAATGTTAAATGATGTCATAAATGTTGTCAAAAACAGCATTCCCTAAACCTTTGCCACAAAGTTAGAAGCACACTATTGTCTCAAGTACTAATGAATGCTGTTGCATACAGATTTCACCTGGTTCAAACCTTGAAAAACATCCCCAAGCTAAAAGTACACACATAGTGTAGGGCAATAAGTTCTGTGATCTATGTCTCTCTGCCTCAGGGGAAACACAATCATCAGTCAGTGGATCCACCCATCCGTCCCTCCATCGTGCCCAGGGGCCCCCCGGGTCACTCCTAACCCAAGAACACTGCACCCTCCCCGGGATGAAACCTGGCCGTGCGCCCCCTCTCCCTCCCTGGAGCCTACATGGAGCCGCTGGCTTCGACTCGTCTTACAGGGCGTCGATTCAGCCTGAAATCAAACCCTGGTGAGAGAACACAGGCCTGGATGGACAGACAGATAGATGGAAGGACAGACAGTGAGGTGGATACGTGGGGAGCAGATGAACGGACGCATCTAGGCCAGGCTGAGGAAACAAGAAGACATCCACAGGGACAAGCAGAGATGAATAGAGGCTGGAAGTGTGTCATTTTCCTGCGGGAGGTGGGGAATGTAATTTTGCAACCCTCCCAAACTTGATCAAGCCTAATGCTCCTATCTAGTTTTTGACCAAAAACCCTGAAATCTGTAATGAAATGAAAAGAGCTGTGGGAAGGAGAGGGAGTGGAACAGGACACTCCTCTATTTACCAGCTGTTGTTTCGGTGAACACACACACACACACACACACACACACACACACACACACACACACACACACAAGAGCAATTCCTTGGAAAAGACAAGCCTACTGTAAACTTCTCCAGAAGAGCACATATGGCAGATAGGGACGGAGCCATCACACTTGCACACACACACACACACACACACACATAACAACTAAAATATGAGCCCATGCTGTGTTAAAGAAAGCAGGTACATACTTACAAATTATGTTCATGTAATAAGCTAATATATTTGATTCATGTTAGATGTGCTTGGAAGAGGGAATGCAGCCAGTTTTGTGTGCATGTACTGTAATATCATCTTGTGTCCTAGATTGTAGAGAGGAACTGACACAAAAAAACAGCCCCCTGCTTCTCCATAGGGATCGTTTCTTAATCACTACTAGTATGTGAAACCAACAGTTGCATTTTGGTACAAAATGAGTGGTTTGGTACCAGACAGCTGTTTAGGAGAATAAGTTATGAGTAAAATGACAAAATTAAGTGCAAATTGAAAACTTATTCAAAATTTAGGATTTGTGAATTTCTCATGTGCTTGACAGTGTTTGAATTACAATCTGGCCTTCAATATGTATATGTATATCCTGTATGTATATATACAGTATGTTGACAGTGTATGACAATACAATGCACTTTGTTTTTTGTTCTCATACACACACAAGGACTACAAAAGGCACATTATCCTTGCAGGATGAAGTATGTCATATTGATTGGCCTAATGCATAGACCTGTATCTAAATACAGCTGTAGAATCCAGGTGAAGTCATTACAATGAAGAAATTCAAATCATGCATTTTGATTTGAACCATTGTCGGAGTAGAAATGTTATTAATTGTGAAATGAATGGTTAATTAATCATCAGCTTTTGTACCTCATCTCCAAATATGCATTCATATTCAGGGGGGCTCAAGTCACTTTTGGGTGAGCTGAACACCTGTAATTCTTATACTGGCCTGGGAAACTCTGTGCCACACAATCTCTGAATGTACTTGTTGCAGTGCACAATCAATGGGCCCCAACTTTTTCTTTTACCAAGTTTCAGTAAAGTAGTCAAATGGTGAAAATTATTGGCATCACCTGACTCATGGTTGGAAAATTATTTTAAATCCCAGAATTAGTTTTTGCTGTGTTTTTCATGTACATGTACCTTTATTTTTCTTCAACTGCTCTGTACTACTGTATACTTCTCCTCTCTTTCCACTCCTCTCCTCTCTCCATTTCAAGCCTCCATCCAGAAGTTAACATGGAGGGAAATAAACTTTGAAGCTCTGCAACCTCCAGGCATGAAGGAAAATGAGAGGGGGGGAAAGACAGCAAGAAATACAGGTAGATGAAGAGGGAGTGAGGAAGAGACTTGTTACTGAATGTTTCCATGCAACTATCAAGTGAATTTTATGCAAACTTTTGAAAAGTCCCAGAAAGTAAAATGTGAATTAGGCGCGCTTCCATCAACTGAAGTTGAAGTTGATGAGAACAAATCTGTTAGATAAAAGATAGAAACAATACAAAAACAGATTTGGAGAAGACAGAATTTGTGTATTATTTTACTAAATAAAGCAATAAACAACTTGTCAGTCTCTCCATCTGTCTACGTAGCTGAAATCTTCTAGCTCTAGCTGCAGTATTGGGTTTCCTGACATTAGCGGCCCCCGTGGCGGCTTCGGGGCTGCTGCTCTTTGAAGCTTCAGCGGTGCTGCTCCGGCTCATTTGGTAACAGGTTGGGAATGGGCCGCTGGCAAAAAATGAGACCCCGGTCGCCTTGGAAACAGGTCCCCCACCCACCTTCACAATGTGGTTTGGAGGGAACGTACAGTGACATTCTGCCTGTTTCTCACCGGAGAGCCATCGACACATGGAAGGTTAACAGGTAAATACAGAGTAAACAAGATTAAACAGAGAGACACAGAATGTGTCTGAGCTAGTGTATGTGTGCACTTTTGTGTGTGTATTTGTGTGAGCATTTGGTTGTAAATGCCACAAGAAGAAGAGTTTTACTCTCCTGGTTTACACTTAAACTCTGACAAATTGATAGATTTCATTAATTTAAAGTATAATTGAAGATTTTACTACACAGAGCAAAGTGGAAAAACAGCTCCTGGCTTTAAGTTGTAAGGTCGTCAAGATATCCTGTTACTCTCCTCAGGAAACCTGCCCAGGATTAGGCCCCGGGCCCATTTTGAGTCCTGACCCGCAGTTTAAGAAACCTGGTTTTGGACAATTGGTTTCGGTGTAATGAGTTTGTCTTCATGGTGATACCTGGTCATTACTGTGTCATGGCAGGGAAGTAAAAGGGGCTAAATGTTACAGAGTGTTTAACGTAACAGGCTTCTGCTAACTGACTGGCCAGCAGCAGGTATCAGTTCACTGCAGCTGTGAGCCTAAAGGCCCGACAGCATCCTGGGAAGTGTAGTAAACATAATTTCTGTAAAATACACAAGGCAGTTAAAAACATCCATCTTATCAGCGTAATTCATGAATAAAAGCTGCTGAATTACCTGTTTTAATGCAAATTAACAACTAGTGATGTCATCTTATATTAAACACATGCAAGTGATTTTTCATCTTATCATCATCATCATCATCATCATCATTATTTCAAGAGCTCATTATTTTAAGTTTTTATAACAAATGTACAAATGTATCTCTGTTTTGGCAAGTTAAAATCAGATAAGAAATAAATTATATTAAACTCTGGGTGAAAATCAGATCAGGAAATAGCTGTTCACTGTTTTGAGAATTATTAAAATGACATTTACTTAAAATTTTGCTCTTCACTTTCTATTACCAGAAGCATCTCTCGCCAAGAGGACCTGTTGATGGTTTCATGGGTACATTGGGGAAATAATTCTGGGAAAAATCCGTTGATTAACGGATGTGCTCATTTTTAAAAATCCAAATATTTTTTGGTGAACATCTATTAAAGCAAGTCTCACTCATATTGGACTGATTCTCATTCACTATCTGAAGCATCACCAGTACAAAAACCTTTGTCTATGCTAGTGACTCCTCAGTACTTTACTGTACAGTTTTACATTATTTAGTATTTCAGTACCTAGTGCTAGTTTTGGCACTACATTATTAAGTACTACAGTTTTTGATGCTACTGCACTTGTCAGCCTACAGCAGCTGGTAGTGAAGTACTTTGCACTCAAGTGTTTGGTGCTCCAGGACTGTGTCCTTCAGTACTTTAGGTAAAATTAAGTTATTCTGCAGTTTAAGCAGTTAATTATAGCCATAACTAATTATCAGCTGGCTGTGTCACTTGGATGGGTAAAACTGTAAGCAGGTCGTGGGCATAATCTGAAACACTTTTTTTTTTTTTTTTTACTGCAAACAGCTTTTCCTAGCAGTAATCAAGCTGAGTGCAACCTGATGCAAAGTACCAGTAGTTTACATTTCAGTATATGCTCTCACTGTCTCCCTCCCTACTTCCCTCCTTCTGTATCTCTCTTTATCATTCATAATCTCTTCCTCTCTTTTTCACTTATTTTACCTCATCCCTGCACAGCTTCCCTTTTCTGTCTCCCTCTCTGTGCTGCTGATTAAGAACACAACCTGTTGTTGTCACCACTCTTTCTTGATTACCTACTGCTATTTTTTTATCCCTTCATCTTCCTCCTCCTCATCTCCATCTCTTTTTTGGCCTAGCTGCTCGCTCAACCACACAGTGCGTGTATGTGTGTGTGGCCGTGCGTGGCGGCCTAACGAGTTTGATAGCTGTCACCTGATCTCGGTGATGAGGGTTGCTGTAGTAGCGAGAGGAGCGGGAGCGAGAGGAGAGTTAGGTTTCTCCGCTGTAATTAGTTTTCCCAGCCTCTAATTATACCAGACGGAATTACAAGCCTGATTGACTGTCATTTAAGCATTTTAATTCATGGAATTACCCTTTTTCTCTTTAAAAAAGAGGGAGAGTTGTTGTTTTGACAGGCGGGCGTGTTGGGATGGAATTGGCAGAGTGTGGACCATACCCATACACACTTTGACAGACGCAGTTTTGACAGAGGTAAACACACTTGGATACTGGAAACTGTCTGGATAAAACAAAGAGACATACTGTATAAATGTGAGTTAAAATGAATATCCTGAACTGGTAAACACACTGATGCACTGAGTGGATTCATGACAGTCCAGAGTCTAATTTATGATCTTTTCTCTAGTAAAAACTTTTAAAAAGAGACATAGAATGAGTAAAAAATAACCAACTTTCGATACCAGATCTAATTCTTCCTTCTCTCCTCTCATCTCATCTCCACCTAACCCTGGAAGCTGCGTTGTTTTAACCCTCATCTTTAATTCATCCCCACCAAGCAGCCTGCACTCAGAGCAGATTAGAGAAGCAGAGAGGCGATACAGAGAGTGATTTGGTTTCTCTTCTGTTTATAATCTTGTTTTTCCTCTTTCCTCATTCAACATGAGAGGTTTCAATAAGCCTCTGGACACTTTATATAGTACCTCTTCTCTCTTTAGTCAGCTTTATCCAATTTATGTTTTATGAACTACTGAGAAAAAGCATTTACAAAATAACTCCTCTTTATATTTTACCACGTTTGGTGTCAAACTGCCTGATTTGTCTCACATTTTCCATTGAGAGTGATTTCAAAGACTCTATTGATGAATCGTCAGTATAACAATTGGTGGGCGATGATGGGGTTAATGTTTTAACCACAGAGGATTGGGTTGGATGAAGGTGGCTAAATGTACTCCAAGTAATGTACTACTAGATGTACATTATATTTTATGTAAGCGTGAGCATGGTTTATGCATATATATTGTTGTATGTATGTTCAAGTCTGTGTGTGTTCTGTGTTTCACCTGCAAGACAAATTTCACCAACAGAATACTACAGTTAAAGTTGAAATTAACATGTTATCAAAGGAATTATTTGCTGGCTTTAAACGTTAATATGTCATTGTCAAATTAATATTGCTGCATGTGTATAACTATGGTAAACAAATGAGATCACAGGCAAAGTGATTGAGAGCCACAATCTTATTGCATTGATGTTGTTGGTGCCATTGTGTCTCAAAATTACGACCAAGTTTTGCCTCTGTCCAAGACTTTCTTTTTGACTTTGCAAGAGAATTTTCACGATATCAATAACTTTCAGTCTTTTACTTCTTTCATCATCTTTTCTACCAAACCAGTCCTAGATTTAATAGACGCTGGTGTAGACTGCCAGTCTTCTCAGCAATAGTCTGTATTGTTTATGCTAAATATAATAATGCCACAAGATGAATACGGTAATGATTTATTTGAAGAAAAATGCAACATAAACAAGTTTAAAATGGACCCCTTTGAGCTTTGTGGAAACAGTGAACAAAAGTTTTACATTTCTACAGTATAGTATGTTGAGTGATATTTTAGCATGACTGGCAACTGCTAGGACCAGAGGCTAGTCCTGTGACAGATGCATACCTGCCAACACTGCCATTTTTCCCGGGTTCTCCCATATTTCAAGGCCATCTCCCGGCACCCTCCAGTTTAGTTGTTTCTCCCGGGAAACTCCAGTAAATTGCATGATCATCAATTTTTGTCATACACGGATCCAAGTTTTGGATGTTTTTCTGACATCACCCAAGTTGCCATATAGTCTATGAAACACAATCCACACACTACAAACAATTTCATCCTATCTTTTACTGCAACCTGGCAACCCACAACCTGATCCAAAGGGCGTGTGCGCAGCTGCTCTCTCCCCCCCCCCCGGCGACGGCAAAAACCTCCCATTCTATGAAACCTAAATGTTGGCAGCTATGCAGATGCCTTGTAAGTAATTTTATTCAAACAAAGATAAAGTCTACCCATCAACAGAATAAAAGGTTTAAAACCGTAACCAGACTGTGTTTACCGCCTCAAGTGAATTAACTTACCCCCAGCCAGATCCATTTTTAGAGGTAGCTAGCTAGCTAGTTTAGTTAGCTTGCTAGCTACGTTACATTGATCATACCTGTAAAGCTTTTTGGAGAAAATTCCATGTTTGTGGTGCCCTCCTAAGTCGTAATGAGATCTGCACCCTTGGTCACATGGAAAACTCACGAACGTCTTGGTCTAAATGTCAAATGTTTCCGTGAGTCATGTCGTGTGATTATACATCCTACATCACTGCTTCTGCTGTGAAGCTTGATGAAGCTGGAATATTGGCTAATGGACTTTGCTCTCCTACTGTACATCTGATATCTAACTAAAACAAACAACATACATGCACACACACACACACACACACACACACACACACACACACACACACACACACACACACACGCGCGTCTGTAATCTGATCCTGTTCCTCATATCAGGTGTGATTCCCGTCAACACACTGAAGTGATAAATGAGTCAGCAATCTGTTTGTCTGCCTGTGTTTCCACACTGAACATTCAGATCAGATACTGCAAAAACAAAGAAAAGTGCATGTCAAATCAATAAACAAGGAGACAAAAATTACTGTTATATATTTGTAACTGAACTTATTTTTGAAGAGCAACATTAGGTCACTTTTTGTTCCTCAACTTTGCAATTTTATGAATTTGTCAGCTCTTCATCTCAGTTTTTTTGTTCCTTTTGCAGCAAAAATCACTTTTTGTTGATGGTCACACCACATCACAAGGTCTTCATTCTAAAGAAATAAAATAGAAGGAAAATTTTGTAACAGTATTGATCAATATGATGTTACTTTTCTTTATTATTTCTAATTTTTCACCTTTTTGTCTTGAAACTATGTTCAAACTTGACAGTGTTCTGCATTGTTTGAGTGTGTGTTATATGAGTGTGTGTGTGTCTTTGCTGCTGTAGTGACCTGAGAACTCGCTGATCTCATTAATAATCCGACTGACTGAACTGAGCGCGCTCCATAGAGCTCTCACCCCCCTTTCTCTTTCCTTTCCCCTTATTGTCTTTTGTTTCTGTCTTTTCCTCTTCTATTTTTCTTTTGTTCCTGTTTCTTCTGGTCCATTTCTTCCCTTTCCATCCTCATCATCCTGTCTTTCTTCTGTCTCTGCCTCTCCTGGTCTTGTTCTCCGTACATTTCTTGCTGTCTCACTCTCACTCTCCTTCTCACTCTGTCTCTAGTTCACTCTCCCTGCAGACTTCTGCCTCTGATAGAGCAGCAGCCCCCCGACCGATTAACTCTGCAATCCCTTAATAACAATCTCATTCCCTCTATCCCTCCCTCCCTCCCTGCCTCCCTCCTTGTGTCTCTCTCTGAAGCCCTCCCAGTTCATTTGACCACTTTATTTCAACCTCCCATTCATGGGGCTCAGATCACACAAGGGGCTGTAATGACAGCACATTTATTAATTAATTGCATGTGTAATTGCTAAAATTAAGTTTTGGAAACTTGGTAATGATGTGAGGAATTACAGGGATGGAAGGAGGGGACGAGCTTTGAAGACAAGCCCCCTCAAGTTCTTTTGGGGATGGAGGATGGGGGAGGCGTGGATGGATGGATAGAAAGGGAGAGATAAAAAAAGAAAGGAGGAGAGGGAGGGGTGGGAGAGGAGTAATCCAGTAGGAGAGCCTCACTGTAGGGCTGATCAGAGCCGAGAGTTTTGTCTCTAGGCTAATCTTCTCTTCTGAAGTGGTGTCATGGCCGTCACTCCGCTCTTCCCGTCAGTACGTCGGTCTGTCCGTCGCGCGGCAGCAAATTCCCCCATTGATTCAGACTGGGCCACTTTAATTAACTTCCTCCCTGAGATAATGGCTAGCTCAGAGGAATCTGCTCGCTGCAAAAAAACTCTGAGAAAAACTTTTCCCTATGTCTCCAGGATGGCTAAGGCGGCCCCTTCGGCGGCAGCGTAATTTATTTCTTTTTATTGTCAAGACTTTGTCCGAAAAATTAGATTTGAACATGAGGAGTGAATTGTTTATTGTCTGGGGTATTTGGGAGCAGATGTGGGTTCTGGGTCTCTCTGTGCTGAGACGATAGGAACAGATTCTATTATGTGTTGAGTGTGTAATTTCACTGGATGGACGCTCGGATGGGAAAAATGTCCTTGGAGGGATAAATGGTTTATCAGACACGTGAACTGTCGAGAAGAAGAGCGAGAGATAGATGGAGGAAAAAAGAGAAAGTGGAAGAAAAGAAGTGTCAATAGAGCAGTTTATACTCATATCAATCATACGCACACTACTGGCCTTTCATTCAGCTTACTTGGCCACACAGCTTTACCTTGTCACTTATTTAATAGCAGAACGATTCAGACATTGATGGAACGGACAGACAACGAAACACAACAATACCTAAACCATTCACTTGTTGCATGAAGTCGGTTCAAGCTTATAGTGCCTGTTAATACTAACACAGGCATGTAACTGTCATACTGTATTTCCTCACCTGGTTTTCTCCTTTTCTTTGGGCAATTTGTCAGTGGCATTCACAGAAAAATATCTATCTTGTATTTTTTCTGAGTGTATGTGAGAATGTCAAAGTGCATGTGTGAATAGATGTGTACTGAAATAATTGAATAGGACTAGCGCCTGTGGTCGTAGCACCATAGCTTACAGCATAGAGTAGTAAGAGTCGAATCAGTGCATTGTCAAAGAATCACCTTTTGATTGTGATTTTTTAAAATTTAGACTTTATTTTGGTTTGTGTTTTGCACCCTTATTTAAATCCTCTTAGTCCCAATCTAATTTCTGATATTTTAAGTCCACTTTTCATGGGCTATATCTTCATGCAGGGACATTGAATCAAATGGTGATAACTATAAGTGGTATTTTAGCAGACCAGTGCCAGTAAAGTAGCCTTTTCCTGTTGTAGCATGGTTGGTTTTTGGTGACTTTACATGAGTTGCAGTGAGAGGAGAGACATAGAAGGGGAACTTGCCAGTGGTCCACAGCATTTTCAGTGTCATCTTTTGTCTCATGTCCTCCATCTGTTGCCCGTTAACCAGTAGGGGTCATTATCCACAGTGCAACGCAACAGCTGACAGTTTAGGTTGTGATTCAGGTGTGTTATGCTAGTAGCAGCTAATGTAGCTTCGAGTCACTAGCCTCAAGCAGAGATGAGGAGCAGGCTACAGAGGTCTGGAAAGCTCACTTCTTTCTAACTCCACACCCCCAGATTTTTTTTCATTTTCAAACTTGTAGTCTTCAAACCCACCTGACGCAGCCTGACATCACTTGAGGTAATTTATCTGATTTCATGCAACTCCCTCCACAACAGGCTTTATACAAATGTTTTCACATAGGCAGTAGTATTCCCCAAGACCTGTAAACAGACTTTGTGGTGTAAAATTAGTGGAGTTCCCCTTTAAGTTATAAACATAACACCAGTGTTCTTCCTTACTAGAATGTAACTTGTAAACTTTTACTCATGCTACATTTAAATGTACTGCTTTTAACTTTTACTAAATAGATTTTTAAACAAGTACTTAAAGTCTTACATCTGTTCTAATCAATATCTGAATTAACAATGTTAACAATAGATAAAATGACTACTCGCTCGTATTGTTGAACCCACAGATAATTTTCACCCGACTGCAGTTCTCCTCTCTGCTCTACGGGGCATTGTAATGTCTTTTAACTCGTTGTTTTGGTTTTACAGCCTGCAACTTTACAGTTCTGATTTAGTCTTGCAAATCTCTTCAACATTGTTTCCAAATGCAGCAGACAACTGTTTGCTAGAGAAAAGGCTAAAAAAGCCCACTGTAAGCTACCTGCCCAGCACCAAACTGCACACGGATAAAGTTAGCTAGCTGAATATTGAACTAACTTTTGTCATGTGGACTCAAACACAACTCAAAATTAATGCTAATGTTGTCTGATGGATGTGCAATAAGTCACTGTTTGCTAACATGTTAACCAGATCAACTTAATAAGTTAACAATTTGTCAGTGTTTTGTTTACAGCTTGTTACGCTGCACACAAGTGGCCAAAAAAAATAAATAAATTAATGCAGGAACAATAATAGTATCAAACTTATCATCACACAGTGTAGTATATAGTGGCAGAGGTTCACTATTTTTACATTTAATGTTGTAAAGTTATTTCTGGTTTGTTGCTTGAATTGTCCAGCAGGCCATGCAATGACCTTTGAGACAGACAGGTCTATATGAGGTTAATGATAGCCGCTCAGTGTCGTTTTACTTGTGAGAGCAGGTCTGAAAGGTCTGCAAGTCCAAAATGACTGAACATCTCCTCATCTCCTCTACCTGTCTGCTTCCACTGAGAGGCACAAAGAGGGGGCAGCTAATCCATGTTGGTGTGGAGGGAAGAGGGGGGAGGTAAACCCAGCCAGCCAGCCACTCCGACGTGAGGGCTTGTGATAGCGGAGACACTTGATCACATTTATCTGCAGTTTACACCTTCCTGTCTTGATCTCTGAGCTATACAGGGGATCACCTTTCCTACTCAAAGAAAGAAAGCAAGCAAGCAAGCGAGGGTTGGGGTGGGAGGTGGAGGGGTGGATGGATGGAGGGAGAGAAAAGAGGCCAGGGCCCTCTGTGTGAATGCTGGTTGGGATTGTAAAGCGAGCTGAGCGATGACAGGTAAATGCGCTAATTTTCTACTGGGATTCAGCTTTGTCTCACAGGGAGGGCTCAGGCAGGGAGCTGTGACACAGAGAGACCGATGAACTTATTTTAAGATCTCAGTGATCCAGTTGCAAGTTTGGTGACAAAATTTTGGTACAAAATGTTTGACAAACGCTTGCTGTTTGGATTTGTAGCCATTGCCTGGCAAGACTGACAAATCATATCCAGGCATTCATGTGTTCATTAGTTCATTAAATCTTCTGAAAATGCTTATGGATTTAAAAATGTAAAACAAGCACCTTTTAAATACCCCAACACCGTCCCAAACTGTAAGGATAAAAAGCTGGTTTTAGTGAAACTAAAAAAAGAAAAATTGAAAAATTGACTACAATTTTGCACTGTACACACCAAAACCAAGACACATGTTAGTTGATAGTAGAGTATGACGGAGGACAACATGGGAGAGGAGAGGTGAGTCTTTGTATTGTGTGTGTGTACAAAGTTAAAAAGGGATTAAAGACACCTGCATGAGGTTTAATTTTCTTATATGAGGAAACCTTAAAAGTAGGAAAAACATTTCAGTGTTATATTTTCCTGTTCCGTTTTCTTACTGCCCTTGAGAAATGGCCTGAGAAATTAGCTTTTAAAATCAAATGTTACCATGTTTTGTTGTTTTCTCCTATAGTTTTGGGATTTTTTTCATGTGAACTGTGTGGAAGTTAACTGTGATCTGACCGTGATCTGTCTGCAAAATACCTGGTTTCAACCACAAGCTCATTAGACACAAGTTTTATTCAGGATACACAAACTCAGTTTAGAAAATGAATGTGATGAATATAAATCTTGACAAGAGTTAACTTGTCAAAACTTGAAATCACTTTGCTTCCCTCACCTAAATGATGGCCTTAACTTTGACTTACTGCTTAAAACTTTAAAACAAACATTTTATACTCGGCTTTAGGTGATGTCTCCAGTTTGTACAGAAATCAACTCTGAATGTAATATTAATGGACCGACCAATTAATTAATAACCAATCAGGCAAGCGACAAGACCAGCAAAACAAAACAACAAACTATACAGATGTACACTTAGTGTATGCATAGATATACAATAAAATGCAGAGGTACACGTAAAGTACACAGTTGTCTAGAGCAGCTGACTTCAGTGCAGCAACAGTATAAGCTTGAATTTTTCACACTTTGTGTCCAAACACAAATACAACAAATAATAATGTGAACCTGTAATGATAAATGCATTACAGACAATGTTAGGTAAAGAAACGTTTTCTGTTCTTACTGTTCACTCTTTGTTGGTTGGTTACGCCCCGTTTTCTGACCTTTACTATTACAATCCCCTGGCGAAGTGCCTATAAGCCAGGAAAAATACGTTAGAGATATTACAAATTAATGTTATGCAAAGTCAGTACTCAAATGGCAGTTTTAAATTTTTTTTTCCTTGTTGGAAGTAGGAAATCCTAAGTTTAGTTGCAGAGTTACAGTAGTTGTGCTGTAGATAGAAGCTACTGATCTTCACGATGATTTGTTTAATGTTGATGATACACAATGTGCATTTAGGGAAAATAAACCAGGAAACGGTGGAATATGAAATATCTGTTAAAAACTTTTTAGATCATGAATCCAAACATGGAGTAACTCTCATCACACTGTGGTGAGGTGAGTAGGCAGGGGACATTTGAGGCTAGGCGGAAGAATGGGACATAGACACACAGACACTCTAGCATGAAAGCTCTACAATGTAAAGGAGCAATAAGCAGTGATAATCCCCCAGGATTCTTCATGGGAACAGTCTCTCCTGTTGTTTAGTTGTAATTATCCTTTAATATGGACTCTGATGTCGTCTCTGCTTTCGCCTCCACTGTCTTATACACACACACTCACACACATGCATACAGTAATACAGTAGAGTACATACAAAGATTTTCTATCTTGTGCGCACACACACACACACACACACACACACATACACACAGCATTGCTCTGTGCATCATTACACTCACTGTATTGCCTTACGCAGGTAGAAACCTGAAGACTGTGTTAAGCTGTTTAAGACTCTTTTAGCTTCATTAAGACAGACAGAGCTCAGTCAGACAAAGTAGCTTTCACTGAGGCCCACAGTCTGTGGCATTCAGTCATGGATAATTTAACACAGGCCGAATGTCAAGTGATTTTCAACTTTTACTTTGATTCTAATCCATTCTTTTCCTCCTCCAATACCTTCTATTCTATTCTATTCTATTTTGCTCTCTTCTATTTTGTTCTCTTCTACAGTCATAATACAAATGTGCTGACTGAGAAATGTTCTCTTGTCTGGCAGCCAATGTCAATCATCTTGCCTGTTTGTGGAAATCACACCTGAGCCAAAAAACGCTCTGCAAGTGGTTTCACGTGTCTCTATTACGCCTGAGGAGAGCCTGATTTAACTTCAGAGCCGCTCGGAGAAGCATCAGAAATTAAAGGTGAGGGAAATTATCTGACAGAAGTACTCCTCATGACGAGACAGATGTTATTATTTTATGTTGGTGTGGTTGCTTTAATGTGGTTTCACAAGCAGACCAGAGATGAAAGTGCTTTGGAGTCATATTAAAATATGATTTTCATGATCTCAGCATAAAATTTCCTCTATTGCTCAAGTCAGAATGCTTCCATGGCCTTATGCTATTATTCCTTCCTTAGCCTTATTTTCAGTCATGTTTCCACATCGGTTGGTCCAAAAACCACTCTGTAGTAGTGTAAAACAAACAAATGTCTTATAATTTTCTGACATTGACCTTGTCATATTCCCAGACTGTCCCTGTCAGCTGGAAAACACCTGATCCTGATTTTCGAGAAATTAAACATCCAGATGACCAGATATTTATCAACTGCTTCTTTAGCTGCTGAAGAATGAAAAAAAAACAACATTCTGCTTCTGCAGGACTGTTTGTACTCTGTTGTGAAGGCAGTCTGCCACCAGGGGGCACTACAACTTCATGGCCCCACAATGGAGCAAGAGAGGAACGCCTATGAAGAAAGTGTAGTGAGAGTTTGTGACAAAGAGAGAAAGTGTGACAGAGTAAATAAATGGAAAAGTAGTTAGGAAGACAGAAATTTTGGGAAAGTGATATAAATAAAGGCGTGTGATAGACAAATGAACAGTCAAAGACAAAAAGAGAGAGGGAGATAGATGAGTAGATAGACAGAGGGGGTTAAGGGCAGTTACGAGTGAACACTGAGTCCATTGAGCTGATCAGAGGAGTTTGTGGCAAAGACAACCTTTCTCCAGTCTCTCAGCTTCATGGAGGGACACTCGTCGGATGTTGTCCGCCTAAAACTCTCCTTACTTCATGTCTGCTCTGTGGCCTCAATTCAAGTCTGACACTGTTTAGGTAACAAGCATGCTTTGTCTCAGATTCTGATCAAAAAGAAAATGTTTGTATCAGTTTTGTTTGTGCTATGTGTTGTATATTGACAAAAACAAAAAAAAGATTTATGACTGAATGAACTACATTTGACAAAAGGGTTTCAGGCTGTCCTCGTCTTGTCCTAGACTTGACCTGTAAGTCACTCTCTCAGCTCTGACTTTCGCATAAACCTGTTAGAAGGAACTGCTCACAGCAGCAACATTAACTTACAATGGGTGCACCAGCACAATAACCTGAAAAAGCTAGAACACCAACGTGGCAACCAACAGTATGGGAGGTCAAGGGTCAGAGCCACAGAGCCCAGACAACAACTCAACACTTTTCTTTGAGACAAGAATAAATTACTAAAAAGTTAGAAATATAAAGAAGTGACAATACAAGTAAGAAGTCAGAATGAACTTTTTAAGAAGGAAAAGACAGGAGAAGGACATGAGACATCACAAGAAGAGAGTGACTTCAGAGTCTGACTACACTGTTCCCTAAAAAAGTTGAATATGAAAGGTCTATGGTACATGTAAGTGTTTTTATAACTACACTAGTGATCAATTCACAATAATTATAATTTCTGTGATCCTGATTCTGACAATTTTGCATGAGTCAGAAATGTAAGAGTCATTCCACTCATTTTACACATAAAGTTCATTTTGCTAGAAGCAAACTCAGCCTGTAAAAAGTATGTGGCTTAAAATTTATAACAGAAAGCCTGTAATACAAACTGGAAGTGTGGGGTTTGAAAGGGGATGGGTTTCGGAGGCAGGTCGCTCTAATGAAAGACACTACTGAGTTTTTAGGTTGACCCATACTAGAGACTAAAACTCAAGATACCTTGGCCTCTGCTGCTTTGATCTTTGATCTTTTTATTAATCTGTCTCTTGTGAGTGCCCCAACTTTATAGAAGTGTGATACTGAATCACTTGAATACCCCTTTAAGTTATGTAATACTGAATATAGAAAACCTAGTGTAAGGTAGTTGGTGACATAGTGCCAACACATACATACTGTACACATGTATATTATGTTTATAAAACTTTGTAATGTGGCCACTGCATGTTCTGTTGTTAGGTAACACACCATAACCCTATAACCCAAACTACAATGCAGCAACAATAAAATAAACTTGTTTTCTTTTTAAGCTAGGTTATTTTTCACAATATTGGGGCACAGATGATGAGAAAAAAGGAGTTGAAGAAAAGACTAAGAGGAGGAAGGAAAGAAGAAAGAGACACAAAGACGAACAGAGACAGAGTGAGAGAGTGAGTCAAAAGCCTGGAAGTGTTTCCTGAGCTCTTGTGTGTGTGTGTGTGTGTGTGTGTCCAGGGGTCCTAGAAGTGGGAAAAAAACATCTGTGACTGCAGTGATGTCATTGAGAAGGGTGGCAAGAGAGGAGCAATTAACCATCACACACACACACACACACACACACACACACACACACACACACACACACACATACAGGAGCGCGGTGTGGGACAAAACAGAGCTGTAAAAACAGGGCCAGCTTGCGGCCAGTCAGTCCGTTACCCATAATGCCTTGGGTCTGGATGGTTGTCACTAGGTTCCGGTCGGCGTGGCAACAAAGCTTATTAATCTGCTGATGGAGGGCCAGCTGCAGAGGTGGCAGACATCCACACACACACACACACACACACACACACACACACACACACACACACACACACACATTTGTGCACAAACAAACACGCACAGGCACACTTTCACATAAACACACACACAAAAAATAAGCACAAGTGACTATTTGTTGCGATTCAATTTTTAGCGCTGTACACTCACACAACTCTTCTGACACACACAAACACACACACATTCTTGCGCTCTTGCTCACCTCTGCATCACTGTTGGTTTTAAGTCAAACCTTCGAAGGTCAACACTCAGTGTGACACTTAATCATTTCTTTACACACACACTATCACAACATGCATCACTCACTCACCTTTCCCTTTTTTTATTGCTCAACATTTCTGATTGGTTTTACAAATACAGAGAGAAAGAGAGCAAGCCTGAAAGCGTGTGTGTGTGTCTATTTTTGTGTCTGTGTGTGTTTGCGGTGTGTGTGTTAGTTTTTCTCCAACTTTAATGCTGTTCCCCAAGCATATCCTTGCTGGTTGCCTAGAGACAGGGATTTGAGCGAGGCCCCTTGGTTCATTCCCACACAGTCCTCTGGTCTGTGTGTGTGTGTGTGTGTGCGTGTACGTTGAAAGGATATTTCTCTCCTTTGCCTTTTGATTCATTCTCAGTGTGAAGCAGCTCCCTGTGGAGGCAGTATGGGTGGGCAGAGAGGAGGAGAGATGGAGGAGGAGGTGAAGACCAAGAAGAGGAGGAGAAGGAAAATGGAGAGGAGAGGAAAAGAGGAAAGAAGTGACAAGAAAGCAGAAGGCTAAGTAAGACAGGATGGAAAGTGTGAAAGAAGGGAAGGAGAAAACAAAGGAGAGGAGCTGGGCAGTATGTCGCATGAAGGGAGGAAAGGAGAGCTGCTGGTCACACATCAAGGCCTGGAAACAAAGAAGCCAAGAACTCTCCCTCCTCTCCTTCCTCCATCTCTCCATCCCTTCATCCCTTCATCCCTCCATCCCTCCATCCCCACAAACACAAGTTTCTCTTCTCACAGGAAGAGAGTGAGTCCAATGCTTCAAACGCCTGTCGGGACACACACACACACACACACATGCACACACACACACGCGCACACACACACTCACACACACACACACACACACACACACACACACACACACACACACACACACACACACGCACACACACACACAAACTGTGTGCATGGTTTGGTTTGTTTGTCTTAGTATCAAGGTGTGAATACAGTCACTGCCTCAATCTTTGACTGGTCTCCCAACAACGACAACTCCCATCTTATTAGACCTATGATTACTAGCCGTGATCTATGCAGTGTGCCTATTCATCTGCTCAATGCTGACTTTTACCTTCAAACTCCAGTACAGCTATTAGCCATGGAGAGAGGGATCACTTGAAATCAGAGAAAGCCAATCTGTTAACATTTGCATTATATTGAGCTTCAAAACCCATAAATGGCCAAAATGCAGTTATTTACCCCAGTTGTAGTGTCATTATTTGTTCATTTGCTGTATAACTACAATTACTGTTATATATTTAGTGTTGGCTCAGAATAACATGTTGCAGTGATAATACTGATTTTCCCAATAATGAGAAACATAGCAAATTACTACTTCATTGTCACTAATAACAGTTATTACCAATCAAAAAGTAAGTTGGTATCTTTGTTGTATCATCACCTCTTGGAGATTGAAGTTGATTTGTCCAAAAATAGCATCCTACCTCTGTCAGTCTGACTTATTTTCAACAGAATTCATCTTCCCACTACTGCATCTTAAATGACAAAATGAGTTTAATTCACTTCCCATTACTCTGATTCCCAATACTTTGAATTTAACAGCACCGCAAGAACATTACACACCAGTGCTGTTTGGTGCTGGTCACTCACAAGAGAGAGACTTTACAGGTAAGAAAGTATCTCTTGGTACACTAAGTTAATATAGCAATTAGTGGATAAAATTAAGTAACATGACTTTATTAGAATAACAAACACAACACCCAACAAACCCACTCATCAAGTCTTATTAATCTAAGAACAGCCTTGTGTTTGTTTGTATTTTTTCAGTCAACTTTTGTCAAACTCCCATGAGCCCTTGCTTTCTCCTCTTCTCCTCTCTACCTCATAATCTCTCCTCCTTTCCCCTCCAGTCCCTGCTCCTCTCTCCACCTTCCTCTCCTCCTCATCATCATCCACAAAATGCCTCCTGATCCCAATCAACCCCCTCTTCCCCCTCACCTCCTCCGTCCCCTCTGCATTCCACCCTGCTGATGTCAGACTCTAAATGAACCACAATTTGTGTGTGTGTGTGTGTGTGTGTGTGTGTGTGTGTGTGTGTGTGTGTGTGAGAGAGAGAGAGAGAGAGAGAGAGAGAGAGAGAGAGAGTGTGCGCATGTTCATGTGTGCTAAAGGGTCAGGATTGGTTGCCAGGACGATAGGCCCTCCAACAGCTTTCTGCTCCGACGCTTTGAGCCCAAAGCCCTCCTCAAAGCATCATGGGAAAACAATTAAAACCTCCTCCAAATCTCTCTTGCTCTCCTTCTCTTTCTTTCTCTCTTTGTCCCTCTATCTCTCTTTCTCTCTTCATCTCTCCATCCCACCCTCTCCATCTCGCTCTCTTTCAGATAATCTTCACTCAAGCTTGAGTTTCTGCCTGAATGGGAAACAAGTTTTTAAACAAGTATTTTTATTCTATTTTCCACCTGAGATGTCACTTATAGGGGGGGGGGGCTTTATTCTAAACACTATAGTCTGAAGGCTGTGTGTATGTGTGTGCTTGCCTGGATATTTTCTTTGTATTTTTCGGTATGAGGGATTTCAGAGGTTGAACTTAAAAGCTGAAAAGTTTTGGTCACAGGTGTATAAACAGAACTGGATACTGTGTTCCAAGATGGTGCCCCAGTTATTCCATTGTAAGATCTTTACTTTTTGTCAATACTGAAAAAACATTTCCAGACTTCCAAAGTTTTGGGCCAATAGCACATAATAATTACAGTAGTGTCTTTCTAAACCACCTGACTTCCTGTTTACACCCGAATGCCTTGGAAACAATAAACTGATACTACTCTTTGTGCCTTCTTTATTTTTTCTATTGGATCTAATGGATCACATTGTGATAGTACAAAGAGAAATTTATATTGTAATAATTATATGCTGGGCCCAAGCAGTGACCATAACGACAAGATTACTACATCGCTCAGCACTCTTCCAGTTCAAGAAAAGTAAAAACACACTATTGTATTGTATTTAATCACAAGGATCCACTGGGGTGATTTAATGATTACTGTGAATGCAACTTGTAACCAAAAACATGTACAAGGTGTCATACCTGGCTCTTTATGTGTAGAAATATTTCCCAAAATGTTTTTGGCATGACATTTTTGGCTTTATTATTTAGCCAGACACAGTAAAGAGCTGATAGGAAAGGAGGAGAGAGATACAGGAGGTGACTAATGTCTTTACTGTAAATGGAATCAAACCAAGGATGTTGTGTTTACATGATCAGTGTCTTAAACCCCTGGGCCGCCAGAACACCTTTCCCACGGGTGAGTTTTCAGTTTATCAAAATGTTTTGCGTCCTTCTTTCCAATGATGCTATTATATGTGTGTGAAGGTTAATCTCAACCACCCTGGTGGTACAGTGTCTGATTGTTGAATCCAATTTAAATTTGATTTGGATTGAACCTTCTCTGGACATGCTGGGATGGACTACAGACCTGGGTGACCCTGAACAGAAATTAGCTGGTAGGTATGAATGATTTTTAGCGAGAATTCCAAGCAGGTAAATGGAAAAGTCTAACTAAATGTTATCATTACATACAGTATTTCTCCTTTTGGATAATCACAGTCAGAAGGCCTTTGCAGAAGTTATTCATCATCTTCATTGATAGAATACAAGTTGTGCATTAAGATTAATAATAATGCTTTATGATAAATAAGTCAGGTTGTGTTCACTGTGTTTGTAGAAGAAAGTTTGCAGAAGGTGGAAGTCAGCAAGGTTAAAACGTGTTGGTGAATTCCGTGTCTTATTATGACTGAGAAGAACCAGTTTGCACTCGACGACATGCTGCCAACCAGCAACCAACAGTAGCCCAAAGGCCACAGGCTGCATGGATCAAAAATAAAACAGTGAAACCCAACCTGGTCACTTATTGTTTGCCCCTCTGTTGTGTCAGTTATACACATAAGATATATGTTAATTTCTTTCAGGCCTGTCCAGTGCAATTAATTTGATGTTGATAAATAGTCAAAATGAAAGTGAAAATAAGAACCACTGAGCGAGAGCAGTGTTCTTTGTGTTTTTTTCAACACCCTAGGAAAGGCTGAATGCAAAACTATTTCCCCCCGTTCCATTCATTTTCCTTTTGGCTGACAACAGCTCTGCAAAGCAGCATGTAAACAAAGACAACTTCTCAATGAGAGAACACAGTGGAAAAGGAGACCTAAATCTGTGTAAAAGGCATGAAAGCTGTCTAAATCACAGATACAGACAGTTAAAATGTTGAAAGAAGGATCCAAAGACTGTGTCTGAGTGTCTATTTTCAGTCAACAGTTCCCCCCGCAGTTGCTGAAGTTAAACTGACAACACAATATGAACCATAATAAGGTTTTTAACAGGTTATGGTGACAAGGTCAATAAATAAGGAAAAACCAGGAATAAAGCCAGATATTTTGACTATGATTATGGCTATGCTGCGGTAATGTATGGTACTTATAAGGAAGTCACACAGAGGGTCCAACCTTTGTGAGAGGACTCATACTTTGACACTTTTTTAAAGGATATTTCTGCCCTGTAACAATTTGGGTCGTATTTTTGTGGTTTTAGACACTATTACAACAGTTAATATCTTTCTACTAACCAAGTTAATTGTTGAGATCTGGGAACATTACTACTTCTACTAAATCTATTGGGGAAAGAAACATGAACACTTAGAGGATCACACAACGTTTACATCCAGGTTAGCCAAACTGTCTGTTGTTAACATCCATCAATACGATGGCCAACAAGGGCAAACACACTGCAGCTTAAGAAAAAAACATGCAAATAGACAAAACACAGGCAAATTAAGAAAACATCTTCATTATTTTAACAACACATGCGCAGCATTTAGAAAACACGCTGCAAATACACACAACACAACCAAATGCAGAAACGCGCTGTTCCAAAAATCTGGCTGAACTGTTGGCTTATTTGCGACCTGTCTGATCCTGACGGCTCATGTTTATTGACATGTTGGACTTTATTGTAGCAATGTCATCATTTCTCCAGTTCTCAGCAATTACTACTGACTTGGACAAATTCCTTTTGCATATGGTTTATACCAAAATTCATCATGTCCCTCATGAAGTTTGAAAGATTAATATATAATTATGTTGAAAATGGAATTGGCTTTTTCTCCAGGATCATATTGGAGATGGATTTCAATTTTTCCACGTCTGCCACTCACATCACGTCCTGGCCCAGTCTCAGGAGTTTGTACTGGTGAGGAGTTTGTACTGGTTAGAATCACTGTTCTGTACCTCGCAATCCTCTGTACTCTTCTGTATCTGACAGGGTCTTTGTGTACTTTTCCGCATTGTCATTTTCATAAGTGCCACAGCTAACACATCATCTGCTTCCCAGCTTATTATCTCCACATGCACTTTACAAATTCAATTAGGCCCTTCTTTCCTTCTTGTTCAATTTCCTCAACAGCTGAAATAATTTTTGGAGCTGCAGTAATTTACTACACAACATTAACATTTTCTGTCGTGAGCCGTCACGTCTTCGTCTCTCTGACAAACTTACTGAAGTCATAGATAATTCATTTGATTCTAAATTACAGCTTTCCATCGCGCTGCGCTCCCCTCTTGCAGGGGCTTGTTGTGACAAGCAGGCGCGCCACACGTCTCCAACCATGATTTCTGTCGGCCCTGATGACAAAGATATCATGCAGCGCGTCTTTAAACATGACGCTGACATGTAGCACTTATCCACTCACTCAGAGAGAACAGGACAGCATTGCTCCTTGTGACACCTCCCTCATTTCCCATGATGCACATGTAAGGGGTCGCCTCCGCATGACGATTAGTAATAATAAGAGTTCTTGAAAATTTTGGGATGTACTTTATTTTAGTGGGTTTTTTTCCCAAGAGCAGAATGGGGTGGGGAGCTGGAATGGGACAAAAGCTGCCAAAGAGCCATTGTGTCTCAATAAAATGAGACATTTCTCCTATTGTGTGTGAATGAGTCACTTATGAAGGCAGTAACATTGTATAAAGGGAGACGTTTATTTAATTCTGATTCCGGTCCAAATTTGCATCTGAAACAATGAAAAGGCTTCATTTGATGTGTTTGTCTTGTTGGGGGACTGGAAGCTGGGGGCAGAGGAGAGGAAAAGAGAGGACTAGAAAGGGTTGAAAAAGAGAGCAAGGAAAGAAGAGGATAGGACAGGAGAAAAGAAAATAAGAGAGGAAAAAGAAAGGAAAGAAAAACCAAGGAGGCAAAAGAGAGGAGAGGAAAGGAAAGGAAAGAAGACAGGGCAGGAGAAAAGAGAATAGGAGAGGAAAAGAGAGGAAAGGGAAAGGAAAGGAAAGAAGACTAGGCAAGAGGAGATGTATGAAGCGAATAGAAGAGGAAGAGGAAGGAAGAAGGGGAGGTGAGGGGCTAAATGGGGTCATGGGAGCACAGAAGGCAGCAAGGAGGCAAACAGGAGTTGATATAAATGTTCCCGATAGGTTCAGCTATTCTATGTGTTGCCTCTTGTTGCTTTTGCTGCTGCGATGGACCTTTTTTTTAAACATGAAAATCTAAAATTTCATCTTATCTTACATGTCGTGTTGGGACACACAAACACAGATTGTTGATCATGGAAAGGACCTATTGCCCAAGTGGCTGCTAAAAAGAGTTTTTATTAAGATTTGGTTAAGATTTTTTTATTGTTTTTTACAGGATTGTGTGTGTATTTGTTAATACACATGAGGGAGTGAAGACCGAATGTCACACGAAAAAGTAACAATATATAAAAAGAGATTGTCCAAATGTGTATTTGAATAATATAAATACTTTGTCAGTGTGTGTGTGTGTGTGTGTGTGTTAGTCTGTGAGGATGTCAAGTGTGTGGGTGGAAATGAGAGCAGATTTACTGCCACACTGTATGAATGTCTAGCTTCTGTCTCCCAGTCGATCGATGAATCTCTGAAATTGATTTCTTTTGCAGGTCAGTGACCATGACTGTTAACAACAACTTTCTACACTTCAGATAGCCTTGTGGGAAGAGAAACCCTCTGATTTATTAATTTCTCACTGAAAGTCACATATGGATTGGGGAGAAGTTTATTTACACTTTGGTTATTATCTTTTTATACATTCTTTGATTGAGTCAGTTGAGTTACTTGAAGTGTTTCTTCAGGTCTGTGACCCTGTACCGCTGGACTGAGTTCACACCTCTCGGATGTGATTGGGGTCATGTTTGATTTCCTCATTCAGAGAAGCTTCTTTAAACTTTTATGTTACTTGTGATGTGTATTGACTGGTTACTCGTAACCTCCACAGGCCTCGTTCTGTGCCTGCAGAGTGACATTTGTTATCTTTACACTTGCTGTTGTCCCTGCAGTGTTGGATTGATTGGGGCTGGTGTCAAGTTTTCCTTTTCTTACAGTTGGGTACAGTTGGCAATTGTTGGATTATTGGACAAACAAAACACAATTTTCATCTAAATGACAATGCTCTTCAATTTAGAGCAGACCTGGATCAAGGGGGGAGCTTGGGTGGACTACTCCACAGCGTACTCTCCAGCCCAAACATCACATACAAATCTATCTATTAATTTTCTATTAGTTGTCAGGCGGTACCCAGTCAGAGCAAAATTCAGATCCCGGTTTCCTGATGAAAGCATCCAAAGGTGTTGGTATTTTCAACGTATCGAGTTAGCTTCTTTTGCTTTACAGCCTTCAAAAACAGTAAAGTGACCGCACCAATCAGAATCAGAGGAGAAGAGGACAGATTGTGACAGTTGTATTGTCATGGAAAGGCAGACTATGCAAACTTGACCTCTACTTCAATGTTTTGAAAGCCGCATGTAAAAATCCCTTCAATGTGTACTTCATTTCTTTAAGTCTATTGGAGATCACCTACAGTTCAAGTTTGTATCTGGAACAAGTTTATTTGACAGTTTGATACACATGCGGTACAAAGTGCTTTATAGACTGATAAAACAGTAAAAAGGTAACATATGATATCTCCTTCCACAAACGTACACCCATTGACAGTTGAAATGTGTCATATCCGTTGTTTTACTTCCTAATATATGATAGAGAGGATGACACAACCTGTTCATAAAGACATTGTAGTGACATTAAAGCAACTTAAAGTAACAATAACGTTTTTTCATCTGCATATCTAAATACAGCTCTTTCTAACCTAAACCTAACCATTGGGCAGTAGTGGTCTAAAGGTTACAGAAACAGGCTTTTGACCCTGAAGGTCTCCATGCTACTACTAATATTTAAATGACTGCTAGTAATTGTCTATTGTAACAGCATGGAAAACATGAATATTTTAATATTTCATGAAGCTTCACGCAGTATACTTCTGTAAGAGTTTTTGTTCTACTTCTCGATCTGTCAGAGGAGTGAAGACACTTTTGGATCATATTGTACAGTTTCAATACTTTCAGATTCGACGGTCCTCCAATAAATTATATCGAGGATTTTACTGTTTAGTCCAACAAGTAACTTCAGAATAGATGTTTAATACATTTCAATGTGCATCGGATGCTGAAAAAAGGGTCAAATATGACTCAATAAATGATGGTGCTTAAACTCTTAATGGGAACTATGTGAAGTAGGTCATATGAACTAATACGCAATTGTAACAAACAATTGCCAGCCAGTGCAGGTCGAACAGGTGGGACTATGGCTCCAACATGGATGCCGATTAAATCTGCAACCTGTGTACCAATTCCATAGTACTACATAAAGTACAAATAGTGCATAATATGTCCTATGAACTAATTTTGATAGTATCCTGTTATTGTCAGTATACAAGAAATCAGTGTACTTACTTTTGGATTACTAAGATCTTTTTGGAGTTGTCTCACTACCATCGTAACATTTCCCACGATAACATTAAATTGGAGCTCATATATAGGAAAATAAATATAATTCCTGTGGTCTAATTAAGTCCAATTACAAACATGAATAGTTCTCTTTCAAGACAAGTCCTCCAGCCTGGAATGTTACTGAGATTTAAATGTATCTTACAGTATAGAGAAGATCAAAATTGTTTGCTAAAAGTCACTTTTGAGTATGAAAATGCACTCATACCCTCACATTTCCAGTGTTTTTTTACTGAAACATTTTCTACAGAGAGAAGGAGAGGCAAATAAAAAGAGAACAGACAGAAATCAACAGAGAAGACGGACAGAAAGAGAGAGTTAGACACACAAGGATGAGGACTGAAAAACAGACTGGAGACTGAGAGACCTTGGAGGAATTCTGGTTGACCTTTGTGAATTAGTCTGGAGAACAGCCGGCTGGTCTAGCCTGAGGCCACACACACACACACACACACTCAGATAGAGAGAGAGAGAGAGAGAGAGAGAGAGAGAGAGAGAGAGAGAGAGAGAGAGATGTCAAAGAACCCAGTGTGTCTCAAAGACCAAAGGACACATTACATGTTTGCAGCATGACATTGCCCAAAAATGGTTTGTGTGTGTGTGTGTGTGTGTGTGTGTGTGTGTGTGTGTGTGTGTGAGTGAGACCTCTGGGCCAGAACTTGAGTGCTTCTGTCAGCTTTAACTGTCTCAAAAAGCACACAACTGTTTCATTAAAGAAAGACAGGGAGAGATAGACACACACATATTCCCCCCCTTCCTCTCTCTCTGCCTCTCAATGATTTCTTTATCTCGCTCTCTCTTTCTCCTCCTGACTGCTGTTTTGACAGCCATCAGGGGCGTGGCTAACGGGCCTGCAAAAGAAATTTGTCTGTCGGTCAGTCTGTCTGTCTGTTTGTCATATTTTTGGCTGATAAATTGTCAGGAAGAGGGTGTGATGACGCCTTGGACTCACCCAAATTCTCCTTTCAGCATCTCTCTCTCTCTCTCTCTCTCTCTCTCTCTCTCTCTCTCTCTCTCTCTCTCTCTCTTTCTCTCCCTCTCTGTGCCTCTTTCCATTTCTCCCTCTCTCTTCCTCTCTCTGCTCACCTACTTTTCAATCTCTCCGACATGCATTAAAAGCAACTGAAGGGAAGAGCCACAATTTGAAAGATAAGAATTTTCATTTGAATATGAATACTAGCGGGTTTCATTTGTGTGTGTGTGTGTGTGTGTGTGTGTGTGTAGCAGGTATATTTTGGCGTACTGGACATCTTCAGCCTATCAGGACAAGGCAGTGACAGCTGGGATGTTGTTGTCAGGTGAAATGTTTATTCCGACCCCATTCCTGTAATCTTTGTCTGCCAGGATGTCAAAATGATGATGGAAAGACATGGCCTGAAACATGACTCCAAATGAATGCTAATGTTCCTCTGTATCTGCAGAATGTGTAAATAGACAACTGTTTGCTACTTTACAAGATGATAATATGTCAATGTTGTGTTTACACCTTGTTTGTGCTGCTCCCAAGTGGCCAAAAAATCTATTAATTCTGCTTTAAACTGACTTGACCCCTGAAACTCATTCTGATCTAAAGTTACATCTTCCTTGTGATTTTCCTATGAGGGATATAGCGTAAAAGTATATCAAATAAAATCTAAAGATACATTGGGTGGTAAAGCTCAATAAGTTATTAGCCATTAATTTCCCATCAGATCACTCTGCATGAACCACTGGTCATGTTCATTCTTATTTATTTTAAGAAAAAAAAGAACACAACAAAAGTCAAGTTTTTTCAGGAATCGTTTTAGTAAACTCTGGAGGAGGTTTGGTATGAAAAAAGTAAGTAATCAAACTTCTCTTTAACATATTTCGAATAATTGATTTCCATGTTGAAAAAAATTGTACCCAACCATGTTGGCCCACTTTCCACTGCATCTAGTGCCAAAATATATTTACTTGCATCATTTAGCAAAATTGGGATCTATGAATCTTTCTGATATGATTTCATAACCCTTTCCAAAACTGCTTTGGTTGGTCATCTTTCCCATGTTGCCACCTGTCAAACATGCTTTTGAAAGGTTTTCAAGGACGCTGAGGTATTGAAATTGTGTCCACCTGTGCAACCGAAACTAGCAATAAAATATAATTCTCTTCTCCTCTGTGCCACATCTGTATCCTCCCACCTTCCCCTCCGTTTATCAGCCCTCTCCATTAGAGCTAAAGGTGTTGGGCTTCTGTCTATATTGTCCACATTGAGAGATGTGTCTCTGCTGATTAATTGCTGTCTGATCGCTGCTGTTGCTGCTCCCTGCTAATTTCTCTCCCTGGGTTTTTTACAGCCTGTGGCGGCCTGGGTGTGAGGGTTTCTCTCAGTAATTGTGCGGTATTTGTTGCTAATAGGATAATAATTGGAGCAGGTGCAGATAGCTGGGTGGTTATTGGGCCTGGTGAGGGGAGATGGAGTTTGGCACCACGCCAGGGACGCCTGCTGTGCAGCACGGCTACGCAGACACGTAAAACACACTTTAAAAACCAGAGTGCCACAGAGGGAGAGCAATTATTTTCCTCTGCTTTTTCATCTTCCCCATCCAGCTCTATCTGTCTCTCTGGAAACCTTGCACTTTTTTCATGAATCTGTGTTTTCATTCATTTGTCTATTACTTTATTTGTCTCTATGTGTGACTGCTGTTTCCTCTCTCCCTGCTTACTTTCCTCTGTTTATGGTTTTCCTGATATATGACCATATACAGTGTATGTTTCTGATATGTTTAAAACTTATTCTCATCCTGATGCAAGTTGTTTTTTCTGAGGATGGTAATCGGAGTCATCCATAAAGATATAAAAATAATTTACAAGACTTCTGGAAATGTTGTGATTTCTACTGAGGAATTAATTGTACTTTCTTGCTGGGGGCAATATTTCAAAAATGTACATCTGTGTCTCAGTTTGTCTTTTTTTATTCTAAATCATAAAGATGGTATGCATTAGGCTATAGATTGCAGCCTACATGGATCCAACCAATGGCAATGTAAGCACCCCACATAGCACAAAAACACAGACAAAAAGGACCTTTCAGGCCCACAATGCAACTGTCCTTCCACATCTGACCTAATGCCATTGAACACTTCCTTCCTAGGGATCTCAAGCAGATTCACATCCAAAAAATCAGGACTTTGCAGATTTTAATTGTTTTTTTCAGTTAAGTTCAGTTCATAGATTCATTGTCACTGACATCACATCATCATTGAACACCCTGTATGTCACAGCTGAGCTGACAGTGGCACTTTCACTCACCAGTAAGTGATGACTGATGACTCAGAATACTCAGTTTAGATTGAGGATTCAAGATTTGTGTAGTCCTGTAATAAATAACGATGTTAGATAACTGTCCTGCCTACGTGCTAGTTATATAGCATTGAAGTGCATATATAACAGTACACCATCATTGTGATTCTCTTACAGTAATGTGCAAACCTGCAGACATTTAAGTAACAGAAAAATTAAAGTATTATGTCTTCTCCTCTATATCCCTTCATGGTTCTACATACAGTAAGTGACCCTGAAATACTAGAAACAGAACGATAGATAGTTCTACTAGAATAGAAATGAACTGTGTGGTATTCAAACAGAGGAAATTGCTTCTGTTGCAGTCAGAAAAGTTGGATTTGTCACATTTTGCTGTGAAGGTTACAGTGTCAGACACCTGCTATTCAAATTAAATTATTTACCATACATTTTCTGCTACAAGGTCTCCTGGATGCAAAATGGAAAGCTGAGAGGAAACTGACTTTGTCTAATTTCCAATATGGGAGGAAAAAATCCATCTGTGAAAGTGCTGAGTAACACCTCTAACCCTCCAAACCAGGCAAAGCTGCAGTTATGATTAAAGCAAGAAACGTCTCCTCGCTAAGGTCATGCTTTCAAAAAGCGAACTGCCATATTTGGGCAGCAACAGTATTGTTGTGATCACCCCTCCCTCATTCCCCTGTGAGACTTCTCAGCCTTGAATATGGTGATGATATTAATACTAATCGTAATATAGCTGGTGATAGATATAGGCTCTGCCGCTTTGAACTGTAAATGGGTTGTGTTAGGGGGAAGAGAGGTGATTAAGAGCTGTGAGACGGTATAAGATGGTAAATCTGGGGAAGCAGAGGCGTTCCAGCCCCCCCACCATAAACAAATAATCCAGCGCTGCTTCTCAAACCCCCCTATGCCATCTCAAATCAGTTTGGATTAGGACAGAATACAGGGATGTTCCCTTTAATGTCACACAGAGACATAGAGAGAGAGGGTGCATCTTCCTCTTCCACTCGTGCCCCCCCCCCCGCCCTCCTCTCCACGGTGCGCTGTGTTTAGCCCTGCTTAGCCAAATGAGCTCCTAATAAATGCAGTGCTGAGCCCGTCTGCTGAGGAGTCGCTTATAAGTGGAGGGCTTTCTCCTTCGCTTTAGAGAGGAAAGTATTAATGAAGGGGTGGGGTGCAAGGTATGTGTTGAGGGTGGAGGTTGTGTGCGTGCGTGTGTGAGTGTTTGTAAGGTGGGGTGAGTGAGTGAGTAAATGGGTAACTGTGCGTGTGCGAAAGGTGGCGTGTGTGTAAGGGTGAGCTGTGGATGTGGAGGGTGTGTGTTCGTTAGGGTTTGTAGAGTGTATAGTTTGTGTGCATGCCTTGCATATACTGTAAGTCGCGCATATGTGTGTGTTTCTACCTGTGCCTCGTTCATATGGAAATGTGGTTCCATCTCTTCATTTAACGCTGCAGCTCGCCAACCAAACACACTTGTTATCATTTTTTTCCATTTCGCTTCCTTCCACTCCTCTCCTCTCTCTCCTGTTTAATCCTGCTTGCTACCTGCAGTGTGAAGCTGCTTTGTGCTCCAATAATAGGGAATCTATATGTTCATAGATATGGCCCATTTTGGTGTTTTGAGCATGCACGCCGTAAAGACCTTCAAATCCTTCATTGTGCTTTTTTTCCCCTGTTTGTGTGGTTATTACTTTCTGCAACTCTAGCTAGACTCTGTGCAAAAGATGAAGAAAAAAAAAAACAGACAAAGATGAAGAGGTTTGTCCACTCATGTATTTAATTTTCCTCTGATTAGAGATGTTGGCTAGTATGTGTGTGTGTCTGTTGACCGCAATGCACAAGTGTGAAAGCGTTAATTTGAACCATTAGCATGTCGATAAGAAGATCAGATCAGAAGATCAGAGAGATCATGGCCACGCTCACACTCCACCCTGTAAAGTCAGGCCTTATCAGCTAATTGGCTGACAGAGTTTGAACTCTGACAGAGCAGTGTGATGGATGACAAACTGATGGATGTGTGTGTGTGAGAGGCAGAGACAGACTGAGGTGTTGGAGCCGTGAGGACTAATCACAGCTCTGTGGTCATTGACGGGAGGGTACTTGTTGATAATCCTGTTTACTCTACAGCTGCACTGACAGATGTTCTGATGGATTGGCTTGTATACTGTAATATGCAATGTGTACATACCCTCACACGCCCTCTAGGAGACCAGACTGGTTCTTGTTGTGGTGTTGTGTTTTTAAAACATGTTGGTAGGTATGTACGTCAGCACCCCACTGACCCAGAGCTCGAATAACCACTGTATCAAACATGTGTGAGTGTTGCTGAGAGTTTTATCTACTGTTATTTTTAATTTAGAATGCATCCACAATGAAATAAGGAAAAAAAGGACTCAAATAAGTTTCAGTTGTGGTTTAGTTTTTCCCTTTCACTCACCCACTCTCTTATGTGTACTCTTTTACTATCTCTCTAAAACAAAACAACAAAATCCCCATCCTAAGTTTCAGGTGGGCAATACTTATCTGTGTGTTGTGCGTGGAGAGAAACAGAGAGCGGGAGGTCACACCTGAACAAGACATGTACATGAGTTTTGAACAAGTATTCTATGTGTATTTACCAAAAAGGTGTAAATTGCATTTAGGAAGTGGGACACAGATTCCAACAAAATATCAGAGAGTGGGCCAAAAGCATTAAAGGCTGTGAACAAAGTTACTGAACGCTGAAAAGACAAGTCGGAGACAGGAACACAAAAAGAAGTACATACTGTAATATGTCTCCATTAAGTCTCACAATATTTACTCCAATAGCACAAATAAAATTCAGTTGAGGTGTACTAAAACTTCTCCATGCACATTCATTGACAAGTTAAAAAAACTTTTTTACTTCTGTATTTTAACTTAAACCCTGTCTGTAGACTTTTTAAGATCTTTTCTTTTGTGGCAACATATTTTCTGTTGAAGGAAATATGAAAATTAAAAAAACTGCAAAACCAACTGGGGAAAAAAAAAGCAACTTAAGAAATCATTACATTTTTAGGACTTCCATGTTTGAATACTATAGACCTATAGACTCTGTACTCATACAATCAATACATTTAACCACATTATTGTCATTATGCTTTAATTGCATGAACATATTATTCACACATTATTGTGTGAATGGTTGTCTGTGGGAGTCGAGAAGTCACTCCTACTAAGCTTTCTGTATCTTTCTAGACCTTTATGGGTCCTGGTGTATTGGACAGATTGGAGATCAGGAACGACTATTACAGATCAGGGAAGAGGAGGGAGTAATGGGGAGGAGAGAACAGGAGTGGAGGAAGTAAAGAAGATTTATATCCATCTTTAGGGATGATAGAGGGCTAAGTATAGATGATCAAAGTTAAATGTTCTGAGGTTTGCCGTCGGCTTTTTTCTGCATCTTTAGACAATTCTTTTTTGTTCTGTCAATAAGTTATAACTGCCAATGAATCAATATCCAAATTTTAAGGCAGTTTTGTTTAATTTGTAAATTACAATTTGCCATCTGTTGTGGTAAATAATGACATCACATTTACTGGAATTGGAAATTGGCTTTTGACTTTAAATCAGATTTTTATTGGGTGGCATTAAAAATAATACTGAAAGATGATAAGCCAGATATAACCGAACAGGATCTGAGGTAATGATTTCAAATTAGATTTCTGTAAATCAAGGGGCACAACTTGTCCGCAGACTAAACAGGATCTACAAACCTTTGGTGAACCTCTGGCTCTTTTCTGAATATTTCCTTCAAATAATTCAGGGAAAAAAACATAGTAGTGATACATGATATGAGTTTCATTAGTCTTCATTTGTCTTCATTATTAGGAATAGGTCAGAATCCAGAGATAGAAAAGGGGTGAAAATGGGCAGCTAACAGCCTGACGTCTTAAAAGTCTGGGAGGAATCCCCACCTAATGTAGACTTGCGCAGAGCAGCAGAGTATCCAGATGTTCCTGGTTTAACTGAGCTTGACAGACTCTATAGGTTGGGATTGGGTGGTGTCTGCACTTAAAATCTGAGATAGTGTTGGCCTTCACTTGGCTTAGCACTTGAGAAATCCCAGGCTAATGTATGAAAGCCCTGAATCCAGAAACTGACAAGGGCTGAACTGGCGATGGCTGGCTGCAGAGGTTTCTGAGAGATAGAGGAGGACCTTAGTGCTTAGTACCTGGAAATCCTGCTCTAATGAAATTCGCCACAGAGACAGTAGGTCTTTAGCTTCCTAAACCATAAAGAGAGACCGCAGTGAATAAAAAAGTGTCCAATGCCAAAACATTAAGACCCCATATAACTGTCAGACCAATCTAAGTCTGGTGTGTATAGTGGCAAATTAGCGAATACAAACTTAAGAAAAACTGCAAAACATGTTTTCTTCAACAGTTTTAATTCCCTGTATTTGGTACTTAATTTGCTACTAAAAATGACATAATATCTACTTCCATAGTGATAATTTTTGGTACTCTTTACCTAGGCAAAGGTGATGACTGGCATTAAGTCCAAAACAAAAAAAGTCAAATCATCACTATAACTTACACAGATTAAAGCTCTGACCAAGCCAAAAAAAATGTGTCTGTCCCAACATGAACCACTGAGGATTCTGTTTAAACCTGACCTTGGCCGTAACCATTAAAATGTAAAGCATTTAGGGCAAATCTCAATAAAACCTGAATTTCACCAAGGGATATGAGTGCAATAGACTGTGGCTGGGTCTAACTGCTCCTCTTTGTACACCTCAGAAACAAAAAATCCTACTGAAATGATAAAACAGGTCCACTGTCAGTGCCAACAAAACAAGTCCTAAGGGTGTCATGTGATCTGCTGCCTCTGTAGCTAAGGTCTAGTTGGTTAGTTTAAGCAACTAAGCTACTTGGTCAAGGTCAGGGAGAGATCACCTCAAGGTTCTACAAAATCAATCTTGACTGTTACAGAAGGGATCGGATATGTTCTGAGGGTCAGTTCGTCTGCCATCTATCCTGAACTGGAGAAGATCATCATTACTTGCATGACAGCAAGAAGTCACTTGTCAGGAAAATGTAAACATTTTTAGGACCTTTGAACAAATGAACAATTTCTTCAGGCAAGGACAGTCTCGTCAGGATGGCAACAGGGTGATGAATTTAGGTCAGGTCAAGCTCTAGGAATGAAAACCAGCACATTCTTTTCCTTGAAAAAATATTCCACAGCAATTAATAGACAGCAAGCTAAGCACAGTTCAGTAACATAAAACTAGAATAAATACTTTTTGGTGACTCTATAGCTAGTCTAGGATTAAAGGTGACTGTCCACCCAAGAAGAACAACAGCAGCATCAGTAGTTTCAGCAAATGCCCCAAAACATATGTTTACCTTCAAGTGACAAAGCCCTCTACTGGTCGTCGTATTGGGAACTGCAACTTAAATCTCGTTTCACAACCCTGTGTTGTGGAATGATAAGTAAATCTACCTTGTACCTTGTATTATGAAGGGATCAAAGGAGGAATCCAGGTGGTGTTGTTATAGAGCGACAAAGTCAGAGTAGGGAGGAGGTCGAGGTGAATGGGTGGTTAAACAAAACATCAGACTTTAACATGGGAGACCACCGTTTGTTTTCCATTTCAAACAAACAGTCAACAGCAGTTTTTTCTAGCTCTAGGTGGTGTAGAGGAGGTGGTTAGTTGCTGAGATTACAGCAAGAGAGACAGAGGAGCTAGAGCTAAATGAACGTGTAAATGTGTGTGTGTGTGAGAGAGAGAGAGAGAGAGAGAGAGAGAGAGAGTCACAAGGTCATGTTCATAATGCCAAGCTGCTAAAGAGAATAGAGAGAGGCACCCCCAAGCATAGAGAGAACTGCCCACAGAAAAGCCACTGTATGGGAAAAAAAGGGGAAGACTAAATGAAACATGACAAACGGAAGAAAGAAACATCTTCTGCTGCAATGTGTCTCTCATCGACGCTCACAATAAGGTTTCTGCTGTCTTTTGTTGATTTCTCTGTCTCTCCTCTATTTCTCTGTTTCTAGCACTAATTTGATTTCTGGAAATCAGGGTTTTGTCTCGTCAAGTGACTGACAGTTGCCTTCGCCTTAATGAATGCAGAGTGGAAAAAAAAAGATTCTGGTGGATAATGCTGCTCTCTCTCTTGCTCCCTCTCTTATATCGAGCTCCAATAATTAATTCACACACATATCTGCAACATTAGTTCCAGAGGAGATAATTAAGAAAATGATTTTGGTATTGTTCCCTGGCATCTATCAAGACAACGCTGCTATCTGTTTTTAGAAAAGCTAGTAGTCACCATTACGGTATCTTTAAAGGGCAGTGATTTTGCGTTTGGTAATTGCATGACAGATTTCAAGCAATGCTATTAATTGAGTGTGGTGTGTATGCATTTATCTCTGTTTTATTCTCTTCAAGTGTGTGTCGCTCATGTGTGTGAGTCTGTGAGAGAGAGATAGTGTGTGTGTGTTTAAACAAATAAACTATCTCTGCGTCACATTCATTATCATCTTAAGTCATTTATTTTTCTGCTATCTGGCAGCAAACATTTGTGTGTTGAGTTCTTTGTCACAGCTACACCATTCAGTCACAGTTTTCGGCTGCCGCACTGTTTTCATTGTGTCTGTATCTTGTTCATCATGCTAACGTCAACTGCTAACATGAAAGACAACTTTTTATCAATACAGTTGGGCACCAGGCCAGATATTAAATTAAATAGATTGAGGAACGGGACATATTCTTTTTTCCCCCTATTTCTTCTGTTTCTCCAAAATTTGGGGCATGAAATTTAACAGCAGTACCTGTACACCATTTTCAAATTAAATTGTTACACACATATGAGAACATGCTGCAACACTGATAGTTTGTATCTCTAAACTAGGATCACATTTATGCTCTTTTCTTCCTGTTCCTTCCAGTTTGCTCCATATGTGTTTGTTTTTTCTTTGTCTTTTGACCACTTGGGGGCAGTGGAACAAGCTGAAAACACAACATTGACATATTATTACCTTTTAAAGTTAACATGGCAAATGTGTTAGCAAATGTCCCGATTGTGTTCCTATTTACACATCCAGCAGACACGGAGCAACATTATCATTCATTTGGTGTCGTGTTTCTGGCCACCTGACGAATTTAAGGGAAATATTCCCTCTCCTTTTAGCTTTATTTTGCTGTCCACCAACTCCTGAGGGAAATTTCTGGCTCTTTAGGGGATAAATGCTTCACTACAAGCTAGTTGCTAACTTTCTCTGTCTGCCGAATGGTACTGAGCAGGTAGCAAAAAGTGGGTTTCTCAAAGCTTTTTTGCTTAAAAAACTACAAAAAACAACGCTGATGAGTGCGGTGAGAGTGAATCAACAGTAAAGTTTCGAGCTGCAAAACCAAAACAATCTGCTGAAAGACATTGAAACCCTTTTTAGAGCTAAGGGGAACTGCAGATAATTATCTGTGGGTTTGTCACTATGATCAAACCCTTTCACATTACACTCTGTCATTTGAGCCACTGTTAGAAATCAGCAAGACTATACAGAATATGTAGAAAAATATAAAGCATTTATACTGAATACGGAGTGCTGCCCTGGATTTAGGAGTCCGTTGTGTGCTATTTCACTTGATTCCTCACATAAAGAGGTAAATCTCTCCGGCTTTCTCTTTTAAAAAAGTCTCTTTTAATATCAGGAGAAGTTGTGGGTCATAGAGTTCAGAGTATTTTTCTCCCCAAACAAACAGTTTCTCCTCATCCATTGTGACAGCAGAAGACCACAGAAGAAGACGGGCTTTCACCTGACAAGAGAAGTCAAGGCAGCCAGGATGTGCCGGCTACCTTGAATGAGCAAGTCTGCTGCTTTTCTGATGCTGGACAACAGTGCAGGGGTGTATTCTGTCGCAGCATGTCGCGTCTAGTTACGGCTACGGTTGATGTAGGTGTACATAGAAAATGACAAGGGCAGCTGTTCTGACCTGCATTGAATCGTACCTATTTGTTGTAGATTTCACAGACAAGAGAGATGCTTATTTTGGTCATTGTCTTTCTTATTGAATAGTAAAATGTTATGTAACAAAATTTAAATCTTCATCTGAACTGCAGGCTCACGCAGACATGATTTTATGGTCTTTACACGTGTCACCTCACTAGAAACAACCCCATGTCTGTACTCTAACTTTTAGTTTCTAACGTTTGGTTTCATCTGAGAACCTAAGTGAATAAAACTCAATGGTAAATTAAAAAAAATAAGTAAACAAGTATCTGTAAAACAAGTTCAGTTTTAAATCACCTGCATTTGGGATTTAAATTAAAATGTAAATGATTTTTTAATCAAAAGTTACAATTAGACTGGACCCAGACACCCTTTGTTTTCATTATTTGCCTGTTGCACTGTCTTGTTGTTAAGTGTTCTTTAGAAATCAGATTACCTTTGTGCTACTGTATTTAAGCCCTCATTTTTGATTTGCCCTTATCATTCACAGTAGCAACTATTCGCTTTTTTCTTGTGTTTATTAGTACAAAAGAATAGGGAAAAGGGTCGCGCCACAGTGTTTGATACCTTCTATCTTTCTTTAGAATTGCAAATTTCAAAAGGCTGTTAACTGAAATTGAATATGACTGAATGACAATGTTGTGAGACCCAGAGGAATTTGACACAGCACCTTGAAATACTTGAGAATCTGACATACATTGATTCTGTTGTGTAGCTACAAGGTCTCTGATCTCAGAGACCATGTAGCTACACAACATTTACACTAAACGCATTTACATCTGAAACCTTGATTCATGACACCTTGAACTATACAGATTTAAGCTGAAAAGGAACTTCCTATGTATGAGTGTGACCTGCTGGATGTAAATATTCTGTTAATAAAGTTTGACCTACCAATTGTATATAAGCCTTTCTGGTATAAAGTTTATGTCATATAACATTTCCTGGTGCAATGCAGTTTCGTTATGCCACGTGCTCTCTTTCTGATGGGAAGACAGGTACGGTGTTTCAAAGTTCATGTTTGTAAGTTTGGAGTTACTTAAGCATGTATGCTTGTCATGCAGAAAAAAGTGTGGTAATGTGTGTAAAATTCACATTTGTCCCACACGCATACATGCATGAATGTGAGTCTGTCTCGACATATGTGTACTCATTCATATTTGTACTCATTCATGCGTGTGTGTGTGTGTGTATGTGTGAAAGCAGGTGTGTGTTATATTTAGTACAAAGTGCGTTCCTTCACTCTGATGTCAGTCAACAAGACGATTGACCAAACCCTGATAACTAATGGCCTGTCAGTCACAGAGCCAAACCCATCCCTCTTAGGCAATAACCACCCCTTCTTCAACACCACCGGACTGATTGCGTATGTGTACAAGCACTGCGTGTGTGTATAAATGTGCATGCAAGTGGACGTGCTCTATGTGCTGCATTAGTGTGTATACCCATGCTTTTGACTGACGTCTTTTGCAAACGCAAACGCAAACGTCTCTCTATTGTACAGCACGTCAGATGTGCCAGCCTGATAGGCCACGTACACCGCAGGATTTAAAAGTACCTATCTGTCAGGCCTGTTGCGTGCATTTTAAATTAATTATATTATATTTTATATTATATATATTTGATATTAAAACATCAGGTGTTTGCAGTGATCAGGTAATCAGGTAATTAAGAAAAATGTGCATTTGGTAGCTTCTTGCTGTAAAAAGCTTGATCTGGCAGCAGTTTTGGATGTCAGCCACCAACACATGAACGCACCACCATATCTGGGAAGGTTTTTCAATCCATCCACACTTCCAACTGTGTTACCATGTCGAGATAACATAACTTTGACAAAAGCAAAATCAAGTTTTATGTTCATGTTCTTGTTGACGGAGTTGATTTTCACTTTGAAGTCAAGTGACATAGTAAGTATATCACATACAGAAATCTAAAACACTGTGGCATAAAATCACTCTTGTGCTGCTGGAGCGGAGTAAATGTAATGAGTGAAATGAGTTCTGCTATCGATAAAATTCATGGGCAAAACACAATTGGAACTACTGAGCTTGAAAGTTCATTCTTTTAGCATGGAAGAGAAGACTAGCATGGTTCCAAACCGCTGACATTTGTGGGACGGATATGTCACTCACTACTGATTGGTTAGGACAAAATAAAATAACTCCCCAGCGCAACAAGAAATCGTTTAACACGAACACAATGTCAGGCTGAATGAATGTATGAAACAGGATGGAAGTCTGATCATCTGGCAACAAGAAGTCCGCAGAAAAAATTAAAACTTTTTTTTTAAATTTTTATTATTTTATTTTACTTGCACACACATAAGACTGTATAAAATCCAGATAATGAAAAAATAGTGTGTCAGGAGAGGTCACGAAGCCACAGGCACGGACCTCTCCTCCCTTAAGGAGAAAAACAAACAATAACAAAAAATAATAATTTTTAAAAAACTAAGCTAACATAAATAAGGAAAATGTCCCCTTGGGGACAATAAAGTATGTCTTATCTTAAAATACAACAAAAAAAATTGACACCGTTAATCATGATATTTTGCTAGCCAAATTAAAACACTGTGGTTTCCAAGGTGATACACTAAAGTGGTTACCTAGTTACATAAGCAAAAGAGAGCAATATATATTCATAAATGGTTGTGCTTTAAACACAGTTCATATAACGTGGTGTACCACAATGATCTGTTCTAGGACCTTATCTTCTACCTTAGGATTTTGTCACATACTGACTTACACACTCTATTAAATAATACAAATGAGAAATTGTTAAGAGTTGCAAGATGATATCATCTTAATAAACTCTCATTAAACATTAAAAAGTCAAATTCCATCATATTTGTGGGAAGGGACAGGAGGTATGATAGGGATTATGCTAGAGTGTCAGTAGATGGAAAAGAAAATTCTCAAGTCTTCCACACTTGTTTCTCATTAATTTTAGTTGATGAGAAATTAAATTGGAAAAAACATATTTATTTTGTTCATAACAAAACTGTGAAGTCATTGGGGATCATCAGCAAACTACGAGGTTTTATGAATATTTCTTGTTTATTAACTTTACATTGTTCCATGATTTATCCCTATTTGATTTATGGTAATATTGTTTGGGCGAATACATACCCATCCAATCTTCATAAGCTTTATTTGCTGCGAAAACGATTTGTAAGATTGGCAACTCTCTCAAACTCTAACAAGGCCTCTGTCCCCCTTGTTTAAACAACTGAACATTCTTTCAGTATATAACAGAAATAGTCATCAGATATGTGTGTTTATATATAAATATATGTTCTTGCCTTTTTCTCTACCATCATCGTTTAGCAACGTCTTTAAATTTTATTCCCAAATACATTCATATAATACTGGACAGGCTGATCATCTTCATATTTTTCTCGATGTATACTCTGTTGTAGTAAAGAGATGGCTTATTTGTTTCATGATTTTTATGAGCCACACTACAAATAGGTAAATGATACCACTGTGGGAATCCTAGTCAAAGACATTTGTAAAAATATTGTCAATAAGGGTTGCAGATGTATCCGAGATCCTAGTAGCCTTATGAATGAAAGGATAAAAATCATTTGAATAGTGTTTAAAAATTCTGCAGTTTGTGGATAATTCTCTTCCTTGAACAGCACCTATAACAAACTAGATAACAAACTTTCCTTTCTTGATATAAGTTCGAGAACATCTGATAACCGTTAAAAAGCTCAATATATGTGTTGGGTGGTAAGTAAATACCTCCTACAATTGGACATCCCCCAAGTGAAAGGCATGAAATAATTGTAATAAAAACATATTCTAAACATCTACAATTCCATGACAATTTTTAACTCCATCTGCTGAGGAAGTTTTTGTGTGGTACGATCCAAAGCACCAGAACAGAAACTACTGTGGGCTGAGATACTGGATTTGGCAAATATAAATTACCACATGCTACTGAAAATGTTAGTTAAGAGGCTACCACTTCTTATAGATCTGCTACTTCTCAACATCTTGATACAAATTAAAATGTTTACCAGCTCTAATCTGAATGCAGCTCAGTTGATATTGACACTTAGAGATATTAAGATGTTGGGGCCTGTTCCAAAAAGCACTTTTGCTCAGCTTATCAGAGTTTTATCTTTGCTGAGTAAAACTTTGGACATGAACTCATGTAAAGTTTGAACTCATGTTTTTGTGGATGTTGGCTGCACAGATTAAGCTAAAAGTGCAGTTTGGTGGCATTTATATTAAAGAAGAACAAGAGAGGCAAAGAAGAGTCTAATTCCCTTTATTGTACTGTTTCCTCATACAACAGTGCAAAATGCAATCAGCCAGAAGTAATATCAGAAACATGTTTTCTAATTCATATAGCATTTCTAAAAGTCTCTTTCTTTCTCTCTCAAACACACAAACACACACCCACTCACACACACTGTTTGTTTGCTCTCTCTGCAGCTCCAGGTGAAACAGGTCTGACATTTACGACCCAGGTGCTGTAGAGAGGAAGGGAACAGGGAGGTTCGCTGTGTTTTCTTTCTCCAACATGCCAGCAAACCAATAATTCAGCTTCCTCTGTGTGTTTTCACTTCACTTCCATTTTAACACTCTTTGATTTCAGGCCCACAATCTGTAAAAACAAGTTATGTGATTATCTGACTGTGTCTTTTGAAGTAACCACTGTGGTTAAAGTTAATCCCATTACTTTGATCTGATGGTATTACATTTATTATGGATATGACTGAGAAGAAAATGTTTGAATGTTTTTAATGATAACTGCTTAACTCTGCGGTTATGATGAGGTTATTTCTTTTATGTCAAATGCCCGCAGCAGCAAGTTGGTTCAGAAGGAAAGTAGTTGCCCTGAGGGAGGAGCAACAATGCAGCAGGTGTGTTAAAAATGGGACTTGATTAGTTGTACTTTGCATCCAGCTGTCAAGCGTATTTTTAAATGTTTGCAATGTCACAAAATGCAAATTAAATGACTTTGAAATTGTAGCAAAGGTACAAAGCTTTGTTCAGGATTTTACCCCAGTTGGAGTAAATTATTGTTTATATGTGTCTCAGCTGAAGTTATCTGAAAAATAAAACCAACAACAAAAAAAATGGAAATAATGGCTGAGAAGAAAATAATTGGGGTGTTCTGATAGCATAATGGTTTAGGAGCATACAACATAACTGCAACATCTCTGGTTCGATGCCCAGCCAGGGACCTTTGATGCATGTCATATCCTCCCCTCACACACACATTTCTTCTCTACACTGTCAACTATGGAATAAATGCAAAAAAGAGAAAATCTTAAAAAATGAAAGTAATAGTATATAAATAAAATTGAATCTAATTTAATTGTGTAGAACCACTCACATGCCAACTGACTACATTTGAGTAGCCTAAACAGTGCAATGATGTATGCCTTTCCTGGCCAAGACGTGGTGACTTCTGCACTTAAACAGTTTAGTTACGACAACAGCCTAGCTAGCTAGCTAACAACTATCCATGAACAAACAAAGACATGGATGAATCGTACTTATTCATGCTGCTCCCTCGCCCATACAGTTCGTTCAGTTTTTGAAGACAGGGAGATCGATGGCTAGTTTCAGTGTAACTTCAGTGTGCAGTAACGTCTGCTGCCTTTATCACAGGGTACAGACCCCATAGAGAGTTTTTCCACAGAGCGCTTACTGACATAGTGAGGAGTAAATATTACATGTGCTTTTTCAAGAGACAGATGCATTTACACCTTTTTAATGTCAGGCCACCTACCGATGCAGTTTGAGCAACATTGGATTTCCTTTTTGGATGCATTTACACTTTGCTTTGTTGATAACTGATTTGCCTAAGACATGTGAAGTGATTCAGGGTAAATGGGGTGTAATGCACAGGTAGGCTATCAACTACGGTACATCTTAATCTAAGTATGTCCACCATGCATAAAGACCCACAAATTAATCAAAACGTGGGAACGAATTGTATCTCGTGCGCCTGCAATAGCATTTCAAGCGCTCGCCCAAATTGCTCCCAAGGGCTGTGCCTTCGGTGTGTGTGTGAGTGAATGAGTTAGTTCCTTTGGACAGTGTGTGAAATGGGGTGAATGTAATATGTAGCGTGAAGTGCTTTGAGTGGTCAAAATACTAGAATTTACCATTTACCACTCCAGGGTGTCAGCTGTTGAGATTTGTCCAATCAGACCAAAACTAAATCATTACTTCATCACAGTTCATAGCATAATTGTGTTATTATTCTGTTTTGAGTGTTAAATTTGTAAGCAACTGTGATTAATAATTTTTCCTTTTTAGCTCTGATTTGATACATCATCAACAAAACAATTATTTGAATTATTCCTTGACATCAAGACTTCATCTGAATGAAATGACTGAAATAGACACATTTGCACTTGCAAATCAGATGTATTAAGCTAAACAAAAAACACAATGGAAAGAGTGGAGAAATGGTGGGATAAATTAAAATAAAGTTAAAAAATCATCTGAAGGGTTAATATGAAAACAATGAGTAAATATGAGTAAAGAAAGAAAGAAATGCAAGATAGGCACAATTACAAATGATATACTTAAACAGCTCCAGCACACATTCCTTATACAGTAATGTGTCTTTCATCATAACCTACAATATCTCTATTGCCTAAATTTGACCAAATAAAGTAGAGGCAAAGTTGAAATGAACAGGAGCTTGAATAGAGTATATTAACGTACTGTAGTTATTAATGGAAGCACCCTCTCCTTTCTAACATGATGATTTGATTAACCCCAGGCCAACTTCTGAGAACATGATGTGTCAAACAGTAAATCAAAGCATTTAAAAACTAGACAAACACTGAGGAGACATGCACATGTTCACCACATAAGATAAATGGATTTTCTGGCACTTGGCCTGTACAGTGTGTACTCGCCCTCTTTTTATCTCTCCCTGTGTGTGTGTGTGTGTGTGTTTTGAGTGTGTGTGTTTAAAAGGTCATCCTGTCACACCTGTGAGGACCATCTTCTGCATGCAACCCATCTCTTCACCTCTCTTGGCGTGTGTGTGTGTGGGGGTGGGGGGTGGGGGGTGTATCTGAACACCTGATCAAGTCTTTCAAAGTGATCAACAACCACTCCAATCCACCTCAAATAGAGACTCATTTTGTGTTATGGAGAAGAAAAACATGTTTCACCTTCCAACCAGATTTTTGTTTTCATTTAAAATGGAGACATCTTGTTTGCACTTACAATTTTACATTTACAATTACTCATAATGTGTGGTCTTTATCACATTTCTGGCTCTAGTCGCGTGTTTGTGCAGGGCAAGAAATGCAGTGTTGCACTGGAAAACTGGTATTTTCCTGTGGCACTCTGAGGTAATTTCCTCGACTGTGCCGGTTTGGTATTTTGTTGATGTGACACTGACAAACCAATTTTACGCACGTGCACATAAAACTTGTCATTTTTATTAATTTTTCTACAGTTTCTATTGCAAATCAATAGTCGTGTTGGATACTCACACACTGAAAACAGTCCTATGAAAAGTAGATCAATTAAAACTTCTCTCTTAGCTGACAACTCCCTCAGGACTGGCTGTTCCTGCTAGTCCTCCCCTGTTGTCTCCATCAAAAACACCGGGTAACTTTACAGTGGTGTTCCCAAAAAGGCAAAAGAGTGTTATTTTAATAATCCTAATTTATTTGTGATCATTACAGGATCACATGTTGCAATATGAAGATTTAGCTGACAACTACTTTCCCACATTGTCAGAAATCAGTTTTGCATGTAAAACAGTGAAATGTAACTGAATTAAACTTTAATAATAATTTCAGAAATAAAGAAATACAACATGAAAAAACTAGGCCGTATTTGTAATTCTACTTTCATTGTATATATGGCACTATTTAACGGCAGATTGTATGGATTATTGTATGGATCATTCACATCAAATAAAACTGAGCACTATTAACCACTGAAAATATTATCACCATAGGATCTTCAACATGTCCAAAAAAGTGAATTCAACTTAAGAGACATCATCTGCTCTTGACAGTGTATTTGAGCTGCTGTATTCATATTTCAAACTCTGCATGTCCCAGACAACAATAACTTTCCTCTGAGGAAAACTCTCCACAGGATTCCCAGTGTCAGTGTGTAATGACTAATGTTTCATTCAACAAACACCCAATTATTTGCGCTACATTCATCCCGAACTGTGCTGGTCTAACAAATCGTTGAAAACTATTCCTAGGTAAAAGGATTATGGATGTCATCTCTTATACTCTGGAGTTTCATCACATTGGGTATTATTACCCACTGCAGACAACTAAAGGTCGATTCTGTGATGTGAATGGTCCAGTGTCAGTTAAGTTGGAACAAAGAGAATCAAACTAACATTACACCAGACGAAGTAAACGTGCAACATCAGTTGGAAAGGATGAATTAAACCTAAAAATAATATATCACCAAATATTTAGTTTATAAAAATAGATGTTATATAGAAATCAGTTAGTCAGGAACTCATAATGAGTCAATATCTCATGCAGTATCTCATGTTTCTTTGTGGTCTTGTTTTGTTTAGACTAAAAGTGATAAATAAAGAAGCACTGAAGCACTTTCCAGTTCGATCAGCTCTTTAAGAGTTTGTGTGTAAGTCCAAATTTTTCACATGCGTTTTTAAAGCAGTATAAATGTTTGGTCACTTGGGGGCAGTTGAACAAGCTGTAAATATGACACTGACATACATAAAAACTTGATATGGCGAATGTGAAACTGAGCAAAATTAGCATTCATTTGGAGTCATATTCATGGCCACTTGGTGAATGTAAGTCCAATATTCACTCTCCTTTTAAGTCTGGTTTGGTCTCCACCAACTGCTGAGGGAAATAGCTGCTCTTTAGCTGCAAGATGTTCCACTTTTTTCATGTCATTTGGTGGTGGGCAGGTAGCGTACAGTGGTGCTACAATGTGAAATGCTCCGTAGAGCTGAGGGAAACTGCAGAGTTTGGTGAAAATTGTCTGTGGGTTTGTCACTACAAGCGACTCCTTTCACATTACATGTAGCAGGGTTTCTGCCAGTGCATTAAGTTGACCCCCTGCTGGGCCTAAGAATTTTTTTTTTATGTATTTTTAAGATGTTTTTAAACTACAGTTACAGTAGGGCGGCTATTGGAACATATAATGGTTAGAAAGCTCACCAGTGACATCTGTTGGTTAAAACATGAATGCACTATAAGAAAACAGCAGGTCTGAGATCAGTGATCTTTACCCTCATTGTGCGATGCTTCCAACTATCACAAGCTAACGTTACCTAGCAACCTTAGCTAGCTAGCCAAACAGTCAGTAACGCAGATACTTCCTTTGTGACATTTGGGGATAATGTCAAGGAGGAGGTAAAAGCCAAAAAACCTTAGACCTTAGTTTTTTTCAGATGGCCAAATATTGGAGATGATGGCGATGAGGAAGAGACTGTTAACATTCGCGGCTCCACCGAGTCAACAACGTTAACTTATTCCAGCCTCAGTCGACCTGAGGCTGGAATAACTTTGATATTATTTAATTTAATTCAACCTAATTTGTTGTTGTTGAAAACACAGCATTCCAAACTGTACATTGTCATATTCTTTGTAAGACTCTGTTATAGTTGTTGATTTTTTAAAATGTGTGTTGACTTATTTATAACATTACGTAGTCATATTTTCAAATCTCCAGTCAGCTTTTAGCACTGAATTAATGTAGGGCCCCATGGAATGTGTGTTATAGCTCTATTAAATTCTCAATTCTGCTATTCTGCTATAAAATGACACTCGGCCGCTGGGCTGCCAGCCCCCATCAAAGGATACTTGTCACTGGGCCTAACAACTTATCTGGGGGAAACCCTGATAGTCTTTTAACCATGTTGTAAATAATACATTGCAAACAGAGGCCAATTCATTTTTAAAATTTGCATTACAAGACAAAAGACTGCCCTGAAGCACTGATGATTTTCTCACTAGTAGGAGAAAAACAGGGACCAGCTTACACTGGAGCTGCAGAATCACTTTAAGATCTGCTTTATAATGTTAGCAGCCCAGTTTGACATATTAATAAAAATGTTGGAAGCTCACATGTAAAGGAACTGAACCAGTTAATGTGATCTAACTGATCTTGAAAAGCAGCTGGCAGTAGAGCTTTATGCACACACACAGACAGCGACGCATTCACAATTACACCATGAATTCACAGCTTTTACAAATTATGAGTGGTGAAAAACCCCGTAAAATCTGGACTTTTCAGATTTGTATTTATGTTATACAACCCTTTTGGAGTAGCTGTGTAGAATGGACTAAATGTCAAACTCATTCATTTCTAAACATCTGAAGTTTTTCTGGGACTAAGATTCGTCTTGGTCAATTCAGTTAAAAACCTTCTTAAGCCTAAAAGACACATCAACAGCACTAAAATAATGCACATAATGAGTGATGGTAATAAATACACAGAGTCAATGTCAGTCCTTATTGGTTTATTTCATCCATCTCTCCTGATTGTTTACACACATCAGGCTCAAAATTCTCTTCTCTCTGTCTGTATGTTCACATTCTGTATCTCTTTCTGAAGCATAACATTACTAGAAAGCTTGTGATAAAGGATCAACATAGGGAAGCTTTAATTCACACCCGGCCTTTTCAACCTTCTCTTACACTTTACACATAATTGTTGCAGCAGATTTCAGTCTCTTGTTCGTTCCCTCGGTACATTTTTAATAATATACATATTTTCAGGGGTTACAGTGCAGACAAAAATAAAATATCTCACATACAGTGGATAAATTGCCATACCTCACATTTTCCTTGAAAGTTGCTTGGCATGCTGAAAATCTCCCTGTTGTGGTTCAAATTGCAGATGTAGCCCGAAAGAATATAGAAATAAATGTAAATCTCTCTCTCTGTGTGTGTGTGTGTGCCTGAGGAAGCTCTATCTGTCCTTTGATTCCAGGGTGAGACGGTTGCATTTCAACGCGGCAGCTAAAATTGCAGCGGTTGACTAAATATGGATGTGCAGCCGCAACATTAAAGAGGGAGACATAATTGAAGAACATAACTACAGGACATCCCAGAATAAGGTGGGGTGATGGTTGTCGCAGTGACGAATCGGTCTCAAGATGGGGTTGGGAGGAGTCCTGCTCCTCTTTCTCTCCCTGTTGCCCCACAATTTTCATGTCACTCTGCTTCCATCCTGCTTCCTTCTTGATTTCTCTCTCACGCTAGGAAGCTTCCCATCACACATACATGTTCATAGGAAGGTGAAACTACATCCAGATTTAGTCCAGTATTTAGCTTCAAGGTTAGATTTTTTTTTTTGCTGAAATTAAAAAGTTTTTTAAACAGAACACCTGTGTCAACACCTAAAGCCTATACTGCAGACACATCCCCAGTATTCAGTATAGGCTGCACCTTTGCTTTTACCTTTACTTCCATGTAGCCCAAAGAACAAAAAAATAAAACAAAATATTAAGAAAAATCTCGCTAGAAAGAGTGAACTCCACCTGGGTGGACATGCATATGAAGTGGCAGGCCGCTCTTCAGCTAAATCATTGTGTTTTCGTGCCAAACAAAGAATAAGGAAAATTGACAGACAAAAAATGTAGGAAATATATATCTGGAATACTTGGCACATCCCCAAATTGGCTTGTATGTAATTGTAAAATTGTTTGTTTTAGTAGTAGTTTTATGTGTTTGTAAAAAGGAAAATGATACCTTCTTCTCCAAAGCTTAGATGTTTTTTCATGCCTGTGATAAATCAGACCGTTCTCCCCAAAAATACAGCTGTATGAGTCGTTGTGCAAGCAGCTTATTAAGATCCATATTTACGTTTATTGTTGGGCGGCAAAGGAGGAAGTCAGGTGCCTTAGTATAAAGAGCGACAAAATCCACATAGGGAGGAGGTCAAGGTGGATGGATGGGTCAAACAAACACAGGACCTTCACCCAGGAGAGCACTGTTTGTGTCAAGGGTGAAACCAAAAGTCAACATTGTCTTACTTAACTTACGTCACATATGTAACGTAAGTTCTAAATTACTTTTTTTGTGCCTAAACCTACCAAACTGTGACCTTTTCATAACGTTAACCACATGTTTTGTAAGCGTTTCACAATGTTAAGAAGGTCCAGTATGCCTGGTACTCTCCAACAGTCATATATGTTGTTTTGGGAACAGTTATATTTCTTGTTTTGGGAGTCATTGGCAAACGATCGGTTCTGTCAGTATGAAGATGTGTTGGATAAAATCCAGGGGCTTGCCACTCCATCAGACATCTCATCTCATCTGCACTGCTATAACAGAGCCACACAGAAAATCTACTATCTTACAGACAGGAGTAGCTAGCTTAAAAGAAAAAAAAAAATCCCGAAATAAGGTGGGTTTGTATAAAATTTGAAAGCGCAGTCATTTCAGCTGGCTAAGTTGGAAGATGACGATGCTATCAAATAGCCCTGTAAGCCAGAGAAGGACCGTGGTCGTTAATTTCTGATCAGTGGAGTATATGGCACAGCGACAGTGGATCAAGCAGTTCTGATTGTGTGGTTGGTCGACAGATGATGAGACAGCAGGCCTGTGGGTAATGATGGGTTGAGACCTTCACAATCAGTGATGACAGCAATCATATAATGGGTCCTTACTTCTCCTCAGAAAAGGTAATACCAGCCTTCTTCATATACTTCATACTGTAGATCAGCTGTAATCAATGATAGCATTAACGTGGGTGGGTGGCTGATGGGGTAAATCTCACATGTTGAACCATGTGACTAGGCCAGATCTGTGAAAACAATGAAGGTTAGTTCAACTTCTTCCATCTGTAGGACTGAAGAACACAAATACATCTCCTCAGTGCCGCTGCTGTGTCATCTGTTACTATATTTTGAATGCGATTTCAAAAATATATTTAAAAAATTTTTAAAAGCTCCATTTTTAGTCAAAAATCTGTTGGAGTGTTTCCAAAACCAGTGCCTGTATAACTGTGACGGTATGTCCAGACAGAACGTAAAGAAAATTTTAGAGGGGGTGCAATTGCACATGTCAATGGAAAGACGTGTGGGTAAGAACAGACACAAAATTGCTCTCCGTGGCACAAATGTAAGTGAAGATAGGTCCATCCATCCATCCATCCATTTTCTACCGCTTGGTCCCCGTTAGGGGGTCGCGGGTGACTGGAGCCTATCCCAGTGACTTCGGACCTTAGGCAGGGCACACCCTGGACAGTGGCCAACTCGTCGCAGGGCGAACACAGACACAGACAAGGACAGACAACCATTCACTCACACATTCATTCAATACGGGCAATTTTAGAGTTATCAATTAACCTACACATGCATGTCTTTTGGACGGTGGGAGGAAGCCGGAGAACCCGGAGAGAACCCACGGTAACACGGGGAGGACATGCAGACTCCACCCAGAGAGATTGTGTGATGTTGGTCCGGTCCGGGAATCGAACCCACGAACCCACGATCTCCTTATTGGGAGGCAGGAGCTGTAGCCGCTCTGCCACCGTGCACCCCAAGATAGGTCCATATGCATTGAAAATGTTTTTCAACTAGAGCAAAAAATCTAGGGGCTTAATGATTCTAATGCTGTGTCTCAATTTGTGTACTTCCATACTTACACTGTTATGTGGAACGAACTTGGCACCCAAAAGCAGGACACACGGACAGAGCTGATCAAGGTCTGAACAGGTTTATTGTGTGGATAGATCAGGAGATCGCGGCGTGTCTGGCGAAGTGCGTTGTAGTACGGAGAGTTCGACCGGACTGGACGGAGGCTGGAGGGTGGTGCGTTGAGCGGAGACCAGGGAAGCGGGTTCTGGACTGGCTGGCGTGGTTGAAGGCTGGGCTGATCGGGTGAAGACACGCTGACTAGAGTCCGATGGCCGTGGCACAAGGAAGTGATCACCGGCAGCACAGAGGTCTACAACGGAGACAGACAATGTTACCATAAGGTAAGTACAGACAAACTTCAAAAGGTATCTTACTTGAGCCATTACGTATAGCGCGTACTGGGTACGAAGACGATCTGGCGCTAGAAGTGTGGATGAGCCCGGTAGATAACTGTGGTGGTTGATGATGATGATGATGATCAGGTGTGCCGGTAATCAATAGCAGCCGGGAGATCTGGAAACCAGCCCAGAACCCAGACACACACACACACACAAACAAGACGGACAGGGGACCGCCAGGAAACACAGGGGAAGGCAGATACAGAAGAGGACAAAAGGATCAGGGGGCATAGTGGCTAACTATGACATACACTTACTATTTTGAGTGCATAAGTGCATTCACACCGATAATTATGGCAAAATAAAGCGCACTACAAGTACCTGGATGATGTACATATAACGGTCAAAAAGTTGAGTGTGGAACGCTGGACACTTCTCACCCTCAATGGTCGCCATCTTGGCTAGCGGAAGGGGAGCGGTTGCTCCGGTAAAAACCGTGCTATATAAATGTAAGTTATACATGTGTTTTTTTCCACTACAACTGTACTGTTGTTGGATAGAAGCCATCAGTTTGTTTATAGTGAACACAGAGTACAACATGGAAGTGTACTAAAGGAAGTATCCGAATTAAGACACAGCGTAAGCATGTTACTAGCTAGATACAGCTATCATCTGTACAGATGGTACATTGACTGGACAAATAAACACAGACTGCACAAACAGTTGAGTAGTCAAATGCAAAGTAAGATTGCCGCCCAATCTAAATGAGTTAGTAGCTACTATTTCAAGTATAAAGCTAAGTTCTGCGTTCCAGGATGAATGTAGATGCTACAATGAAAGGAATATTATGGGGGAACTGCGAACGTTGGGAACATACTGAACTTAAAGATCAACTGCGAAGAAGTCAATTATGCTGCAGGAGTGGTTTGAGAAGGTTCTACAGACAATTCAGTGATTTTTTATTCTCTTATTATTTTAGACTCTTAGGCTGCCATTGGAATCCATTGTAACTGCAAGTTGACTGCAGTTCTCTCTCTCTTAACCCAACCAACAGTGGCAGATGGCCGCCCACCCTGAGTCTTTTTCTGCTCGAGGTTTCTGCCTCTCAAAAGGAAGTTTTTTCCTTGCCACTGTATCAAGTGCTTGCTCATGGTGGGAATTGTTGGGTCTCTGTAAATAATATTATAAAGAGTACGGTCTAGACCTGCTCTATAGGACAAATGCAATGAGATAACTTCTGTTATGAATTGGCGAAATATAAATAAATAAACAAATAAAATGAATACATACAGTTGCTGTTTTCCGCAATGGAGCAAGCTGCAAACTTTTCAGAGGCTAGGAGGTTAAGCCTACAGGGAATAATTCTTTCATACTCTAAAGACTTAGAAGTATTCCTTTATACAGTATATAAAGATAAATACAGTATATTAGTAAAAACAGCTAACCACCAAGTTAGCTTCCGGTTTTATAGGTTCTCAAAACTACATCTAAAAAAAATTTACCAGTTCTAACGAAAAGGGAAAAAAATCACCTAAGCTATCTTGTCAAATTGAGAACTTATGAATTCGAATTAGATGCTGTGTGTGTAGCAGGACTGGACATATTTCAGCATCTATTTGTGCACACACACACACACACACACACACACACACTCACACACACACACACACACACACACACCAGTTTGAGTCTTCCAGTTACCAGTGTGAGAACAGGAGAGGACCCCAACCATAAGTAACACATGGTGCTACCAGCCTCTGCCAGGACCCATCTGTGACTGTGTATCTGTGCGTGTACATGTGTATGTGCGGTTGTGTGAGTGTGTGTGCGTGCATTATAAATTGATAAACATATCTGACAAGTGCATTGCAAGCACCCAAGGGCATTATCATGTTTGCAAACAACTCCCCCTTTGCCCCCCTCCACACACTCTCCCACCATTCACACACACACATAGACACACACAAACACACACACAGTCACAAGTACACACACTCCCTGAGGAGTAGCGATTGTTTAATGATTCAATTAGCTGTGTGGCGTGCTGAGAGCTAGAGGCAAGATGGAGTGATAATTGATAAACATGTTTAATCCTGAGAGAGAGAGAGAGAGAGAGAGAGAGAGAGAGAGAGAGAGGAGGGGTAGAAAGATAAAACCAGACAGATAGAGCACACACACATACACACACACACACACACTTCAAATATTTTTACACAATGGCTCATTTAGTTCTGACTTATGTTCATTAGGTAGCAGTCTTTGTCTGAACCAGTTTAAGTAACATTAGGCACGTCTCCATCCACCTGCTTTTATGAGCTGCATAAAAACTCTTGTGGAAACACCAACAATTCAAAAAGGCTGATGTGGAAATTTGACATATCTGAGGAGAGAACGTGCAATAAATGCTGATAGAAACAGATAAAAACAGACGTTTTGAATGCAGCTTGACAGTGAGGCACCTGCTTCTACTTATACTGAAGACCAAGCCTTGATGTCACTCACTGTTAGCTGCCTCCACTTCACCAGAAATCCCCAGGGGTGTACGTTACAGCAATATACCTGGTTTGATTCCAGAAGGGGAGCCTTGTTTCATGTCACCGCCCTCTCTATCACCGCCCTCTCTCAATTGTGACTGATGTATTAGAGTTGCTGCTGCTCGAGTAATTATGTAATCCTCTCACAACCTTTGGAATATAGTCATAGTATTGTCATAAAAGAGGCTGATGGAAAAACACACAGATTCACATTTTATTTAGCAGAACATTTCAGAACATTCCAGAAATTTAATTCAGACTTGTGTAACATTTATACACACAATGATTATATAACTATTGTGCTGTGAATGGAGAGCTGCAGTCCTATCCTAATACTGGGGTTGCTACTGTTACACTGGCTTCATTCCTTAATTTACTTTGAGAAGTTGGATGGACTTCCTTACAGTCAAGAAGAAATAGCCATCTCATGTTATTCATTTATAAAACTCTACTGTTAAAGCTTCCAGACTACCTCACATCTCTTCTCTCATTTAAATCTTGTAACTATAGTACACAATACAGTAACTAGCCAACCTTTGATATCTGTCAAGTAGGCACTAATGTTGGCAGAACTGGTTTCAAACTGCCCTCACACTACAGTGTGATCTGATCATGATTCTTGTAACTTGTTTTCTGTCAGTTTACTTCTGTACCACATCTCATCTTAACAAACATACAACCACAATAATTCTGTTATCATTCAACAACTACAGCTCCCATGAGGCTTAGACAGTGCTCCTTTGTCCACTGTTGCCTTCAAATGGTGCAATATGCTGCAAACTGGAAATTATGTACGCAAAATGCTTGGGATTCAAGTGGTATAAGAGAACACTTGCTGTGGTGACAAATAACAAAAAAATGCTTTCCTTTTTAGTGAGACATTTTGTGTTTTCATTTTGTGTCACATTTCAACATCATGTTTGGAGTGACGAATGGTTGGCAACAATACAATGATTTCAAAAGTAAAAGTTACTTCCTTGGGAGCACAGCAACAGAAACTTTCAAATGGACTTTTCTCATGAACATATTAAACATGACGAACACATGTTGTTGTGGTTGTTGTTGATGGTAAACCACAGATCTCAGTAGCAATAGTTTTCATTGAGAACTCTTTTCTGCTGAATTCTGCTAAACTCAGCGGCACATGTTTCAAAATGTGGGCAAATAAAACGACTGCTATCTGCTGTGAGAAATATGTTTTTTTTTTGTTTTATATTTTCCAACATTGTAGTTAAAACTTCTGCATCAAAAATGTCAGATTACTGCATTTTGAGGTCCATGTAAGTAGGTTACAAAAAACAATTGACAATAGATGATTTAGTACATTTAACTGCTGTTACGCACATCTACATCTGTTTACCAACGTGTTGTTTTGTTTACTGAGGCTTATTTGTTTACTTGTTTCCATTCATGTTTGCAGCAAGGCCACCTTTCAGCACTGTGCAGTCTCAGTGGAAAGAGAGTTTAAACAGCTGCTCTGTGTGTATGTTTGCCTGTGTCTACATGTGCCTGTATTTGTGTGTGTGGGTGGGGAGGGAGTAAACAGGGGAAGTCAGCGAGATCTTTTGTATTGAAGAGAAACGTTGACTTCACCTTCCTGGTTGGCCTTTGGCTGAGGGATTATGGGTAGAGCTCGTCAGGTGACTCTGGGATCAGAAAGGTCTCCATGAGTGAAAAACAAATTTGTTCCCACACAAGCAGCGTGTAGCAATTTAAAGGAAAACAAATTACTTTTTTATATCATCAAATTATTAATTGTGGAAAAAAAACCTTTTTACCCTTTAAAGTCTCTGTTCCACAGGTATGTACAGTAACAATACATTTTACCTTTGTCCTCATGTGACTTTTTTCCTTGTGTTTTTGCTTGAAGTGTTTTTCATTGTGTCATTTGGAAAAATATGATCTTACAAGACACCACAAATATATATAAACCAGATCCATAATGCAGTGCATGCATTTTCAAATGATCCTACAACATGCCCAAAAATAAAACTTACATTATCATTATTGTATTATTGTATCATTATTGCTAAATAAATAGTTCTGCTTGCCTTCCTTTTCAAGCTTTTTAAACTTAAACAAAGTTAAACAACCATTCCAATTTATGATCATCAGTCCATTGGAATATTTCAAGCCAACAAGTCCTCTAAACTGAAAAACACAACACTTTTTTTTTCATTGACTTGCTTAATGACTCATATGCACATTTTCTAATTTTGTGTCTCTATCTGTCTTCCAAAACTGTTGAAAAAACAAATTCATATGAGTATTTTCTGATTGGCAACCTGCATAGTTATGGTTTGGTTAGGTTTAGGTAACTACGTGGAAAGATTGTGGTCATGGTTAAAATAAACACATTTTGACAGTTGGTAGGAAACAAACTGCGGTTTCATGTGTCACACACGTTGACAGTTGACTGAAGAAAATGGCACTCACTTTCAACACACACAGCTAACACAATCTATTTTCCTCCTGAATATTTGTCAATATCTGCCAATCTCAATAGCTAGAAGAAGAAAACCAGTTCATATTTGTGCATATTGGCTTCCAAATAAGTGTGTTGTAACATATGATTCAGGACTATATTTTTGCTCAATATGTAAATGTGTACTTAATTTTGGTTTTGACATTATATTTTCAGAAAAAACTTCCTCACACTTGGATAAAAAACTTACTTTCATTGGTGTTAACATTGTAACATTGAAACACTATAAGCTGTTTCTGTAGGTAAAGCATTTCAGATGTAGGATTTATATGTTCTTCTTCATTATAGTCAGGCAGTTCCACAGTCAAATCATTTCACATTTCCATTGTTATTGCTGGTAGCAGGACGATGTGTATTTGACTGCGGTAACACTGTAGAAACTTGAAGATATACAGCATCTACCCATTCTTGTGGTTTATAGAATCTCACTCATGCAGTGACAGGCCACTTGTTCAGCTGCAGCTGAAGCTGTTTGTGTTTCCTGAAGAATTTTGAGACCACATTTAATCTACTTGTGACCCAAATCAGGGTCCTGACCCAGATTATGAAACACACTGATGTCGCTGATTAGAGGCCAAATCCCAACATGTCAGTTTCAGGACCCCGAGCCCCCAGAGCGAAGCCCGCCCTGAAGAGAACCCACTGTTCGGCTGGAGACACACTCACTTCACCCTATTAGCCCCTTGTAGGAGAGAGAGGGATATTTGTGTGTGTGTGTGTGAGGGAGAGAGAGTTTGTGTCCTGCTGGGTGGCAGAATTAAAGGAGAGGTCTGTTTGAGAAGAGCCTTTGAAATGGACACACATGAACTTGCTCTCTCTTTCACACATACACACACTTAGGTACTCCTGTAGCACCCTTTATTGACCATAACCATCTGGCGACCGTCCAGAGAGAGAGAGAGAGAAGAGGAAAGGAGAACTAGCTGTATGGTACTTTTCTTTAACCCCTTAAAGGTCCAGTGTGTAACATTTAGGAGCATCTATTGGCAGAAATGGAATATAATGTTTTTATTTAAGTATGTTTTCATTAGTGTATAATCATCTGAAAATAAGAATTGTTGTGTTTTCATTACCTTAGAATGAGCCGTTTTTATCCACAGAGGGAGCGGGTTCCCTTCCAGGGAGGTCGCCATGTTGCACCACCATATTTCTACAGTAGCCCAGAACGGACAAACCAATCAATTGCTCTAGATAGGGCCGTTCGTGTTTTTCGCAAGTTTCACAGCCACCGTAGGTTCTCCTACATGCTTGGAATGGGAGGGTGATGCGAGCGATATTCAAATGGTTGCAAACTGCAATTTCACCGCTGGATGCCACTAAATCATACACACTGGACCTTTAACATACACTTTTCCAGTTTTTACCCCCTCAAATAGCTTTAAGGTTGTTAAAATCATCTTATTCCACACAGTCTAATAGCATCACATACAGAGCATTTTGTATCATTCTTTTCCAACTCTACGTTGAAGCTATATGATGTTCACACTGAGTGAAATATTAAAACCCAAGACTCCATGATTTTTATGGCTGCACCATTCCATCAAACAGAAATATTAGATGTCTTTTGCATCATTTCCCAAAATTCAGCCTGACATATTTGGCATCTTTGGAAATGTTGGGATTTCCAGTAGAATTTAAAATAAAATTCTGTGGGTTTGCACATATTTTGGCTGCAAAGTATGAGTTTGTTATCACCAACCCAATGGCAGGCAAGTGAGGTTTAATGTGTTAAAAACATTGTGAAATATTATTAATTGTATTTATGCAGGTTACCTGATGGCAACAATAACTATTTAAAAACAAGAGTCTAAAAAGGAGCTTTTAGTTTGAGATATTTGGTAAAAAGAAAGTTAAAACCAAGCACATGCCTATGTATTTAAACTGATAAGTAGATGCTAATGTGTGAATAGGATGAAAAGAATGAAAATGATTAGAGGAACCTGAAGTGACCTAGAGAAGGCAGAAGAGAGAAGAGAAAGAAATTGGCCAACAGAAAGAATTAGAGTATGAGGGACATGAAAATTGGTAGATATACTGTGGGATAGACATTGGAAAATGAGACTCAAAAAACAGAAATGTTTACAGAAAGAGAGAAAGGACAAGGTTATGGGAGAAGAAGAGAGAAAGCGTGAGAAGACAAATGGAAATCTCTCAACTCTCTCCTCATTCTTCAGTCCTTTGTGCAATTACCTCGGGGTGGTTTGAACCATAACAATTACCATAAAATTACTGTAACAATTTGTGGTTGTTATTCAGATGAAAATCTGTAAATATTGACTTTTAGCAGTGTCAATCACAAAATATGAGTATTGTCAAAAAAAGACAATAGAGAGGAGTTTTGTTGTTGTTGCCAAATAAAAGTGTGAAGTGTTAACTTAAGGGAAACTGAAGGGAAGTGGGAAAAGTAATAGAGGAAAAGAAACAGGCTTCCTACTGGTCATGATGTCTCCAGTTTTCAGACCTACCGTAGTGGTAACCAAACTGTCCACTCAAAAAACATGAAAAAATAACAGAGTTTCCTTCCAAATGAAAGTTAAGCATCTTGTGGGTTAGTATTTAAATCATGTCATCATGTCATTTGCTTGTAAAAAACTTTATTTTTAGAACAGAAACATTTCTGTTTATTACATTTTATCTGATCAATTTTGCACAATGTTTCTATTTTGAATGTGTAGCATTTTGTAATCTATTCATACATCTTTAAAGAGCTCAAATTAATTCATGAAAAAGTCATACAATTTTACTCCCGCAAAAGAAAGCATGAGGGTTGCAAGAAGAGAGTAAGGTAGGAGGGAAGACAGTGAAACAGGTAAAAAAAAAATAACAAAAGAGCAAGAGAAAACAAGCCCAGGATGGCTGGCTGAAAAAGAAAAAGAATCAAACTGACCCTGCTCGATCACCAGCCCCCTGTCTCTCATAATTGCAGCATCTCCAAAACAACCAAAACAAACCAAATCTGGCCTAATGTATTTCCCTGTCACATCTGCCTGGCGGGAGCCAAATAGCTGCTCCTAGAGAGAAATGTCTTTTTGAAAAACAGCACTGGTAAATATGCCTCTCTGCATGGCAGATAGTAGTCTGGGCCCTCCTCCCCTCTCATCTCTCCTCTCATTTATTCTCTTTCACTTTCCATCTGTTTATTTCCAAGGTAAAGAGAATCACTCTGTGGATGTCAAAACGTGCTTCTCACACAGTCACACATTCTTTCTCACTTTCTCCACAACTCTGTTCTTATTTGCTTTGCTTTTCAGTCATGGCAAAAATGTTGCTATTTATTTCTGCATGTCTTCATTTCTTTAAACAATCTTGAACATTTCTTAAATGTTGCTTAATCACATTAACAGCATTTTGATGGCGTCTTCATTCTGCATCATTTAATATATTTGTTGAAATTAAGGTCTTGTCTGGCATTTACAGTAACCTTGGTAACTTGAAAAGGAAAGAGGGATTTTAATTGTTGTACAGTCTTGCCACTTTGTCACTGTCAAAGTTGTGAAAGGTACACATTTTATATTTTGTGAGGGGCAGAGACAAAATACTTCAAACATCTCTGATGGTAGCCTATATTGCGGAAAAATGTGCTGAACAACAACAAATCAATGACACCAGTTCTAGGAAACATCATGCATTTGTTTTTTCAGCATTTAACAAATGTTTAAGCTTTTAAACAATTTTTTTCAATAATACTGAATGAATGTTGCAGTTTTTCAAAAGCTAGCTGTAAAAAGTTGCCCCAACAGTATAAAATGGTGTTGTCTGCATAAAGACAAACACAACAGACATTTACAGAGGAGATGATAAATAACTGAATAACTAAATAACAAAAACCATTGGCACTGCAGATTTCTAAATTTGTACATTGTCATAGAAGTGGTCTTAAACTGAGTTAGGTGAGTTCATTGTTGAGGTCCATGGATATTTTTCTGTTATTTACTGTATTTATTTCTATTTCTTTATATGCGTATGTAGATAATCAAAAAACAGGAAAATTGGGAAATCAATTTATTTTGCAGGAAAATTAGGGGAAAATAATGCACCTAATAGTAATAATTATAGTGTAAGAAGAGCAGTCAATTAATTGTTTTTTCTACCTCTCTGTTGTGCTCCAAGGCTGCAACCAACACAGAGAAAAGAGTGACTGTTTCACTAACATTTGCCTCCACTTCAATCCAGGTGTTATGTGAAACAAGGAGAGCGCCATTTTCAGGTAGGGCCTATGTTCAAGGACAAGAGCTGTCCTCTGCTATAGGATAAAAAAGAAATTCAAAAGCTTTTTTATCACCCGAATTTCAAGATTGAATCCTGATAGATTCGGTCCGCAAACAATTATTCCAGTTCAACAAATGCTCACATTTGACTAATCTCAAGGTTCAAATAATTCCCCTTCCCCCTGAATAAGAAAATCTCAGTCTCAGTATTCTGCAGATGAAATGCCCATAATGGATATCAGAAGTATCTGGTTCATGCTGCTTTGATACTACTTGTTCCGCTATACTCACACTTGCATTTTCTTAATTCTGCATTATAACTAATTGTAAGATTTGGATAATTTAATTGTGTTTTTGTTTGTGTGTGTGCATGTTTATCACTAAAATTTTTAAAAACATAAGCATTAGGTCTAAGGGCAGTAAATACCCAGTTCTGTGTTTTCTTAAAGTTTCATTCATGCCACCAAAATACCCCACCTTCAAACTAAAAGTGCTAAGGTTTTACAGTGCGGCTTTCACAGCTGATAATGACGAACTAACCTGAATGACAAATCACCTCCCTAATAACAGGAATATGTTTTCGTGTCTGTGTGTCTGAATGTGTGCGTTTGAAAGCAGGTTGTATGTCATAGGAAGGGATTAACAGTATTTTAATGAGGGTTTAATGTTTATGTTCACAGGCTGACACAGGCAGACAGACATGTACTATACTCAACAAATGATAGGTCTCACACACACACACACACATACATACACATACACACTCACACAGGAAGGCAGACATACAGAGAGACAAACAGATCAGTGTTTTAATGCCTCTCAAACAGTATTAATGACATGACTAAAGCTTATTAGAGGGTTAGAGGATGTTAGCCAGTCACTCAAACACAGAATTATGTAGTATGAATGTTTATGTGTTGATGTAGTTAATATAATTACAGAAAGGAAACAGAACTCACTGTCACCTCCTTGTACTGTAAGTACATTAGCTGTCCATCAGCTTTTTTCACATTTTCAACTCAACTCATGAAAAAGACTTATTTCCAAAAAATATTAAGTTCTTCTTATACACGTTTCTCAGAGACGTTAAATTCATCAGCATCAACCTCTGACCCCTTTACATTTGCATAAATAAATTCTATTAGTATTATTTTATTGTTCTATTATACACAAGTTGTGAGGTGCATGATCTTTGTATTTAATATAGTGCTAAGCACTGATTGCTATTTTCACATTTTCTTTTTTGTTGGACATTATACTAATGTTGTTTGATTTTCTGCAGGTGGCACTTGTGTCGTCACTGCTCATACAAGCGGAATTCACTTCATATGGAAGTTATGTATCTTAATTATCATTGTCTGATTAATTTTCTAATTTCCATTAGTTATGACTGTGATTCTCATATTTTTTCAACACTCTGATACACTCTTACTTGGTGCTAAATTACACAGAATTTAGTATTTGAAATATGGAGGAGCCAGGGGGGTTAAGCTATCCCAAAACAGAGACCTGAGTTCCTCCTAGAAGCAAGAAAATTTCAAGTTGATGTCAGGCATCGGTAAAGTTAAATAAAGCTTAATTTAAGGTGTATTGAGACACTGATTGGTTACTGCTGCATGTGCCACCTGGCAACTTCGGTGTTCTGTATTTTGAATGGGCGACCGCAGGGTGCAACTCTAATCTAATCTTTATAAACACCTGGACCATACTTTGCTGCTATGGTCATAGCTTAAAATCGAGAAAGTGGTTAGTAAAATAAGACAATTAATACAGCAAGTTTAGCTAATAAAAACATGGTGAAGGTATGTATAACTCAGATACCAGTAAAATTTGCTTCTCCATTGTTTGTTCCTCTGTGTGGTTTTTGTGGTTGCCATGGTCACACATGGCAGCAAGTTGAAAGAAGTTCAACCATCACTGAACTTGATCCATCAAGCACGCACAATGTTTCACAATATTTCATATATCTGTACCTCAGGGCTAGAAAAATGTTCATCAAGTAGGCTACTTACACTTGGCATCAATGCTTGGAAGTCGTAACCATGGGAATCTTTGTCATGTTTGATTCCCAGCTTTCCTAACATTGTGTGACTTTGTACAAGAGGATTATTCTGGATAAAAACACGTGCTGGACACTGGGTATTTATAATAAGTGTTAAAGTAGAGTCACTGTTTTGGTAATATTATTTTAAAACTGTTTCTCTGCCCCCCACCTGACCAGGTAAGTGAATGTGAGCCACGCCTTAGATCAACCTCCTAATGCCTCTCACTCTCTCTGTCTGCTCTGCAAACTGTTTCCCTGCTGCAAGAGCCAACCTGCCCCTCACACTTTGTTTTTCTCAGTATGCTTTGTGTGTGTGTGTGTGTGTGTGTGTGTGAGAGAGAAAGCGATGCAGGGTTAGGGCGTTGCTCCGGCTAGTTTACTCTCACAGAGCAAACAAATCTCTGATGTGTTTTTCTAACCCTGATAGCTGCGGCTGACACCATGTCAACAACAGGGAGAAACATATTTCTTCCTCTCCTTTCTTTTCTTTTCTTTCTTCTCCATACCTGTATTCTCTCCCTCTCATTGTCTTTGTCTTTCATTAAGATCTTTCATTTTCAACATTCTTTTGTCTGCATTAAAATCTTCCAGTTCCTCCCTTAACTCTCTCTTTCTTTCTGTCTTCATGCCGACTGCGATCCTCCCTTCTCTTTCTTCCTTTGAGGAGACAGAGAAAGCTATAACCACAGAGAGGTTGTATTTAAAGGAAGTGACTGAGCCCAGCTTTACACAACTGTTTGGTGATCTCTGTTGCCAATTTGTATCTGTAAGTCTTTGAGGATCCTGTTTGTGTGTTTGTTTGAGCCCGGCCAGGTGTGCTGGATGCAAGCCAAGGAAGAGATTAAAACATCAAATCCCATTTCCTATTATACATATTGCTGTTATAATAGTTTGCTTTGAAGTATTTTTCCACTTGAATTGAAAGTTTAGTTTGCATACTCGTGGTGGGTGCTGAGTAAGTTTCGTGGCCCTAGGGTTCATGAAAACCTTTCAAAACAAAAGTGTTACATTCAGTGATGATGTGTTACATAAAAAGCAGGTTAACTGCGACCACCACAGAAATACGTTGTAGTATCAGAATAGGGCTGAAACCAATGATTGTTTTAATTTTCAATTAATCTGAAGATTATTTTCTCAATTAGATAATGAATTGTTTGCTTCATAAAACATCAGACAATAGTGAAAAATGTCGATCACAAGTTCCCACAGCCCAAGCTGATACATTAAAATGTCTAGTTTTGTTTGATTTACAGTTCAGAACCCAAAGATGATAAATTTACAATAATATAAAACAGAGAAAAGTTGAAAATTCTCACAATGGTGAAGCAGAAACCAGAGAATTGTCATTCTCTCTATCGCTCTATATATTGACTAGAATTTTATTCAAAACAATATCCTACATTTTTATAGCTTATTTTTAAACAGTAGAGATGTCTGTCACTAATATTTATATCATACATACAAGATAAATAATTGGTAATATATATATATATATATATATATATATATATATATATATATAATAAAGCCACATTGTTTGTTTTAGCTTCTACTATCATTTCACGCAGTAGATGTGTTATGATCATAACATCAATGAATTGATTTGGTTGATTTTTGTCATAACTGAACAAAATATTAGGTTTTGGAGAAATCTCACTGCTGTGTAATGTAAAGAAAGCTCAAGAGAATAGAGCTGTAATTATGTTTACATTTCTTCACTTCAGATTGAGGGTTTAATTCCAAGACTGAAATAAAAATGTAGGAATCCGTTTTCCCCCTACAAAGGTAGCTCTATCCCCATAACACCATCCCCACTGTTAATGCTGCTTGAAACCCTAAATAGTGGTATGTTAAAACCTTGTTTAACTGTTATGAGTTCTGAATCATACCCTCACTTCGACACACATGCATGCACACACACACACACTGTGGTGTTTTGACGGGTATGTCAGAGTTAAGAGATCAGTGTAGACCACCCCAGAAGAAAGGAAAAGAGGAAAGGAAAGGAAAAGATTTAAAATTTGTAGGTTAAAGAGTACATTTCATTATTGTATTTTAGTGCAAAACTTAATACACAATCTTATGTGGTATGGAAAGATGGAAAGTTTTCTTTTCTTTTTTTTAAGTAGATGTTGAGGGACCAAACTCTTGAGAGACAATGCAAAAAGTAACCGCTGGAAAATGTCAAGAAAGCCAAGGTCCTCCTCTCTGTAACGGAAGCATTTTCTTTCTGTAGCTTCACTCAGTGATAAATGCGCCTGTGTTATTAAAATACTGGGTATTGGTGGGTAGAATGGGGTATAGAGAAGTAAAAAAGCAGCAGTGAAAGAAAGAATGTTCCTTGACCTTTTTACCCTGCAGCAAAAAGATGAATCAAACAGTTTTGAACTTTTTAAGCATTGTTCTTGGGCTTTAAGTTCAGCCGTGAACAGTAGCTGCTACATTATATGCTTAGTCTGTGATCCAGACAAAACTGCCTTAGAAAATAGAAAATGAGGCATATGCTTTGTAAAGCTGATTAAAACATGCATAAAATACATATAAATAAAAAAAACATAAAGCTTTAAAAACAGAAGCATTTTTTGAGAAGTTAGAAAAGTTTACTTTCATAAACTTGTACAATAATTGGTTAACAGTGTGACGTAAGTTAAGAGTGTGTTGTTTTGCTGGGCCAAGTCCGGTCATTCCAGTTTGCATCATGTTTCCCCTGAGCTGTGCTAAGCCTCTCTCTTCGTACCTGCGTTCCCTCCTGTTTAGTCTCAGGGCAGAGACGCCCTCACTGTGGACAAATACCTTCCGGAAAACTTCCGCTCCACCCCTAAACCACTTCTATCACTGGCCCAGACAATACACACTCACAAAGGGCTTGGAAAGGCCGGGGCCACACGCAAGCACAGGACATGGGAGCGCATGTGCGTGTAGCTTGCAGTGAACGTGCACAGGTTAATTTTTTTTAGTAGAAGTAGTGATACAAAGCCATGGTCATTTTGGCCGTTCTTCAGGAGATGCCTGTATGTTTCAGAGTAAGAATCAGAAGTAAGGCCCCCCATAGCATCACACCTGATTATCTGGCAGCACTCTTTGTCTTTAACTCCTCACCCTCAGATCTTCAGACCTGTGGCTGCCCACACAGTCAAGACTTAATACTAAAGGATGTATTGATGGTGCTCAAAGTGGATGGACAGTCAAAGTGGATGGACACTGTTTCCAGATGTTGAACATTTTATGTGAAGATTATTAACCATATTATTATCTTCACTGTCTTGTTGCTGCTGTCTTGCACTCCTGCAGAAGCAAATTTAAAAACTGCACTGAATTATGTTTGTATGTTTGGGTGTATGCGTGTATGTTTGTATGTAAATAACTGTAGGATATATATATTGTATGTGTGTAGCATGAAGGGACTACTAACTTAATTTTATTGTCAACCTTGTGTTGTATAATGATAAATAAATTACCTTGTACCTTATACATGAGGGCTTCAACATTACAGAATAGATTATCAGAGGAGCGCAGGATGGTAGTCTTTTCTTAAAACACATTTTTTCTTTAAATTATGTTACGTTTACGTTACGTTACGTATATTGTGTTTTTATTAGAATGTTTAATGTTTCTAATCTTTAATTTGCCTTTTATTTCACAGAATTGCAAAGCACTTTGTAACTTTGCTTTGAATGTTATTTATTTAGTATTATATATTACCACAATGTACAAATACTGTATGCATATTTTTACTTAAGATAAGAAAGTATATATATAACAGTAAAGTGTAATGAAGTATTATAAGTAAATGTGCTTGCTGCGAAGAATCCCTGTCAGAATGCTAAATCATTAATAATTAAGTGATGAAATAATAAAAATCTGCACTTTTTCAGGTTTTTCTTGCTTTCTGATTATTTGGTGGATTTTACTCTACAGGCTGGATGAATTTGGCAGACGTAAGACTTAAATAATGTAAAACATGCATTTTGAAACATGGCTTTTCAGTGTTCCTGATAATGACAGTGTAGAGAGTTTTACCCAGCAAAAGTCATATTTCATGGGCTTACCTCATACTGAATGTGAACTGCACAGTAACAACAGCTATCAGATGAATGCAACAAAGTAAATAGTTGAGTGAAGTGCCAGTACCTTCAAATTGTACTTGAGTAAATTTATTTGATTAATTTTGCTCTCTACCACACACGCACACACGAAAAAAAAGGCCTGGAATGTGTCTACATGCCTTTACAACTCAAGTTAATGTCCAAGGTTTACATGACAGATCCCTCCCACACCCCTTGTTGCCTTGTGCTGTTCATACTACCACACAAACTAACACACACACACACACTTATAAACCAGACAGTTTGGAATGAGCCTGGTCCACCGCAGTGTGTTGACAATGAGTCCAGTGACAGACGTGGCTTTACGTTGACATCGATCTCAACTGACGGCTCTGACCTGATCTCTGACCTGATGTTTTGAACCTGTTAGTGACTTCAGGTGCATTTATCAGTCAACTCAAGATGTTCTCTGGTCAGCTTACCTGTTACTTGTTTCAGCTGGCTGTTTTGTATGTTTCACTGTGCTGCATGGGGTTATACCAATTCTTTTACATGTCTATGGGCTGAAAATAGAATCCAAATCCAACTCAATCTCTTCAATTAAAATAAATGGCATTTATGTTTTACATTGTCCGGGTTAAATGGGCTGGATAGACCAAGTTATGTTAGGACAAACAGTCTCAGTAAAACTATTGCAAACCAGTGGATTTCATTTTTTAATTACACAGGAACAGAAAAACAGTCCCTGGAGGGCTGGAGATTTTAAAAGTAAAATTTTAAAAGGAAGGCTTATTCAATCAGTATCGTGGGCACCATGTCAGCCAGTAGTGTTAATGATAAACTCAATAACTATTTTCATTGTGAATTGTCTAATTTAATATGGCTGTCCAATTCAACACTAGTGGTTTGGCTACTATAATTGCGGTCATGACAATAATAATGTTACATAATCTTTGTCTGTTTCTGGTTACTACTGAAATTGTAAACCTCAAGATTCATAAATAGAAAGAAAAACAAGGAAATACTGAAGCTACACAGTGTAGCTGGCGTACTGTATGGTATAAAGCCTTATCCTTAAGGGCAACACAAACAAATGTTGTCTTGATGCGCATGATTGATGCCTCAGAATATACCAGTGGGCATTTTTCAGTGTCTGATCTTCTAAATAGCATCATTTTCTTAAGATTCAAGTTTCCAGTTTAAAGCAGGTGAACTAAAGCACAATGGGGGTGAGTGCAGGTGAACAGGCATCTTGGCGTACGGGGTAATTTACATGACATGATTACGGTATCAGTATAACTACTAAAGGGACACTCGAGCCAAAAGTGTCACACTCTGTAAGTGTATTGTCATGATAATGTTACACAATCTTACACAAGCTATTTTTGTTCGTGTCTCCATTGAACCAGCTGTTCAGGTCTTTTGAAGGTAGATTCTATGACGAACATGTTTCCTTTGATTATAAGTTCATTATTGTTGTTTGTTTGTTTCAAACTGCCATCACACAAGAAACAATATTTCTCATGCTTTCTCACGTCACGTTTTTGTCATCCCAATACACCCAAAATTCATTCCTGGATCCCTCAAATTGTGAAAAACAGCTTCTTAAAACGCATTTTGAAATTAACTACCAGCATTTATCTCATCATTACACCTCTGTCCCTTACATTATAACATGCTATCTGTTTAGATTTACTGCCAGCTTCATACGTACTTCAGCTTTGAATCTTAAGAAAGGCTGTCTGGGTGCCAAATGTCGCTTACTGTTTTGCCTCAGAGAGCAATAGCCTGAAGTGGTTCATCAACTTTGAGGAACCCACCTTATATTTTGATGTCATTGTGTTGTACCTAAGGGAACTGTCAGACTCAGGGCGGGTCAGGATTGGGCGTACTGAGCCTTCTGAAAAACAATTATCATTTCCTGTCCGGGTTCAGTGTAATATCATTTTGGATGAGTTGACTTGAATGGAATGCACAGCTAGCATAAAGTTTTAAAGTCAGATTTGAATGGAACGCAGTTTTAACTGAAAGGATTAATAAAAGATTTGACTTTAATGGTCGGATGACTTAGTAGAGAGGAAGAGAGTGACTCGTCTGGGAGATTCCTCCGAGGCTAAGCAGTGCTCACACACGAAATGTACACACATATGTAAGTTCATACACCCAAGTTCCCCATCACACACACACACACAACCCTGACTTCCTCCTGTTGTGTGTGTTTTGTCAGTCTAATCTCTGGTCTAATCCTCACACTGCTGCCAGACAGACAAGCCCACCCAGGTGAATGAGCCAGAATTTAAGAATAAGTGTGTGTGTGTGTGTGTGTGTGTGTGTGTGTGTGTGTGTGTGTGTGTGTGTGTGTGTGTGTGTGTGTGTGTTTGAGAGAGACACACAGCTGGTATGTCTCATGTGACTTAGATGACACTTAGATGGGACAGGAGTGTGACATGGGAACATGCAGACACAAATAGAAGCAAAACAGAAAGAAATGTAAGGAGAGAAAGAGAGTTCCATCCACTAATTCATTAAACCAATGGAATCGCCGCAATTAGTGGATTTGCTCGCAGGGCCGAAGTAAATCCATGCAAATCCTTTCGAGTCAAGTTCAACGTAGGTGAACTTTGACCTGCAAATTTGCGCCATTGACCAATAGCAAACCGTTTTGACAGAGCTGATCTTTGAGGGAAGGGAGAACCAAAGTCCAAAATGGAGGAAGTTATAGTAGCTTATTAGTTGTGGTGCATCATTCAATTTAATTTAACCTCTTCTGCCAGAGTCTAAAGTGCTCCACAAAAGAGGAATGCTTTGCAAACAGTTATAACACAGGAGCTGAGGGTACAAATATGTCTTAAGGATGTCTTAAAACAGTGTGTATACTTATTGTCCTACTTTTACCAAAGTTATTTGGAAGAGCAGACATACACAAACATATAGGCAGATTAAATCTTGAAAGTCTGTTTAGGTTAAGGTTACTTTTATTGTCTCCCATAGTCGAAAATTGTCTCAGATTAAAGGAATGTGCATGAAAACCAAATATCACAAAAAAAAAAACACATTTAGTAAGAACACATGTGAAAACGTGCCTCCCATACCCTTCTGTCTGTCCTCCAGGAGTTGCCCATTAATAAGTTTATTAGTACTGATCTGGGGATCTGATCTCCACCTCCTTAACGTAGTTCTTCTGTCATGATCCTCTCTAAGGATCACATGACATTGGAAGTTAAAGCCACTGGCCTATAATCATTTTCCATAACCAGTTTCCTGAGGACAAGACTTTTTGGGAACTGGAATAATAGATTTTTTCAAGAGCTCTGGCACTGTGATCGTATCTATAGATGTTCTAATTGTACTTTAAGCACTTTTACTTACATGAAAATGTCGTGGTGTATTAAACTAAATAAAATGAGGAGTAAAAGACAAGATAAAAGGTTGAAAATCACCAGTATGTTGCAGGTTTGATCCCCTGCAGCAGTCAGACACTGAGCCTCTACCTGCTCTGCCTGAAGTCTTGCTGCACTATGAAACTGTGAAACTTACATGTTCTGTCTGTCTGACATGCATAGAAAATACATTTCTAATTATACTATGTCATGTGGTTATCTGGTGCCTCAGCACCCCCCCCCAAAAAAAAAAAAAAATATTCCACCAACACTGTAAAGTGTAACTTTGAAGATTTTTTTAAAATAAATTTAATCCATGTTCTATCCATTCCCAGCTGACATGCAGCAACTATTCTATATACCACATATGACAAACAGCTAATCCTTATTTATGCCTTGCCAAGCCTGTCACATATTAAGCTGCAGTTGCATTATGGCTAGTGGCAGGTAAAGTACAGTAAGCCTGACTGGATTTGGCAGCAGCCTGAGACACAGGCGGTAAAGTGTTTTCTTCCGAAATGAAAGATATCCGCTGTTTGAAAACTGACACCTTCCCTACAAAACGATTGTTGGCATGAAAGTAAAATACATTATAGAGTGTCAGGAAGTCATTAATTATCTTTGTTTATATCAGTGATGATGCTACCGCTGATGTGATAATCTGTTGCAAATTGCTGATTGATCAAGTCAAGTCATGTCATATTGAAACATATTGTTCCATGAAGGGAAATCTGGTGTGTAGCCAGGGTTTAAAACGCCACCCTAGCAAATAGGTATTAAAAGAGATCATAGATTAAGTGATTCACAATAAAGTGTTAGTACATGTGCAAAAACAAGGAAAAGAGGGCTGCTTTTAAAGTGTAGAAACTGTTCCATGTTTAGCATACTGATAACCACAGACACAAAGACAAACTACAGACACACTACAGCAGACTGAAGACAAGAACAAAGCCTGACACAGCCTAACTATCTGCTTGCTACATTAACAAGACTGTCAATCCATGGTAAGATTTTCTTACTTGACAAAAAGCAAAGACAGTTCCAATAAAAGCTCAATAAAACATAATCATTGTAGCAAGACAAACATTTAAAATTTCCTCACACATTAATTTTCTGATGTTTTTCCACACCCTGAGAGCAAATAGTGCAAAAACATTTCCTCCCCTTTTATAAAAGTCACTAGGGGTGGAAGAGGCCTTCCTAAAATCAATACGCATGTCCTTTTTGCTACATTTAGCTGGAGAATAGACTTGTCACGCTGTGACACAAAGGCCCATGATCTTGTTTTGGGAAGGGAAGCTGTCTTAGTTGTGTCTTCTGTCAGCACACACAAGGACACACAGGCACGCCACGTGCACATAGTTGACACGATACATATTTTTGCTGACTGCAGAGGGTGATAATACAAGTCTGTTAGTAGTAATACACTAATAAAAAGGGAGAAGATAAAGGCTGCAAGCTGATGTAAATAATACAAGTTTTAAAATAATCAAAAGAATGCAAAAAAGTGTTTCATTAGGTATGAAAAGCCTTCAATATTTTTGTGTTTTGCTAAGAAACCTTGAATATAAACAAACCAACAGCTGGGTACCTGGTAGTAAAAATATCATCTATTGCACAGTAATTGTAAGCTAAAGACATTATCCCATCACCCACCAACTTTACCTCCTGTATAAACAAGGAAAAGTCATCCCTGCATGCTCGAAACACTTATTTTAGTGTTTACTAAACATGTATACTAACATTTGGTGTAAATTCACATAAAACTAGACAGAAATACAAATAAATTACAATTACTTCAGAGCTGCTTGTATCGAGACAATGCTAATGTCTTATTTTTGTAGTTTAGACCATCTTTTATCAGTTATGATAACACTGTATTTCTCATGTTTCTTGCCCTGCTGGACTTGAGGTTGAGGTTACTTTTATGTGTAACAGGTAAGTTCAACAGGCTGGTCTCCCAAAAATTACATTCCTTTAAAAATACATGACAATATATAAATCTATGTAAAGACACAATATTAACATAGATATAAACGAGTAACATGTCTTGAAACTACTTTCCTGGATGTGCAGAAAATATGCCCCCACCTCCATTTTGCAGAGAGAAGTTTCTTGTTGAAAGCAGGTTGGACTGAAGCACCGTGAGGCTGATTGCAGATGAAGAGGCCTCTTGGTGTGCTGGGTAATTTACATGACATGATTACTCCTGCAGCCCCTTTCATTGTGTGTGTGTGTGTGTGTGTCTGTGTTTGTGCATGAGTGTGTGTGAAAGAGAGAGAGGAGGGGAAAAAACATGTAGGGAACAGGGTTTAGTGGTAATGTGGTGCTAAACATCTGTGAGCTTGATGACACTCACTTAAAACAACGAGAGGAAAGGTGGGAGGGAGTCATGATTGAAGGAAGAAAAGAGGGAGAAAGGGGGAAGCGGGAAGAGGGAAGAGGGAAGGAGGAAGATGAGACTGAGCAGTGCAAAGAGAACGATGAAGACAGGAGGACAGGAAAAACAGCAAAAGAAGAAAGAGGGAGCAAAGATGGAAAAGTAGTGATGGAAGAAGAAGTTGAAGAATTCATCAAATGCCCCCAAGATACCAAAGCTAAATGTACAAACATCAAAGACAGAGAAAAAGACGTGTGTGTGTGTGTGTGTGTATGTATGTGTGTGTGTGTGTGTGTGTGTGTGTGAAGGAGGCAGACAGGGCAGGCATGCTGCATGGTCTAACTTGCTGTAAAAGCACCTGAAGAAACAACACAAGACTGGCACGATAACATCTACCCTGACTGCCCTTCCAGCTGTGTGTGTGTGTGGGGGGGGGTTCAGAAGTCTGACACTCAGATTTATGTGTTTTTGTCACTTCCTGCACTATGTATAGCCTTTTAAACTCAGGTTTTTTCTTAAATTTTGTCTTTTAGTAACTTTAAGATGAAGAAAATGAACTCCACATTCCTATATGCTGTATCTACAGTATATTCCATATCTGCTTGTTTCAACACTTTATTGGAGTTTACATTGAGTTCATTGACTGTACATGCACATTAGTATCCCAGTTTTGAGTCTCTGGTTTTGATACAACATACTTTCATTCTGGATTGAATGAGTTGCCTGAATAGTTGAAGATGAACCTGTAAGAAGTACTGTAAGTCTAGAGCAACAAAACAATTTCTCATCTGCATTATCTGTGCCAGACTTTCATTTCAGCATGTAGATCATCAATATATCGTTCAGCATCATATTTCCCGAGCTGAGGACACAACTGTACATACAGCAGACCGGAAACACAGATAAACTGATGCCACAGTATCCTGGTTTTTACTGGAGTACTCCAACTAGCGTACTCCAGGATATGATCTTAACATGTGCCAACACATAACAGAAATACTTCAAAAGCCTGACCACTGCTGGGTTTCTAGCACACCTGTAAAAATATTTATTGAGTAAAATACTAAAACCCAAGATGGTATGTTTTTTACGAGTACACCATCACATCAGATTTTACATTTGTCATTTCAAGTGTCTCGTTTCCAGATAAAATGCAGATGCAATACACTTCCATTTACACTTAGACCCCATTTACACTTAGTCACTTCATGGGGTGGATCTGATAGGTTTCTGATCTAAAAGAAACTAGGTGTAAATGCATCCAAGAAGCATTCAAGATGGATTGAAATTTGATTGCTCAAACCAATGGGGCCTTAGCTACATATGCATCTCGATTCTCACCGCTACCTCACCCATACAGATCAATGCTCTCTCAATGCTCTTCTTGAAAGTATTCACACTAAGCCTCTTAAATATCCGATAGATATCTTTTCCATGCATTCCTTGCATAAAGTGGCAAAATGTGTACAGGGTCCTAGATAGATATTTTGTGCGTCATTTATTATGCATTTCCTCAAAATTAAGCCTGATATATTTGGTATCTCAAAGTAAATTTCTGCAGATGCAAACAATGCTTGACTGCACAAAATGCATTTGTAATAATTTGTCATTTAGTGTTTAAGAAAACACAACTACACCTCACATCACTCTGTTCTTACTTCACCTCTTGCTCTCTCTCCCAGGCGGAGGCGGATTATCAGAGTTCTGCTCCGTTTACCTCCACCTGTCAGCGCTGTGAGGCCTTATGTGTGTAGCTGTGTGCATGTGTGTGTGTGTGTGTCCTGTGCATTCAGCCATGAGAAGCTACCGCTAAGACCCTGCATCATAGGTTCTGTGTAGGTGACAGTTAAACAGTCCCACCCAGAACACACACACACACACACACACACACACACACACACACACACACACACACACACACACACACACATTTAAAGTGACTCTTTTAGACAGTTAAGCCAAGTAAATGCTTTGGGTATCAAGTACCATTAGCAGCAATGCACTCAGAATATGAAGACCTGACGCTGCTTTTAAGTTTCTGTTTCCACTGCCAGCAGCTGAGAGGAAAAGATAGAGAGACACAGAGATGTAGAGAGAAAAAAAGGAGAGAGAGAGAGGGGGGCGGTTTGTTGTCTTGTTGTGTGGTCCCGTGTGACTGTGAGGGAGTTGCACCTCCATGCCTCACTGCCATCCTCCCTCCTCTTGCCTCCTCCCTCCTCCCCCCAAGCTCTCAGAGCCTGCTCTGGCCTGTTAGCAGGAAGTGTCCTCCCAGATGACACACACATACACACACAACTTTAAAATGTTGAGACCACGAGACCACAAAATGCAAACATTTCACGCAAACATCAGAACTAAAGATGTCCCAGTGTGTCTGAATTCATTCTTGGAAGAGGGCCTGGATGAGTAACACATCAAATTTAACTGCAGAGTTAACGAAGTGAGAAAAGTGATTTTCAGCAGGTGGTGCTCTTTTGTCTGTTTAGTAATGGTAGCCTGACACTGCCAGCTTATATTTTTCAAATCAGAAAGTGTTTTCTGACAAGATTCAGTAGGTATTTCTTTGCGACAGATGTCGAACAGGAAAAACATGTTCTGAAAATGTTATCGAATTTGTTGTAAACTACCCACCAAAATCAGTTTCTGAATAAATTTGAGGCAAGAAAAAGGCCACACAGTTCCAGGAATATTTTGTACCCACAAAACCTTGTTTAAATAGTTAATCATGGTTTACAGTTTGAAGAGTTTAAGAGATGTTGAGTCCTATACAGAAAGAACTGAGTTTGTTAAGTGTATTCTGACTTTGTCAGGCAAAGCGAGAATATGTATCACTGCTATGAAATGGACTGCTATTTTAGAGAGCAACAAAACAGCATTTCAAATTATTTAAATGAGTGAATATTTCAAAATGACTGCATTATTTTTAGGGGTGCAGATTTTTGCTGTAAACCTGCATGAGTTATATTTTTTCGATTAACACGAATCAAATTACTCTGTAAAGTGAGTAAGGTCATAAATACTGCTGAAAACATTAGAAATCAACAGCTAACTCTGCATCTCTATGAACCTTTTAGTATCTTTTAGCTCATATGTTGGTTGCGTTTTACTGCTCTTATCAACACCCCCTGGCAAACAGTCTCAGAAAATTCGAGTGTATGCTAACTGCCCAGCTCCAAATGTCCAAAAAGAGTAGAAGAAAACCAGTTGGTTAAGAAGGTCCAACATCTAGTAGCGAAAACAAGACAAGATGGGATGCTCATGTTGTTCTGTGTCTGCTGGACGTGTAAACAGCAGTGCTAATGGCTAATGGCCATTTAGTTGTTGTTGTTTCATAGGAATCACTTACTGGTCAATCCTGTCTTTGAGAAATTACATTTAAATATTAATAAATTGTTTCCCCAATTACGTTGTAATGGCAAATGTCCACAGGCAACTTTTTTGTGAGTGAATAAAGCGCTACATTTATCTACTGCACCAGAGTCGTTGGGAGTTGGTCCTGGTGGATAGAGGGCATACAAAGCACAGGACTGCGATCGTGAGTCCCGTCAGTGGTTAGGTTTAGGCAACAAAAGGTGGAAAACAAATACATTATCAGTGAACATTTTAATGATATGCTCAGTATCAACATTTTTGCGGCTTGCCAAATAAGTTATTAAAATTTCCTCTTTATGTTATTAGAACACATGCTCCAACCGGCATTATGTTTCCTCCTAAGTGTATTTGCTGACTGACTGACAGGCTTCTTTTTAAGCAAGTAAATGAGTCACAATAGGAAGTCAAAGAATGAGAGAACAGTTATCACTAAATATTTCAGAGAGCTTACAGACACATTTTGATAGTGACAGTTGAAGCTCTGAATCCCACCAAAGAAATGCTGGTCACAATTATGTTGCAGCAGGGCCTGACACAAATTAACATTTAGTAAGACAACAGTTTGTCATATCTTTGTTTCTGTGAGTTTGTTTTCAAGTCAGATGTTTCTTAGCCATACTTTCTAATTGATTTATTTTGCATCTATTGTTACTGTTTTTATGATTGATTTTACTAACAACTGCATTTAGTTTTTTTAATGTAAGCAAATACATGAAGGAATAACAATAAAGGTCCATCTGCCCCCTAGCGGTCAAAAATTGCTTAATGCAGCTTTAATACAAAGTGTATGTTGTTAATGTTACTGCAAGAGCATTGTTTATGATGTCAAAGCTAACAGTGAAGAGCCTTGGAGAGATGGGGGGGGGGGGCACCAGATGCTCAGCCCATATATCTCTAAAAATCCCATCACCTGCTTGTGATAAGGTCAAAATGTGATGCTAAAAATACAGTGTACATACTTCACCCCAAGTCAACTCAGTTATATATTTATTTTACTGTAACTTTCCCCCTGTGAATTCAGTGACGGGTGGTTTGTCTAAGTACCTGAATTAGAGAGAGACATAGAGAAGAAACAGAAAGAGAGAGAGAGAGAGAGAGAGAGAGGTAATTAGAATCCAGTGATTAATGTTCTAATGAGTTTATTCTCCAAGGGGATTAACATGAAGGCTAATAGCAGCTGTGCTAAAAACATCCTAAAAAACCCAAAACACAGGAGACAAAAAGACATACTCAGGATTTACTGGTCCAAGAGAAGAAAAACATTAGTTTGTTGTTGTTGTTTTTAGTTTTTTTTCTGTTAGTTTCCCATCGACTCGTGCAACCTTGGAACAACCTTAGCTCAACCACTGGAGTTTGTCTTCGACTTAGTTGCATTAAGGCAGAGATGAAGAAGGGGGTAAACCCTAAATGTTTATTTACATTTGTGTGTGTAGAAATTAGATTCTATTATGAGAAGTAACTGACATTCAGTTTCTTGTCTATTGCGACAAACAGCACAGTGTTTTCTCAGTTAGTTCAAGCAAATCTGACTAGATCTGGTGCAATGTCTCCTGTTATTGTGGCAAATTATTATAGCGATTGTAGATTGGTGAGAAAAAAATGGGCAAAAGAGAGGAAGTTGAGAAAGAGGTGACAGAAACCGATATGAAGGTAAGAGAAGAGACATATCCTATAGGATATAGGATATAAGATATATCCTTGTTACCACTTGGTTTTTGGAGTGATGGGGGGAGAGTGACATTCGGGTTGGCTTAGCCCTTTTCTGAAGGAAAAGGAGAGATTAAGACAATCCGCAGCGAGCCACCTTCCCTACGCCAAGGTGCTTAGGGACCCAGGGAGCAAAGAGGATTGTGGGAAAGAGAGGGGGCTTCTGGGATAGCGTCGGAGGGATCTCAGAGGGCATTAGCAGTAACGTACTCTACCTGAGATAGACAGAGAGGGGACCACACCACCAGCACTGGACCCCTTTGTTGACTGGCTTAGTGGTCCTG